>NC_091682.1:1931841-2575788 GCF_030179915.1 Drosophila takahashii | reverse complement strand
AACAATTCAGCAATTCAACAGTTTAGGGAATACACAGATTGGCGACCGTTTTCCTTTCAGTAAGCAAATTCCTTTCCGCTTACAATAAAAATTAACTAACAATAAACTTAAAAATTTTCAATTTTTTTCCGCCATCGGTTTGATTACGTTCTCATAAACATCAAACAACATCACCTTACGATCGCATAAAAATCGTCAAAGTACGTCAAATTTGGATGGCGGACAAAGTTGAACATTTTCTGAATGTCAAATCCTTATAGGAAAGAGCTACTATCCGTTTAAATAATTTTTTTCTGCCAGATATTTTTAAGAATTTACAAAAACTTAATAGGGTCGTCCCAGAGAGCTCCATCCACCATCTGCCATCCGTTGAACGGATGGTCCGTAAGGTTTTGCCGTTCCGAAAATTTCCCAGTTAGTCCGCCATCCAATTTGGACGGACTTTGACGGGCTCTTTTATGCGATAGTTAGGCGATGTTTTCTCGGTGCAACTCTGAATTCTTCCTCTTGACTGTGAAAATTGGAACGATGACTGCGTGAACAAATCAAATCGATGGCGGGAAAAAATTAAATAATGCTTCAGCCCATTGTTTTTTGGGTTTTTTTAAATTATTTGTAGTTTGTTATGAGCAGAAAAGCGTTCGCAAGCAGGTTGCTATGTGTGGGCCAAAATGTAAGCTGTTGTGCGTACGAAAACATCAATGTTTGCAGCAAAGTACCAAAATATGATCTGCACTTCGTAAATATAACTAATATTAATTAAAAGTGTACTTTGTACTCCTATAAAGTTCCAAAGTTGCTATAATTTACTAAAAACAGCATAAATTTAGTTTTGTATACAATTTTATACCCTTGCAGAGGGTATTATAATGTTGGTCAGAAGTTTGTAACGCAGTGAAGGAGACGTTTCCGACCCCATAAAGTATATATATTCTTGATCAGGATCAATAGGGGAGTCGATATAGCCATGTCCGTCTGTCCGTCTGTCCGTCTGTATGTCTGTTTCAATACCGTTTGCGAGCTCAGTTTAAAAGCTAGCGCCTTGAAACTTTCACAGTCGTCCTAAAACATGTGTACGCAGATCAAGTTTGAAAGCCGACCCGATCGGACGTCTATATCCTATAGCTCCCATAGGAACAATCGGATATAGCTTTTACAAAAATGAAGATATTTCGCTCAGTGTAAGAGCTATTGGCATGAATCTTTCCAAATCGTATTTTTTTGTGCGTACCTTGATCAGGGTAAAAGCGCGTGCCGATCGGACGTCTATATCTTATAGCTCCCATAGGAACAATAGGGTGAAATCGGTCAAAATTTGACGTTTTTCAGGATATTTCGCGCAAAATATTAGCTATTCCCATGAAACTTTCCAAATCGTATTTTTTTGTGCGTACCTTCATTAGGGTAAACGCGCGTGCCGATCGGGCGTCTATATCCTATAGCTCTCATAGGAACAATAGGGTGAAAAATTTTAAAATTTTATTTTTTCAATTATAAAATATTTTGTTGTTTATTAATGCATGTTGCTAGTCTAGTCAAGTTTTAATTCGTAAAATCTGCAAGGGTATTAAAACTTCGGCTTGCCGAAGTTAGCTTCCGTCCTCGTTTTATATTAATATTGGTTAGGCAGAGGCGTGTGGGGTACGGGAGGTTAGGCTCCCCCCCAGTCAGCAATATGTAAGCATACTCTTTGTAGGATATGTTATAAACGTTCAGATATGTTTTTAAACCATTTTCTTAATCTATTTATTGTATTATTCTACAATAAAATTAGGAGAACGCAATTTTACGACAGTTTTCCCGAATTTAAATCCCCCTTCGTTAATGTTGAGCTGAGCAACTGCTCTTCAGTCAGCTGTTATTGGATGGTAGATGGTGGATGGAGTTCTGTGGAAACACGAATTTCACATTCGTCAAAAATCCCAACCGTTTCAAACGGATGGACTCTTTGGGAAGAGGCTATTAAACACTTTAAACGGAATTCTCTCAAAACAGTGTTTTCCCAAAAATGATTTTCCACCGCAAGCCACTAGAATTCAACGGTGGTCCGGCAGTTTTTCTACAAACTCTGTATTTTGTTAATCTTCTAAAATTGTTTAAAATTTATATATAAATTTATATATTGTATTTTGAAGCACCGAAATAAGAATTTTAGTACAATGTTTCCTTCACATAAAAAATCCCAAATATCTAGCTATATTTCGTAGTATAAATGTGCTCGAAATGCCGAATTATTAAATAGAAACTTTTTGTTCCTCTTTCAGAGTTCCAGGTCCAATGTTATTACACTTCATGGTTTCGATGAGAACCGATTATTGTCACTGTCATTAATATCCCACTCCTAATTTGACGTGATTTTCACAAAATATAAAATTAACAGAATATTGCAACAGTACATTTGTTTACAAACAATTATTCGTTTAAATACAAATCAGTGATTCTTAAAATACTTAGGCTATTCATATTTATACATAAACATACGTATATGTTCGCTTGTACGTGTGTGTGTGTTTGCATAAGTGGTGCATAAAATTTGTATATTCATCACAAGCAAGTTTTCTCTCCTTCAGAGGAGCGAGTGGATTTTTTGTAATTGTTTTGGGGCATTTATCCTGATAGATTTTAACTTTGGAAAATTGTCCAAAAAGTTAGGTTGGCCGAAGCGAAGTTAACTAAAGTCTTTTGAAATGGATACAACAAAACCAAACACCAGGTATGTGTCTTTAGACGTACAATACGTTGGTACATAAATTTATTTTTTCTGGCAACATTTTATTGTTTTTAGGTAAAAGTTTTACAGTTAGTTAACAATAACAGTTTTCCAATAAGCCTCGCTATTTACTAAGTAATGCAATGTATGCATTTACACATTTCTAAAATCATTTTTTCGCCTTAGGTACACGAGAGCAGATCTTATAGCTCTACGATATGAAGGCAAAAGTCGACAGCGCCCGCAATGTACAAATCGAACTGAGTTACAGACGTTGGGTTTTTGGAAAGTAAACCTTAACGCCGTTTCTCTCAGTGTGGTAAACAACTATTCAAATCAAAGTAAGAACCGGCTATCTCCAGAGACGGATAACTCTAGTCTAAATTGTTCCAATAGCGGGTCAATAAGCTCGCGGCGCGCAATGCGGAATCGAGAGCGGGCGAATAACTATTACCAGCGTTTTGTACCTACAGATTCCCTCCAAATGTGCGGGGAGGATAAAGATAAAGATAAGGATGCGTCTGCGCATGGGCAGTCCTTCAAGCCGCCCATCATCGATCACCGCAGCATATCATCGTCGCACCTAATGCCGGCATTTGCAAAGAGGCGCTTTGCCGCAGCGAGCGGTGGCACCAGCTCTGAGAACAACGAGGCGCCATTAAACACCTGTGATGATGGAACAAGTGTATCCCAAAGGGAAGGCAAGGGTAAAGCACCTAGTTCTCCTAACCGAAAAGGCAGCGATCTAGATAGTGGAGAAACACGTTTAAACTACGTCCAACCGGATAACGACCAATGCTTGTCATCGTCGCCAACATTTTCGACAACCCGCCAGGAAAGGCGGATTGGCAGCGGTCGCCTGTTGCCCAGAAGTGATAATTGGGATTACAAAACCCAAAAGACTAAGGAGTCCAACATAGAGACTGAGAAGGATGCGTCTCCAAATGGAAGTGGAGGTGCAAGCGTTGCTAATCAACACAATCAAATCCAACATCGCCAGCGCACATTCAGTGGAAGGTTGGTCGATCGTGTTGCCGAACACACAGATCGTCGTTTCCAATATGACACTAAAAGGTCAGTGGACAGACAGGGCGTTAGCAATCGGCGCATATCGAATAAGGAGTCTTGCAGTGGTCGTGGCAAACGCGCAAACTCCTATCACATACATGAAGAACCAGAATGGTTCAGTGCAGGACCAACATCACAGCTTGAAACTATTGACCTACACGGCTTTGACGATGTAGAAAACAATGAGGAGCGTTCCGAAATGGAGGATCGTAATGATCAATTTCCACAACTTGATAAAAATGTAGCGGCGCAACCAACGATCGATGGAGCTTCGAGGAGAAGTAGCAATGTCAGTTTACATTTAAGCGAAGCAAATCCAAGTGACGATGTAAAAGACAAGGGCGAAAATGTATCGACTTTTATTCAAAATTCATCAGAACTTAGCAAACAGAACAAAAACCAACCAAGTCAGTTTCAGTGCAGCCAAAGTTCTGAAAGTGAATTCAATTTTGATGCCTTTCTTAACATGCATCCTTTGGATAATTCCCTTATGGTAAGTGTGCCAGACTAAATGACTACTTTCGAAGTATTAATCTTACCAAAAAGTCAATATCTTGTCCTCTCCATTTGTGTTATGTTTGAATAATTTTTCTTAATTAGGGCCGATATCTTATTGGAATGTTCAATTTAAATTCGGCTTTAATAGAGCTTAAAAAAGGGTTCAAAGAATGATTTCCCATACGATTTCAAGGTTTTAACCCTACACCCAGAAAAAAATATGGACTTAAAACCCAAAAAATTTACTTAAACTGAGGTAGTATGGACAAATTTTAGACCTAAGGAATCTTAGACTTGTTTTAAGTCCATTGTTGGACACACTGACTTGTTTTAAGGCCATGATGGTCTTAAAAAAATGTCCATATTACCCAAAAATTTTAGCATTTAGATATCCCAACTAAACTTACAAAAGCAGTTAGCCACTCAAAAATGTAATAAGGGCGTAGCCCAGAGGAAGCTATGCCAGCTCTCGGTTTTTTTGAACCGGGCTCGAGTCCAGTACATGTTTTATTATTTTTTTACATTTATTTTTTAATTTAATTATTGTTTCAATTTTTTTATTATTATTAGTAAATTATATTATTATTATAAATTATTATTATTATTATAAATTATTATTATTATTAGTGAAAACAAGAAAAGAAGCTAGCTTCGGCTGCCCGAAATTATATACACACAAAAAAAAAACTTGGTAAAATCAACTGTAATAATTGTCAAACAGGCCCCAACCAGCAAAATTGTCAATTCTACTAAGTAAATTGTTATTTCACAACAACAAAATACACACAATTAGCAAAGACACACACCCAAAGCAAAAACAAAATACACGTAACTATTTTAATAGTTACGTAACTATCTTTGTTGGTCAATTTTACTAAGCAATTTATTTTGTGTATACCCTTGCAGATAATTCCAATTAATCACTAATTTTCCGATCGTTCCTATGGCAGCTATATGATATAGTAGTTCGATATTGATAAAATTCAAATCTAAATTCGAAAACATTTAAAAAAAAGTCATATTCCAGAATAGAAAAGAAGAAGAAAAGAAGAGTAGAACCAACGAAGCAATAATTTATTTCCTATTATATTCCCAATAATTTTTCGATCTTTTTTCATAGTCGTCCGATTTTGAAAAAAATGTATTCGAAATTCAAAATTAGATAAAAAATGGCATTGCCAAAAGTAGGAGGTTATAGGTTCAAAACAGCCAAGATATAATTTTTTTAAAATTTTGTTCCCCGATTATTCCAATGGGAGCTATATGATATAGTTGTCCGATCCGGCTCGTTCCGACTTATATACTACCTGCAATAGATATAAGACTTTTGGGAAAGTTTTAGCCCGATAGCTTTAAAAGTGAGAGACTAGTTTGCGTAGAAACAGACGGACAGACGGACATGGCTAAATCGACTCGTCTAGTCATGCTGATCAAGAATATATATACCCTGCAGGAAACGGAATCAGTTTTGGACTATTAAAATACTAGTTGGGTCAAGAAGGTTAACTAGTTCAAGTTATGTCCATTTCCTTGTAACGAAGTGGTCCATTTTTCATATGCTTGTCGTCGGAAACAACTAGTCCATTTGCTACTAGTTTTGCACTAGTTACTGTTAACCAATTTACGGTTACAGCTGTTAAACTACACTGAAAAAAATATTTTCACGAAAAAACTAAAAATTAATCTCGAAACCAACAAGTGATTGAATTTCACTAGTACTTGACGATGCCAAACTTGATGCTCTCCTAATTTATTATCCAATCAATAGTCGCGGTCCTTAGAGAATTTCTGATAATTATTATGTAATCAAATACAGTAAATGATAGTTAAATGGAATTAAAACAAACTTACTTTTTTTGAGGCAAGTCGCCCTCTCTAGGACTTGAACCCGGGACCTTTGGATTTGTAGACACACTAACTGATTGAGCCATACACGCATCACATTTTGTATTGCCCTAACAAGGTCAAAAACAGCGATTTTATAGGGGAGTGTAGGGTAAGGTGACGAACGATTCGTTTTTTGAATGTAACTTTTGTAAAAATCAATATTTTTCAAAAGTGTAAACGCAGAAAGTTGCTTACATCTACTGAGCATATCCCTGTAAAATTCGAAATTCGAAGTTCCAATGCAGCTAAATCCCACAGCGTTTCGCGTGAACACTTCTTTTTTTGCACTTTCAAAAGTTGTAGGGTAATGTGACGAACGATTTGTTCTTTAATGTAACTTCTCCAAAAATCAATATTTTTTAAAAGTGTAAAAGCAGAAAGTTGCTTACATTTACTGAGCATATTTCTAAAAAAATTTGGATTCGAAATTTCAACGTAGCCAAATCCCACAGCGTTTGGTGTAAACCATCCTTTTTACAAACAAAAAAATACATTTTTTTATATATTATTTACGGAAAGGTTATTTTCGATACGGAAAAGAAAAAAGTAATAAGATAATACCCAAACTTGCAAAAAAAAATGGTCAAAGTGCAAATTTTTTTTTAAATTAAATTAAACTGACGTCACTATTAAAAACAACAATAAAACTACAGCAGTAAATGTTATCTGGTATTATTATATTTTTTTTACAAATAATCAACGATAACAGTTAAAGTTCTTGAATAAAAAAAGTTCGTCACAATACCCTACAAAAAGTTCGTCACGATACCCTACAAGGTAGACTTGGAGCAAAAACGGTGTCACTCTCAAACGGCGCAAAAGAAAAAAACGCGAGGTACCAAAAACTGTTGATAAAGATCTCATGTATACGTGCATATATTTGCCTGATTTTATTTTCCACTCATCTTTGCTCTGGCACTGCTGAAACACAAGTAAATTGAATGGGTTTGCTAGTTTGCGCACCACATTTTTAGCGAAAATTACCTCACGAACAAATTACGGGACTTCTTATAAATATTACTGTAAATACATTGTCGACACGATAAGGGGAGACGACTACATTTATTTGGAATTTTTATCGTGACGTCATATATGAGATTCGACGAGTTCGTCACATTACCCTACTCGTCAAATTACCCTACACTCCCCTACATATATATTGCCTCGGACAGATTAAACAAAGTTTTAAATAAAACTAAAGCATCACCTAGCAAACAAAAAACAAAAAAAAATGTACAGAGACTGGGGATTGAACCGAGGACCTCGAGTGTTTGATTTGTTTAGTGTTAAATTTCCCAAGACATTTACACTCTAGGCTATATTTTTTGATCATGTGTGTTTCATTTGCAACTAGTTAAATTCCAGTTGCCTTTTAACTAGACCCTAACATGTATTTGTTCTACCAGTTAAATATTTTTAAGGTTTTTTTTGTCAGAAAGGTACTAGTCCGAGACAAGTTTATTTTTTACTAGTTTTGTATTAATCATTTTTTCGACTAGCACAAATTTTCTAGACCCTGTGTAGTCCAAATGCATTCAGACAAATTCCGGTTGCTTTATTTTAGTTGTATTACTAGTTGTTTTTCAGACTAGTTCGCATTTTTCCTGCAGGGTACTTTATAGGGTCGGAAACGGCTCCTTCACTGCGTTGCAAACTTCTGACTGAAATCATTATACCCTCTGCAAGGGTATAAAAACTTCAAACTCATTTGCATCAGTGTGACTCGAACCGGGGACCTCTCGCTTCAAAGAAATGTCAAAAAATATTTCAACATAGTTCGATTTATATTAACCAAATTTTTAGTGATATGGTTCTTTGTTTGTGAATGTGTTTTTTGTAAAATGGTGCAATTTAGATTGCAGCTTATTTTCCTTTTGGGGACATTTTTTCTAAAAATACATTGAAGCCTTCAAAGACAACGCTTTTAGTTCATCAAATTTGGGGCTGTCCATATATTATGGGGGGGTTGGGTCTTTGGCATCAAAAAATCAAGTAACTTTGCGATTTTTTCTATAAAAACTGGTTAGATGGATTTAATTCAAACCAATTGTATATTATAAAGCGTCATTTAAATATCATCCACTAATTTTTATAGCCGGCATACTATCGGCTAATATATCGGTGGCAAAACGATTGCTGGAACACTATAAAAAAAAATCCGTCTTTGGGCTTAAAAAAAATACCTAAAGTTAAGAAAAAAAAGCGCTTCCCAGGGGGCGGGTTTTTTTTAATGCAGAAAAATATGCGACAAATTTGAAAACGATCGGTTGAGCAGTTTAGAAATGCCGATGACCACGGACTTTCAAAGACTTCCGAGAAAAACGCACTTAAAGATGCACTTAAGTACGTGGAGTCTAAGAGGTTAGGGTACTAGTTTTAGCATAACTTCTAAAGTTTTTTCCGATTGACTAAAACTTTTTTTGTATAATTTTAAGATGTTAATCTACAAGAAAAAAATTTTTAAAAAAATCGAAATTTTTTTTTGCAAGATGTATAATTTATATGTTTTATTAATCAGAACGTGTGTATATATTTTTTAACTTATACAGAGTAATGATGGCATTGAAAAAGGGGAAGCGAAGGGTACATCACGCTTTAGCCGTTGGTTTTTACATAAAGAAACTGGAATTAATAATGAGCTTCCCGGTTTGCGAGAATCGCATGCTCAAGAAAAACTTGGTAAGTCAACTTCGTGTTTACACCTTTAACAAAACTATTTATCAACACAACCAAATTTTTAAAGGTATTCCGAGTGTAAAGGATTTGGAAGCACAAATGACTAAAGTGGACATGCGGAACGATTTTGTGAATCCAATAGGAGGACCATTCTCTCAAATAGTGCAAGCGGAAAAACCTATTGCCAGAGACACTGAGGCATTCAAAAAACTTCTGCAACAGTTGGGCTCTCAATCCAGACAGCCTCATCCTAGCAATGAAGTTTTCCATGTAATAAACCATTCAAATATAACAAATCATGAGCAACTTGAGTCAAATCCACAGCATAAGTTAAATGACAGCCATCCGCAGCAGTCAGCACAAAGTGTCCACGTGCCAAATATTCCGACTAATAGTCACGTATTTACGCAAAAACGTATGGAAATCCATCATCTAATACAAAGTAAGATTTTTTATAATAATTATTAAAATAACTTAAAATGACATTGAGATGGGGTTTTCAACAGAGCGTATGAAAAAACTTATTTTCGTTTATCTCGCGTACCCTAAAGAGTTTGCCTTGGAATCATCATAATCAATTTGTTGGTGTCTATTTAACGGCGCTTTGCATTTATTTAGTTAGGAACTTTAAAAAATCTGTAAAAAGTTAAATTAGTATAACTCGGGTACGGCTTAGCGGAACGTACAACATACCATGCTTATAACAGTTACTCGTAGATTAAGGGCGGGCTTCTCGAGTCCCTGTTAAAGTCCCTGATAGCTATCTGTCCGAAAAACATAAAGTCCTGATAAACTGTTCGTAAAAGCAAATCGGAATTCTCGACTCTTTAATTTATCTGAACGAGAAACAATTACAGAGTGCTGTTAGCGCACAGAATTTTCTGTAAAGCGCAAAAAATGGCGTGCTTTGATTACTCTATCAGCTGTTTGGGTATAATTCAAAGGCAGGTCAGCTGTGATTTAATTTCTTCTTCTTAGTTGGCTTTGTGAAATCAGCTGTCGTTTTATAGAGTCGAAAACGCTTAACAGGGACTCGGAGTCCCTGTCAAAGTTAGCTTTAACATTAATGCTCAAGAAAGCCAAAATGCCTTAGCATTTTTATACCCGTTACTCGTAGAGTAAAAGGGTATACTAGATTCGTGCTAAAGTATGTAACAGGTAGAAGGAAGCGTTTCCGACCCTATAAACTATATATATTCTTGATCAGGATCACTAGCCGAGTCTATCTAGCCATGTCCGTCTGTCCGTCTGTCTGTCTGAACGCTGAGATCTCGGAAACTATAAAAGCTAGAAGATTAACATTTTGCATGCAGATTCTAGGAGTTCCTACGCAGCGCAAGTTTGTTTCAAAAGGCTGTCACGCCCCCTCTAACGCCCACAATCGCTTATATATGATTTTAAAAATTTCAATATTTCGGAAAAGTAAAAATGCAGTTTTATGGTGTTTATCAATATCTATCGAAATGTAGAAAAATCGGACCATTCGTTAAAAAGTTACGGCGGATCAAAGTTTTTATCTCCATTTCCTTCGCACTTCCTTTAGCTGAGTAACGGGTATCTGATATTCGGGGCACCCGACTATAGCGTTCTCTCTTGTTTTATCTTTTTCTTTTCGAGAAATATTAGCCGGCACTCGAGAAACCGGCCTTAAATGGGTATTTTGTATTCGTGAGAAAGTATTGAACAGCTAGTAGGAAGCTTTTCAGTCCCTTTAAAGTATATATGATATATATGAAACATATAGATATGTTTCATAAAGATCGGTCAATGCATAATATACATAAATACAAATTGCCCGTCCATACAAGTTTGTATGAAATTCGTTTTTAACGATAGAGCAGTTTTGTTATCGTGCACTTCGTCAATAGCCATTTAATAAGTTGTTAACCAATCTTTATGAAACATATCTCATTTTTTAGTCGTTTTATCTACTATCAAATAAAAAATATAAAAATTAAGAATTTAAATTTTAACTATTTTTTTTTTAATTAAAACCGCATGTAACTTTGGTTTCTGACAAGAATTTACCTCATTTTTTACGGTGTAAGTACTAATTTTTTCCAAACCGATTTTATTTATTAGGAGTAGTATTTTTAAAGAAAATTTTGGAAATCACAAGCCATACTTAAGTGTTAAAGTTCCTTTTAAGCTGCAAATCAGAAATCATTATCATGGATAATGACTTTGAAGTAACCAAATCCAGGCTTGGAAACTTTTTGAATCGTCCAATTGGCCCAGACTTCTTATAAACATGATCCTAACTTAAGATAAAATACTAACCGTAGCCCCATTCTAGATTTAATATTTTAAAAAATTATAAGTAACACAAGTGTACTTATTTTTTTTGACCACACCAAAACCGACCTTTCGCACAAATGTATGGCTAACATGGAATAGACAGGTTTTACTGTATCCATTGTTTATTAAAATATTTGCAGGACAGAATAACCTTTCAAAATAAAAAGGTTTGGGATTTCTGGCCTCAATAACTATAGAGATATCTCTTAGCAAGTGAGGATGTAACGTGTGTACTTATTATTTTGTCCAGTAGTGTATATATTCGTGGTCAGAATCTTTAGCCGAGTCGATTAGCCATGTCTCTGTGTGAACGCTCAGATCTCCGAAACTACATAAGCTAGAATGTTGGGATTAACCCACATTAACACATTCTAAAATGGTAATTAAAAACAAATAAGATTTTAAGGCATACATCAAGGTAAATGATTTGTTTTACTTAGTACATTGTTTATGAGCCTATTTATTTATTATAAAACTAAAAGTATTGGAAAAGACAAAATACATGTTTTCTTTCTTAAAATAAATAGGCCTCATTTGCGGAGACGTTTCACTGGACTTTTTGGAAAAGGAGTTAGGTAATCCTACCACTCCGCCTTCCACAAAGGAGGTTATTGCTACAGTCCTCCGTGAATATTCGCATAATAAACGGAATCCTGTGGCCACGGTGGATCCCAACATTTTTAATCATTCATCGTTTCTTCAAGCTCAACCAGTCCATCAGCATTATTCTGAAGGTTTGTATTATTGTATATAGGGCACCTCCTCAAAAAAGTCCACCAAGCCAAAAACCTTTAAACTTGAATTATAATAAAATACTCGTAGAGTAAAAGGGTATATTGTATTCGTGCAAAAGTATGTAACAGCTAGAAGGAAGCGTTTCCGACCCCATAAAGTATATACATTCTTGATCAGGGTCACTAGCCGAGTCGATATAGCCATGTCTGTCTGTCTGTCTGTATGAACGCTGTGATCTTGGAAACTACAAAAGCTAATCTTATGTTAAAACTACTGATCCAACGTGTTTTTTTATTTTGTTTTAGAATTGCTTTCGCAAAATACTGCCAACCATGCGATTAATCAGCTAATTGCCCACGGTAACTCGCCAACTCCTTTGGCCTTTACTCCTACATCAGTACTAAGGAAAATGACAGCCGATAAGGATACAACTCAAGCACCAAGCACGTCTCATAGCCAGCAGCCACAGTATCAAATGCACCCACAGCATGCCAAGCAACTTAGTACGCACACGAACGTACATGAGCCGCAGCCAACTATGGCCGTACAGCCTCGAATGATATTAGGCGGTGGAAACTTTGCCATTGGTCCCAATAACCAACAAATGTCTCCCAATATGCAGCAATGTCGTAGTCAGCAAGGGTTAAAATGGACTCCTGGAAATATGCAAATGGTGCAAGGAAAATCATTTGGTAAGTAGAACAGATGCTTATATTATACTTCAAATTTTAAAAATAGTTCTTGTTCCCAACAATAAAAAAAAGATGATGTTCTACATTTTAAACTTTAAAAAATCTTTTATGATTATACCATTAAAAAAAAAAGGTAATGACGTTTTCTGATCCAGGATTCCGACAGAATTTGCATTCAATCGCTTAGAAGCGTTTTGGCTGTGAACTAGTGTTATCGAAAACATCGATTCGCGCATATTTATGTGCGTAGAGAAATCCGTCCAATGTTACTTACTTATGAGTTCCATTAAAAACTAAAAATGACGTTTACATTTCTTATTTATTATAGGTCGCCCTATACTGAAAGGAGGCCTTAATTCCATGCCGCAACCAAATCCCGCAGTTACTTTTCCTACACATAAAATCGAAATGCAGACAGTTCATCCACATCAGCAGCTGCAACAACAACAACACAGGTTTAAATCAGTGCAATCTGTGGAATCCATGTTGAATACTGAGAATGTTCATCAAAACATTCCATCTCCTGTTGGATGGCATCAACTTTTCTTGCAACATCAGCAGCAGCAGCAGTCTCGGCAGCAACCTAGGCCCAGGGTGATCTATGGAGAAATGCACCGTCAATCGAATCTACAAATGTCATCACCAGTACCAGGTGAGAAATTGTTTATATGCATTTTCTTAGATCATTAAATATTATATTTAAATTTTAGGGTTTCCTGACAGCTCCGATTCTGGGAATGTGATCAAAAATAATAACATCGCATCTCCCGGCTACCACAGGGATGATCGTATGCCATCACCAACCAATAATCAATTGGCACAATGGTTTTCTCCGGAGCTCCTTGCAAAAGCTTCAGCTGGAAAACTGCCTCTTTTAAATATGAACCAAGCGCTAAGTTTAGAAGAATTTGAACGTAGCATTCAACATTCCTCAGCCGTTGTGCACAATTAATTCTTTAAGAAAGATTGAAGTTCAAAACAGTATAATTAGAATTTAAATGGATTCAAATATTTTAATGTTTGAAATTAATTTTTTGTTTATGCCTAGAAATATGTGTATATTGGCACGATCCCTATTTTAAATGGCTTGGACATTTAAATTTGGAGCATGTAACAGTAGTTTTCTAAAAAATAATATAAATTAACTCAAACTATTTAAAGTATGTATTTGCAGATTGTAGTTGATCATATTGTAAAAAAAATATTTTACTGTAAATAATACACAACCAATTATATAAGCTTAAAATCTTCTGGAGTTTATCTCAATCTCAGTGGATCAACGAAATGTATATGAGGAACAAGCATTTACTGCGTGGATCGCCAGGGCTCCAATTAGACTATAGATGTCTTTGCCAAAATGGGTAGGTGTGTTTCTGCTAACCGTTTTTTTTAATAAATCTTACATGTAATAATGGCGAGCTATGCATTTTTGAAAGTTCCCAGTCACCCAAATAAGAGATTTATCTAGACGATTATATTCGTATAAACGTCTGCGGTCAGCCACATAAATATGTTTATACAGGGGGTTTTATTAGTTATTTTGCATCATTGAACGCATGGCTTGATCCGGATAGACATTAATCAATCACTTTGAGGAAAGATAACAAAAATTCTACATAAATTACACTATTTTATTGTTTATAATTATTTTTTGATAACTTTTCTTTAGTTTTATGTTGTTCATCTTCATTAGTTAATAAAATTGATTTGTACTTAGATACTGTTTAGGATTACACATTAAAGTATATTTTATTACGAATCACCAAGCCAAATATTTGTAAAATATTTTGTGCGAAAGTTTATTTATATTTCTTACGCCTAATAGCAGTGGAGTTCCTAAACCGATCGTGAATATATTGGATTTAGGTTATAGGATTGGCTTTTTATAAAAGGGTGCACTGTGTATGAAGTGCTTGTGAAAAATTATCGCACTTTCTTTTGCAATGTTAGCTTTGTAAATAAAAAAAAATATATACGATATTTATTACAAAATTATCCTAGGCAAATTCAAATCGGTTAGAGGAATCCCACCACTTATTATGTTTTGTTCAACTGTTCATAGTCAAGTTATTTGGGTGTATTCAATATACGAACCAAATACTGCAAAGGTGGGCTTATCTACGACTAGCATGTAAAAAAGTAAGTGTGTATATACAAACACGATATTATAAAGGCTTAAAATTAGGTTTAACTCTTAATAACAAATAACATTTTTGTTTGATTGACCGATTTAAATATTTTATTGGTTTAACGTATGAAAAATTTTTCTAAACGTACATTTTAAAGCTATCAGCCCTATTCAAGTGTAGAGCGAGTATTAATTTTCTTGACCGGTTCTGATCCTTGTTTATGATGACTTAAAACTTTAAAGAGCAAATTGATTCTTTTGTATACACGCAGGAAATTGTATTGCTTTTTTGAAGCTTAATACTTTGAAAAGTTTGGTAAAACAAAATACAAAATCATATTTTTTCTTTAAACATTTTTAAAATATGTTTCAATTGAGCGCTAAAAATTGTTAAATCCGTTGTATTAATGTGTATATACATATGTATAACGTGATATACCAGTTTATCGTAAATTTAAATGGTATGTATGCTGTAATCATTAAGAGTATTAAGAATTGAGAACAAATGTTTTCCGACGCAACAGAACTTGCCACTAAAATAAGGTAAACTACAAAAAATGATTCATTTAAGAAAACATTTTTACACAGTAAAGGAGAATTTCCCGATGCTTAAAGTATATAGACTCTTGATTTGCAAATATAGACATGTCGATAAAGCTCTACGCGTCTGCTTTTATATCGCTTACTTAATTTAAAAGCTGTATATATTTAATAATCTCATTGTAGTATGCCTCTTTTTTTTTATTAAAATAATTACCAGCCAGACTCAAGTTTAAAGTTGTGGGAGTACCAATTTTGTATCATACAAGTTTTTTCACATGTTTCAAAATTTCTTTAAAAATCAATAGGGGGATTCCCTAAACTGTTGAATTGCTGAATTGTTGAAAATTCAACAAAAAATTTCAGCAATTAAGGGAACGACCCAAAATGGTTCCTGTTGAATTTTCAAACAGCTGTTATTTGTTGAAAAATTTCACGGAACTTAAAGCATGTAAAATTTGATTTATTATTGCTAGTTACTGTCTAAAAGTGTTACCAAGGTAAAACGAACCACAAATATGCTTTCTAAGTTGATTTCAAAATAAATAATGCGTACTGGTGATAGTAAAATGTTACAGAGTTGCCACGACTTTCAAAAAAAGGTGACAACTCTGGCTTTTCAGCAATTCAACAAAATTTTCAACAGCCCCGAGGCTGTTGAATTGCTGAAATTTCTGAAAGTTGACTTTGTATGGAACAGCTGATTAACAGCTGACCAAAATTCAACAATTCAGCAATTCAACAGTTTAGGGAATCCCCCTAATAATTGGCTCAAAATATATTGAAAAAAGATTTCAAACATTTCCTAACAATATCGAAATTTACCAAATAATTTTTTCCCTGGTCTTGGTTAGAAAAAAAGATAATTTTATTATACCCGTTACTCGAAGAGTAAAAGGGTATTTGTATTCGTGCAGGGAATATGCATGTAACAGGGAGCAGGAAGCGTTTCCGACCCTATATTGTATATATATTCTTGATCAGAGTCACTAGCCGACTCGATATAGCCATGTCTGTCTGTCTATCTGTCCGTATAAAGGCTGAGAATTCGGAAACTGCAAAAGCTAGAAAGTTGGATTACCTACACATATTCTTGGGCTTGCTCCGCAAGTTTATTTCAGCCGAGCGCCCCGCCCCTTCTAACGCCCACAAACGATTTTAAAATGTGTCTGGCGCCCACACCATTAAAGATTTCGGAGAAGTATAAATGCAATGTGTGTATATATGTGAATATTTATCCTTATCGAAATGTAGAAGAAATTTTTCAAATCGGACCATTCGTTAAAAAGTTATGCCCGATCAAAGTTTTATATCTCAATCTCCCTCGCACTCCCTATAGCATTCTGTCTTGTTTTTTCATTAATCCAATCTCTAACTGAGTAATATATATATGTTAAAATATATGTTTAAAAGGATTATCCAAAAAAATATCGTTAGGAACTTTAAAATGTGTTTTTCTCAGTACTGTACCGTTGTCCATTTGTATGGACAAATTAAATTAATAATAATAACATTTATTATAAACAGTAAAAACATATTTACTTCATTTTTTTCTAATTTTATTTCTCATGGATTTAAAAATGATTCGTTTAAGTCTAAGGCACCTAAAATGGTCGTGTAGACAGCCATCATGCCTCTACGAATATTTTTCTGGACATTTACTGTTTCTTGCGTCAGATAATAATCTCATGTAAAGGATTTGATTCCACCAGAGATTTTTATGCTGTCTGGCTGGGTCAGATCTGAAGGCTATGGTCAAGAAGGTAAAAACAACGTATTCCAAATCTTGAGGTCATAGCAATGGAGTGTCTAATGCATATTGAGAACATAAAACTTACACGTAGTGACGAAAATAGTTCTGGAAAGCCACTACTTCTGTGACAGTCCTAAACAAATGGAAAAGTAACGTACATATATGGGCGGTTCTTTGACAAACCGAACACCTTTTCTTGGGTCACAATTTTGATTTGGCTGAAACTTTTTTTCGTATATTATTCGGAATTTTTAGAATTTAGAATTTAGAATTTTTTAGAATTTTTTTAGTTTTTGAAAACACGTGAATTTTGAAAAGGTACCCTCTTATTCGTGTCTTTTGCATTACTTTCTTTAAAACCTCTTACTTAAAAATTTTTTTTTTTTTAATTAATTTTTAATTTCTTAAAAATAAAAACAAATTAAGATTAAAATTTTTTTTATCATTTTCCGCCACTAAAAAAAATGTTTCTATTTAACTTAGCATTTGCGCCATGTGTCGGCTTTTTTCTTTGATTATGTCGCAGCAAGTAGGGCTACTCTCTCACTCTTAAGTAAGTAAAGGGTCATTTTTAAATCTGTTCAAAAATTACAATTATTTATTTAATCCTCCATTAAATAATCAATAATTTTACAATTTTTTTTGTTTATTATTTTTTTTGTATTATGTAATTTATTATACATTTTTAAGAATTATTTTTAAATTTAATACAATTTTTTTTTTGTATTTTATTTAACATATTTATATAATTATTTTTAAATACTTCATTATTTAATGGAGGGTTTTAATTTTTTAATTTTTAAATATATTTAAAAATGACTTTTTAATTTTTGTCATTCAGAAATTGTCAAAGCACTTAAAACTTAACTTTGAATTATTAAAAATTGTTTAAGAACTAGTAAACGATGAGAAAACATTAATTCTATAAGGATCCGATAAGGGGGAGTGAGTACCCCTACTTTCTGCGACTTTTTTCTTAAAAAAAAACCGAGGCCTTGTTAAAAAAAATCGATATTTTAAAAACTACAAATGGCTCCACTTGTTTAACAAAAACCGATTGTAACTAACAACATAGCGCAAGTGATAAGTTAAAATTTTTTTTTTTTATGTGGGGAAAATGTTAAAAAAAGGTTTTAAATCTTTATTGGTTTTTATTTTTTAAAATTAAAAACTAGTTTTATAAAAAAAAATTGTTGTAAATAAAAGGCTTTAGAGGAATTAAAGACACGAAGTCAATCGGGTTACTACAACCGGAGATACAGATTTTCAGAGAGAGGGTACTTTTTTAAAATTCACGTTTTTTGGCAAACTAAAAAAAATAGTTTTTTTCGGTCAAATCCTGATACACGTGTTTAATTATTTTCCGAATAGTACACGTAAAAAAAGTTTCAAACAAATCAAAAATGTGAAAAATATTTTTGGCCAAATCCGTTCGGTTTGTAAAAGAACCGCCCATATATTTTATATTACCTATATAATTCTGTTTCTAAAAAAAAGCTAGTTCAGCAGTAAAAAGTTAAAAATTGCAGAGATATGCACAAAACTTCTAAGCAAATAAATCAGCAGAT
Organism: Drosophila takahashii; assembly: GCF_030179915.1. NCBI lineage: Eukaryota > Metazoa > Arthropoda > Insecta > Diptera > Drosophilidae > Drosophila > Drosophila takahashii. The sequence continues at coordinate 2,557,235 of NC_091682.1, read as the reverse complement.
AAGGGCGTGTCGAAACTTAGAAAATAACAGGCGTAGCTTTCATAGTTCCCGAGATCTTGAAGTTGATTTGGACAAACACACAGAAAAAAAAAACTTGGTAAAATCAACTGTAATAATTGTCAATGAGGCCCGAACCAGCAAAATTGTCAATTCTACTAAGTAAATAGTCATTTCACAACAACAAAATACACACAATTAGCAAAGACACAAACCCAAAGCAAAAACAAAATACTCGTAACTATTTTAATAGTTACGTAACTATCTTTGTTGGTTAATTTTACCAAGCAAATTTTTTTGTCTGCAGACATAAATTGGTTGTGTATACTGGGGTATCGTAGAAGTCTTTTCCAACAGAAATCTGTTATGTCAACCGTAAACCAACCACCGATAGAACACGATTTACAGGGTCTAACGCGATTCTTTCTACTTGTATGGGTTTGCTAGCCTTCAATATACCCCTTTACTTAATGAGTAAAGGGAAAGCAAAATGGTGTAGTGGTTTTAATTAAAATTTGTTTATATTTTTCATCCCAGATGAAAGTACTGCCTATTTTGACAAATGGGAGCACTGCTCAATTTATACATCTCTAGAGATTTTTCTTACACTAAACTATGCTAGTATATGGGCATTGCCCTACTTTAAACGTGATATTATTAGGTTACTTTTCGTATTTAAGTGGCGAAGTATAATCTAAAATTAAGATGTATATTTCCATAAGATAACTAGTCTTTTCTAAAAAGCATCGGTTGTTAATAAATATTTAAGTGTGATATTTCTCGGACTGAATCTCAATTTTTTACTCGGTTGCTGATTGGCTCAGCACATTCGCCTTCTTCAGACAAGAATTCGCCATTACCATATTCACTTTTTTTGTGAACAACAGCCGTTTGACCCGATAGTTCATCAAGATTGGGGCTGTCTTGTGTTGGAAGGGCACTTGACGCTGTAGTACCTACCGCCCCTGTAGGTACAGTGGTACCTGGCTGTGTGCGACTATATCCGGAGCTGGTAGGCGCACCCTGTGCTCCAGCTGCTGCTGATCGCCTATAGACTGTGCTGTTCATGGTCAACTTGCGAACATTTTTGTCCGGGTGAAAGACGAGGATGTATACCTTGGGTGAATACAGACAAACAAGAGCCACAGACGCACTTAGACTTATTGAAATACACAACGTAGTAGTTTGCACCTGAAAAATAAAATCGATTATTTCAATGTGGTTATTTATTGGTTTATATAAGGATTACTTAAGGAAGATATCTGAATATGAATATGAGCATGAACATGTATATATGTTTACAGACCAGGGGTGCTTAGTCCTATGGCACGCGGGCACACTTGTTTTTGGTTCGGCGTTTAGCATACGGATCGGCACATACCATACTTTCCTAAGGCACACGCAAGTTCCTCTTTGTGTCGCTGTCCGTAACGAGCCAAGCCAACAACAATTCCATTGAACTTATTTTTTTTCCTCAACTCACAATGCAAAGTGTTGTTGTCTTTTTCATGACTGTGCGTAAGTCGTTACTCGCGTGCGTGTGATTTTATTTTAATTGTGTTTGTAAATGCACTGCCATAAGGCAGTTTTGAACACCCCTGATTAGACATATGTTTTATAACTTTTGGGGCCGGTTTCTCGAGTGCGGGTAACATTTCTCCTACGATAAGGTTCCTGCTAAGGCATTTTGGCTTTCTTGAGCATTAATGTGAGAGCTAACTTTGCCAGGGACTTGGACTCCCTGCTAAGCGTTTTCGATTCGATAAAACGATTCGAAAATGCCAACTAAGAAGAAGAAACTAAATCACAGCTGACTTTGCCTTTGAAATGTACCCAAGCAGCTGATAGAATAATCAATGCACACCATTTTTGGCGCTTTACAGCACAATTCTGTGCGTTAACAGCACTTTGTAATTGTTTCTTGTTTACATAATTTAAAGGAGTCAAGAAAACCGATTTGCTTATACGAACAGTTTATCTGGTCTTTAAGTTTTTCGGACAGATAGCTATCAGGGACTTTAACAGGGACTCGAGAAACCGGCCCTTAATCAGCCAGTCGAGGCAGCGCGTTCGTGGGCTTGCCAAAATTCCTATGCCGCTGCTGTTGAAGTTATACATATTTGTGTACATAATACACAATAATTACACTATGCAGCATCAAAAATTAACCTCGACGAATGCTATATTTTTGGATTCGTTACGAATTCCCAAGTTAAACTGCGTTTTCCTAAAAGTTCCCCGACGCAAGGATTCTTAGCAAAAGGAGCTCAAAGTTCGAAAAATGCTGAAATTGACCAACTTTGCGGAGCTCTCAGAGGCAAATGGATGCATGGCTTGGTTCGAAGTTAAAGTTTTTTAAAAGATACACCCTTTATCTTTCAAACCCCATACATAAAATAATTTTAGGATTTTTTTTTAAGGCAGAAATAAATTCCTAAAAACATAGTCAAAAAACTGAAAAACATACAGCTGCGGTCAAAGTAGTAGCAGTGTTGCCGCCTTGTGTTTTTAAAAGTTTGATGTTGTAATTTTTTCTTATCCAATTAGTCTAATAGTAAAATTATAATCAATACAATATTACCAGGAAAAGATCAATTACAACAACAAACTTTTAAATACACAGGGCGGCAACACTACTACCATTTTGACCGCAGCTGTATACTTTTATGTTTTTTGACTATGTTTTATAGAATTTGTTTCTGCCTTAAAAAAAATCTTAAAAAATTTTTAAGTATAGGGTTTTAAAGATAAAGGGTGTATCTTTTAAAAAACTTTAACATAGAATCAAACCATGCATCCATTTGCCTCTGAGAGCTCTGCAAAGTTGGCCAATTTCAGAATTTTTCGAACTTTGAGGTCCTTTTGCTAAGAATCCTTGCGTCGGGGAACTTTTAGGAAAACGCAGTTTAACTTGGGAATTCGTAACGAATCCAAAAATATAGCATCCATCGAGGTAAATTTAAAAAGCACTAAAAATGCTGCACAGTGTTATTATGTTGCAGTGTGTAATCCACAATGTGGATTCCACATTACAAGTCAGGAAAATTTAGCACCTTATTGGTTAAAAATTCGTAAAAAAAACTTAAAGTGTGCTGTATATATGATATATACTTAATTCGTTATTCGTTAAGGGTTTACTTAAAAAAACGTAAGGGCGATGAAATTAGACCGAAGTCTTTTAGTGACTAAAATATTTTCTTTCAAGAACGTACCTCATAAGAATTTCCAGTACCGAAGTATATGGGTACGAAAGCTAGCCAGATTATGCAAGTGGTATACATCGTAAATCCAATAAACTTTGACTCATTAAAGTTTTCTGGTATTTTTCTCGTTTTAATTGCATAAACAGTGCAAATTGTTATGAGAATCATATTATACAGCTGGGAAAAGAGGAAGGACATGTCTTGAATTTTGCACTTAAGAATCACTTCCGTTCGGTCTGGGTAATAGAAACGAGTTCCAGGTGGTTCAACTACCATCCAAATCATTGTGATTAGTACCTGTATTGCTAAAAGGTGATTATGTAAGATTATGGCTTCAGGTGGCTTCAGTCAAATTTCATATCTTACCGATCAGAGATGCTGTTATTACCACCTGTGATTGTGGACTAATATACTTAAGACGCTGAGCTGATTTAGATGCAGAGTGAAAAATTCGTGAGATTCGATTGGTTTTTGTAAGCAAAGCACTGTATATGATGGAAAAGCCAACACCAATACCAAACCTCTGCAGAACACATGAGGCAATTGTTGGTTTGGCTATCAGCGCAAAGGTATTGCAGTAACAGACCAAAATACCAAAGAGAAGAGTATAGCTTAGCTCTCGTCCTGATGCCCTTACCAATGGAGTATCGTGATTTTTTGCAAATAGGACCATTACAATAATTGTCACAGCAATCCCTAAAATTGCTATGGCCATGGGAATTAGGGCAAATAACGAGTTCCATCGCATATACTGAATGTCTAAGGCATAGCAGGAAAGCTTGTCTGCATAAGGCCAAAGGCCTGGACCGCAGTCTTTACAGGTAAACGCATCATATACGTATTCAAATGACTCGCAGCTATCGCATATCCAGCAACAGGTATCTCCCTGTAAGAATCAAAGGGTGTAAATGTGAAAATACATTCGTCATTATAGCTTAAATAATAAATACCTGTTGTTTTTTTATCATTCCGACCTCACATGGCAGTGAACAGGCGGAAGTTGGTTGCTCAGCTTCCTTATTCCATACAACTGTCTCAGAATTTAGCTGCAATCCATTAAACCATTTACCAATAACCTGAAATATTATTTAACTAACGTTAGACACATTTCATGTTACAATTTATAATATTACTATGAATGTTGTTATTAAACCACCGTGGAGCCAAGGTTCGGCTTGCCGAAGTTTTTATAAGAATTTGGGTTGAAAACATTTCAGATTTCTGATAAAATCTCCTTCTAAATTTAAATACACATTTAATAAAAAGAATGTTGCTTTTCAGAGTTTATTTTTTATATGCAATTACGTGCGTTTTTTCAAAACATTCATATTGTAAAATTGTATTGAATTCCAGACTTTATTGTTTGTATTTTTAAATCAACGGTCTAAATCAACGGCCCAATTCTGATAGTTTCTCAGACCCCTATATTATTTAGTTTACAATCAAAGTAAGTCCACACAATTTTAAAACCGTTGTGTAAATCTCAATTGGTTACAAAAATTCATGTTTATTAGCTTCATTATTTTATAATAAGGTTTTCTTTTCTGTCGTGGGTGAGATTCGAACTCCGAAAATATGTATGTATGCTGAGCTTACTGTACAAGTCAGCTATGCCCATTTTAACCATAATTGAATGGTTTTGTAAGTTTAAACACATTTTTTGTAGTCGCAAATCATGAAAATAAATCCTATACTGTATTGTCTCTGGATAGGGGTCGGTTTAAAACGTTATTGATTTGATAAGAGATTATGGTCTTACCTTATACTGATATCCTGAAGAGTTTTCCAGACGTTGATAGTTTAAAATATCATACCTGGCCAATCCATCACCCTGACGATCAAATTTGACTTCGCTGCCAGCAAGATCTTTTCAGGATAAGTCCAATGCACAATTTAAAAGTATAGAATAATAAAAGAAAAAACGCTATAGTCGAGTACTTCGACTATCAGATATTCGTTACTCAGCTAGAGAGAGTGCTCATAAATTTTTGATGGATTATCCGATTTTAAAATTTTTTTCTACATTTCGATAGGGGAGAGGTCTGTAGGTTGGTACACCTTTTGTTTTTAATCTGCCATTTCGACATTCACTTATAAAACTTTACGCATTTGGTACTGATCGAAAGGTTAGTCTATTAGCTTAATAAAAAACAAAAAAAAAATATTTTTTTTCCTTAGGGAAAACTGAAAAATTATTTTTTTTGAAAAGTCCCAAAAAACGACATTTTGAAAAAGAGGTCTGTAAGTTGAGACACTTTTAAAAGTCAATAATACTCACACAAAAAGTACTCCAAACTATAAGGAACTATTTATTTATGTTAGTTTAATCAATTTTAGTTCGTCCTAAATTATTTCCCATCCATTTTTTAAGAACTTAGACCAAATAACAATTAAAATCAAAAGGCTCTTTGAACATTCACTTTTCCCCTAATATCAAAGAAATGTACTAGGCAGAAAGCGACCTCTGTTGGCCCAAGGCATTTTTGTATGAAAAACGGGTGTCTTAACTTACACGCTCAAAGTGTCTCAACTTACACAAAATGGGATGTTTCGGGAAAAAATTAATAACTTTTGTTCTGACTGTCACATTAAGCTGATTCTTTTTCTAATTAGTTAACAGTTAATATACTAATGTTTTAAATCTCTTACCAAGTTAATTTAAGAACGTTATTAATTTTAAATGGAATTTTGAAAAAAGTAGACAAAAATTTTTTTGGTGAAAAATGGTAAACGACTCTCACAGCTTTAATCTGGCTAGAGCCTGGCTTATAATGTTTTCCCCAAAAGTTTTGTTACTAAAAAAGACTACAAAAAAAAAATAAAAACAATTTTTTTAGTGGATAAGTTTTGAGAAAATTGAGTGTCTCAATTTACAGACCGTCTCAACCTACAGACCTCTCCCCTATCTATTAATAAACACAATAAAATGTCATTTAATCTGTAAAGATGTGGGTTTTTTAAAAGTCCTTTAAAGCGACTGTGGGCGTACGAGTGAGCGTGGAACTCGGATGAAACTTGCTTTGCATAGGGAGCCCAAGAATATGTGTGATTAGTCCCAACCTTTTAGCTTTTGTAGTTTCCGAGATCATAGCGTTCATACAGACAGACGGACATGGCTGATCAAGAATATATATACTAGAGCCCTGCATGAGTTCAGTCATAGGGCCCTTTGACTCACATTTTCAAAAAAGGTTCGAGTAGCTCATGTCGGAAATTTTTTTGGATCTAAATGGCTCAGCTCATGGCCTGGATCTGATCTAAAACCTCATGTCTCTTATAGGTAATGAATCCTATAGCTCATGACACCCTATGACTCCCTATGAGTCATGACTCAGGTCAAAAATATCTCTAATCTGTTAATTCCAGAAATAACTATATTTTTATTTTTGTAAAGGCAGGATAAATATTTTTGTATGGTATAAGATCCTTTAAGTCAAAATAATTTGCGGATTATTTGACTTGAAGAATTTGCGAATTATTTGACCTAAAGAATACCCGAACCATTCGACCTAAACCTCAACCATACCTCAACAATACACGTATCACTCGACGTGAAGAATTCGCGGTTTATTTGACATAAAGAATCCGCGGATTATTCAACCTTTAGAATACCTGAATCATTCGAAGTGATGAGTTCGCGGATTATTTGACATGAAGAATTCGCGGACTATTTGACCTTAAGAATACCTGAATCATTCAAAGTGAAGAATTCGCGGATTATTTGACATGAAGAATTCACGAACTATTTGACCTTAAGAATACCTGAATCATTCGAAGTGAAGAATTCGCGGATTATTTGACATGAAGAATTCGAGGACTATTTGACCATAAAAATATCCGTATCACTCGATTTCGCGAATTAAACGACGTGAAGAATTCGCGTATTATTTGACACAAGGCTGAAAATTTATCTTAATTATCACCATGATAAATAAAAATCAGAAATAAATATTTTTCACAAAATCAACTTATTTATGTTGACAATGAACCCTATAAGCGACTAGGTCACTTCATTTCTTATGAGTTAAGTAGGTCATGGCTCATAGTATGAGCCATGTCTTATAGGAGACATGAGCTATAGGAGTCATGACTTGAAAAACATAGATAGATCGAATGGCTCATGAAATCAAAGGGAGCTTTGACTCTACTCATGCAGGGCTCTAATATATACTTTATAGGGTCGGAAAGACTTCCTTCTCCCTGTTACATACTTTTACACGAATGCAATATACCCTCTTACTCTACGAGTATTGAAACAAAGACGAAGTACCCTACCTATGAATGACACGTTTAACAGGTAATTGTTGTAAAAATCCTTTCCATCGTAATTAGCCATGTCGGGACACGCCTGGGACTTGGTGTCAGTTGTTAATTTTCTATACCACACAGACTCACTATGTTGGTGTTTTCGCTGTTCGGACGTTTGGTCGCTTTGGATGTTACAACGATCATTATGCAAATTATGCAGTGCATAGGCAAATGCGTATACAGCATCTACAACGAATTGAGTCTTGGACTCCTGCTCGTATCTGTAAATAAATAAGGTTGTGTGGTTAGCTTATTACTATAAACAACAAACGTAGTACGTAGACGTGAATACTGTAAATAAGTATATACAAGAGAAAAAACCGGTCGAAAAGTATTGAACTTTGTTTTATAGTCCTAAAATAGTTAAATATATTTAGAACCCTTTGAATAAATATCTCTTTTAGCCAAAAATTAACAAAAATTTTTTGTAAAATTTGGCGTCTTTAGAAAAAGAGAGCTAATTGAAGTGACTTCTCTGACTTCCTGCGTAACTTTCGATTGTGACGAAACGTGAAGGAATATTTTAATGCAGTTAATTTCATAGTGTTCCTTGTTCATTCTTCTTTAAAATGTATTTGGTTTGTTACGTACGCCCTCTCCTTCAATTTATTTGATGGAGAAAGATGCACATAGAAAACAACAACGAATCTTGAGGCAAAGGGAGAGGGGCAATCGACCCGTTGACTCACCGAAACAAGCAAAGGCATGTGCAATTAGATGATCTTTTCGGTCAGATCAACGACCGCGATCGACCTACTGGTAACCCTACACCAGTAGCTGGCAAAGTGCATCAGTCGGGCATTGACACTAGGGGAAATCACCTAAATAACCCAAGCTATCACGGGAGCCAAGTACCCGTTGATTAATGTCCGTCCGTCTGTCTGTCCGCGTGCAAACAGACATACAGACTGACATGGCGAGATTGACTGGTCTAGTGATGCTGATCAAGAATATATACACTTTATGGGGTCGGAAACGTCTCCTTCACTGCGTTGCAAACTTCTTACTGAAATCATTATACTCTTTGCAAGGGTATAACAAGAAAGAACGCTATAGTCGGGTTGGTGTCCCGACTATCTAATACCCGTCACTCGGCTAAGGGGAGTGCGAGGAAGATGGATATAGAAAATTTTTTTAATGCGTTTAACATTTAAATGAATGGTCCGATTTGAAAAATGTCGTCTACATTTCGATAGGTATAAATATACACAACAAAATCATATTATACTTATAACTTATTATACTTCTCGGAAATCTTTAAAGGGGTAGGCCCCAGACACATTTTAAAATCGTTAGTGGGCGATTGTGGGCTTTAGAGGGGGCGTGACGCTCGGCTAAAATAAACTTGCGCTGATTAGGAAGCCCAAGAATATGTGTGGGAAATCCCAACTTTCTAGCTTTTGTAGTTTCCGAGATCTCAGCGTTCATACAGGCGGACAGACAGGCAGACAGATAGACAGACGGACGTGGCTAGATCAACTCGGCCTGTGACCCTGTGACTAACATGATAGCAAAAAGTATACATATTTAGAGGGGTCATCTCATATAATCTTGAAATCCAGTCACCGACTATCTCTCTTCGAGTGCGGACGTCTGTGCCTATCCAATTGTCAGTGCCTTGCTTATCGCGAAATTTCATCACCCGGCTTATCGCCAAAAACGTTTTTGCCTGAACGCGCACGTGTGAATAAAATACCCAATTCTTGTAACAAATTTACTTTCTAACCATGGCTTCCGGGCCACCTAATTTAGGGGATAACCGCTTTTCCAGACCTAGCGCTAGAACCAAAGCCAAAAAAAAAGACAATTTCAAAACCTTCCAATCCAATTTCCCAAACTCTCTGAACCACAGCTTAAAAACCCAAGGTTTTTAGGTGTATCATCCAATAACTCAGAAAAAAACATATCAGATTTTTCCTGTTTTGCAGTCCACAGAGCTTTTAAAAACATCAGTAAAGACATCATATCGATCTCAACTCTCCGTGATGGAAATCTTCTAATGCGATATCGAGTGCAAACTCCACAACTCTCTTAACTTTGTTAAAGGCACCATTTAGGCACCCTGCTTAGATAACATCCCAGAAAGCGAAATTGTTGACGAGCTAAAGTCTCAGAATGTTCACAGCGTTTATAAATTCACAAAATTGATCGACGGCACTCCCAAACCATTTGGCAAAATTTTGACCTCTTACACCCTTCCAAGAAAATTAGACATCTCCTGGCACACAGTTAGATTCCAAACCCTATGAGGTGTAATTCATGTCAGTTATTAGGACGCACATTAAAGAAATGTGGTAACCCAACCGCCTGTGTATCATGCAATCTCGCTTCGCACTTTCCCGTCCCTTACACTTGCATTCCGCTTGCACAAAAAAAACTTCTACAGATAAAAACGACAAGAAAATGCAGCTTCCGAGAAGCTCGCATTATCTTAAAACAACAACAAAGCACGACAACCAACTCCACGCTGACCTACTCGGTCGTCACCAACCCGAAGGCAACAGCGCTGGCGACAAAATTGCCGAGCTCCACGGGACCATGGTGAAACTATACAAGGTGGTCTCGTCGCGTGAGCTGCCCTCTTTTGAGGACGTTATTTGTGCCAGTCTCTATCTAGCTATCTCATTCTATCGCTTAAGGGAGACAGAGAGGTAAACATATTTAACGTCCTCAGCAGAGCTGACGAGACCACCTTGTATAGTTCCACCATGCACGGGACCACCAATACCGAATCACCCACCTGTTCAACAAAAGCTCAAAAATCTCTCTTATCATTTACGCACGCAAACTCTTTGATTGCCAAAGAGAAATTACCAACCACTCTTCCAAAACTGAATTCTCTAACTCAAACAACGAAAGTATTCTACAAAAAAACTTAGCAAGATCTCACGCTCTCAGATCTGAAGTACAAAAATTCATAGAACAAGACGACCATAGCTCCAAACAGACCTCAAGATCAAAACCAAACGAATCTATCTCTTCTAACTCCCCAAACAGCCCTACATATTCTGACGTAACAAAGGACTATCCCGACTTTTAGTCCCGATCCTCTCCTTTTTTACATTCCTACATTTAAATACATAACATTACAATCAAGCAAGAATAAAATCTATAAGTATAACCTTATCATGCCAATTGCTATAATACAAAGGAATATCCATGGTATCACTATGGACGGCAATCCATGTAGTGACGAAGCGCACCAGGAGAGTGTGCGAAGGCGACTACTATATATACACGAAGAAATGAAAATCTGCTGTGATAGTCAGATCGTAATGAGTAATACACCAATCGAAAGGTATTGCAAAAACTTAAAGGATTGCATACCAAGACCTCAAGAAAATCAATTGGTTTGGGAGAGAGAGAGGTGAAAGTGAAAAAGTGAAAATTTCGAATTTTGGAGCTGTTGGGGCCGGTGGGGATAAAATCCCCCTCGCAATGTTTTAGTTGTATTCCTATTGAAAATACCCGTCGAATGAGGGGTCATCCGACGCTCCGTTCAAAAGTTATAGCCAAAATAAGATTTTCTTCTTCTTCCCAAAATGAAAATTTAATTCTGTTTGTCAGTTTGTCCAAAATATGTTTTTTAAGTTCTGAAAATTTAATATGACGTTCATCACATCGATATAAAAAACTTTTGTTCTACCACTTTTGGAAAAACCCGCTAGTTTAGCGGGAAAACAGCTATAAATAGCTAAAATTCGGAAAGCCGTAACTTCTATACTACTAAAGAGACTACAGACTTGTGCTGCATCTCGTTTGAAAGGTATTTTTAAATGCTATAAACGCCTCTATATGAAATTTGTGTAAAGTTAATAGTTAAAAAGATATGAACAAAAGAAAATTTGTTTAAACTTTTTTTTTAACTTTTTTTTTTAATTTTCTCAAAAACGGCTCTAACGATTTTCCTTAGAACTTTAAACTGTATAGCCCTTGAGATTCCTTAAATTTTGGTATATATCATGTTTATGTAAAAAATCGCGTTTAAAAGTTATTCAGAAACGAAAATAGCCACTTTTGCCAGCTCAGAACAACTAACGCTTCCTGAGTGTTTAATTTTGTGCGTGGGTATCCAAACTGTATTTTAGGCTCATAGAACCATTTCAATTGTTTTCAGGAGTTCCAAATAGGAAACTTTTGTTTTACGACTTTTGGAAAAACCCGCTGCTTTAGCGGAAAAAAAGCTAGAAATAGCTAAATTTCGTTAGTTTGTAAGTTCTACACTACTGAAGCTACAGACATGTGCTATACCTCGTTTAAAAGGTATTTTGAAATACTTAAACGCCTTTTTAACTTAATTTGTTTAAATACAATGGTTTACAAATTATGATTGACCAATTTAAATTTAAATGTATATATTAGCTCCTATGAGAGCAAATGTAAACAAACAAAAACTTCTGATATCAAATAAAAACACCTCTTAACGAGGTAAAAAACTAGTGACGATCGCACCTTCAACATACAAAAGTTCTGATATCAACATTTGTGACGAAAAATTATTACACTCGTCATTAAATACACTTTCTAAGATTTTCTCATTCGGCACGCTGCAATAGAAAATGCCTATGAAGGTAAAAAGGCTAAAATAGTATGCTAGGGCGGGCCAAATGAGAAAATTTTAGAAAGTGTATTTAATGACGAGTGTAATAATTTTTCGTCACAAATGTTGATATCAGAACTTTTGTATGTTGAAGGTGCGATCGTCACTAGTTTTTTACCTCGTTAAGAGGTGTTTTTATTTGATTTTAAATAACTAGAACTAACTTAAACACCTTATAAAAGACCATTCACCCGATATAATATTTTTGGAGGAAACCTATCTGCCATACAATTTTACTAATTTCTTTTCCCCTAAAGGATATACTAGTTATTTCCACAATTTCCTGCAAAACACCGTAGCCAAGCAAGGGATCCTCACACGTACCAAAATATAAACTCCAACATTCTATGCTCAGTACTGCAGCTTAGTATTGACCAAACCATAAACATTATAAGCTCCTATATCCCCCCCAATCAAAGCTTTACATTTTCTGACGTATCAAATACCCTGGATAACCTTAATGGGACATCTATACTTCTCGGTGACCTTAACTCGTGGAGTCCTTTGTGGGGCTCCCCGCACACAAACACAAGAGGAAAAAAAATCGAACGAGCTATTCAAGAAAGCAACTTAAAAGTCCTTAACGACGGCTCTACCACGCACCTTTCAACCCATATCACCTTCACTCACATAGATGTCTCCTTGATATCTCCAAAGATACCTCATAGATGTAGCTGGTCTGTATCAGATAACCTTCACGGCAGTGATCACTTCCCGATAACCATTCACATTTCTGCACCAACCCACCCCGATAATACTCTCCCGCTACCCAAATTCAAGACTGACCTAAAAACTGCGAAAAATCAGCTCTTAACTGGACAGCCGGTTGCCTAAATCAGCAAGTCGCTCAAATGACGAAAGCCATTCGAGCAGCTGCAAACTGCAGCATTCCCCAAACAAAACGAGTGATCCATAAAGAAAAAGTGCCATGGTGGAACTCTGAGCTCAAACAGCTCAGGGACCGGAAGAAACTTTTATTCTCCTATCATAAAAGAAATATGTCCGACACAAACCATATAAGTTACAAAAAAGCTAACGCTCTTGAAAAATTCACTTCCTGGATTTCCCCGTTATCCACCCCAAAAAAAGTTTGGTCCGATGGTAAACGTTTAGCTGGCATTGCACCCCCACCTTTCAAATACATCAAATCGGACTCAGGTACTCTATCTGGATCCTTTAACATCGCCGAAGAGTTTGGCCCCGCCTGGTTTAAATACTCTTCCGACAGAAACTTTTCAGCAGAATACCTACTAGAAAAAAGTCTGTATCTATCAGAACCTTATCTCCCAGATTCACTATTAACATTCGCTACTTGCTTAGATTCCAATTTCACCCTTTTGGAATTAGAAACCTCAATAGCAAGCGTAAAAGGAAAAAGTCCTGGGGCCGATAGGGTGTCATACCCTATGCTAAAAAACTTACCACACCTTCTGAAGGCCAAACCTTTGGAAATCTTTAATGTAACGCTACAATCCGGAAAATACCCACATACATGGAGCTTAGCCACCATTATCCCTATTCCAAAGCCTAACAAACCCCCTTCTGATATTAACAGCTACCGTCCTATTTCCCCTTTGTTCTGTCTAGGTAAAACACTTGAAAAATAATTGCCCAGAGACTTCTCTGATTTATTAACCACCACAATCTCATCTCACATAATCAGGTTGATTTTAAAAGAAAACATAGCACTGTGGACGCTTTGCTGCGTCTTCAACACTTCGCGTCGAACGATCTTTCTACCAAAAGTCACGTATCTATCCTGGCGACTGATTTTGAAAGAGCCTTCGATCGCGTGGGGATTCATTCACTTTGTAGATTCGAGCGCGGGGGCATTGATCTAAGGCTTTACAACCTTGTCAAGGCCTTCATGACCAATCGCTCTTTCAGGGTTCGAATAAACAATGTCACCTCGAACTCCCACATCTTGCACAACGGAATTCCTCAGGGTTCTCCACTTTCCGTAGTCTTATTCATGATAGCTTTTGAAGAAATTAACAGCATTTTGTCGTGAAATAAAGATATCCATATATCAGTATATGCAGACGACGCTATCATTTTCACAAATATAAAAAATGTCAACACTGTTAAAAAAAAAATTGTTGCCAATTAAATCGCACCTAAAAAGAATTCAAGCGCCCTACCACTGGGCAGTGCGCCGCGCCATTCATGCATTCTCCACCTCTCCAATACCATGCACATTGGCAGAGTCCGGTCTTCCGAGTTTTCATTCCCGCATAGAACAAACTACGATGATACTCGTCCCAAAGCTATACACCTCATCAAACCGCCTACTCACTAAGGACTTCGCAACCATTTTCAAGCAAAACCCGAATTACAAATGTATATCCACACTTAGACGTTGCGCCAGCTACATCAAAAAGCTCGACCTACCTCTACCCAACCCCATGAAGTCTTTTAAATCGCCAGCATTTTGGGGATCCAAAAAGCCCAACATAAACACTCAAATCTACAAAGGTGCTAAACAAGATACATGTCCTCAAGAATTCCAAAAACGGTTTTTGAGCGTACAATCAGATCTGGGCACAAAACCTGGATTTTCACCGGTGGTTCTTGAGCCAGCGACTCGACCACCTTTGCTGTGGTTGACTGCAACCGAAACATTATTGCAGGAGGAAGGCTTCCGCCCGCCATATTAAAAGCATACCATTTCGCCTCTAAGAACCCTGGACAATTTGTTATTTGCACAGACAGCCTCTCATCTATACCCGCCCTACGCAACGTAAAACACAACGATCCCACAATACAGGAAGTAAGCCACATTCCAAGTTCACATCCAACAAAAATCACCACACTTTGGGTTCCCAGTCACCAAGAAATCAGTGGAAACGAACTAGCCAACAAGGCCGCCCAAGAAATAAGAAACGCACCTTCCTTTCTCTTCACCCCGTTTAATGCCAAGGACATACAAAACCAAATTAGGCTACACCTTGAAGAAAATAAAATCTCCGAATGGGCACTCATTGTGCACAGATATCAAACATTAAACCCAGCTTGTAACAAG
The DNA here is from genome assembly GCF_030179915.1 of Drosophila takahashii. Lineage (NCBI taxonomy): Eukaryota > Metazoa > Arthropoda > Insecta > Diptera > Drosophilidae > Drosophila > Drosophila takahashii. The sequence goes on along the minus strand of NC_091682.1, from coordinate 2,542,105 downwards.
TTCAACCCTTCGCCCAATACCGGAAGAAGGTCTTGCGGGACACTCAATCCACTCACCAACATACTGATGGGAACGTCGTGGACAACATGCCAACTCTGCGGTAATGATCTTACCGTGGATCACCTCCTGGACACCTGCAGCAGATTACAGAGCATTAGATTTGCCCTATTTGGCACACAGCGAGTATCAGCCCTATTAAAAACCCCCTCCCAAGAGAATATAATAAACATTAACAAATTTGTCAAACAAGCTAAATTAATCTTATAACACACGTTTCGAGTCGAAGGCCCCGTTAGCTATGAAACTGTTTAGATTTAGTATTGTATACTTGATTTAATTTTGTTAAAATAAAATAATCTTGAAATCCTGTTCCTTTTTGCAGGCAGTGGGGGTAAATAGTTTCTGAGCGTTGAATGGGGTGGGCTTCTGAATAGCGTCAATATCAGGCCTCTTATGCGCTGTGTGATTTCTGTGGCACCCCGATTATAATATTTTTGAACAAAAAAACAAGAGAGAACGCTATAGTCGGGTTGGTGTCCCGGCTATCTAATACCCGTCACTCGCCTAAAGGAAGTGCGAGGGAGATGGATATATAAAGCTTTTTTGATTGCGTATAACTTTTTAATGAATGGTCCGATTTAAAAAATGTCTTCTACATTTTGATAGGTATAAGTATATACAACAAAATTGCATTTTAACTTCTGGGAAATCTTTAAAGGTGTGGGCGCCAGACACAAAAATCTTTAGTGGGCGATTGTGGGCGTTAGAGGGGGCGTGGCACCTTTTTAAAATAAAAATGCGCTGCGTAGGAAGCCCAAGAATATGTGTGGGAAATCTCAACCTTCTAGCTTTTGTAGTTTCCGAGATCTCAGCGTTCATACAGACGGACAGACGGACAGACGGACGGACGGACAGACGGACATGGCTAGATCGACTCGGCTAGTGATCCTGATCAATAATATATATACAATTATACATTACAATTATCTTAATGACTATAATCATAATATTTATTGATGGTTTTTATTTATTTTTCTCAAAAGCAAAAGTAAGATGTGCCACACGGCTTTTGAATAAGATTCTGTGCCAATTTGATTTTAAAGCTACAACCAGGATATTCATAAATATTGAACAAATAATACACATTATATTAAGAATGAAAGTGGGATTCAAACAAATTATAGAGTATAGCCACGGTAAGACGATAAAAATATTTGATCAAATTTATCAAGGGTTGCCATTAACTTACATAGAAAACAATTTTTTTTTTTACATTTTAAAACATAAAATAATTTGATCGTCAGATCATGGCCTAAGACATTTTTAAGTGTTGTTCATAACTAAAAATTCGTGTTGGTAGTATTTATAATACTTTACATTTATTTATTTATTTACATTTCAGTCCCTAAAAAATATTATTATTTTTTTTTGTTTGCTTTGATTTTAACAACGAATGTTGAAAGTGATGGTTGGTCGCACGACTATGACCAGATACTATGTTTTGTTTGTCTGTGTTTTAAAAACTTAACCTAAAAGTGAATCCACACCACGAGGTCCCTTACTTACCCGGCGTGAACTATGCGTGTTTCTTTAAAAACACTGTAGACAATAAAAAACATATTATTTAAACGAAATATTTATTCGCGGACAAAGTATGATCTTAAGTTACAACGAAATGACCAATTATTACACCAGCTTACAAAAAAAATCGATGAAATATACCATAAAGGAAATTTTTGTTTTCCGGTAAGGTACGCCTTTCTGATTAAGAAAAGGGTACTTAAATTTTTTCTTATGAAGCCAATTTTTTTTAAGTGTAAAAAACGTTTTTGACACTTTTTTAATTTGGCTCCATAAAAAAATGTAAGTACCCTTTCCTTAATCAAAAAGACGTTCCTTCAAAAAAAAGGTTTCCTTCATGGTATATTTCATCGATTTTTTGTTGTAAACTGCTGTTATCTTTCTTTGGAATGCTGGTATTTTCAAAAATATGATGCACGGTCACATCAGTATAGTATTTCGTGCAAAAAGTTGAAAATGAAAATAGGCAATGGTGTGCGGTGTTCATTAAATGTATAAATAATACTTCAATACTAACTTATATAATATTCTATTGATTATAATTATACCCGTTACTCGTAGAGTAAAAGGGTATACTAGATTCGTGCAAAAGTATGTAACAGCTAAAAGGAAGCGTTTCCGACCCCATAAAGTATATATATTCTTGATCAGGATCGCTAGCCGAGTCGATCTAGCCATGTCCGTCTGTCCGTCTGTCTGTCCGTCTGTCTGTCTGTCTGTCTGTCTGTCCGTATGAACGCTGAGATCTCGGAAACTATAAAAGCTAGAAGATTGGCATTTTGCACGCAGATTCTAGGAGCTCCTACGCAGCGCAAGTTTGTTTCAAAAAGGTGCCACGCCCCCTCTAACGCCCACAAGCCCCCTCTAACGCCCACAGTTTTGAAGCTATTATGAAAATAGTAACTGATATGTATTCGCTTCGTCAATACCTATCGATTGGCCAAGTAAAAAATTGCCACGCCCACTCTAACGCCCACAAACCCAATAAACGCCTTAACCTGGCCAGCGCCTACATTTCCGCCTTTCATGCCCAATAGTACCAATATCTGGCGGTAGATGAAGCAACACAATATACACTAGCGCCATCTAGGAAATGGCATTGGAAAAAATCTGCCTTTTTTTCTGTGGTCACTCTAATTCACATTATGTTAATGCAAATTTTAAATTATTTGAAATGCGGCGCGCATTTTGTCTCTTTTTCTCGTATACGTTTTTCACAAGTGCATTCACCTGCGCTAGAAAGAGACGGAAGATGTGCTAGGCAGAATTGAAAGTTCTAGAAAGCGTCTTCTAGAAAGAGATCCCTGGGTAAAAATCGAGCGGCGAAAAACATATAAGAAGGCATATTTCTATTAAGTTGTTTAGCTGAGTAATGGGTATCTAATAGTCGAGGCACTCGACTATAGCGTTCTCTCTTGTTTTACTATTAGACTAATTGGATAACAAGTTCGATTAAACTCTGACTTTCGGAACAGGGGTAGCCCACTTGGGTGATTTTGACTCTATTGTTAATGCAAATTTTAATGATTAAGTTACTCGAAAACTTACCCAACTTTCTCAGATAAACGAAAATTTTCTTCGCATGTTGTTTTAGACTTGGTTCCAATTTTTATGTCAGTAGAATCAACCATGGTTGGTGCGTTAAACTGCTCTGAAACGGGTTCGAGAACACAATTAAACGTGTCCTCCCAGTATTCAGCAAACCAGGGATTCCTTTGATTTGTCTCTGGCGTCAGCTGCATCATATAGCGATCAAAATCTTCGATTATCTCTGACTGCAGTTCTACAGTTATCGCGCCCTCGGCAATATCCTCCAGACCCTCGAGTAGTTTTTGCTGCTTGCCCCAACCGTCACTTGCTATCCAATGAAACGGTTGTGACAAATTGGCTCGCTTAGCTGCCTGAAGAATTCGCCGCGCATCCTCGGCTCTTGTAAAAAGTACAACTCCGCGAGCGTTGGGTTTCTTTTGAAGTTTGTTAATTATTGAGTCAAAAACTTTGTCGTCTGCGGCACTTGGCACTTTCTCGGCTACCGCTATGCATACATGTCGTTCGGTGGCTTCCTTGTGAAAGGCTTCAATCCCATATTCACCTGGGAATTTATTAAAATAGGGATAACGGTTATTTGATATGGTATGGTATAATTTTATACATAAACAAGAAAGAACGCTATAGTCGGGTTGGTGTCCCGACTATCTAATACCCGTCACTCGGCTAAAGGGAGTGCGAGGGAGATGGATATATAACATTTTTTTGATTGCGCATAACTTTTTAATGAATGATCCATTTGAAAAATGTCTTCTACATTTTAATAAGTGTGGGCGCCAGACACATTTTAAAATCGTTAGTGGCGATTGTGGGCGTTAGAGGGGGCGTGGCGCTCGGATGAAATAAACTTGCGTTGCGTATGCAGCCCAAGAGTATGTGTGGGAAATGTCAACCTTGTAGCTTTTGTAGTTTCCAAGATCTCAGCGTTCCTACAGACAGACAGACGGACATGGCTATATCGACTCGGCTATCAAGAATATATATACTTTATAGGGTCGGAAACGCACGAATACAATTTACCCTTTTACTCTACGAGTAACGGGTATAAAAATCAAAAAAGAACAAAACGGTTTTCTGAAGCAAAATAATAGTTAAACAACATTAATACCTACTCCCATTTCACACCCCAAAAAACTCACCGTATGATCCTTCCGAATGTATGGTCGACACATAGGACCAGTTAAAATTCTTCAGTATATCTACAAGGGCCACGGATTGAAAAGTGTCCGGTGGTACTGTTCTAGCAAACAAGTCAAAGCGTGATTTGTCTGATAGCGTTTTGGCAGTTGACGCCGGTGATATTTGGGGAATATGAAAGAGACGCAGCAAATTGGCCACTTGCAGAGACACTGAACTATAGGATCCACCGATGACTCCAAAAACCGGTCCCGAAGAAGCGTTTTTTCTAATTTGGGGGCTTGACGCATCTGAACATTCGAACACTGAAGTGTCCAAGTTGTTAAGGGATGCTCTTACGAACTGAAGTGACTGGTTCAGGGCATATGTGTCTCTTGAACAGGTGTCAAGTATATGGACACCTATCGTTATACCAGGAAGAATATTGGAGTCGTTGTTTACCCGATCTATAGCGTAAAGCATTGCTTCTAGGCGTTGTACTCCTCTGTTATATACTTTTGGTCCGCATGGAGCACCCTCACCCTTTTCATGGACGGGAAATAACCCACCAAGTATTATGTCGCCGGGCAGAGACACAGACACTGTATCCTGAGTATGTGCATAACTGGGGCTTTTTAAGTTGGTTCCAGGACTCCAGGTCAGCACCATTAAGACGACTAGAATTGTTGTTGTATCTCTTTTAAGTTCCATCTTTACACAGACACTTCCAGTTTTTTATTTAAATTTTTTAAAACCATAAAACCTAATGCCAGCACATTTTTTAAAGTGAGGCCTAAAATTAGAACATATAGAAACCGATTAGAATTTGTATAATAATATATATATTCTTACAAAGTATTACACTAAACCAAAAATATTAAATATTCATACTTTAACATCCAATCTAACATTAATTCTAAGTTTTATACTTTTTTAGTGTATTGGAACATACCTACAACATTTTTATACCCTTGCAGAGGCAGTGAAGGAGACGTTTCCGACCCCATAAAGTATATATATTCTTGGTCAGCACCACTAGACGAGTCGATCTAGCCATGTCCGTCCGTCTGTTTCTACGCAAACTAGTCTCTCAGTTTTTGAGCTATCGGGATGAAACTTTCCCAAAAGTCTTATTTCTATTGCAGGTAGTATATAAGTCGGAACCGACCGGATAGGACAACTATATCTTATAGCTCCCATAGGAAGGAAACGTTAAAAAAATTCTATCTTCGGTGTTTTTTAAAATATAAAAAATCTATATCAATATTTGTCTTGATTAAAAAACGGTCAGTAGCAAATTCCACCCAGAACGGATTGACCTAAAAATCTAGAAAAATCACAGTAATTACTAAAATAATTAGGAGCCGCGTAAGGGGTACTTTTTATAACAAAAAACTACCCCAAAGTGCCCCAAAATTCGATTTGTTTTTTTTTTAATTCTTTCTTTTGCCATTTCTCTGTTATAAATGTTGTTAAAATGGTTTAAAAATGTGATGTTCATAATCTTATGGCATACCCGCAAATAACTGCATTTAAATTTCTTGGAGATTCAGCATCCTTAACCAAGTCCCCAATATTTTTAAATTTGGCTAACCTGACGTGACGTCACACGTCCCCATATGTTTGTATGTATGTTCTGCTGGCGCATGTATGTATGTACATATGTATGTCCTGCTGTCGCAATTTAAGTGTGACCGCGCAAGGGGAAAATGAAAATACCACAGCCAAAACAAATCGATTATATCGCAAATCTTTTCTTTTGCGCCTTTTTCTTAAGTTAACGTTCAATTTCAAAATATCGGTAGACCTTACAGAAATCCCATTAAGCTGAATTTTACAGTCGAAATTTTCCTTAAAATTGCTTCGGTTTTTTTAAATGCAAAAGACCGATCAGCAAACTATTTATTAGTTTTCAAATGTTGAGTTATCGACAATCTTTGGATTTGTAAAAAACAAAAACAAACAATGATTTGCTCTGCTATGTACACACACACGCACAAAATAAATATATAAAAAAATGCGTATTTTACACTCACAGCCATTAGATACATATGTATATGCGTGTGTACGTTTGTGTGTGTGCATTGCAGCTGACTAAGGAATTGAGATTCGCTCAAATTCAAATTCAAGATAATACTGATATCCTTTTGCTAAAAGAATATTTCATTTACATTTCCACAACATACTTACATAAGACATTTTGTAACCGATTTTTGTGAACAAAAATTCAAATCGCATTGATAATATTAAAAGAACATTAAATATTCAAACCAATTGATTCTCTTGCTCTTTATTACACGTGCTCATATTGTTTAAACAAATTCAAATGTTTAAACAATTTGATTCACGGCTTCCCCGCCCACCTGCCTTCCCTATTATTAATATAATTCTAATCAAGGTGAAAAATTAATGTGAAAACAAAAATACTGAAACAAAATATCAATGATAAAATGCAGTAATTTGGAATTGCCTTTCTTGATGTCTTTTCTTAAATTAGTCAAATACATAAAGCAAAACATTGCTCCGCATATTTGTTTCCCTTATAATAGTTGTCTACTGTGGATACCTTCCAAAAACCCCCCGGTAGCAAATTCGCCAAGAGTATTTGGTTTGTAATAGTTTAAATAAATAGTTTAAAAATTGCATCTTTAAAAAACAAAAAATAGAAAATAGAAAATGTAGAACGAGGTAGCAAGGCCAATATCAACAGGATTTGTTTTTAGGGACCGATGAAATAAAAATAAGCCTAAAATTATCCTATCTCTGGCATTCATTTTTTTAAAATAAGAATTGGAGACATTAATTTTTTTTTTAACTGTCGAACGATAAACATCTTATCACATTTTAAAGCGGTTGTAACATTTCAAGGCGAACTTAAATTAAAAATATTCCCTCAAATTTTTTAAATCTTAATCAAAATTATTATATTGGTTGTTGGCAATTTTAGCAATTTTTTTTAAGAATACAAGTTTTTTTCCAGAGTTAAACGCTAATCGATTTGGAATTGAATTACAAACTTAACGCGGCGTGATAATCCATATTTTGGCAGTTTTTTGCTTTGTTTTCGATAAAGTACTGCTTTGAAATTCATATTTTTGCACTCTTAATTCATACAAAAAAATGCATAAATTTATCTGGGTAAGAGCGGTACAGCAATAGTCAAAACTCTCCGAAATTGAAAAAGAGTTTAATATTTTTAACATGTAAATTTAATCAAATTCGTATCCTATCTATTTTTTTCTTAAAGAAATTGGTTTTCAAATAATGTTTCTAGGCTTTAATGGCAATGGATTGGGAATTTAATTACATGCTAATTATCCAATATGTTTTGGACAAAATACTAATGTTTTGAATGAAATTAGTGTATGGATTTGTATCGAAAAAGGAATCTGTTTGTTTCTGTTTTGTCCATCTGTTAACTTATGCAAACAATCCATAATAATTTTAAAACAGTGTATACTTAGTGTATGGATTTGTATCGAAAAAGGAATCTGTTTGCTTCTGTTTTGTCCATCTGTTAACTTATGCAAACAATCCATAATAATTTTAAAACAGGGACCGAAAATAACTACACTGTGCAGCATTTTTAGTGCTTTTTAAATTTACCTCGATTGATGCTATATTTTTGGATTCGTTACGAATTCCCAAGTTACACTGCGTTTTCCAAAAAGTTCCCCGACGCAAGGATTCTTAGCAAAAGGACCTCAAAGTTCGAAAAATGCTGAAATTGGCCAACTTTGCGGAGCTCTCAGAGGCAAATGGATGCATGGTTTGATTCGATGTTAAAGTTTTTTAAAATTCTTTATCTTTTAAACCCCATACTTAAAATTTTAAAGATTTTTTTTAAGGCAGAAACAAATTCTAGAATACATAGTCAAAAAACATAAAAGTATACAGCTGCGGTCAAAATGGTAGTAGTGTTGCCGACCTGTGTATTTAAAAGTTTGTTGTTGTAATTGATCTTTTCCTGGTAATATTGTATTGATTATAATTTTACTATTAGACTAATTGGATAAGAAAAAATTACAACATCAAACTTTTAAAAACACAAGGCGGCAACACTGCTACTATTTTTACCGCAGCTGTATGTTTTTCAGTTTTTTGACTATGTTTTTTGGAATTTATTTCTGCCTTAAAAAAAATCCTAAAACTATTTTAAGTATGGGGTTTGAAAGATAAAGGGTGTATCTTTTAAAAAACTTTAACTTCGAACCAAGCCATGCATCCATTTGCCTCTGAGAGCTCCGCAAAGTTGGTCAATTTCAGCATTTTTTGAACTTTGAGGTCCTTTTGCTAAGAATCCTTGCGTCGGGGAACTCTTTGGAAAACGCAGTTTAACTTGGGAATTCGTAACGAATCCAAAAATATAGCATTCATCGAGGTTAATTTTTGATGCTGCATAGTGCTATTATTGTAAATTTTTCTTACAAAAAAATCACGCACTTAGAAGGGTCATAAAATTTTTTTAAATACACCACTATTTTTATTAGCCATTGTAGTTTACAAATCCGTAATGATTTTAATTTTTTGATTTTTATAATTAAACTTAAAAAATAACTGTTATTTGTTGATTTTTATGAATAACAGTTATTCCCTTGACATTTTTGAAAAAATGAAATAATTAAAAAAAACATGCTAACCATGTTTTATATAACTTACTAAAAATTTATTAAAAAAGGCAACCGCGCATATTTTATAACTATATTTTTTTTAAATTTATTTTACCCACAAAATCGCTAAAAATCAAGTTTGAGTTTTATTTTTGATCACGACGAATAACTGTTATTTGTCAACTTTTATTATAAAACTCAAAAATAACAGTTATTCTTTGTTTTTACTTTACAAATCAGAAAATAACTGTTAAAGTGTGATTTTTAAAATAAAACTTATAACAGTTACGATCCCTGTTTTAAAAAGATTTAAAAAAGACACATGTTTTTTAAGTATTTTTCAAAGGACAAAATATTTTTGTTTTTACGGATATCAAGGGAAAAAGTTCTGATAAAATCTTTTCTCGGTTTATAGAATAAAAATGAGGAATTTTTTAAATTTTAAATAAGTACCAAAGATAAAGCAATGCTTAATTTTCAGTTTTAATTTCCGCAGGCGAAGCTGCGGGCTACAGACCCTGCTAGAATAATATAATATTCTACTCTTGGGAATATTATTTTTTATAAATTTTTGAATTTCGAATTAAATATTTAAAAAATCTGATCGCTATATCATATAGCTGCCATAGGAACGGTCGAAAAATTGAATGGAAATTAAAGCAAGGAAATCTAATTATTATTATTTTGACATTATTTGTTCTGTCCTTCCTATGGCAGCTATATAATTAAGTCGTCCGATTTTTGTTAGAATTAATTCAAAATTCGAACATATTAGAAAACAATACAATAAAAGACAAAGGAACTATAATTTATTTGCTATTTTTCTCCCATAAATTTTCCGATCGTTCCTGTGGCAGCTACATGATATATATTTGTCCGATTTTTTTTAATTTATTTCAAAATTCACAAATATATAAAAAACAAGAGAGAACGCTATAGTCGGGTGCCCCGACTATCAGATACCCGTTACTCAGCTAAAGGGAGTGCGAAGGAGATGGAGAAAAACTTTGATCCGCCGTAACTTTTTAACGAACGGTCCGATTTAAAAAATTTCTTCTACATTTCGATAGGTATTGATAAACACAATAAAACTGCATTTTTACTTTTCCAAAATATTGAAATTTTTAAAATCGTATATAAGCGATTGTGGGCGTTAGAGGGGGCGTGGCACCCTTTTGAAACAAACTTGCGCTGCGTAGGAACTCCTAGAATCTGCATGCAAAATGTCAATCTTCTAGCTTTTATAGTTTCCAAGATCTCAGCGTTCATACAGACAGACAGACGGACAGACAGACGGACAGACGGACAGACGGACAGACGGACATGGCTAGATCGACTCGGCTAGTGATCCTGATCAAGAATATATATAGTTTTTAGGGTCGGAAACGCTTCCTTCTACCTGTTACATACTTTTGCACGAATCTAATATACCCTTTTACTCTACGAGTAACGGGTATAACAAAATGCCCAAAAGTAGAAGGTAATATTTAAAAACAAGAGAGAACGCTATAGTCGGGTTGGTGTCCAGACTATCTAATACCCGTCACTCAGCTAAAGGGAGTGCAAACGCTGTACTCGGGTTGGTGTCCCGACTAATAATCGTAACTCAGCTAAAGGGAGTGCGAGGGAGATAGATATATATTGGCAGTTTTTAATGCGTATAACTTTTTATTGGATGGTCCGATTTGAAAAATGTCTTCTACATTTCGATAGATATAAATATACACAACAAAATTGCATTTATACTTCTCGGAAATCTTTAAAGATGTGGGTGCAGGACCCATTTTAAAATCGTTAGTGGGCTATTGTGGGCGTTAGAGGGAGCGTGGCGCTCGGCTCAAATAAACTTGCGCTGCGTAGGAAGCCAAAGAATATGTGTGGAAAATCTCAACCTTCTAGCTTTTGTAGTTTCTGAGATCTCAGCGTTCATACAGACAGACAGACGGACATGGCTAGATCGACTCGGCTAGTGACCCTGATCAAGAATATATATACTTTATGGGGTCGGAAACGCTTCCTTCTAGCTGTTACATACTTTTGCACGAATACAATATACCCTTTTACTCTACGAGTAACGGGTATAAACACCAACCGATCCGGATGGTTCAGGCTTTTATAGTACCTACAATAGAAAGGAGACTTTTGGGAAAGTTTTAACGCGATAGCTTCAAAACTGAGAGACTAGTTTGCGTAGACACGGACAGACAGACGGACATGGCTAGATCGACTCGCCTAGTGACAACCGAAAAAAGTGGAAAAATTCGAACTTTAAAAATCCACCATAAATCCAGTTTTCCATGGATTTGGGTCATATCCAGCTTGTTTTATTCGGTAGGATGTAAACTTTAAGTTTGTACCCATTATGATTTTTTAACGGATTTATTTCGAGTTTTTACGATATATACAGCCGACTTACAGTTGACTAAAAAACACATTTTTCATCTTTGTCAAGCTTCTGCGCTCCCATTACTTAACCAATCATATTGATCTGTATGGCAACGTTAAGCTCTGATCTATTGACTTTAAAATAAAACTAATACTAGCCCAATCGAGTGGATATCTGCCGAGATATAAGAAGAAATTCGAAAAAAGTCCAAAATCTAACATTTCAAACTTTAAAAAATCTTTAAGAACAAGAAATGAAGCTAGCTTCGGCCAGCCGAAGCTTATATACCCTTGCAGATAATTCCTATTAATTTACAAATCGCAAAAATGTTAATTTTCCTATTATTTCTCATTAATTTTGCGTTCGTTTCAATGGCAGCTATCACTATGGACGGCAGTCCATGTAGTGACGAAGCGCACCAGGAGAGTGTGCGAAGGCGACTACTATTATATAGCCGCAAAATTGAAAATCTGCTGTGATAGTCCGATCGTAATGAGTAATACACCAATCGAAAGGTATTGCAAAAACTTAAGGATTGCATACCAAGACTTTAAGAAAACCAATTGGATTGAGAGAGAGAGCGGTGAAAGTGAAAAAGTGAAAATTTCGAAATTTGAAGCTGTTGGGGCCGGTGGGGATAAATGCCCCCTCGCAATGTTTTAGTTGCATTCCTTTTGAAAATACCCGTCGAATGAGGGGTCGTTTGTCAAAATCCGACGCTCCGTTCAAAAGTTATAGCCAAAATAAGATTTTCTTCGTCTTCCCAAAATAAAAATTTAATTCTGTTTGTCAGTTTGTCAGTTTGTCCAAAACATGTTTCTTAAGTTTTGAAAATTTAATATGACGTTCATCACATCGATATAAAAAACTTTTGTTCTACCACTTTTGGAAAAACTCGCTAGTTTAGCGGGAAAACAGCTATAAATAGCTAAAATTCGGAAAACCGTAACTTCTATACTAAAAAAATATGAACAAAAGACAATTTTTGAAAACTTTTTTTTTAGCTTTTTTTTATTTTTTTCAAAAACGGCTCTAACGATTTTCTTGAAAACTTTAAACTGTATAGCCCTTGAGATTCCTTAAATTTTGGTATATAACACATTACTGTAAAAAGTCACGTTTAAAAGTTATTTTTATACGAAAATAGCCACTTTTGCCAGCTCAAACAACTAAAAAGCTTCCTGAGTATTGAATTTTGTGTGAGGGTATCCGAACTGTATTTTAGGGTCATGGAATCAGTAAATTTGCACTTAAGAGTTGCATATAGGAATCTTTTGTTCTGAGACTTTTGGAAAAAGCCGCTACTTTAGCGGGAAAAAGCTAAAAATGGCTAAATTTCGTTAGTTTGTAAGTTCTACACTACTAAAGGTACAGACATGTGCCATACCTCGTTTAAAAGGTATTTTGAAATAACTCAACGCCTTTTTAACTTAATTTGTTTACATACAATGGCTTACAAATTATGATTGACCAATTTAAATTTAAATGTATATATTAGCTCCTATGAGAGCAAATGTAAACAAACAAAAACTTCTGATATCAAATAAAAACACCTCTTAACGAGGTAAAAAACTAGTGACGATCGCGCCTTCAACATACAAAAGTTCTGATATCAACATTTGTGACGAAAAATTATTACACTCGTCATTAAATAGACTTTCTAATATTTTTTCAGAACTTTTGTATGTTGAAGGTGCGATCGTCACTAGTTTTTTACCTCGTTAAGAAGTGTTTTTGTTTGATATGTTATAGTAGTTCAATTTTGATAAAATTAAAACCGAAATTCGAAAATATTTGAAAAGAGTTATATCCTAGAGTAGAAGAGAATACAATAAAAACCAACGAAGCAATAATTTATTTCCTATTATATTCCCATTAATTTTCCGATCGTTCCTATGGCAGCTATATGATATAGTCGTCCGATTTTGAAAAAATTTTATTCGAAATTCAGAATTAGATAAAAAATGACATTTTCAAAAGTAGGATGTTATAGGTTCAAAAGCACCCAAGATATAATTTTTTTACATTTTTTTCCCGATTGATCCTATGAGAGCTATATGATATAGTTGTCCGATCCGGCTCGTTCCGCCTTATATACTACCTGCAATAGAAAGAAGACTTTTGGGAAAGTTTTATCCCGATAGCTTGAAAACTGAGAGACTAGTTTGCGTAGAAACGGACAGACGGACCGACGGACAGACGGACATGGCTAGATCGACTCGTCTAGTGATGCTGATCAAGAATATATATACTTTATCCTTCACTGCGTTGCAAACTTTTGACTGAAATCATAATACCCTCTGCAAGGGTATAAAAAACTGTGCCATCGAAAAAAAAGTAAGTGCTATTTTTGTGATCTGGGGGTCCAACACTAACAAAATTTGCCATCAATTGCTGGGAAGCACACCAAGAATATTATTTTGTAAACTAGTGTATTTATTTTCTTCTTTATTATTCTTTATTATTTAAAATATTTTCGCAAATTGCGTGTTACGATTGGAATGATGTATATTTATTTGATATGCTGCTTATACAACAGTTATTGGTCTAAAAAAACATTTGTTGAATATATACACACATATATACATTTAATAGTCTTATCTCACCAAAATTGTGCTTACTTTTTCAAGATAACTCGATGCTCTGAATTAATATATTTGATGAAAATCAAGCATCTGTTTAAAATTTTTGTATATGTATATGCCTTTAACGCTTGTCTTTGCCTTCTCTACCTAATTTCAACTTAAACAAGAGAGAACGGTATAGTCGGGTGCCCCGACTATCAGACACCCGTTACTCAGCTAAAGAGAGTGCGAGGGAGATGTAGATATAAAACTTTGATCGCGCATAACTTTTAAACGAATTGCCCGATTTGAAAAATTCTGCATCTCGGCGCCAGACATTTTTTTTAAATCGGCTGAAACAAACTTGCGCTGCGTATGAAACCTACACTCAAAAAATTTTTTTTCCTAAATTTTAGAAAATCGCCATAAAATGAAATTTTTTCTTAATTTTAGGAAATTTTCTGAATTTTAGAAATTGTTTTCTTCTATCTAGGAAAAAAGACCATAAAAACAGAATTTTATGAAAACCCTTTCTAAAATTTAGAAAAATGAATTTTTTTTCTTAAATCAATGGTGTTTTTTCCTAGTTTGCTCTCCAAAAGTTTTCTTAAATTAATGGCGATTTCGCCATTTAATTAAGAAAAAATGTACTTCAGCCCTTCCTATAATCTAGAAAGTCGCCATACAAAATACGGTAAATTTTTCTAAATTTTATATTTTTCTGAATTAAAAAAAAATGTTTTCTTGAAAACAAAAAAGTAGAACTAGAAAATCACCATAGATTTAAGAAAAACTTTTTGTATTTCTTTTATGCTTCTCACTCTTTCTTCGAAACGAAAAAGAAGAAGACAAGGGGTTAGTCCGCGGCGCGTTGCGACGACAGTTTTTGGCGTATGTATGTATATGTTTATGTGTGTTTGTGCGTATGATCGAGAATTTTCTTGTGCGTAGCTGTAACTTTTATTGCGTTGTTGTTTTGGAAATGCAGTCTCTCGCGAGGGAGTTGCTTGCGTTGCGCTGCATCTTGAACCCTTGTGCTCAGTTTTAGATGAGCATTCAAAGTAATAAGTTTGTGTTGAGCCTATTTAAGAAAGTTAAAGTGCGATCCCTCTAAGAGGCAATTAATGGGTAAGCAATTTAAATAAATTTAAATATAAATTTGGTAAGTGTGTGAAAATTTATGGTAACCAAAGGCCATACTATTGCAGGCCGCAAATACTATCCTTCTCTAATATTAATTTTTATTTTCGATTGCAGGAATAATTTCAATTTCAGGTATTGTTGATAATTTGGCAGTAAGTAAATTTTAATAATAGGTAATATATTAAATACCTACTTAATATTAATATTAATAATTTTTATCTTTTTTGTTTTCTTTTCTTTTTTCTTTTTTGTTTAGGAAATATTTATAATGTAATTTTTATCTTTTTTTGTTTTCTTTTCTCTTCTTTCTTTAGGAAATATTTATTATCTTATTTTTATCTTTTTTATTTTGTTTTCCTTTTTTGTTTAGGAAATATTAATAATTTTCTTTTCATCCTTTTTATTTTCTTTTCTCTTTCTTGTCTAGGAAATAAAATAGTAAAATAAATATGTATACATTTTATTAAAATAAATAAAATTTTCTGAAAATAAAAAAAGTCCTTTCTTATTTTAAGAAAAAAAATTATATTTTCAAGAAAAGTACTTTCTGGATTTAAGGAAATTTTTCGCAATTTTATGGCACTTTTTCTTGATTTTAGAAAAGTATTTCTGCTTTTCAGAAATTTTTTTCTAAATTTTGGAAAATTCCTTTCTAAAAAATACGGTAAATCGCCATCGACTGAAATTCATGGCGAATTTCTTGATTTAATGGCGATTTCGGGCTGTTTTTTTTTGAGTGTAAGGACACTCTGCTTAGGGCCGGTTTCTCGAGTGCCGGCTAACATTTCTCGAACAGATAAAGTCCCTGCTAAGGCATTTTGGCTTTCTCGAGCATAAATGTGAGAGCTAACTTTGACAGGGACTCGGAGTCCCTGTTAAGCGTTTTCGGCTCGATAGAATGACAGCTGAAATTGTATTACCAAAATGTTTGGAAAAATCACTAAAATATCAATAAATACAAATACAGATTTTTCCAGTTTTCAACACTTTTGCGCTTGCAATCAAAGCGTAACGAAACAACGTGAAGTGCAATCAAAACGTGAAGTGCAATCAAAACGTAATCAGAATGACAGCTGATTTCCCAAAGCAACTATGAAGAAGAAACGAAATCACAGCTGACTTTTCCCTTGAAATATACCCAAACAGCTGATGAAATAATCGAAGCACGCCATTTTTTGCGCTTCACAGCACAATTCTGTGCGTTAACAGCACTCTGTAATTGTTTCTCGTTCAGATAAATTAAAGCAGTCGAGGAAGCCGATTTGCTTTTACGAACAGTTTATCTGGTCTTTAAGTTTTTCGAACAGATAGCTATCAGGGACTTTGACAGGGAATCGAGAAACCAGCCCTGTCAAAGTTAGCTCTCACATTTATGCTCGAGAAAGCCAAAATCCCTTAGCAGGGACTGTATCTGTTCGAGAAATGTTAGCCGGCACTCGAGAAACCGGCCCTTAGAGTACCAAAAATAAAACCGATAACCAAACTAAAATAAAACATTAGTTTTGTGATAATTAATTAATTAATGGCCCTTTCGCCTCATAGCGACTTTTAATTCTTGGGTAGTGTTACCAGGAATTGTCGTTCGCGCTTTTCAGTAAGGACCATTTTTTACACCGGCTGTGAGTAACAGGTAAGCCGTATTCAGCTTAGTAAAACTGTAGGGTTCATTTCGTTTTCTTTAATCTATACACCGATGCTAACTTTTTTGAGCTTCATCGTGCTTCTGGTTCGTGACTGCGTTAAAAGCATTACTTTAATAAAATCGAAAAGCGAGTCAGAAAAAGCTTTCGTTGTAAGGACTTAACCAAGAAGTACCAACAAGAATGGTACTGATGATGGCGTTACTTTGAAGCTGTGGGAGCAATGTGTGTTAGCAAAAGCACCAAAGAAAAAATTTACTCATATACATCTGCAGATATATTCTATATGCGCAAAGTTATTGCAAAATGTTGAACCTTCTTGAATACATTTTATTGTAGGTATTTTATATATTCAAATAAACTACCTATTGTGTTACTGGCTATTTTATCAAGATGATTTGGTGAAAATTAAACAATGCAATCACCACGAAATTTGCTTTTATAATTATTGTCGTACTTTATCACTTCCAAAAAAGAAAAAATATAAAAATTATATTTTTCAGCCATGATTAATTACCTTTGCTTCTGCTCTCGGTGGCAACTAAAAAGGACTTATACAACTTTAACCGCAAACTTTTTATATGTTATGACTAACTTTTTTGTGACACGATACGTCTTGTCTTAGCCTTACCCGTAGGTTGACTGATTTATCCATGATAAGCCAACGCGAAATCAGTTCTTGTAGGAGCAGCAGCAGCACAACAACAACCTAGAAATCAGCACCAGCAGCGGTGGCCAAGGAAAAGAACAACAAAGGCCCTACAAATACAACAATCCTTCTAACTGTCCATCTCTCACGGAATTCGAGAGAAAAAGCACCACAACGGCAGCATACCAAAGAGAACCAACATTTTTGGTCTCTTCAACTAATTTCTAGAACGGTGGCCCGGTTTTCCTTAAGAGAGCAGTTTGCTCATATATTTTCTCTTACGCTTACTTGCTGTCCCGTTACGATTTTTCACCACACAAGCTTTTTCATTTTGCAGTGCAGGCACACTAATGTGCGATTCCTATCGATTTCGAAATAAATAAGTTTTTACATTAGCTGAATTTGTCTTGTAATATATCAAATAAAAACACCTCTTAACGAGTTCAAAAACTAGTGACGATCGCACCTTCAACATACAAAAGTTCTGATATCAACATTTGTAACGAAAAGTTCTCACAGTCGTCATTAAATAAACTTTCTAAAATTGTATCAATCGGCCCGCCCTAGCTAACTATTCCCGCCCTTTTTATACCCTTGCAGAGGGTATTATGATTTCAGTCAGAAGTTTGCAACGCAGTGAAGGAGACGTTTCCGACCCCATAAAGTATATATATTCTTGATCAGCATCACAAGACGAGTCGATCTAGCCATGTCCGTCTGTCCGTCCGTCTGTCCGTCTGTCCGTCTGTCTGGTTCTGCGCAAACTAGTCTCTCAGTTTTTGAGCTATCGGGATGAAACTTTCCCAAAAGTCTTCTTTCTATTGCAGGTAGTATATATGTCGGAGCCGACCGAATCGGACAACTATATCTTATAGCTCCCATAGGAACAATCGGAAAAAAAAAACTTTAAAAAATTCTAGCTTCGGTGTTTTTTGAAATATTACCTTCTACTTTTGGGGATGTTATTTATTAAATATATCTGAATTTCGAATTAATTATTTAAAAAATCGGACTACTATATCATATAGCTGCCATAGGAACGATCGGAAAATTAATGGAAAAGTAATAGGAAATAAATTCTAGCTTCTTTGGTTTTTATTGTATTATCTTCTACTCTAGGATATGACTCTTTTTAAATATTTTCGAATTTCAATTTTAATTTGATCAAAATCGGACGACTATATCATATAGCTGCCATAGGAACGATCGGAAAATTAATGAGAAATATTAGAAAATTTAACATTTTTGCGATTTGTTAATTAATAGGAATGATCTGCAAGGGTATATAAGCTTCGGCTGGCCGAAGCTAGCTTCCTTTCTTGTTTTTCTTCACTCTTCACAGGCTTTTTTATTGCAGCACCAATATATACATTTAAATTTAAATTGGTCAATCATAATTTTAAATCTATTGTATTTTAACGAATTAATTTAAAAAGGCGTTGAATCATTTCAAAACACCCTTTAAAAGAGGTATAGTACATGTCTGTAGCTTTAGTAGGGTAGAACTTACAAACTAACGATATTTAGCTATTTTTAGCTTTTTTCCCGCTAAAGTAGCGGGTTTTTCCAAAAGTCGTAGAACAAAAGATTCCTATATGGAACTGTTAAATTCAAATTAACTGATTCCATGACCCTAAAATACAGTTTGGACACCCACGCACAAAATTAAATGCTCAGGAAGCGTTAGTTGTTCTGAGCTGACAAAAGTGGCTATTTTCGTTTCTTAATAACTTTTAAACGTGATTTTTTACAGTAACATGATAAAGAAAATCGTTATAGCCGCTTTTGAGAAAAATAAAAACAAGCTAAAAAAAGGTTAAAAAAATTTTGTTTTGTCCATATCTTTTTAAAAATTACATTCACACAAATTACCTATAAAACGAGAAACAGCACAAGTCTGTAGCTTCAATAGTTTTGAAGGCCTTCCGTTTTTAGTTTTCCCGCTAAACTAGCGGGTTTTTCCAAAAATGGTAGAACAAAAGTTTCTTATATCAAGCTGTTGAACATCATATCAAATTTTCAGGACTTTGTTTGTTTCTAAATTTTCACTTTTACACTTTTACCGCTTGGTATGCAATCCTTTAAGTTTTAGCAATACCTTTAATTGGGTATATTACTCATTACGATCGAACTATCACAGCAGATTTTCAATTTTGCGGCTATATAATAGTAGTCGCTTCGCACACTCTCCTTGCTTGCGCTTCGTCACTACATGGACTACCGTCCATAGTGATGTAGTCTTGAGTTTTAGTCCTGAATAGCAACAAGATTATTAGCAATAACAATCCCAATTAGTTTTGATATATAGGCTTTTCCGCCAGAAAGTCAAGCAAACTTAAATAAAACATATTTCTATTTGACACGATTTCCTCTAATGAATTCTATATGAATTCTAAAATTGGTGTTGGTAACGTTGATAGATTAGGAGAATGGAGGTGAAGAAGACCAAAAAGTTATTTATTTTAATACAACTATCCAAATATAAAATTTGAAGAACAATAAAATTGCAGGTCTATAATGACTGTGATTGCAATTTACATTTTTTTTTGGAGCCTGAAAGGAATTTATTTTTGATAAAAATAATTTTTATTTTAATCGACTTATTTTGAAATATTTTTGTTAAAAATCGATTTATTAAAGCATTAAATGCTTTATTAAATATCTTGACAGCCAATAACCCGATTACTGCAAAAAAGTTTTTACGCTGTAGAGTCATGTAAAATCACCATTGTTGCAAATTATAAAAATTTTGGAAGAACACTGTAGATTTGGACCCATTGAGGCATTGCTGCATAATATAATCTCTGAAAACTGTAACGAAATGTTTTCGACTGTTTGATCGCTACGTAAACACCGCGACTAACGTGACTGCCCGTGACCCAAGAAAACTCAAGATATCCGACTGGGAAAACTTTATTAAGTTTTACTTTTTGCTGGAATTAATTTCTTCGTCAGGGTCGGATTGGATCCAGGCTTTTGGCTAAGCGAAGCGATGCTACAAATTGCACTGCGGCTGTAATCTTCTCTGTCTCCTGCCATCGTTGATCTCCTTCTAACTTATATGCTTTCCTATCTTCTATCTTAGTCACCTACTAAACTCCTTTCTCCTTCGTATACTAAAAATGACTAATAGTCTAGTCACACTGTGTGGGGTAACCTATCGAGTGAGCCAATAACCCGATTACTCCAAAAAAGTGTTTGCATCTAGTGTTTGTTGTTTGTGTTGTTCATTTGACTAGGGATGGACCTTCAACGATAGGAAATAAATAAAAAATATACCGAAATATACAAAAAAATACTCCGAAATACCAAAGACCCTAAAAGTACCCCACTTTTGCCCACATCTAGTTCCCTATACACATCCTATGTAAAAAAAACAGGGTTATGTCAATAACCCCATAACTCCATAACTCCACCCCAGTGTAAATAGACTATTAATTTGCTGATGGCATGGCGATATGTATTGCCGCAACTCCTACAGGCAGTTTTCCATTGGTTTTTGGGATTTTCCTTTTATTTTTCTTTTACTACAGGAACACCGCTTCTGCAGAAACACAGGCAAAGATCAAATGTTCTATTATTTGCGCCGCGTCTTAAGGCGTTCATCGGTATTTTTTTGTATTTCCTTACAGTTTCCTTAGCTCATCTGAGTACCGCGGTGAAAAAAGTCCCCGGCTAAAGGTTATAGCCACTGAAAAAAACGCCTTCTGGAGTTGCAGCAATACATATCGCCATTCCAAAAGCAAATTTAAAGCATGTGACCTGGGTGCTTAACTTTTTTTGACTTTTTTAAATTGCTCCAATTGATGTTTGTGTATATTTTTGTCAACAAAGCCATAAATTCATTGCGGGTGAAAACGCTTACGCCTTTAGCCGGGGCCCTTTTTCACCGCGGTACTCAAATAAACTAAGAAAATACCAAAAACATACTCAGGGTATTCCCCAAACTGTTGAATTGTTGAAAATTCAACAGAAAATTTCAGCAATTAAGGGAACGACCCAAAATGGTTCCTGTTGAATTTTCAAACAGCTGTTATTTGTTGAAAAGTTTCACGGAACTTAAATCATGTAAAATTTCATTTATTATTGCTATATGCAATATGCTTTTTAATATGATTTTAAAATAAATAGTGCGTACTGGTGAAACTAAAATGTTACAGAGTTGCCATAACTTTTAAAAATAAATACTGAAATACTGCGTATAAGGTGTCACATCGCGGTTGGGGAAGTTTTAGCCACTTTTCCAGTCTCCTTCTAGCACGCGTACTATATATGAAAGAAAAAGTCGCTGAGATGAATTTTGGTCGTTGGAGCAAAAGCCCCATCTGTCTGAACAGGGTATAAGTGTGTTAAGTCGGACACATAATTGTGGAAACTGAGCTTTATAGGGTGGTCCCACAGAGATCATTCCACCATCCGTTTAACAAATGGTCCGTAAGGTTTTGCCGTTCCGAAAATTTCCCAGTTATAGTGTCTTCCCACAGAGCTCCATCCACCATCTACCATCCGTTGAACGGATATGGTTTTTAACTTTTTTCTTAATCTACTTATTGTATTATTCTACAATAAAATTAAATTAAATTAAAATTCAAACGGATGGACTCTATGGGAAGGGGCTATTAGTCCGCCATCCAATTTTGACGGGCTCTCTTTTGCGATAGTAGAGCTGGAAAATCATCGATGTTTACCAACATCGATGTTTCGATGTTTTTCAGGAATAAACATCGATGTATCGATACATCGAATCTTTTGGTCTAATTTGAAAAAAATGTTTTTAAGGCATTTTTCCACTATGCGGTTTTTTCGGTATTTTTGTGTATTTTCGATTGGCAACGCGATAGGCGGACGTGAGGTGTTTCCATTGGCAAACGCGTCTGAAAACAGCTGTTGTGCTATTGTCATTTGCGAGCTGAAGTAAACAATGGATTTAAATAATTTGTTATTGATAATTGTAATCGCAGAACAGCATTTGAACGTGGAAACATTGCTGCAATGATGAAAGCAACAACATCCCACGTTACGCTGCTTGAGCATTTATTACGGCAGAAAGCAAAAGGATCTGCTGCAGAAGGCGTTCATATATATAGATCTAAACAGTCATTTAATTAATTCTTTGACACGACCCGCGACAGCAGTAGCTTCTGCGGCGGCACGTCACTGAACAGAATCTGATACGGGGCAGAAATCCTACAAGAACATTGTGCGCAAGAAAGAGGGAGATGTGCCCTTTTCCAGCAGTCGCCTGTCAACGTGTGTCATTTGAATATGGAATGGCCATCTACGGTCTAACCAGGAGGTCGCCTTAATGGACGAATGGCGCACGCGAAGCAAACGTCAAGATCATGGAGACGGGAAAGCGGGCTGCGCTGCAACGACCAATATTTCGCTTCCGATCCTTTCTAGCCGAGCCATTCCATTGGATAAACGAACTGCTACTGCTCTTTATGCGCTTGGATCATCCTCGGAATTCTGAACTATTGCCAGATCATTTGGCATATATCATATATCAAATACCAATCTATACGAAATAAAGTTCATGTAAATATCAACAATAAATGGTTTTAATATTTCCCGCTTCTTATCACCCTCTTATCAGTTTCGGGTCCAGAAAAATGTTCATGCCTGGTTAATACTGCTTAAATATACCACAAATTTCACTTTCCAGCCCTGTAACGCGACAAATTTCCACCCTCCCCTCCTCACCCACGCCTACAAGTTTTGTATGGAATTTGGCCGCGTTAAACGGTAAATGGATGCAAACGCGACGCGTCCATAATGAGCAGAGGGCATTAGTCCAATATAAAAAGTTACGCTATATTTGAAATAAATTCTTTTTATTTTCTGAATATTTAAACTTAACTTAAATTCAAGCAAACGTAAAAAACAATCGAGTTTTGCACGAAAAAAAAAAAAACAATTTTGCGAAGTAGTGATGGATAAAGAGGAAACATCGAACATCGATGTTTGGAAACCTCGATGTTTCGATGTTTTGGAAAACATCGATGTATTGATAAATCGCCAATGTTAGGGGGATTCCCTAAACTGTTGAATTGCTGAATTGTTGAATTTTGGTCAGCTGTTAATCAGCTGTTCCATACAAAGTCAACTTTCAGAAATTTCAGCAATTCAACAGCCTCGGGGCTGATGAAAATTTTGTTGAATTGCTGAAAAGCCAGAGTTGTCACCTTTTTTTAAAAGTCGTGGCAACTCTGTAACATTTTAGTATCACCAGTACGCATTATTTATTTTAAAATCAACTTAGAAAGCATATTTGTGGTTCTTTTTACCTCGGTAACACTTTTAGACAGTAACTAGCAATAATAAATCAAATTTTACGTGCTTTAAGTTTCGTGAAACTTTTCAACAAATAACAGCTGTTTGAAAATTCAACAGGAGCCATTTTGGGTCGTTCCCTTAATTGCTGAAATTTTTTGTTGAATTTTCAACAATTCAGCAATTCAACAGTTTAGGGAATCCCCCTGTTATTTCCAGCTCTATGCGGTAGTAAGGCGACGTTTTTTCGGTGCAACTCTGAATTCTTCCTCTTAACTGTGAAAAATGTAACAAATCAAAACGATGGCGGGAAAAAATTAAATAACGCTTAATTTCATTGTTTTTTGGCTAATGTTGAGTTATTTGTGGTGTGTTATGAGCGGAAAAGCATTCGCCAAAAAGTTGCTATGTGTGGGCCAAAATTTAAGTTCTTCTGTGAACGAAAACATCAATGTTTGCAGCGAAGTCTCAGAATATGTTCTGCACTTCATAAATAATAATTAATATTAATTAAAGTTGAGCAACTGCTCTTCAGTGGCTTGTGGATGGAGCTCTGTGAGACCACGAGTTTCAGTTTTGTCAAAAATTCCAACCGTTTCACACGGATGGACTCAATGGGAAGAAGCTATTAAACGTCTTTACTTTAACGTTTAATAGGGTCTTCCCACAGAGCTCCATCCACCAATGTATGCTGTTTATGGTAAATTATAGCAACTTTGGAACTTTATAGGAGTACAAAGTACACTTTTAATTAACATTAGTTATATTTACGAAGTGCAGAACATATTTTGACGCTTTGCTGCAAACATTTATGTTTTCGTACGCACGACAGCTTACATTTTGGCCCACACATAACAACCTGCTTGCGAACGCTTTTCCGCTCATAACAAACTACAAAAAATTAAAAAAAAACCAAAAAACAATGAGCTGAAGCATTATTTAATTTTTTCCCGCCATCGATTTGATTTGTTCTCGCAGTCATCGTTCCAATTTTCACAGTCAAGAGGAAGAATTCAGAGTTGCACCGAGAAAACATCGCCTAACTATCGCATAAAAGAGCCCGTCAAAGTCCGTTAAAATTGGATGGCGGACTAACTGGGAAATTTTCGGAACGGCAAAACCTTACGGACCATCCGTTCAACGGATGGTAGATGGTGGATGGAGCTCTGTGGGAAGACCCTATAAGTGACTGAACAGTGACTATTGGGAAAGTGGAATCGATATATCGAATAGTGAATGCAACTCTGCGCCGATGAACAGAACACATTGCATGTGGAAATTAACAAAAAAAATAGTTTTTGATTGTAATGATATAAAGCTCGAATTACGGCTTGATTTATTGCTGTTTAAAATACACTTAAAGTGAAATCAATAACAGTCGTATTTTTTTTGTAAATAATCGCATCGTTGAGGCACATATGCTCAGGTAAATTGAAGAATAATAATGAGGACTGGGCAACAAATATTACATGATGACTTTTGGTGCAAGTTGCCTTCGCCGAGTAAAAAAAAAGAATTGAACTCCGACACGTTGTTATTATTCGTATAAACTTTTAGAAATTACACAGATGGTGATCTCAGTGGCACGTTTTCACCGTCTGTACCTTTGTGACTGATAATTTTACTGTTCCAGTCTTGCACATTTTACGTCCATAGCACAACAGCAACGTCGGCAAATATGTAAAGTTAACAGGCTTGATTGATTTTAAGACTGCCAGATGAGAAATGGAAGTCATTTCGGGAAGTCGCTTAGTAGATTAAAAATGTTGCCTCTCCTACTTTTATTATTTATTGTCATTATTGACCGCAAACATACATATGTACATATACTTGATTTTTTAGACATTGCCAGATTTTTTTATACGTGTCATACCTTTAAATTTCAGATACGTTTCTGGAAGTGATATACCATATTATTTTCAGGTAAAATACGCCAAGTGCCAGTAAATCTATAATACATTTAATTTATTTAATAATATATGTTGCAGAATCAAATGGTTGTGTGACGACTTATTTTAGCGGGTCCAAAATCGCCCCAGAAATCGTCAATGAAACGGATAGGTTGACCGTTTGGCGATTTCCCTTACAACTAACTCACTAGGATTACATATACGTAATGCAACAAGCGATACCAACTATATCAACACAATCAGATATAGCTAAAGTCATGCAGCCCCATTCAGCACAAAACATGGTAAGTCATCTGACAATATACTCTCCAAAATTATAGCCAATTCTAGAAATCATTTGGTGTTAGCACGATTGTAGTACTATTATGCCTCATATTTTTTACAGAATATTTTGCTCTGATTCTAATTTTCATTAAAAAATGTCCGAATAGAGCTCGATAGCTGTACATTATTTTATTGGAAATCAAATGCACAGAAAGACTCTTTAATTGAATTTATTTGTTAAGATGGTATCACACTTCTAGTACAGTCGAAAGCGACATTGGAGAAAAGAGGAGAATCCAGGATTTTCAAACAAAAGTGTTATTGTATATTTTTTAAACATCAGTTTTCCTTGTACTTTTCACACGAGTAGGGGGATTTTTCCCAGAATCACCATAGCTTCAAAGTTCCTCTTGGAAATGTGGAAATATAAAATATGACCAAGCAACAATAGGCGTTTTGAGAACATGTTTCGCCTTTTTTCGCTGCTCTTTTTGGCTGCCGGCTCGGAAAACTGCGACCAGGATGCGTGTTTTAATTTATTTAATTAATTTCCAACCAAAAATGTATTGAAAAATTAAGCACAGCCAATAGGTTTAGGTTTGATAAGCTATTCGAACTTAAGTTAGTAACGTGCTTATTAAAAAAGTGATTTATTTTACAATAAACTTATACGCCGGACAAACAAACAGACTGCTTACCGCACTTTCGGATGAATTCTACAACTAGGAAATTCATATTACCCAGATATTTGGCTATAGATAATTAAATAAGTGTATACATGTCTAAAATTTTTATTGATTTACTGAAGAGCACTTGCAAAGTATTTCAAACTGGACAAACATTTTCTTTCTCTATTACCTTTATTAAATGAGTATATGCTCGTTTAATTCTGCGTACATCGCAAAACAAATTGAAATTCTTGTGACCTTTGAGATCCATTATGAGTTTCCAAAAGAAACGAGTTTATGGAAAACGTTTACGGTTTCGTAGGTTTTTCGTAGGGATACGATTTTTACCACACATTGAAGTAAATAAAGTTTAAATTTTGTAACACAGTGTTATATTTCTTAAGGGAGTTGCGTAAAGAACTTAACCTTAATGTTTGAAGGACGACAACTAACAGGTTACAATTTCTTACGGCTCGCGGTCCATCGAAGATATGTAAAGAGTTTTGGCCAAAACCCCATTTAAAAAAAAAACGTATGGGGTTATCGATCGAGCGAAACAGCTCAGCGCAAAAAAGTTTCAGCATAGCTGTTTTAAACGAACATATGAGCTTATTAACTACATCTGTTTTTCTGAAAGTGTAGTCAAGTTATCTTTGAGCATTCATTCTAAGTAAATCAAAATTTCTAAAAAACGCTGTCGGATCACGAAGTCTTTGATTTCGTTTTTAGAAGGTATTTGCTTATCACTATTCGCTGTTCCTTGCCTTATATTTTTGGGGTATCTCTTGAGCTTAATCAAAATTGGATAACTAGACGTTAACGCTGGCCAAGTTTAAAAGTATGATATATAGAATTAAAACATGTTCTAAAAGCAAAAAATATATTTTTTCAAAATAGCATTAAAAACCATTTACACACAATTGCCGCTGCTATTAAGTAAATTGTTATCAAAGTTGTTTTTAAATATCTCTCAGTTTTTTTTTTGCCTAAAGCAGGTTATCCACATCTGTTGGTGGTAATAAATAAAAAGGATTATATTTTGCCTATGCTCTCGAGAATGTTTATCAGACAAATTCGACTGCTTAAGGCAACGAATTTTATAAAAAAGGCAAACGCGGATTAGTTGGAGCGGGAATAGAAGCTTCGACACTCAGATTGCTTGTGGACAAACTTCTCCGACCATATATTGTTTTATGTTCTTGGTAAAATTAAGTAGCCGAGTCGATTTATCTACATATGGGCACTTCCAAAAAAAAGTCCACCAAGCCAAAAACCTTGAAACTTGAATAAAACATATTTCCACATGATTTTGCCCCGATATTAGTTTCTAAATAGTTGGATACTGAGCTTAACTACAAATTTGGAGTATAGTTTGATTATTTTTATGACAAACCCCACCAATATACGCAAAAATCAGTTTTTGGCTATTTTTTTTTGTTATTTTTTGGACCTGTCTTGTATTGTTAATTTATCCTATAGGAATGCTAATATGTGACATTTTTCTGTACTGAATGCTTCATTCACATACTAAACTATTAGGTTAAAAGCAAAACATCCAGCAATTGAGAGATAGAGGTAAAGAAATCCGCTTTACAAAACAGTCGGAAAAAATGTCCCGAGCGACATGTCCCGAGCGAATGTGGTTGAAACTGCACAAAAATAAACCGCAAAGAATTTTTGAGTGAAACCAAAAGCATTTCACGGCGACATGTTTGAACAACATTCTAAAAAAAATCGCATTCAAATATTCCATCAGAATTCGCTAATTTCTGGTGTTGTATGAACTTCCCCGAAATCCACTTCTATTTTTGTCCCGAGCGAATACGGCAGTTTTTTTTACCGATATCTTAAAAACTAAAAGTGGTACAAAATCGGGAAGAGTGAAAAGAAAAGCCCATAATTAAAATTAAAATCCATTGTTTTACAATTTTTTTTCAACTTTAAAGGTGTGCAAATGTCCCGAGCGACATTTTGGAAGTGCCCATATGTTCGTCCGTCTGTCTATTCCTCCCTATAAGCGGACAGACATCGGAAGTTAGAAAAGCAGAAAATTTGGTCCTATGCATCCTAAGAATTCCAATCTAGCGCCCGCAAATCGCAAAATTTTGTTGCGCCCACAATCTTGAGCTTCAAAACAAAATTTAATTGCATGTTTGAAATTTATTTTGTCAATGCCTATCGGCTTATTTGATAAGTTTTTGCAAACTGGGGCCAGGAGTCATTGCTAGTCGATATCTGAGTCGCACGTTTGAGTTGGAGATAGATTTGTGGGCGCTAGAGCTAGCGTGGAGCTCGGATGTAACAAAGTTGCGCTGCGCGGGAATCCCTAGAACCTTCGTGCTTAATCCCAACTTAAACCACTTTAGTAATCCAAATATAAAAAAAACAATTTAAAAAGCAATACCATAAGGTCATCGGAAATTCTTTATTATCGTTTCATAATCTGGGCTTCAGCAGCCGTTTTAAATGAATATTTCAATGTGCAGAAGTGTAATACTATTATAAGTTAACAACATAAGTACCTTTTTGGGATTTTTGTGAAGTTTTTCATTTTTTTAAATGGGTCTTAAAGAACGAAGTGAAGTCGGAATAGTCGACTATCTATTTTTTTAATATATTTTTTTTTATACTCTGGATACATTTTTTGTTGCAAATTATTGCTCTTTAAATGGTACAGTCCGGAAATATCCCCACTCTTGTGATCTGTTGTAGAAGTACCTATTTGGGACTTTTTTTTGTTTTTATACCGGTTACTCGTAGAGTAAAAGGGTATATTGTAAAAAAGTATGTAACAGCTAGAAGGAAGTTTTTTCGACCCTATAAAGTATATACCTTATTGATTAGGATCACTAGCCGAGTTGATCTAGCCATGTCAGTCTGCCTGTTTTTCTGTATGAACGCTGAGACATACACATATTCTTGGGCTTCCTATGCAGCGCAAGTTTGTTTCAGCAGAGAGCCACGCCCCCTCTAACGCTCACAATCGCCTTAACCGATTTTAAAAGGTGTCTAGCGCCCACAGCCTTAAAGATTTCGGAAAAGTAAACATTTTTTTGTTGTGTTTATCAATACCTATCAAAATTCGTTAAAAAGTTATGCCCGATCAAAGTGGTATATCTCCATCACCCTCGCACTCCCTTTAGCTGAGTAACGGGTATCTGATAGCCGGGGCACCCGACTATAGCGTTCTCTCTTGCTTTTATTTTGAATTTTATTTGAGGTAAGTTAAGTCGGAATAGTCGACTATACATATTTTTTTAATATTTTTTTGCAAACTCCCTGGATAAATTTTGAGTTAAAAATTTTTGCTAATTAAAATCTATAGTTCGGAAATATCCCCACTCTTGTGATCTGTTGTAGATTTTGCCAGCCAATAAAAAGACCAAAAAGTATGCTCAACAGGTGCTCTCTTCGAAGCCACAATGCCTTCAGCCACTGCAACAGCAGCATAGTCATCAAACACCGCAGCCACAGTTTCAGATAAATAAGGCATACAATGTGGTCTCCATTATTAAGGCAACAGCACAGAATGCTCAACAGGCTCCCCACTTGACGCATCAGCAACAACCCTCCCATCACCTTCAGCAAACACAGCATCAACAAAGCTATGCGAACGTTGTAAACAGATCCATATCGGGGTCTGGACCAGTTGGAGCCCAGCAGTCAACGGTTATATGTAATGGATCAAACATAATGGCCGTGAATGGTTGTCAACTGAATTCGTCTGATATGAATTCGACTGCAATTTACAACCTATCCAGTCACCGGGGTCTACCTGGAAGCCTAGATGCAAACGTTCGTTTTCTGAATGTATCGGACATTACAAAAAATGGCAATAACATCGGCGCATCAGTAGTATCGAATAACTCCATCGCCGGAGTAGGAAATGGAACAACTTCCTGTACTGGAGTCAGTAATAACAGCCAAATAACATTGACCAATTCGCACATAGGAACAACTATGGGAGTCGCTCTGGGCACGACTACAGCAGGGACAACCTACGTGCACGAGAAGAATATTGTTGGCGTTAGCGTCAATTGTGTTGATACTAGTAGAAAGTATGATTTCAAAAACAGTAGTTTGCTAACAAATAGCTTCCAAGCATCCACGGCTGAGGTAAAACATTAGAAATTTTAGGAACAGATGCATATTACATCAAGTTTTTGTTTATTTTAGTTACTTTATAATTTAATATTTTTAACATCTACAACCTGCGGTAAACTTAAATTTAGGAAAATTCCCAGAAATTTGGTATATATACCCGTTACTCGTAGAGTAGAAGTATATAGTATTCGGGAAAGTATGTAACAGTTGCAAGAAAGCGGTTGCGACCCTAACAAGTATATGATAAGAATCACTAGTCAAGTCGATCAAGCCATGATTTTGCTTCTTCTATGAATGAATCAATGCATAAATCACTCGCTTTAGCTGAGTAACGGGTATCTGATGGTCAAGACTCTCGACTATAGTGTTATCTCTTGTTCTGATTGGAGTTATGTAGTCATGTATGGATGCACAACAAGAGAGTAAGTTACTTCGGCGAGCCGCAGTTAATATATACTTGCAGTTAAAATAAATTGATTTTGTTCCAGGCATATCTTATATAGGAATATATACTATTGCCTTCTTAACATTTTTTTTTTAAATTGTTAAAAATCAAAACTTTAAAACAAACAAAGTTATAATGTTTTTATATTATTTATTCGATTATTCCAATGGGAGCCATAAGATATAGTGGTCCGATCCGGCTCGTGCCGACATATGTATTACCTGCCATAAAAATAAGACTTTTTGAAAAGTTTTTTCGCGATAGCTTTAAAAGTGAGAGACTAGTTCGCATAAAATGGACTGGCGGGACTGACTGGTTAGATGCTGATCAAGAATATTTACACTTTATGAGGTCCGATAAGTCTCCTCTGCGTTGCAATTTTCTAACTGAAATCATAATACACGGGTATAAAATAAAATTATTAAATTAAAATAAGTTAATTTATTTAGTGGGTTAATCTTTATGTTAAACAGTTATTTGTAATTTTGTTAGTGATTGACCTTTTTATAAACTTATATATCTTAAAAAAAGGTTAATACATAATGATCACAAGGGTTTATCGGGTTTTATTTGGGTTTGTTTACGTTAATATTCCAGTCGGAAAATAAAAATGATTCGCTCCGGGAAATGTATAATGTAACTAATAATCAGAGCTCCGTTTCCGTTCGTTTTTGACTTATTTTCCATAAACCATAAACCATAGTTTAAACCTTAAATCCCATTTTCGTTTTAGCTTACCTTTGCTTTCATGCTTCTGATAATTAATTTTCCTTTTGCATTTTTGCAGTTTGTTTCAACGGGAAACAATAATTCTGGTAATACCCGTTCAAATCCTCAAAGTAGCGGAATATTTCGTGGACCACCACCGACGGCGAATACCCCACGAGGTGCCAGCGGCGGTGCAGCGCGCCATGTCCATGTACAACCCATGTACCCACAGCCCCTTCACCAGAACATGGTGATACAACAATACACACAATATAACCCGCGACAACAAACATTTCCAACCTCTCATTTGCAATATGCACCCGCCCCAATGCCCTACTACCAGTACCAATACGTGCCAACTCTTCAACAACAGCCGCCGCCACATACTCGTAGTGCCGTAACGGTGAATACGAATGTCAATGTGGGAAATACTTTGCAGCCAGTCCAGTCCGGACCCAACGGACCACTGACTGGTCCTGGGGCTACCTCGTCGCAGCTTCAATTAATCACAAGCACAGTCCAGCCAGGAGCAAACACTGTAATGGGTGTAGGAGGTCCAGGCAGTGGAATGGGACAGGTTGGTGTGCCTCCAATGGTTGGAGTTGGTGTTATGCCAGCAAATGTGCAACCGCAACCCGTGCAGGTGCAACCAACGAGCCGGCGCCGACATCAGCATCGCTTACAGATAATCGATCCGGCAACTAAGAAAAATATATTAGACGATTTTGATAAGGCAAGTAAATAAATAACTTAACATTTCAAATAATCATTTACAATTTTGTTTATACATTTTAAAGACAAACTCAAACGCAGATAATGACTTCCCGGAGCAGGTTAACCTTACAAACACATCGGCAGCAGGCCTTACAGAAGGTCAAATACGTATTCCACAGCAAGATAGTTCTGGAATCAATAACTTAAGCAATATAACATCACAAGCATCCGAAGCACGGACAAACGCACCTTACACCCCCGTTGGTAAGTACCTCTTATATTTTACTATTGACCCTGTCAAAATGTTGTACTTATGATATTCCTAAAGATTTGTAAGTCTGATGTCAACAATCAAGGGCCTTGATTCAAGGCTAACATTTTTTCAATTTTAGTTATATGAATAATCTAAACATGTTGCGAAAGATTAAGATTTCCACCACCTTTTGCCTAAGAACAATTAAAAACAAGAGAGAACGCTATAGTCGGGTTGTTGTCCCGACTATCTAATACCCGTCACTCAGCTAAAGGGAGTGTGAACGCTGTACTCGGGTTGGTGTCCCGACTAATAATCGTAACTCAGCTAAAGGGAGTGCGAGGGAGATATATATAGAAATTTTGATTGCGTATAACTTTTTAATGAATGGTCCGATTTGAAAAATGTCTTCTACATTTCGATAGGTATAAATATACACAACAAAATTGCATTTTTACTTTTCGGAAATCTTTAAAGATGTGGGCGTAGGACCTATTTTAAAATCGTTAGTGGGCGATTGTGGGCTTTAGATGGGGCGTGGCGCTCGGCTAAAATAAACTTGCGCTGCGTAGGAAGCCAAAGAATATGTGTGGGAAATCTCAACCTTCTAGCTTGTGTAGTTTCTGAGATCTCAGCGTTCATACAGACAGACAGACGGACAGACGGACATGGCTAGATCGCATAGCTCGCAAATAACTGTTGACCGATTCGTGCGGTCCCCAAATAACTGTTTTTCTCTGAGACTTTGAGCAAACAATCAGATAGCAACCGATTGAATTGTTCGTACAGAAATTTTGCTCGCACTCAGCTGACGAGCAGTTTTTTCGGCTTTCTTTTTCTCGGCTCGCTTACAGACCGATTGCTCCTGAACGACGTTTCAAAAAGTCTTTTGCGCATGTGTTAACGTTAACGTGCTTGGGCGATATTGCTCTCCCTTTCACTCGCACGTACTTTCAAAGGGAATACATTGTATAGTTGTATTAGTGAAAAGACTTTTTGCGATGACTTTTTCAGTCAATCGGTCTTTTAATAAGTCTCCCTGTGCGAGCGACATTCGTATCTGTCGTTGAACGAGGTTCGTAACAGAGCGTCTCACGAACAGCTCAACGTAAAAGGCTCAACCGAAAACCAAAACGAAAGGAAACGAAGTGTGCTGCGCAGAGAGAGAACGAGGGGCATGCTATTTTCGGTTGTTCTCGGGAGTAGAGCGTAAGGAAAAAAACGGTTAACAGTTATTTGCATGCTTTGCTAGATCGACTCGGCTGGTGATCCTGATCAAGAATATATATAGTTTATAGGGTCGGAAACGCTTCCTTCTACCTGTTACATACTTTTGCACGAATCTAATATACCCTTTTACTCTACGAGTAACGGGTATAACAAAAGAGATCGCTATAGTCGAGTTCCTCGGATATTATATACCCAATATACCCGCTACTCAGCCAGCCAGTTATTACTTATTACCTAATGTAGGCGCCGCCAACTTTTGCGGTGTGTGTGCGTTAGAGTTGATGTGCTACATTCGATGACGAACTTGCGCTAAATTGTAAGCTAAGGAATATGAATGGCCTTATTCAGGGATATATATCTTACTGGAAAAGCAAGGTCCCCTTCATGACGTATTTTATCGATTTTTTTTGTAATCTGGTGTTTTTGCGTTCAAAAGTTACCAAGCTACAAAAGTGGCACCTAGTTATACCCGTTACTCGTAGAGTAAAAGGGTATACTAGATTCGTGCAAAAGTATGTAACAGGTAGAAGGAAGCGTTTCCGACCCTATAAACTATATATATTCTTGATCAGGATCACTAGCCGAGTCGATCTAGCCATGTCCGTCTGTCCGTCTGTCCGTCTGTCTGTCCGTCTGTCCGTCTGTCTGTCTGTATGAACGCTGAGATCTCGGAAACTATAAAAGCTAGAAGATTGACATTTTGCATGCAGATTCTAGGAGTTCCTACGCAGCGCAAGTTTGTTTCAAAAGGGTGCCACGCCCCCTCTAACGCCCACAATCGCTTATATACGATTTTAAAAATTTCAATATTTCGGAAAAGTAAAAATGCAGTTTTATGTTGTTTATCAATACCTATCGAAATGTAGAAGAAATTTTTTAAATCGGACTATTCGTTAAAAAGTTACGGCGGATCAAAGTTGTTATCTCCTTCGCACTTCCTTTAGCTGAGTAACGGGTATCTGATAGTCGGGGCACCCGACTATAGCGTTCTCTCTTGTTTTTGCTAAGATCTGCCATATTCTCAGCTAATTTGAATGCTCTGAAAACTACCAACAAGCCAACATAGATTTCTTTTAATCCGAAATCTCTATAGTTTTCAAGATCACGGCACTCACACGGACATGGCTACATCGACTGTGCTATTAATCCTGATCAATAATACATCAAGCAAAAACCACTTTTAATGTGGTAAAAAACTAGTGTCGATCGCAACTTCAACATACAAATGTTTGGATATCATATTTAGTGACAGATACATATTAGACGATCCGCGCTTCCTTAAAATTGTACAGCTTTGTATTGCAGCGTGCCGAATGAGAAACATTTTGAAAGTGTCGCATTCAGATTAACTGAGAATATGGCTGATCTTAGCAACAGCTTGGTGACATTTTTGTAGCCTAGTAACTTTTGAACGCGAAGAACACCAGTTTACAAGAAAACGAGGACACGGAAGCTAGCTTCGGCAAGCCAAAGTTTTAATACCCTTGCAGGTTTTACGAATGAAAATTTGACTAGAAAAGCAACATGAATTAATAAACAGCTAAATATTTTATAATTGAAAAAAAGCTTTGTAAATTTTTCACTCTATTGTTCCTATGGGAGCTATAGGATAAAGACGTCCGATCGGAACGCGCTTTTACCATGATCAAGATATGTATTACAAAAAAAACGATTTGGAAAGACTCACGTCAATAGCTTATACAATGCCCGAAATATCCTGAAAAACATGAAACTTTGAACGATTTCACCCTATTGTTCCTATAGGACCTATAAGATATAGACTTCCGATTGGCACGTGCTTTTTAAGGTATGCTTAAAAGAATAAGATTTGGAAAGATTCATGTTACACACACACATGTTTACACTCCGCGAAATATATTAATTTTTTGAAAGCTATATCCGAATGTTTCTATGGGAGCTATAGGATATAGACGTCCGATCGAGTCGATTTTCGAACTTAATCTGCGTAGACATGTTTTAAGATGACTGAAAGTTTTAAGTCGCTAGCTTTTATGCTGATCAAGAATATATATACTTTATGGGGTCGGCAACGTCTTCTTCACTGCGTTACAAACTTCTGACCAAAATTATAATACTCTCTGCAAGGGTATAAAAATAGATGAAATACGCCATGACGCCGACCTCGCTTTTCCGGTAAGATACATCTCCCTGATAAAGGCCACTTACAATTGTTTGTATGGTAACAATTATTTTTCAAGTGTAAAAAAACGTTTTTGATTAAATTTTACTTTCTAACTTGAGTTCTGATAAACCGATAATAGTCTCATTTTACAGGTAATAGAATGTTCTTTAACTATCTTATACAGTCATTGAGTTTCAATCATTCGTTTAAAAGCTACACTTAGTCAAAGTTTAAAAAGTTGAAAAAAATACAATAACCGAAATTAGTTTTATAACTAATACTGGTAGATTGTGCTTGAAAAAAAGCTATTGATCATTCTACACATCGGATTATATGCAAAATCATATTTTAAACGGCTCGACGTAAAATAAAAATAATACGATTTAGACCATGTTGTTTTTACATATCCTGCATATCAAGAACATATCCAAAATATTATCAAAGCAGGCCTTTGCCAGAACCCTTATAAACAGGGACCGTAATTATTATAAATGAAACAAGAAAGGAAGCTACCTTCGGCCAGCCGAAGCTTATATACCCTTGTAGATAAAGTAATGCTCACTCCGTGCAGTTCCAGGGATTCCAGATTCAGCGTTTCTATTTTAATTTTGTTTATACATAAGTAGTCAAGAATCAAAACGCTTTGACATATGTACTACCTGCAATAGAAAGAAGACTTTCGGGAAAGTTTCATCGCGATGGCTTTAAAACTGAGAGACTAGTTCGCATATAAACGGACAGACGGACATGGCTAGATAGACTCGGCTATTGGTGCTGAATCAGCATAAATCAGTATAAATCAGTATAAAGTATATTTATATATACGTCGCCTTCACTGCGTTGCAAACATCTGACTGAAATTATAATACCCTCTACAAGGGTATAAAAATAAAAACCTCCATTTAATGATTAATTAATTTGTAAGCGAAAAAAATATCACTTAGAAAGAATGATTATTATTTAAGCGATATTATTTCGCTTAAAAATATCACTCAAAGTGCAATTGCAGCCGTTCTGTACGGAATTTTACAATGTTTTAAATTTGTGCTTGTAGGTAGAACCACGGAGCACACATCGAGTTAATAAAAGAGTGTGATTTCTTTGTATAAATATTTAAAAACGCGGTTTTTAGTTTACAAAAGGTATGCATAAATACAAAAAGTATTAACCTTAGGACTTTATGTCATTTATATATTAGTAAAACGACTTTACAAATGTTATGAACTATTCCACTTAGATCCAACCCGACATGTGGGCTGGGTGTTAGTGTGTGTGTTGGTCCACCGATCTGTAAGCACGAGTTCGATTCCCACAGAAAGTGTTCTTTTATACAAAATTTTTTGTTTGTTTTAAGCGGCTTATACAAAGGAAATTTATTTCTTTCTTAACTGCTGGAGCACATAGCTCCGTGGTTCTACCTACAAGAGCACATTTAAATCTTTGTAAAATTCCGCGTAGGACGGCTGCAATCTAACTTTAAGTGATATTTCTAAGCAAAATAATATCGCTCACAAAATAATCAGACAGGCAGACAGACAGACATGGCTAGATCGACTCAATTTTAACAAAAAAAATTTTCGAATCATAATTTGAAGAGAATGATATACCTTTTGAACTATCGTAGCAGATTTTCAATTCTGCGCCTAAACTTAATAGTCTCCACGCGCACACTCCCGGTGCCATTCGTCACTACGTCGACTGCCGTCCACAGTAATATACTTCATAGGGCCGGAAACGCCCTTTAACCTATTACTCTGCGAGTAACGGCTAAAACTAATCATTTGATAAACATAAGCCTATCATAACTTTTAGCGATACATATTAAGTTTAAGTCCATCCCTATACCAGCTAACCATAATACTTATAAGAATACATTATTTATTTTAAAGAACCAATATCT
This sequence comes from Drosophila takahashii, assembly GCF_030179915.1. Classification (NCBI taxonomy): domain Eukaryota; kingdom Metazoa; phylum Arthropoda; class Insecta; order Diptera; family Drosophilidae; genus Drosophila; species Drosophila takahashii. The sequence continues at coordinate 2,504,256 of NC_091682.1, read as the reverse complement.
GTAAGCCGCCAAGATGTTGGACAGACTCCAATCGTATCCGCGATGTCTGATGCACCTTCGGTTGAAATATTACCTACACCTCAAAGAGGTAGAAGCAAAAAGTAAGTATGTGTTATTACTTTACATAGGGTTTCCAAGAAACGCCCTCAAAATTTAAATCCGATCCAATCGATAAGCTTCACAAAAGCTAAAAACTTTGCCAAAAATTCAATTTTTAATTTGGTTTTTAATTCCTTCTCACAATCAATCAATTTTGAGTTACACTAACATACAAAGTTTACATATTAAATTTCTGATGACCCTGTGACCAGTTATGAGATCCACTCGAAGGGTCCCTTTTTATTATAGTCTCACAGAAAATGTTCTCAGTGGAGTCTTTTTGATATATTGGAAAGAAAATATCCGTGTTGGGCGGCAGTCTTACATATTCTCTAAAAAAGTTTTTTTTGATGGTACATAAAGCATACTCTTGTTTAATTTACTACTATCAACTTGATTTTATTAATTGTTGCAGAATTCCCATAGTGTCTCCCAAAAATGTATCTGAATCTACTGCTGCTTTAACCACTGGTAAGTATACGTAATGTAATATAACTTTCGAATGACTCTTTCTCTCCAAGAAAATGCTTATAAGGGGCTGTCCATATATTACGTAATCACCTAGGGGGGGGGGGGAAGGGGGTCATTGAAATGATTATGTTTGATTACATGGGGAGGGGGGGGGGTGTCTTGCACAATGATTACGTAATCATTTTATATACATTTTTTTATTTAAAGAATTTATTTTAAAACTTTTTTCCTTTAATTATATCTACAAACTTAGATAGGAAAGCAGAGAAAAATTTTTTTTAGTGGCTGGGCGGCGAAAAAGAAAATGTTTAGTGGTTCAATCACACGAAGGACGCGAAGACCTGGAATGGCTTGACGAAGAGTATGTTGGAGATAATTTCAGCGTAGACGAACCGAATGTGTCATACCAAACTCCATTTATAAACAATATATAAGATTGGGTTGCATCTCCGTTTGAATCCACAGATTAAAACAAAAAAAATTTTTCACCTATAAAATGTGTCTTTCGGCTTAAAAAAATATATTTAAAGTTAAAAAAATTAAAAAAAAAAAACGCTTCCCAGGGGGCGGGTTTTTTTATGCAGAATAATATGCGAAAAATTTGAAAACGATCGGTTAAGGGCCGCTTTCTAAAGTCCCTGTCAAAGTCCCTGTTAGCTATCTGTTCGAAAAACTTAAAGACTATATAAACTGTTCGTAAAAGCAAATCCGCTTTCTCGACTGCTTCAATTTATCTGAACGAGAAACAATTACAGAGTGCTGTTAACGCACGAATTGTGCTGTAAAGCGCAAAAAATGGCGTGCTTCGATTATTTAATTATTTGTCCGATTGACTTAACTTTTTATACCCTTGCAGAGGGTATTATGATTTCAGTCCGAAGTTTGCAACGCAGTGAAGGAGACGTTTCCGACACCATAAAGTATATATATTCTTGATCAGGGTCACTAGCCGAGTCGATCTAGCCATGTCCGTCTGTCCGTCTCTCCGTCTGTCTGTCTGTATGAACGCTGAGATCTCGGAAACTACAAAAGCTAGAAAGTTGAGATTTCCCACACATATTCTTTGGCTTCCTACGCAGCGCAAGTTTATTTTAGCCGAGCGCCACGCCCCCTCTAACGCCCACAATCGCCCACTAACGATTTTAAAATGGGTCCTGCGCCCACATCTTTAAAGATTTCCGAGAAGTATAAATGCAATTTTGTTGTGTATATTTATACCTATCGAAATGCAGAAGACATTTTTCAAATCGGACCATTCATTAAAAAGTTATACGCATTCAAAATTGTCAATATATATCTATCTCCCTCGCGCTCCCTTTAGCTGAGTTACGATTATTAGTCGGGACACCAACCCGAGTACAGCGTTCGCACTCCCTTTAGCTGAGTGAAGTATTAGATAGTCGGGACACCAACCTGACTATAGCGATCTCTCTTGTTTTTTAAATCGGACCATTCGTTAAAGTTATGCCCGATCAAAGTTTTATATCTCCATCTTCCTCGCACTCCCTTTAGCTGAGTAACGGATATCTGATAGTCAGGGCGCCCGAATATAGCGTTCTCTCTTGTAGTTTTACTATCAAATAAAAACATTAAAAAGTCTATTTAATGACGAGTGTAATAATTTTTCGTCACAAATGTTGATATCAGAACTTTTGTATGTTGAAGGTGCGATCGTCACTAGTTTTTTACCTCGTTAAGAGGTGTTTTTATTTGATATCAGAAGTTTTTGTTTGTTTACATTTGCTCTCATAGGAGCTAATATATACATTTAAATTTAAATTGGTCAATCATAATTTGTAAGCCATTGTATTTAAACAAATTAAGTTAAAAAGGCGTTTAAGTATTTCAAAATACCTTTTAAACGAGGTATAGCACATGTCTGTACCTTTAGTAGTGTAGAACTCAAAACTAACGAAATTTAGCTATTTTTAGCTTTTTTCCCGCTAAAGTAGAGGGTTTTTCCAAAAGTCGTAGAACAAAAGATTCCTATATGAAACTGTTAAATGCAAATTAACTGATTTCATGACCCTAATATACAGTTTGGATACCCACGCACAAAATTCAACACTCAGGAAGCGTTAGTTGTTCTGAGCTGGCAAAAGTGGCTATTGTCGTTTCTTAATAACTTTTAAATGTGATTTTTTACAGTAACATGATATATACCAAAATTTAAGGAATCTCAAGGGCTATACAGTTTAAAGTTGTAAGGAAAATCGTTAGAGCCGTTTTTGAGAAAATTTAAAAAAGGCTAAAAAGAAAGTTTAAAAAAAAATTCTTTTGTTCATATCTTTTTAACTATTACATTTACACAAATTGCAGATAGAGGGCGTTTATAGCATTTATAAATACCTTTCAAACGAAATGCAGCACAAGTCTGTAGCTTTAGTAGTATAGAAGTTACGGCTTTCCGAATTTTAGCTAGTTATAGCTGTTTTCCCGCTAAACTAGCGAGTTTTTCCAAAAGTGGTAGAACAAAAGTTTTTTATATCGATGTGATGAACGTCATATCAAATTTTCAGAACTTAAAAAACATATTTTGGACAAACTGACAAGCGGACAAACTGACAAACAGAAATTTTCATTTTGGGAAGAAGAAAAAAATCTTATTTTGGCTATAACTTTTGAACGGAGCGTCGGATTTTGACAAACGACCCCTCATTCGACGGGTATTTTCAAAAGGAATACAACTAAAACATTGCGGAGGGCATTTATCCCCACCGGCCCCAACAGCTCAAAATTTCGAAATTTTCACTTTTTCACCGCTCTCTCTTCCAAGCCAATTGATTTTCTTAAAGTCTTGGTATGCAATCCTGTTAGTTTTCGCAATACCTTTCGATAGGTGTATCATTCATTATAATCGGACCATCACAGTAGATTTTCATTTCTTCGTGTATATATAGTAGTCGCCTTCGCACACTCTCCTGGTGCGCTTCGTCACTACATGGACTGCCGTCCATAGTGATATGCACTTTCGAAAATTTTCGCTTTAAAATTACCCAAAACCTGCTCTATAATTTGTATGTTCAGGCCTTATAATAATGAGAGCAACTAGTGGGGACCATACCACTTTAGGATATGCGCCGTATGCTTAGTATCATTATCCACATATGGCCAATTCTCTAGGAATGTTAACCAAGCCAAAAAGCGTGAAACTTGAAAAATACATATTTCTATATGATTTTGCAATGATATTTGATTCTAGTTAGATGGATTCTCAACTAAGCTAAGTAATTTGAGTATCCTTGGATACTTTTCCAGGACAATACCTGTTATATGGGCAAAAAATAATTTTCTGATATTTTTTTAAAATGGCTCTCAAATAGTTTTTTGACGTTAAAAACCATCTAATAAAATGACGGAAAAAACTGTCGCGTGCGACATGTAAAGTGTGACAATGCCAATAAAAAAAACCAACCAATTAAATATTTGTAACCAAAATAAATACATTTTAAAAAAGAAATAAAAACACTATATATTCCTTCAGGTTTTGTTACAATCGAAAGTAAAGCAGGATGTCAAACAAAAGAGAACGCTATAGTCGGGTTCGTGTCCCGACTATCTAATACCCGTTACTCGGCTAAAAAGAATGCGAGGGAGATGGATATATAACCTTTTTTTGATTTTTTTAATTAATGATCCGACTTGAAAAATGTCTTCTACACTTTGATAGGTATAAATATACACAACAAAATTGCATTTATACTTCTCGGAAATCTTTAAAGGTATGGGCGCTAGACACATTTTAAAATCAATAGTGGGAAATTGTGGGCGTGGCGCTTGGCTGAAATAAACTTGCGCTGCGTAAGAAGCCCAAGAATATGTGTGGGAAATCTTAACCTTCTATCTTTTGTAGTTTCCGAGATCTTAGCGTTCGTATGGACAGACGGACGGACATGGCTAGATCGACTCGGCTAGTGACCCTGATCACGAATATATATACTTTATGGGGTCGGAAGCGCTTCCTTCTCCCTGTTACATACTTTTGCACGAATACCCTTTTACTCTAACTTCTATTGGTGTCGCGTGCGAAAGTCTTCGTATCTTTATATATCTTAAAAACGAAAAATGTCACACAGTCAGCCCTAGCACATATTTTAGTGCTAATCAAGACCTTTAATTTGAGCATAGTGCCAAAAGAAAAAAAGTACTGGAAGATGGTATTTTCTCACCTGAAAAGCGTACGAACATCGCGAGCGACAGCAGAGAATTACCCATATGCTTTTAAAATATGTTCTAATATGGTCTTATAATGATAACGAAGCATAATACCCTCGACGAAGACCCCACAATGATACTCCCACTTACTTGCTTTACGGTTTAAATAAGCTTTGTGGTGGGAGTATAGTGGAATAGTCCTGGTGTGGGGATCAGTTGAAGCGAAAAATTAATATCTTGTTTTTCATATAAAGTTTTTGTTAGGTTGAATACCAGCCCTTAAATGGGAAACGCATAAGGAAATACTAAGTCTTTATACCCTTGAAGAGGGTATTATAATTAAAGTCAGAAGTTTGCAACGCAGTGAAAGAGACTTTTCCGACCCTATAAAGTAGAAGAGAGTGGGGCAATTTCGTCACCTGCAATATATCGGAATCCATAAGTCGTGAAAATATATAATTTTTTTGTTTTAGTCCTTCAAGACGGCGTGGCACAACCAATGCATTTTTTTTTGCACAGAAGGCCAAGATAATTAAGCAATAATATTAAATGTGTTTTTTAATAGTTCAAAGGCTACATTTAGTTCTCGAAGAAATTTTTTCTGTATGCCACAATTGAAAAGGATAAGGATATATAGTACACAGTGCTATAATGTGCATTTCTGCGTTAGTGTTTTTTAACTTCGAGCCTAATTTCGGAAGAAAAATAATAATTTCTAAAAAAGTACTTTGTGGGGAAATTTCGCCACCCTATGCTTAGGGTAAATTCGCACCTATTTTAAATACATATTTTTTATTTGACGAGCTGGCTAACGAACAGACTACCGGCAGCAGCAACAAATATAGGACGTCAACAAAAACGGTACGCTTGATCAGTGTAGCATATTTACAGGCGTTAAATTCCCTACATTTTTCAGGTGACGAAATTGCCCCAGTGGTGTGGCGATTTTACCCCCCTATGTGGCGGAATTGCCCCAGTATATTGGTTTTACTTTTCAATTTTTTATGAATCAGCAAGGTAATTAAAAAAAAAGGGGAATGTCACATTTTTAAGCTCGGTGCTAACCGCATTCAACAAAAAAAAATACAAAAATGATAACGTGTCTCAAGATGGACAAAAAATAGGTTTGAAAAAATTCTGCCGAAATCGCCCCACTCTCCCCTATATATATTCTTGATAAGCACCACTAGACGAGTCGAATAAAATTTTTGAATAAAATTTTTAAAAAATCGAATATAGCTGCCATAGGAACGGTCGGAAAATAAAATGGAAATTAATAGGAAAAAAATTATATCTTTGTTGTTATACCCTTGCAGACTGTATTATAATTTCAGTCAGATGTTTGCAACGCAGTAAAAAAGACGGTTCCGACCACATAAAGTATATATATTCTTGATCAGCATCAATAGCCGAGTCCATCTAGCCATGTCCGTCTGTCAGTCTGTCCGTTTCCATGCGAACTAGTCCCTCAGTTTTAAAGCTATCACGACTTTCTATTGCAGGTAGTACATATGTCGGAACGAGCCGGATCGGACCACTATATCTTATGGCTCCCATAGGAATAATCAAAAAAATAATAGAAAAACTATTGTAACTTTGTAGAAAGTTACAAAGTTAACTTCCTTTCTTGTTTTTTTTTATTAATCTTCTTCTCTGAGGGATATAGCTTTTCTTTAACATTTCAAAATTTCGTAGAAACGGACGGACAGACGGACATGGCTAGATCGACTCGTCTAGTGATGCTGATCAAGAATATATATACTTTATGGGGTCGGAAACGTCTCCTTCACTGCGTTGCAAACTTCTGACTGAAATCATAATACCCTCTGCAAGGGTATAACAACGTCAAAAAATTTTGTTTCATGTGAAGTTTTTGTTTTGGACGACTTTTTGTTGGGTTGAGTACTAGCCCTAAAATTGTAAATTGTTTTGAAGAAATCGGAAAGATAAAACCAGTTCCAAAATGCTCCCCAGCAAGTAATGGCAAATTCTGTTAGTGCTGGAGCCCCAGATCACGAAAATACCACTTACCTTTTTTCGATGGTTTTTATACCCGTTACTCGTAGAGTAAAAGGGTATATTGTATTCGTTCAAAAGTATGTAGAAGCGTTTCCGACCCTATAAAGTATATATTTTCTTTATCAGGGTCACTAGAGTCTATATAGCCATTTCCGTCTGTCCGTCCGTATGAACGCTGAGATTTCGGAAACTACAAAAGCAAGAAGGTTGAGATTTCCCACACATATTCTTCCACACATAGACTTCTTACGCAGCGCAAGTTTATTTCAGCCGAGTGCCACGCCCCCTCTAACGCTCACTAACGATTTTAAAATGTGTCTGGCGCTTACACCTTTAAAGATTTCTGAGAAGTAAAAATGCAATTTTGTTGTGTTATACCTTTCTGAATGTGGAGGACATTTTTCAAACCGGAAAATTCATTAGGAAGTTATACGCAATCAAAAAAATTGTATATATCCATCTCCCTCGCACTCCCTTTAGCCGAGTGACGGGTATTAGATAGTCGGTAGTCTGAATTTCTTCTTTCAGCTCTGCACATATCCGACACATCAGTTTTCGATTAGTTTTAAAGTCAATAGATCAGAGCTTAACTTTCCCATACAAATCAATATGATTGGATAGTTAATGGCAGCGCAGCAGCTCGATAAAGATGAAATATGTGTTTTTTGGTCGAGTTTGGTAAGTGGTAAGTCAGGAAGTCGGGAACTACAGGTCGTTGTGATCAGTTTAGCAAAAATAGCCAAAAAACTCCTATAAACATATTTTTTAACTATAATCTCGAAACTATTGTATGCAGAGCAATTATGTTTGGAAATGATTAGCATTTTTAAATACCTTCCAAATGAGGTGTTGCACATGTCTTTATCTTTAGCCTTTTAGAAACTGCATGCATGGAAAAGTTCGTTTTTTTTGTCAAAAGTGAGTTTTTTTTCCAAAAAAAACAACGACTTTTTCTGAAGACTTGAAATTTTTGAATGATTTAAACAAACTAATATAAGAGGAATTAAGAGAAATACGTACATTTTAAATACTTTTCCAGTTAAAAGAAAGTTAAATTACTACTTCAGTGCTAACAAGCAATCAATATATAAGATCGCTTAAAAAGCATCGTAATTATTTTTTTATGTTGCAAACCTCTTATTTGTTAAAATGTTTTTTTATCGGGTTGCAAGACCTCTGTTTCATTCAATTCACCATGTTTGCTCCCTCATATGTATATATTTGAGGCCCGCATAAGTGATCTTCGTGAGTATCGGCATTATTATTGGGTGCGAGTGTGTTGTGTGAATATGTTTTCACGTCTGCTCTTTAGATTATTTGCAGACTGCTAGTGTGGCTATCGGCTGACGGGCGGTTTTCTGTTCGTCGTTAAGTTCGTGGCGCATCGGATCGATTTGATCGCCTGTGTGTTAGTGCTAGTGGGATTCGATATCATCTGTGTCTATCTATAGCGGCTAGGCAACAACGCGACCGTTTGGTATGGCATCATGCGTTAATGTGAAATAAATACACATATGTACAAGCAAACAAGCGAGCGTCAAACATATAAAATACAAAAAACGTGATTGCATACTTATATTTAATTTTTTTAAATCTGTTCTTATGAAATTATGAAATACGTTTAAGACAGAAGTTTAGATTATTTAATTCTTACAGTGAAATCTAATTTACGTGAATATATTTTTTACTTACTTAATACGAACGAATAATCTATTTTTTTTTTTTGTTATACCCGTTACGCGTAGAGTAAAAGGGTATATTGAAGTCGTGCAAAACTATGCAACAGGTAGAAGGAAGCGTTTCCGACCCTATAAAGTACATATATATTATTTATCAGGGTCACCAGCCGAGTTGATATAGCCATGTTCGTCTGTCCGTCCGTATGAACGCTGAGATCTCGGAAACTACAAAAGCTAGAAGGTTGTGATTTTTCACACATATTCTTGGACTTCCTATGCAGCGCAAGTTTATTTCAGCCGAGCGCCACGCCCCCTCTATCGCCCACAATCGCCCACTAACGATTTTAAAATGTGTCTGGCGCCCACACCTTTAAAAATTTCCGAGAAGTATAAATGCAATTTTGGTGTGTATATTTATACCTAACGAAATGTAGAGGACATTTTTCAAACCGGAAAATTCATTAAGAAGTTATACGCAATCAACATTTTTCAAACCGGAAAATTCATTAAGAAGTTATACGCAATCAAAAAAATGTTATATATCCATCTCCTTCTCATTCCCTTTTAGCCGAGTGCCGGGTATTAGATAGTCGCGACATGAACCCGACTATAGCTTTCTCTCTTGTTTTTAAATTTAAAATTCCTTATTTTTAGCCTATAAGCCGCGAAAAGATTTTATCATAACTAAATTTTTTTTAGTTTTCGCAAAAACAGCAATATATTGGTCCTATGTAAACTACTTAAGACATATAAAAAACTTGCGAAAAAATTCCTATAATTCTTATTGCTTGCGTAAGTTATCAGCTGGACAGAACAAACACAAATCCTTACACTAATTTTCTTCACAACATAAGTACTTTGTCCAAAACATATTGTTTAAATATAAAATATCATACTGGGTTGAGCGTGTAAATCTAAAAAATAAACTTGTTTTCTTCTAAAAAAATTCAACAAAACATTGCAAAAACATACCTCTTTCTCTAAAAGATAGCTCTCCAACAACCAATATATATATATAATTTTGGTTACGATTTATGAAGTTAGAGGAAATATTTTTTTTGGTAACGAAAAGATAAATAACAAGAAAGGAAGCTAGCTTTGGCAAGCCGAAGCTTTTATACCCTTACAGATCATTCTATTAATTTACAAATCGCAAAAATGTTACATTTTATATTATTTCACATTAATTTTTCGATCGTTTCTATGGCAGCTATATGATATAGTAGCTCGATCTTTTTAAAATTAAAATCAAAATTTGGAAATATTTAAAAATAGTCACATCCCAGAGTAAAAGAGAATGTAATAAAAATCAACAAAGATATAATTTTTTTCCTAATAATTTCCATTTAATTTTTCGACCGCTCCTATGGCAGCTATAAGATAAAGTGATCCGATTTTTTAAATATTTAATTCGAAATTCAGAAACATATAAAAAACTAGCAGGGTCTGTAGCCCGCAGCTACGCCTGCGGAAATTAAAATTGAAAATTAAGCATTGCTATATCTTTGCTACTTATTTTAAATTTAAAAAATTCCTAATTTTTATTCTATAAACCGAGAAAAGATTTTATTAGAACTTTTTCCCTTGATATCCGTAAAAACAAAAATATTTTGTACTTTGAAAACTACTTAAAAAAACTTGTGTTTTTTTAAATCTTTTTAAAATTATTATGGATTGTTTGATAAGTTAACAGATGGACAAAACAGAAACAAACAGATTCCTTTTTCGGCACAAATCCTTACACTAATTTCATTCAAAACATTAGTATTTTGTCCAAAACATATTATCATTAAATATAGAATGTAATACTGCGTTGAGCATGTAATTAAATTTCCAATCCATTGCCATTAAAGCCTAGAAACATTATTTGAAAAAAATTTTCTCAAAGAAAAAAATAGATAGGATACGAATTTGATTAAATTTACATGTTAAAAATATCAAATAAAAACACCTCTTAACGAGGTAAAAAACTAGTGACGATCGCGCATTCAACATACAAAAGTTACAAAAGTGATATCAACATTTGTGACGAAAAATTATTACACTCGTCATTAAATAGACTTTCTAATATTTTCTCATTCGGCCCGCCTCAGCAAACTATTCCAGCCTTTTTCCCTTCACAGGCATTTTCTATTGCAGCGTGCCGAAAAAGAAAAACTTAGAAAGTGTATTTAATGACGAGTGTAACAATTTTTCGTCACAAATGTTGATATCAGAACTTTTGTATGTTGAAGGTGCGATCGTCACTAGTTTTTTACCTCGTTAAGAGGTGTTTTTATTTGATATCAGAAGTTTTTGTTTGTTTACATTTGCTCTCATAGGAGCTAATATATACATTTAAATTTAAATTGGTCAATAATTTGGAAGCCATTGTATTTAAACGAATTAAGTTAAAAAGGCGTTGAAGTATATCAAAATACCTTTTAAACGAGTTATAGCACATGTCTGTACCTTTAGTAGTGTAGAACTTACAAACTAACGAAATTTAGCTATTTCTAGCTTTTTCCCGCTAAAGTAGCGACTTTTTCCAAAAGTCGTAGAACAAAAGATTCCTATATGGAACTCTTAAGTGCACATTTACTGATTCCATGACCCGAAAATACAGTTCGGATACCCTCACACAAAATTCAATACTCAGGGAGCGTTAGTTGTTCGAGCTGGCAAAAGTGGATATTTTCGTATAAAAATAACTTTTAAACGTGACTTTTTACAGTAATGTGTTATATACCAAAATTTAAGGAATCTCAAGGGCTATACAGTTTAAACTTGTAAGGAAAATCGTTAGAGCCGTTTTTGAGAAAATTACAAAAAAGCTAAAGAGAAAGTTTAAAACAAATTTCTTTTGTTTATATCTTTTTAACTTTTACATTTACACAAATTGCATATAGAGGGCGTTTATAGCATTTAAAAATACCTTTCAAACAAGATGGAGCACAAGTCTGTAGCTTTAGTAGTATAGAAGTTACGGCTTTCCGAATTTTAGCTATTTATAGCTGTTTTCCCGCTAAACTAGCGAGTTTTTCCAAAAGTGGTAGAACACAAGATTTTTATATTGATGTGATGAACGTCATATCAAATTTTTAAAACTTAAAAAACATGTTTTGGACAAACTGACAAACAGAATTAAATTTTTATTTTGGGAAGACGAAGAAAATCTTATTTTGGCTATAACTTTTGAACGGACATATTTGGACATATGACCCCTCATATTTTCAAAAGGAATACAACTAAAACATTGCGAGGGGGCATTTATCCCCACCGGCCCCAACAGCTCCAAATTTCGAAATTTTCACTTTTTCCCTTTCACCGCTCTCTCTCCCAAGCCAATTGATTTTCTTAAAGTCTTGGTATGCAATCCTGTTAGTTTTCGCAATACCTTTTGATAGGTGTATCATTCATTATGATCGGACCATCACAGTAGTTTTTCATTTCTTCGTGTATATATAGTAGTCGCCTTCGCACACTCTCCTGGTGCGCTTCGTCACTACATGGACTGCCGTCCATAGTGATAAAACTCTTTTTCAATTTCGGAGAGTTTTGACTATTGCTGTCTCGCTCTTACCCAGATAAATTTATGCATTTTTTTGTAGGAATTAAGAGTGCAAAAATATGAATTTCAAAGCAGTACTTTATCGAAAACAAAGCAAAAAACTGCCAAAATATGGATTATCCCGCCGCGTTAAGTTTGTAATTCAATTCAAAATCGATTAGCGTTGAACTCTGGAAAAAAACTTGTATTCTTACAAAAAATTGCTAAAAGTTTTACATAGCTCTCCAACAACCAATATAATAATTTTGATTAAGATTTAAAAAATTTGAGGGAATATTTTTAATCTAAGTTCGCCTTGAAATGTTACAACCGCTTCAAAATGTGATGAGATGTTTATCCTTCGACAGTTAAAAAAAAATTAATGTCTCCAATTCTTATTTTAAAAAAATGAATGCCAGAGATAGGATAATTTTAGGCTTTTTTTTATTTCATCGGTTCCTTAAAACAAATCCTGTTGATATTGGCCTTGCTACCTCGTTCTACCTTTTCTATTTGTATTTTCTATTTCTATTTTTCTAAACTATTTATTTAAACTATTACAAACCAAATACTCTTGGCGAATTTGCTACCGGGGGGTTTTTGGAAGGTATCCACAGAAGACAACTATTATAAGGGAAACAAATATGCGGAGCAATGTTTTGCTTTATGTATTTGACTAATTTAAGAAAAGATATCAAGAAAGGCAATTCCAAATTATTTTATCATTGATATTTTGTTTCAGTATTTTTGTTTTCACATTAATTTTTCACCTTGATTAGAATTATATTAATAATAGGGAAGGCAGGTGGGCGGGAAAGCCGTGAATCAAATTGTTTAAACATTTGAATTTGTTTAAACAATATGAGCACGTGTAATAAAGAGCAAGAGAATCAATTGGTTTGAATATTTAATGTTCTTTTAATATTATCAATGCGATTTGAATTTTTGTTCACAAAAATCGGTTACAAAATGTCTTATGTAAGTATGTTGTGGAAATGTAAATGAAATATTCTTTTAGCAAAAGGATATCAGTATTATCTTGAATTTGAATTTGAGCGAATCTCAATTCCTTAGTCAGCTGCAATGCACACACACAAACGTACACACGCATATACATATGTATCTAATGGCTGTGAGTGTAAAATACGCATTTTTTTATATATTTATTTTGTGCGTGTGTGTGTACATAGCAGAGCAAATCACTGTTTGTTTTTGTTTTTTACAAATCCAAAGTTTGTCGATAACTCAACATTTGAAAACTAATAAATAGTTTGCTGATCGGTCTTTTGCATTTAAAAAAACAGAATCCATTTTAAGGAAAATTTCGACTGTAAAATTCAGCTTAATGGGATTTCTGTAAGGTCTACCGATATTTTGAAATTGAACGTTTACTTAAGAAAAAGGCGCAAAAGAAAAGATTTGCGATATAATCGATTTTTTTTGGCTGTGGTATTTTCATTTTCCCCTTTTTATCTCACCCTTTTAAACACAAGATATTTGCGCAAAAGAACAAACTAAAATCCAAAAAATTTTAAATTAAGTCTAAGGGCTTGCGCAATGGTCTTAAAGTTTCCAAAAAGATTACTCATACGTCACGTAAGCCAGTATGAGTTTTGGGAAGGCAAATCTTTTCCCATATCTACACTTGTCAAATATTTGATTTCGTTCATAATCGTTAACAAAATTGAGAGCACCTTTTTTTTGGCTGAATTTCAATTTTGATTAAGAAGAAACTTTGCCGTCAAAGAGGACCGTACTGTCCTTTTTGCTCTGCAGGACAGTTCTTCTGAAGCAAACCTTATCTAAAAGTGCTCAGCTTGTTGCAAAAATGCTGGTTAGCGTATGGGAGAGCAAGGAAATTCGAGTACGTCCTTTGACGGATAACACGGCTTAACAAGAAAAGACAGACGGGCATGGCTTGATCGACTCTCCTGGTGATGCTGATCAAGAATATATATACTTTATATGGTCGAAAATCATTCCTTTATTGCGTTGCAAACTTTTGACTGAAATTACAATACCCTATACCCTATAATGCAGGGACAAAATAAATAAATTTATGAATTTTCGGTATAACTTATTGTTTTGTTTGTCTTTTTTTATTTAGGTATGAAGGATTCAATAAATGTAGATGTAGACGATTTTTTTGAATAATAGTCCACGTAATTCACCTGAATTTGCATTAGACTACGAAAACAAACTAAAGTAAAAATTTAGGTTTCGACTTGGGTTCTAAACTTGTTATAAAACCCTAGCAAGTGTTTTTTGGCCACGATATACTCTTACTCTTACTCACCTCATGTTACTTCTTTTAAAATTATCTTAATAGCTTTTTATCCACATATTCTGCATATAGTTTGGGGGCAATAAATAAAAAAAAAATTTGTTTGATTCTGTGGTGCTACTCCCTTAAATATTGGAACTTCTATAGCCATAACGATTTTATTTTTCTTTAGCCGTTTGTAAAGGTGACAAAGTCACCTTTATGTTTAGACTCATTAAGTAATGACAAGTCTACGCCATCTATATGAAATTAAAATATTTGATCAAGGGCAACAGTACGTATGAGTGATAAACTTAAAGGTCAATGCGCAAGCACTAAATCGCATTTTTTTAAACTTTTTCTTTTTGGTATGTCTTAAATGCACCAATGCGCAAAGTATAAGGCGGTGAGAGTAAGACCTTAGAATTTTTCATACAAAAAAAAACCACCCTAATGTACATACATACATGCGCCAGCAGAACATACATACAAACATATGGGGACGCGTGACGTCACATCAGGTTAGCCAAATTTGAAAATATTGGGGACTCGGTTAAGGATGCTGAACCTCCAAGAAATTTAAATGCAGTTATTTGCGGGTATGCCATAAGACTATGAACATCACATTTTTGAACCATTTTAACAACATTTATAACAGAGAAATGGCAAAAGAAAGAATTTAAAAAAAAAACAAATCGAATTTTGGGGCACTTTGGTGTCGTTTTTTGTTTTAAAAAGTACCCCTTACGAGGCCCCTAATTATTTTAGTAATTACTGTGATTTTTCTAGATTTTTAGGTCAATCCGTTCTGAGTGGAATTTGCTACTGACCGTTTTTTAATCAAGACAAATATTGATATAGATAATATTCCCAAGAGTAGGAGGTAATATTTGAGAAAACACCGAAGCTAGAATTTTTTCAATTTTTTTTTCCGATCCTTCCTATGGGAGCTATAAGATATAGTGGTCCGATCCGGTCGGTTCCGACATATATACTACCTGCAATAGAAAGAAGACTTTTGGGAAAGTTTCATTCCGATAGCTCAAAAACTGAGAGACTAGTTTGCGTAGAAACAGACGGGCAGACGGACGGACAGACAGACATGGCTAGATCGACTCGTCTAGTGATGCTGATCAAGAATATATATACTTTATGGGGTCGGAAACGTTTCCTTCACTGCGTTGCAAACTTCTGACTGAAATCATAATACCATCTGCAAGGGGGCTGTCCATATATTACGTAATCACCTAGGGGGGGGGAGGGGGTCATTGAAATGATTATGTTTGATTACATGGGGAGGGGGGGGTCTTGCACAATGATTACGTAATCATTTTATATGTTTTTTTTTATTTAAAGAATTTTTTTTAAAACTTTTTTTCTTTAAATATATCTGCAAACTTAGATAGGAAAGCAGAGAAAAAATTTTTTTAGTGGCTGGGCGGCGAGAAAGAGAATGTTTAGTGGTTCAATCACACGAAGAATGCGAAGACCTGGAATGGCTTGACGAAGAGTATGTTGGAGATAATTTCAGCGTATACGAACCGAATGTGTCATACCAAACTCCATTTATAAACAATATTAAAGATTGGGTTGCATCTGTGTTTGAATCCACATATTAAAACAAAAAAAAATTGTATTCTTGGGATTACGTAATCATTGGGGGGGGGGGGGGGGGGGGTATTTATTGAAAGATTACGTTTGATCACCAAGGGGGGGAGGGGGTCAAAAATCAGCAAAAACGTGATTACGTAATATATGGACAGCCCCAAGGGTATAAAAAGTAAAAAATTTTATTTCATATGAATTTTTTTGTTTTGGACGACTTTTTGAACACATCCCCCATATTGTTTAAATTGGTCAAAATTTTATGTTTTTTCAGGATATTTCCCGCAGTATATAAGCTATTGACATAAAACTTTACAAATCGTATTTTTTAAAGCAAATTTTGATCAGGGTAAAAGCGCGTTCCGATCGGACGTCTATATCCTATAGCTCCCATGGGAACAACTGGGCGAACAATTTCAAATTATAAAATATTTAGCTGTTTATTAATTTATGTTGCTATTCTAGTCCAGTTTTCATACGTGAAATCTACAAGGGTATTAAAACATCGGCTTGACGAAGTTAGCTTCCGTCCTCGTTGTTAAATAAGTTTCACAATTTCTTTGTCAGTATTCTAAAAATAAACAAATATTATTATAACGATGTGTCCATGTTGAATATCCTTATTGTTGTTGAGTATCCTTATTGAGATATCGGGGAAAACATCGATGTATTCTTAAGCCTCTTTCTGATAGTCGAGGCACACAAATAAAGTGCTTTCTCGTAATTTTTTTAATTTATTAAAGCGTCATTTTTTTGCTTAAAGATAATAAATTAACAAGAGAGAACGCTATAGTCGAGTGCCTCGACTATTAGATACCCGTTACTCAGCTAAACAACTTAATAGAAATAAGCCTTCTTATATGTTTTTCGCCGCTCGATTTTTACCCAGGCTTTCTTTTTTACCCAGAAGAGGCTTTCTAGAACTTTCAATTCTGCCTACAACATCTTCCGTCTCTCTCTAGCGCAGGTGAATGCATTTGTGAAAAAGGTATACGAGCAAAAAGAGACAAAATGCGCTCCCCATTTCAAATAATTTAAAATTTGTATTAACATAATGTGAATTAGACTGACTACAGAAAAAAGGGCAGATTTTTTCCAATGCCATTTCCTAGATGGCGCTAGTGTATATTGTATTGCGCCATCTACCGCCAGATATTGGTACTACTAGTCATGAAAGGCGGAAATGTAGGCGCTGGCAAGGTTTAAGCGTTTATTGGGTTTGTGGGCGTTAGAGTGGGCGTGGAAATTTTTTACTTGGCCAATCGATAGGTATTGACGAAGCGAATACATATCAGTTACTATTTTCATAAAAGCTTTAAAACTGTGGGCGTAAGAGTGGGCTTGTGGGCGTTAGAGGGGGCGTGGCACCTTTTTGAAACAAACTTGCGCTGCGTAGGAGCTCCTAGGATATTCAAGCAAAATGCCAATCTTCTAGCTTTTATAGTTTCCGAGATCTCAGCGTTCATACGGACAGACAGACAGACAGACACACGGACAGACAGTCGGACAGACAGACGGACATGGCTAGATCGACTCGGCTAGTGATCCTGATCAAGAATATATATACTTTATGGGGTCGCTTGCTTCTAGCTGTTACATACTTTTGCACGAATACAATATACCCTTTTACTCTACGAGTAACGGGTATAAAAAGGACAAAAGATGATGACATAAAAGATTTTAGTTTTTATTTAATAACATTTTCTTTATTAAAATAATATGCACTAAAAGTGTATTCACATAGAACACTTTTGAACTATCCCACATCCAAATGATTTTATTCTTTGGTCTTGGACTTCAGAATAAAGCTTCAAACGTTAACCTATTCAGTAAATGAACCAATATTTTAATGTATTATAACAACAGAGTTTATCATGTCTTTTTAATTATAGACGAAACGGATGATGCAGTGTCCAAACCGATTGTCGCAACCACTAAGGATCCTTTACAACAAATTTTGCCGCATCAAACATCCGAATCACCTCAACAGAAGCAAACGGTATCCAGTACTGAGATTACACAGGAGGGTCCTACTAAAACGGAGGAAACAAATATTGCTGAATTAGATTCTGTTGTGTCCTCCGAAAACCTTCCAACAGAGATACTGGTTGTCAATGTAAGGGACAGCCAGTCAACACCGAATAATTCTGCCGAGCCTGAAATCGCTAGTACTGGCGAAATACCACCTCTTGATTTCATCGCAGATTCGCCTAATATGCACACAGCTTTGGATAATTCTGAGTCTACATTGGTGACCGGAATATTAGAGAAATCAACAGTGGAAAGTTTAAAAGACAACCAAAGCGAAGAGCAACCAACACAACCAGAACTAAGTTTAAGAAGTGTCCCTGATGAGACTGAAACATCACCGATGGCATTAAAAGAAGTGACTAGTGTGGACAGTCGTCAAACAGAAGGAAAGGATACTACAAAAGCTAAGAATAATGCCGATATTTCAATAGACGTCACTACACAGGAGCCAACAACAGAGTCCCTTTCAACGAATAATACAGGGCAGGATGTAGATCTCCAATCCGATTCAAGTTCGGACTCTAAGCCAGATGGGAACCTGGGGGACCAACCTAAGCCTACCAATCCTACAGTTGAACGACCAGGGATAACCGCATCATCTTGTATCAGCTATAATGAAGGTCAATGGTCGCCAAGCAATCCAAGCGGCAAGAAACAGTACGATCGAGAGCAATTATTGCAGTTACGGGAGGTAAAGGCTTCTCGTATTCAACCAGAGGTGAAAAATGTGTCCATTCTTCCTCAACCAAACTTGATGCCATCGTTTATCCGAAATAACAATAATAATAAAAGAGTACAATCGATGGTTGGAATAATTGGCAATCGCAGCAGTGAATCCGGAGGCAATTATATTGGCAAACAAATGTCGATGTCAGGTGTACAGGGTGGTGGCGGCAGAAGCAGTATGAAAGGCATGATCCACGTTAATCTATCTTTAAATCAAGATGTAAAACTCAGTGAGAACGAAAACGCCTGGCGCCCACGAGGCTTAAATAAATCGGATGCTGACGGCGACACAAGATCGACGCAGGAAAAAGATGAATTGGTACGTCGGGTTCGTGGTATTTTAAACAAGCTTACCCCAGAAAGGTTCGATACGCTCGTGGAGGAGATTATAAAACTGAAAATTGATACTCCCGATAAAATGGACGAAGTTATTGTGTTGGTATTTGAAAAAGCAATTGATGAGCCGAACTTTTCCGTATCTTATGCGAGACTATGTCATCGGCTAATTTCGGAAGTAAAGGCGCGGGACGAGCGAATGGAAAGCGGTACTAAATCTAATTTGGCGCACTTCCGAAATGCTTTATTAGATAAAACGGAACGGGAATTTACACAAAACGTTTCACAAAGCACTGCAAAAGAAAAAAAATTACAGCCAATTGTGGATAAAATAAAGAAATGTGCAGATGCAAACGAAAAAGCAGAACTTGAGGCATTCTTGGAAGAGGAGGAACGAAAAATACGACGGCGTTCCGGAGGCACAGTACGATTTATCGGCGAACTTTTTAAAATATCCATGTTGACTGGAAAAATAATATATTCTTGCATTGATACACTTCTTAATCCTCATTCTGAGGATATGCTTGAATGCCTATGCAAGCTACTAACAACTGTGGGTGCCAAGTTTGAGCAGACCCCAGTAAATTCAAAGGACCCAAGTCGCTGTTATTCATTGGAAAAATCAATAACAAGGATGCAGGCGATCGCCTCAAAATCTGACAAAGATGGAGCCAAAGTAAGCTCTCGAGTGCGTTTTATGCTTCAAGATGTAATTGACTTACGTAAGAACAAATGGCAAACTTCGCGCAATGAGGCACCCAAAACTATGGGACAAATTGAGAAGGAGGCAAAAAACGAGCAGCTTTCAGCGCAATATTTTGGTACACTTTCCAATACTACGCCCGTAGCATCGCAGGGTGGCTCTGGTAAAAGAGATGATCGTGGCAACGCTCGGTACGGAGATTCTCGCTCTGGTAGCGGGTATGGTGGCAGCCATAGTCAACGTGGTGATAACGGTAATCTGCGACACCAGCAACAAAACAATACTGGCGGAGGCAGTGGCTCTGGCGGAGCTGGTCACTCCAATGGAAACAATGATGACAATACTTGGCACGTGCAAACCAGCAAAGGTAGCCGATCCCAAGCAGTTGACAGTAATAAATTGGAGGGTCTGGTAAGTGCTTATGTCTTAGCTACATTTTACTTAGAATAATTTTTTTAGTGTAAAACGTAGGGGGTTTTTGGTAACAAAAAAATAATCAAACTTTTCGAATTTAAAAAAAAAACGGTGTGTATATTTTTTTCAAACCTTTTGATTATTATAAACTGTGACTTGAATAACATCCACCAATTTGTTTAACTGATCCTATTGGCTAAAATGTCGGTTTAGAGCATTAACAATGCAGGGTATACAAATATTGGTTAGGCCGTTTAGAAATGCCAGTAAAAACAGACTTTCAAAAAGTTTCTGCGGCACTCCAGTGTAATGAACCCGAAAAACGAATCTTATATTTTTTCTTTTATATATTATGAAGCAGGGATCGAATATAACTGTTATTGTAAATTTTTCTTACAAAAAAAATCACACACTTAGAAGGGTCATAAAATTTTTTTAAATACACCACTATTTTTATTAGCCATTGTAGTTTACAAATCCGTAATGATTTTTATTTTTTGATTTTTATAATAAAACTCAAAAATATAAATGTTATTTGTTGATTTTTATGAATAACAGCTATTCCCTTGACATTTTTGGAAAAATGAAATAATTAAAAAAAACATGCTAACTATGTTTTATATAACTTACTAAAAATTTATTAAAAAAGGCAACCGCGCATATTTTATAACTATATTTTTTTTTAAATTTATTTTACCCACAAAATCTCCAAAAATCAAGTTTGAGTTTTATATTTGATCACGACGAATAACTGTTATTTGTCAACTTTTATTATAAAACTAAAAAAAATAACAGTTATTTTTTGAGTTTTACTTTACAAATCAGAAAATAATTGTTAAAGTGTGATTTTTAAAATAAAACTTATAACAGTTACGGTTCCTGTTATGAAGTATTAGTCCGATCATTTTTAATTTTTGATTCTTAGAGAGATATATAATTTTATAGCGTGCGTTCTATTCAGACTGCCTCCTCCTTTTTAACTTAAACAAGAAAGGAAGCTAGCTTCGGTCAGCCGAAGCTTATATCAGATCATTCCCACTAAAACATTACATTTAGATTTACTTGCTTATACGTTAAAACAATGAAAGTTTTATCTGCTTTCGTATTTTTTTGGCAATATTTTTTTGATCCTTCTTATGGCAGCTATGTAAAATAGACGTCCGAATTTTGTTAAATATAATTCGAAATTAAAGAAAAGCAGTATTCCAGAGAAGAAGAGAATGTAATAAAAATCAACCGTTACTCGTAGAGTAAAAGGGTATATTGTATTCGTGCAAAAGTCTGTAACAGCTAGAAGGAAACGTTTCCGACCCTATAAAGTATATATATTCTTGATCAGGGTCACTAGCCGAGTCGATATAGCCATGTCCGTCCGTCTGTCCGTCTGTCTGTCCGTCCGTCCGTCTGTCTGTCCGTCTGTCCGTCCGTCTGTCTGTCCGTATGACCGCTGAGAAGCTAGAAGGTTGAGATATTCCACACATATTTTTGGCCTTCTTACGCAGCGCAAGTTTATTTTAGCCTAGTGCCACGCCCCCTATAACGCCTACAATCGCCCACTAACGATTTTAAAATCTGTCTGGCGCCCATTCCTTTAATGATTTCCGAGAAGTATAAATGCAATTTTGTTGTGTATATTTATACCTATCAAAGTGCAGAAGACATTTTTCAAATCGGATTATATATCCATCTTCCTCGCACTCTCTTTAGCCGAGTGACGGGTATTAGATTGTCGGGACACGAACCCGACTATAGCGTTCTCTCTTGTTGAACCTATAACCTTCTACTTTTGGAAATGCCATTTTTTATCTAATTCTGAATTTCGAATTAATTTGTTAAATGTTTTCGAATTTCGATTTTCATTTTATCAATATCGAAGTACTATATCATATAGCTGCCATAGGAACGATCGGAAAATTAGTGATTTATAGGAATTATCTGCAAGGGTATATAAGCTTCGGCTGGCCGAAGCTAGCTTCCTTTCTTGATTAACGTTTCCTTCCAATAGATATAGTTGTCCTATCCGGTCGGTTCCGACATATATACTACCTGCAATAGAAAGAAGACTTTTGGGAAAGTTTCATCTCGATAGCTCAAAAACTGAGAGACTAGTTTGCGTAGATACAGACAGACGGACATGGCTAGATGGACTCGGCTATTGATGCTGATCAAGAATATATATACTTTATGTGGTCGGAAACGTCTCCTTCAACGCGTTGCAAACATCTGACTGAAATTATAATACCCTCTGCAGGGGTATAAAAAGCAACCAGAATTTGTCTGGATGCATTTGGACTACACAGGGTCTAGAAAATTTGTGCTAGTCGAAAAAATGAATAATACAAAACTAGTGAAAAAGAAACTTGTCTCGAACTGGTACTTTTCTGACAAAAAAAAACCTTACAAATATTTAATTGGTAGAACAAATAATGTTCAAGTCCAGTTACTAACTTGTTGCAATTGAATAACATATGATCCAAAAATATAGCCTAGGGTGTAAATGTATTGGGAAATTTAACACAAAACCTATTAAACTGAATAGGTTCTCGGTTATAGGCAATGTTTGAGACTAATAAATAAATAAATATCTATGTGAAAAATCACTGTTTTTGAATTATGTCACACCTTGTTAGGGCAATCAGTTAGTGTGTCTACAAATCCAAAGGTCCTGGGTTCCAGTCCTAGAGAAGGCGACTTACCTCAAAAAAATTAAGGTTGTTTTAATTCCATTTAATTATCATTTACCGTATAATTACCATAATAATTATCAGAATTCCTTTAATTGGCTACTAATTAGGAGAGCGTCAAGTTAAGCATCGTTCAGTACTAATAATAACTTAATGGTTTAGAGTTACATTTTTAGCTTTTTCGTAAAAAAAAATTTTTTTAGTGGGGTTTTACAGCTGTAACAATAAATTGGTTAACAGCAAGTAGTTGTTTCCGATAACAAGCATATGAAAAATGGACCAGTTCGTTACAAGGAAATGGACATAACTTGAACTAGTTAGCTTTCCTGTCCCATCTAGCATTTTACTGGTCCAAAACTAATTCCGTTTCCTGCAGGGATGTTACATAGATTGACAAAGCAATATGACCAGTTCAACAATTTAAAAGTCAATGTACACCTAAAAAATATGTTGGGTGGATGGCCAAGTTAATATGAAACGCCAATGTTCGTTTCTTTCTTTTTGCAAGAGCGGGCACCTATCATCTGAGCATTGCCGACAAAATTATAGCTGTTTCAATTTGAAATTTTAGTCTCATTGAATTAATGAAAAATAATAAAAGAATACGTTTAAAAAATATTTCAGTCTAAACTTTCTGACCAAAACTTAGAGACAAAAAAGATGGGCGGATTAGGGCAATTTCTTTGGAACAACAACACGACAAGACAATCATCTGCGACTACGTCAACACCATCCAATCCTTTCGCTGTGCTATCTTCCCTAATTGATAAAAACAGCACTGATAGGGATCGCGATCGAGATCGCAGTGGACCCAGAAACAAGGGATCCTATAACAAAGGATCTATGGAGCGAGATCGTTATGAAAGAGGTAATTTTGGCTTTAACTTATCAATAATTTAAGATAATAATCCGATAATTATTTAAAAAGGTATACATTCAAGAACTGGATCATCTCAAGGGTCACGAGAAAACTCATCCTCCCGCGGTGGCCAGCAGGGTCAGGGTCGCAGTTTATTGGGATCGACAGTTCAAAAGTCTGCTAGTCATTCAAAATACACGCCACAGGCACCACCTGCACGACATACTGGCAAAGTGAGTAATATAATATAGACAACATTTTTGAATTCAAATCGAGATATATCTGATTTTTGTGTTATAATGAATTTTATATACTCAAAAAAAAAAAAAAAAAAACAGCCCAAAATCGTCATTAAATTAAGAAATTCGCCATGGATTTCAGTCGATGTCGATTGACCCTAATTTTAAGAAAGGAATTTTCTTAAATATAGAACAAACTTTCTGAAGAGGAGAAATATTTTTTTTAAAATCAAGAAAAATGCCTATAAATTTTAAGAAATTTTGCTTAAATGTAGGAAGCTTTTTTCTTAATTTTATAAATGGTTTTCTTAAAATAAGAAAGGATTTTTTTATTTTCAGAAAAGTATCTTTATTTAAATAAAATTCACACATATTTATTTCACTGTTTTATTTCCAAAACAAAAAAGAGAAAAGAAAATGAGAAAGATAGAAGAAAAATTAATAATACTTCCTAAACAAAAAAGAAAAAGAAAACAAGAAAGAAGAAAATAGCATTTTAAATATTTCCTAAACAAAATGGAGATAGAAAAAAAATTGAATTTTAAATATTTTCCAAACAAAAAAGAGAAGATAAAAGTAAAATTATTAATATTTACACTACTGGTCAAAATAATAATAACACACGTTACATCCTCAATTGCTAAGAGATATCTTTATAGTTATTGAGGCCAGACCTCCCAAACCTTTTTACTTTAAAAGGTTATTCTGTTCTGCAATATTTGAATAAACAATGGGTACAGTAAAACCTGTCTATTCCATGTTAGCCATACATTTGTGCGAAGGGTCGGTTTTGGTGTAGTCAAAATATAAAGTACACTTGTATTACTTATAATTTTAAAATATTAAATCTAGAATGGGGCTACGGTAAGTATTTTGTCTTTGTTGTCCCCAGAATAATTTTAGGATTTTTATTAAAGGAGAAACAAATTTTAGAAAACATAGTCAAAAAACATAAAAGCATACAGCTGCGGTCAAAATAGTAGTAGTATTACCGCCCTCTGTTTTTAAAGGTTTTTTGTAATTTTTCTTCTGGTAATATTGTATTGATTTTAATTGTACTATTAGACAAATTGGATAAGAAAAGTGACAACAGATTTTTTCCAATGCCATTTCCTAGATGGCGCTAGTGTATATTGTATTGCGCCATCTACCGCCAGATATTGGTACTTCTAGTCATGAAAGGCGGAAATGTAGGCGCTGGCCAGGTTTAAGCGTTTATTGGGTTTGTGGGCGTTAGAGTGGGCGTGGAAATTTTTTACTTGGCCAATCGATAGGTATTGACGAAGCGAATACATATCAGTTACTATTTTCATAAAAGCTTTAAAACTGTGGGCGTAAGAGGGGGCTTGTGGGCGTTAGAGGGGGCGTGGCACCTTTTTGAAACAAACTTGCGCTGCGTAGGAGCTCCTAGGATATTCATGAAAAATGCCAATCTTCTAGCTTTTATAGTTTCCGAGATCTAAGCGTTCATACGGACAGACAGACAGACAGACAGACAGAATTTCATTTTTTGGCAATTTCCTAAAATTTATTAAAAAATATTTTTTGTCTGATGATTTTAATAATAAATAAAAATATCGGAAAAGACATTCTTGCCAAATCGGCGTATAATAGACTCCACCTTATAAAATAGAAACTAAAATTCGTTTACTATAATATTATCCCTTTCCATAAATTATTTTACAGACACAGTCATCGCTGGGCAGTTCTAACGTCAACGCAGGTGGTCTTTACCGAGGAAGTGAACAACCGTTACCTGCAACGTTCTCACAGGGAAGTCGTTCTGTTGCTCCCGTGGCAGTGTTTAATGAGGCTGGTGAAACGGAACTTAAGCTCATCAAATCGGTTGTGTCAGAAATGATCGAACTTGCAGCTGCCTCTAAAGCAGTAACGCCCGGTGTAGTTTCGTGCATGAAACGAGTGCCAGAAGAACTGCGCTGTAGTTTCTTATATTATATATTGACAGATTATTTGCATTTAGCGAATGTCGGTAAACAGCAGAGGCGGTATCTGGCCATAGCTGTTTCCCAACTTATTCAACAGAATTACATCTCTGTGGATCACTTTAGACTGGCGTACAATGAATTTAGCGAGTACGCAAACGATTTAATTGTTGATATTCCAGAGCTTTGGCTATACATTCTTCAATTTGCCGGTAATGTTCTCATTGGTCGCGTTTACCAGCATAAAGTATTAGTACTACCTATTACTCTGCTCAAGTTAGAGCTTGCATGTAGAGCAGCGGTCGGCACACACATACGTTGACATTTTGTTTTATATTTGTGTGAGTGATTTGCACTGGGGAGCTCATCGATGTGTGTGTGCAGACCGCTGTTCTACGTTATACATGTGCGAGCAGCGCGGCGGCAGAACAAAAACCTATGCTCACTTAATAGGGCGCTGCCGACCGCTGATGTAGAGTCATTATCGATAGTCACTGATATTCCTTGCTGGTAACCGACTATTATCTTTTACCTCGCATTAATACATTTTAACAAAAATATTGTTTATTGTGCTTTTTACAGGGCCATTAATTGTGAAGAAGATCTTGACTGTATCAGATTTGTGGAACAAAAATTTAAAAGACAACAGCCCATCAAACGTGGCTAAAAAGTTCCTTAAAACTTACTTGATATATTGTACACAAGAAGTTGGACCGAATTTTGCTCGGAGTATGTGGATCAAGTTTAACCTAAAATGGTCCGATTTTATGCCTGAAAGTGATGTCCCTGACTTTATTAAATCCAACGTAAGTTTGTTTGTAATGCGCGAGCTCAATTAAATATTTCAGCTTCATGTGTCAGCTTCATGTTTTAAGGGGATATTACATTATGAGATTACATTAAGGGGTTATATACTTTTTTTTTTTTTTTAAAAAAACGAATTTTTTTTTTGCTGAATCCTAGAGTATATTTCCTAGAGAACATTTTCCCAAATTTTCATAGAGATCCGAATAATAGTTCGATAGAAAAACAGCGTTTTGACGCGCTCGACTTCAATAGTTGCATATACTCAACGTAAAACTTTGAATGCGATTATCTCAAAGTCGTGTTTTTCCAAAAGTGCCTTCGCTGTGACCACGATTGCAGATTTCGCAGATCAACTTTTTGGAAAAATTGTTACTGTATGCAGAAAAACCCAAATATTCTTGAAAATAATCGTTCACGAACTGGAAATTATACTATACTAATCAAATTTTTTTGGTTTTTTGATATCAGTTGACCTGCTGGACTTCCATAGTGGTCACCACAAGCCGCTATAAAAAAAGGGTTTCGAAAGAATTGCCATAACTTCGTAAATTATTCATATTTTTTCAAGAACAAACCCTTGTTGTTTCGATAAAAACATGTACTATCAATAAAATAATTGCTACACACCTGAAAAAAATCCAAGGTTCCCTCAATTTTTTCGCTCAAAAAAGGTATATAACTCATTTTTTACAAGAATCTAAGAGGATTGTATTTATTATTCAGAAGTATTAGACTTTGTCCCACATGTGAGCTGCTCGATCGGTTGTTGTTGACGAAATAAAATAAATGGGTGCATTTGATTCGTCAATGCCGATTTATTTACATTCATAACAACAACAACTTTGGGTACCGTAT
The DNA here is from genome assembly GCF_030179915.1 of Drosophila takahashii. Classification (NCBI taxonomy): domain Eukaryota; kingdom Metazoa; phylum Arthropoda; class Insecta; order Diptera; family Drosophilidae; genus Drosophila; species Drosophila takahashii. Next base: position 2,476,839 of record NC_091682.1, on the reverse strand, counting down.
CGTTAATCCAGCCAAATTTTTAACTTAGTCTTAACATTATTCTTATTTTACCTAACATTTTTTTCAGAGACTGGAGTATGTGGAAAACGAGTCAAAGTCACCAGTGATTGAGCAACGAGAGTCGCCAGAGAAGCACGTAAAAAATGTGATAGAGCATATTGACCACTTGCTGAAGGAAGGAACGACGGCAGATTGCATTATTGATTATAGTAACGTAAGGAAATCAATCTTAATTTGGATAGCTGCCTAATAATATGAATTTCACATTTTATTTTAAGGGAAATATAATGCTGGTTGATAAGTTGTTTATTAGGGGATTGACCGAAACATTAAGTAATTTCTCGATTCTCTACAAGGAAAATAGTTATAAACTTGAGTCCGAAACCTTCCAAAAGTTTTGCATACCAGTTTTGCAACGATACATTGATTCTAACGAAGACCATCAACTTGAATGTTTATATGCTATGCAACTATTAGTCCACGGCTTGGAGCATCCAAGAGGTAAGACCACATATACATATATAAATATTTAACCTTGAAGAGGTTTCAATAAGTTGAATTTTACGTGTATAACAGCGGTCGGCACACACATACGATGACTTTTTGTTTTATATATGTGTGAGTAATTTGCACTGGGCAACTCATTGATGTGTGTGTGCAGACTGCTGTTCTACAGTGTCCGTGAGAGGCAGCGGATGAGCAGAGAAATTCCCTATGCTCACTTAATAGGAAGCTGCCGACCGCCTAACTTTTCAATTTCTTCTGAAGTAACTGGTATTATTGTCAATGCATAAAAATTGCCTTCTTCAATTTTCATATTTTTTTAAATATCGTTCAAAACTTAAAAATTTTCAGATTTTAAAAATTTACATTAAATAATTTTTGTTCGGCATTCAAAGTAAAGATACATTTTTACTAATAACTGCAATATATATACGTTTATATACGTTTTGGCTCTCCTACTAATTACACTAATGATAATAACATTTCAGGATTACTAAGTGAACTAATTGGCGAGCTTTATGATGCCTATGTAATACAAAAGGAATCGCTCTGTAAATGGCGCGATTCAAAGGATCAGTCAGCTGGCAAGGGTAAATATCTTAAACCAATTTTAATCTTTCCTAAATAATGTATTCTCTTTAATTAAAGGCGTTGCTGTAAAAAGTCTTAATCCTTTCTTTAACTCGTTATTAAACGATGAAGCAAACTGAAACCGCAAAGTAGCTGGCCTAGACAGCATACATTTAAAATTTGTAATAAAATTAATTAAAACGAGAGTTGGTGGGTGAAGAATGTTCATTAACAGTATATATAGATTTCGAAATGGACTTATTCATTAGAGATTCTGGTTTATGCATTAAGAGTATATGCAACAATATAAAAGTGTATAACATATGTAAAATAAAGCGAACCTAAAGGAAATTTAGAATTGTAAATGGTTACTTCTCATCCTAAACACAAAGAGGTCCATCCATTTCGACTCAGTCCGCCATCAAAATTTGACGGACATTTTTTCTTACTGCGACACTCAGATGAGCTACAAATAAGTGAATTCCAATGAACACCAGCAGACGCGGTGCAAATAATAAGAAATTTAATTGAGAATTTTTTAGCAAACAACCTTAATCTTTCAGCCAAGTACTCACATCGGCTGAGTTTTACTAGACGAAAAATATTATGCTCTGTAGTGTGAACGAAGTTTCCAGAGTTCAATGCAAGTTTCCCTTTGATTTTTAATTAAAAGTAAATCCCAAAAACATCTAAAAAACACCGGCAAGAGCAAACAGCAAATTTTTAAAATATTTTGAAAATTGGCGTCAATTGAATTGTTTGCCAATACAACAACCCGGCTGATTTACAGTAAAAATGAACTCTAAAAACTTCGGTCACACTTCAAATAATATTATTTTTCGACTAGTGAAACTCTTAGCCGATATGAGTACTAGGCTTAAAGACCTTTTTCCATTTTTTGGTAGTTCTGTGATTTTTCGATAGGCAACCGGACGGTGTTTTCATTGGCAAATGCGATTGCTAACAGCTGTTCGTATTATTGTCAATCGCGAACTAATAGCCTCTTCCCATAGAGTCCATCCGTATGAAACGGTTGGGATTTTGGACAAATGTGAAATTCGTGTTTTGTGCTGTTTTGGTAATTTATATTTATTTATTTTATATATAAAGCTATGAACAGCTCATTGGACTTAAAAAATATACAAGAAATTTTCAATATGATTGATTATTTGCGGATGACAGGAACGCAGTGACTCTGGTCGAATTTACATCGTAGGAACACTCATAGGATAATAAGTGGTACAATTCATTATAGTTTTCGCATAAAACTCGGAATGGGTCAAAACGGGAGTAGTTTGACCTGGCAATTTCCAGTGCTAATGGCCGAAATCTACGAGTTCCACGAGTCGGCTTCCAGAGTCCCAGTTCAAACCACGTAAGGCAAATAGGAGAAACTGCTTCTGAACGGACTCAATCATGTCTTGATAGTGCTCATACTGTGGAGACTATACGCATGAGCAGTATTCCAGCGTTGGACGAACTAAGGAAACATACAGGAGCTTTGTGATATACGAATCAACGAATTCCTTGGACCAGCGTTTGATGAAAGCTAATAAGGCCTTAGCTTTATTGGAGATAGTGCTGACATGGCGATTGAAGCATATCTTGTAGTCAAATAGGACTCCAAGATCTAGGACGGTTTCAATGCGTTCTAGCGCGTATTGGCCAATGGAGTATGTACGCACAGCTGGATTGGATCGAAAAAATGTCATGGATTTACATGTATCTGGATTAAGCAGTAGCTTATTGACTTGGCACCAGGATTGAAGGTTATTTAAGTGAAGCTGGAGCTGCATGTGGGAACCAGGCGATGTCACTTGACATCATCCGCATACATAAGAACTTTGGAGGCCACGATAACTTGAGGAAGATCATTAATAAATAGGCCAAATAGCAAAGGACCAAGATGGCTACCTTGAGGTACTCCGGAGCTTACAGATACAATTTTTGAAAGTACATTATTAAATTGTACCTTTTGGGAACGGCCTGTAAGGTATGACTGAATCCACATCAGTAGAGTTAGTGGGAAACCAAGAAGGCGCAGCTTGTGGATAAGAAGCTCATGGCACACTGAATCAAACGCTTTGCTAAAATCAGTGAAAATGACATCAGTTTGATTAGAGGATATGAAACCTTTATTAATGTAGGTCGTAAATTCCAGCAGGTTAGTTGTAGTTGAACGACATTTTGTGAAACCATGTTGATTCGGAGATAATAAGGAGCGACACTGATGCTGCAATTGAAAAAGCTTAGGAATAGAACTTAGTTTGGCTATCCCACGATAGTTCATAATATCAGACTTGCTTCCCTTCTTATGAAGTGGAATAATAAAGGACTCCTTCCAAACAGCCGGAAAGGTGCAGAGATGGATAGATTTTTGGAAAATCATGGTTAATGGAACAGAAAGTCGATCTGCGCAATTTTTTAGAACGGACACCATATCGGGACCTGGAGAATAAGACAGCTTTATCGATGATAGGCTGCGACTGACATCACGTTCATCAATTACAGGACAATATATGGAGTCCGTCTAGCTGATAGGAATAGCTGAAATCGGAATTTGGGTGATTTGATTAAGGCGAATATGTGGACTGGAAAAAGTCCGAGAAGAGGTTACTGATTCCCTGGTCATTTGACGCTGATATATTGTTCAAATGAAGAGAAGGTGGAAACATTTTGGACTTACGCTTTGAGTTAACAAAAGAGTAAAATAGCTTAGGATTACTGCGGAATTCATATTTGCAGCGTAACAGGTAGCTATTATAGCATTCGGAATTATGCAGGAAATAATTGGATTTGGCTACACTGTATTTGCAAAAATTAGATTGGAGCCCTGTTTTCGCGAACTTCTTATACAGTTTAAATTTTTTAGGTGAGCCAAGTGTTTCGATGACCACTGTGCACAGTGTCAGATTTGGCCAATCTAGCGGGACTTTTAGCAAAAGTTGAACTATTTTTGTGGTCGATGAGCTTTAAGCAGCAGTTTTAGAAATGTTCAACTATTACGAAAACAGGCACAAAACAAAACAAACAATTTTTTTTTTGGAAGATAACGGTTTTTAAAGTTGGACTTTAGAAATGCATGCAAAATTGCACTGGGAAGCGAGCTACAGTTGACAAAGTTTAGTCTTATCAATTGCATCGCGTGATCAGTGGGAGCAGCCAAAAGTTATTTTTCCTAGAAACTTTAGACAATTTTTATTCCACTTTCAAAAACAAAAACATTTTTTTGGGACAAAAAATTTTTTTTTTCAATTTTTTGAAAAAAGTGCTAAAAAGTAAGTATTTTTTCATGTTTCTGTTTTTTGGTGGAAAAAAACTTATATTATTCTATTGTATTCTATCCAACCAGAACATACATCCTTCGCATGCATTCATTCTGATTCAGAATCTAAAATAAAATCTTGCCCATATTTAGCCCAAAGACCTTCTATTTAGAAATGAGTGAAATAAGCCGAGCTGCATTTTTCGAGGTTTGGTCGAAAAACATAAAAACCACTCCGCGGGACGCTCTTGTAAAGCACGCAGTGATGGTGTTTGGCAATGACATTGATCACTCCGAATTGAAATTACACTGTCTTTTGAGTTTAAAAACCGATTTAAGAAATCTAGGAGAGATAAAGCCAGGTTTTTTGCTCATAATGCAAGTGGCCTTCAGGTCACATTAAATGGCGAAGACTGTCGCATTGATGTCATTGCTTCCACCTCAAGTACAAGAGGGAGGTCACAAAAAGTCTTTTCTGAGTGTTGTCCTAAAACACAAAAAAAGAAAAGCCAAGAATTGTTGCCTACGATAGATGAGGATCAATTGCTATCAGCTGCAGAACAGACGGGCAGAAGGAAAAGGGGATTCAGCTAAATTAAATAATGAATTACCAAATGCTCCCCCGTGCACGGGGACTATAATTAAAAAAGCTAAATTATCTTCTAATAGCACTGCAAAACACCTTTCAGCAGATCAAGCTCTTGCCCTTATGATAGAAAGTAAATTACACTGTGCAGATTTTTACTGTTTTTTAAATTTACCTCGACGGATGCTATATTTTTGGATTCGTTACGAATTCCCAAGTTAAACTGCGTTTTCCAAAAAGTTCCCCGACGCAAGGAGTCTATGCAAAAGGACCTCAAAGTTCGAAAAATGGTGAAATTGGCCAACTTTGCGGAGCTCTCAGAGGCAAATGGATGCATGGTTTGATTCGATGTTAAAGTTTTTTAAAAGATACACCCTTTATCTTTTAAACCCCATACTTAAAAAATTTTTAAGATTTTTTTTAAGGCAGAAATAAATTCCAGAAAACAGTCAAAAAACTTAAAAACATACAACTGCGGTCAAAATAGTAGTAGTGTTGCCGCCTTGTGTTTTTAAAAGTTTGATGTTTTTTTTTGTTTTTTTTATTAATTATCTTTAATACAAAACCTTATTTGCAGCTGTTTAGCTTATAACTTCGAAGTTACAGCTAGAAACATGAGCATGTAACCAAAATTCAACATTTAAAAAAAAAAAAAGTGGCCTCCAAAAATTAAAAACAAAATTTTTTAAATTGGCGAAAATTATAACAAAAAATACGAAAATAGTTAAAAGGTTCAAAAATATTTTTTGTAATTTTTGTTGGGGATTTTATCTTAAAAAAAACAGTTTTTTTTAAATTTTTAACGCTCTTAAAAGTGCCACGCCCATTTTTTATGTTCAACATAATCTTTGGGCTTACTAGAATATTCACTCCAAATTTGAAGCCGATATCTTTTAAAATACGACTCCTACTGATTTAAGTCCCCCTAGATTGGCAAAATCTTACACTGTGCGGTGGGCTGGTAGAGGTTTTTTGAATAATGGAAGGAACAAGTTTATCAAATAAGGAATACATAATATTGTAAAAGTTTGATACTGAATTTTCAAGCGGAAGATTTTGGAGTATAGACCAGTCCACTTGGGTCAAGGAAGCCGACAGTAGCGAGTAATCGACTTTCCGGAAGCATCGAGTCCGAATCGCCTTTTCAGAAGTATTTGGGAACTGAACCACACTATTAATGATAATTTGTAGTGTCAGAGGAAAGGGGTCTTCAGGACTGGACAGCGGAGTACAGATACAAATATAAGGTCTAGGAATCTCCCATTCTGATTGGGTATGAAATTTACTTGGCCAAGGGATAAGGCGATAAGACCATCTAGGAAATCATTCTGGCAACTAGTGCAGCAAGATCATCATATGGTAGTCAGTATAGTTGAGGAATATTGAAGTCAATAAGGTGATCTGAAGCATCAGCGGAGTACATAGTACACTTTTAATTAATATTAGTTAGTATTTATGAATTGGTATTATGAATTATTTATTATTCTGCGACTTCGCTTCAAACATTGATGTTTTCGTACGCAGAACAACTTAAATTTTGGCCCACTCATAGCAACCTGTATGCGAATGCCTTTCCGCCCATAACAAACTACAAATAATTAAAAAAAAACCCAAAAAACAATGAGCATTATTTATTTTTTTCCCGCCATCGATTTGATTTGTTCTTGCAGTCATTGTTCCAATTTTTATCACATAAAAGAGCCCGTCAAAGTCCGTCAAAATTGGATGGCAGACTAACTGGGATGGTGGATGGAGCTCTGTGGGAAGACCCTATAAAGAAAGCAAAAGATTCAAACAATGGTTATTGAGAACTATAATCGCAGAGCAGCATTTGCACAGCAGAAAAATATGTAGAAACATCGTCGCAATAATGAAAGCAATACTACATCCAACGCTTTACTGCGGGGGCGTCAGTGAACCGAATCTGAACCGGTGTTTCAACGCCTGCGACGACACTGCTTGCAAGAAGAAGGAAAAGGTGCCTTGCCATTTATGTCAAGGAATGACAAATAAACATTGAATGATTTGTTTGTTGTTATTAACAAACTGTCAGAAAATAAAAGTTCCATCCAGCAAGCTTAGTAAAAAACAAGAAAGAACGCTATAGTCGGGTGCCCCGACTATCAGATACCCGTTACTCAGCTAAAGGGAGTGCGAAGGAGATGGAGATAAAAAATTTGATCCGCCGTAACTTTTGTAACTAATGGTCCGATTTAAAAATTTCTTCTACATTTCGTTAGGTATTGATAAACACAATAAAACTGCATTTTTACTTTTCCGAAATATTGAAATTATTAAAATCGTATATAAGCGATTGTGGGCGTTAGAGGGGGCGTGGCGCCCTTTTGAAACAAACTTGCGCTGCGTAGGAACTCCTAGATTCTGCATGCAAAATGTCAATCTTCTAGCTTTTATAGTTTCCGAGATCTCAGCGTTCATACGGACAGACAGACAGACGGACAGACGGACATGGCTATATCGACTCGGCTAGTGACCCTGATCAAGTATATATATACTTTATAGGGTCGGCAATGCTTCCTTCTAGCTGTTACATACTCTTGCACGAATACAATATACCCTTTTACTCTACGAGTAACGGGTATAAATATTTTAGACCAGCAGTGACGCCACGAGAATTTCCACTAATTAAAAACGTTTTGACCCTTTTAAATATTTATAACACCTTAATTAGTGATTTGACTTGACCCGTTTTTTTTGACATAAATTTGAGGATTCTAACAAACTCAGAGACCCAGACACCTTACTCTTAAACGAATCTTTGACTATATATTTTTTTAAGGTACAATTTTAGCCAGTTTAGGGAAATGCGAGGTCATTTCTTAAAAAAAGGATAGCAAGATCTCTTTTCACGACAAGACCATTTTCTGAGTTCCAAGCCGTGGCAAGGCTCTTTGGTCCTGCCCAAATTGTAAATATGTATCGGCCATTGCAGTGCAAATACATTTCCTTCCCAAAAAATAACTAAAGCCTAGTACTCAGTACGACGAAAACTGCTAGATAAGCATAGGAGTAAGCGAGAGGCAAATAGGTAGCTAAAGCCTTTAGCTGGGATTTTTTTCCACCTCGGAGGGAGGGAACTCCGATGAACGCCTTTAGCCGCGGCCCAAAGAATACAAAATTGAATCTTTGGATGTGTCCGTGCAGAAGCGGTGTGCGACCTGGGTCGCAAGCTTTAAATTCCCTGTTGGAATGGCGATATGTATTGCAGCAACTCCTACAGGCAGTTTTCCATTGGTTTTTGTGGTTTTCCTTCCATTTATACATTGTTATGGCAAACCGCTTCTGCACAAACACAGCAAAAGATCAAATTTTCTATTCTTTGGGCCGCAGCTTAAGGCGTTCATCTGAATTCATCCACTAAATCAGGTATTTTTTGGTAATTCCTTACCATTTCCTTTGCTCAACTGAGTACCGCGGTGAAAAAAGTCCCCGGCTAAAGGCTTTAGCTACCTATTTGCCTCTCGCTTACTCCTATGCCTAGCTAGCAGTTTTCGTTGTACTGAGTACTAGGCTTAAAGCCTAGCACTCAGTTCGGCTAAGTGTTTTACTAGTCGAAAAAATATTAATCTTTTAGTGTGACCGAAGTTTTCGGAGTTCAATCGCAATGCATGTAGCATGGTCCTACTCTCAGCAAACAAATCAACTGGCGCCAATTTTAAAATATTACAAAATGTTGAGCCGACCTGGGTGGCAAGCTTTAAATTCGCTGTTGGAATGGCCATATGTATTGCAGCAACTCCTTCAGGCAGTTTTCCATTGGTTTTTGGGATTTTCCTTTCATTTATAATTTGTTATTGGCACACCGCTTCTGGACATACACAGCCAAAGATCAAATGTTTTATTCTTTTAGGCCGCGGCTAAAGGCGTTCATCGGAGTTCATCCGCTAAATCTAGTATTTTTGTGATATTTTCTTACTTTTTCCTTAGCTCAACTGAGTACCGAAGTGGGAAAAAGTCCCCGGCTAAAGGCGTTAGCTACCTATTTGCCTCTCGCTTACTCCTATGCTTAGCTAGCAGTTTTCGTCGTACTGAGTACCTACTAGGCTTTTAGGCGACTATCGCTCTTCGTCGCCAAAAAATAAAAAAGCTCAGTACGACGAAAACTGCTAGCTAAGCATAGGAGTAAGCGAGAGGCAAATAGGTAACTAAAGCCGGGAAATTTTTTCACTGCGGTACTCAGATGAGCAAAGGAAATGGTAAGGAATTACCAAAAAATACCTGATTTAGTGGATGAATTCAGATGAACGCCTTAAGCTGCGGCCCAAAGAATAGAAAATTTGATTTTTTTCTGTCAAGCGGTCAATAATATATTAAAAATGGAAGGAAAATCCCAAAACTCCCTGTAGGAGTTGCGGCAATACATATCGCCATGCCAACAGCAAATTTGAAGCTTTCTACGCAGGTTGGCTCAACATTTTGTAATATTTTAAAATTTACGCCAGTTGATTTGTTTGCTGTTTGAAAACTTCGGTCACACTACAAAATAATAATATTTTTCGACTTGTGGAACTTCCCATGAAGCCATCCGTTGGAATCAGTTGGGATTTTTGAAAAATGTAAAACTCGTGTTTCACATCCACCATCCAATAACAGCTGACTTTAAGACAGAGGTTGGCACACACATACAATAACATTTTGTTTAATATTTGTATGAGTAAATTGCACTGGGCACATCATCAGAGTGTGTGTGCAGACCGCTGCTCTACAGTATACGTGAGCGAGCAGCGGCTGGGCAGAACAAATAGTTCACTTAAAAGGGCGCTGCAGACCGCTGCTTTAAGAGCATCTGTTCATCTCAACATAAACGAAGGGGTATTTCAACTCAGCGAAATTGTCGTAAAATTTTAACATTTAAAACATATCCCACAACTAGTCTGCTTACAAATGGCTGATTGGGGATGAGCCTAACCTCACGTACGTAGCCAGTATTAATATTGGAAAGCTGTAAACAAATTCAAATGTTGGCCTCTTTGATCCGTTACAGCATACAGTATACAGCATATACTTTCAATGAATATAATTAAATTATTACTATTCCTTCGCAGATCATCTTGAATTTTGGCACACCCATAACAATTTGGTTGCAAAGGCTAAAAACAAACTACAAACAATTTAACAATAGGTAAAAATCAGTAATCTTTAAATATTTGTATTTTTTTTCAGTTAATGATTTGGGTTTGTTTTCGAATTAAAAGTTTTAGTTTCCATAGACTTGGAAGAATTCAGAGCTGCAATAAAAAACATAGCCTTATGCTATAGCATAAAAGAGCCCGTCAGAGTGCGTCAAATTTGGATAGAGTACTAACTAACGGCAAAACCTTATGGACCATCCGTACAACGGATGGTGGATGGCTCTCAGTGCGAATGGGTTATTACGGTCTAACGTCACGTTGGTAACATATAAAATCGCATCAGCGCAAAAGAAAATGCGTGCTTTTACACAGCCCTCCGCTGATGTGGAAACAGCGAAAAATGTAGGGCATCCTTCCTAAGCTATCGTTAAAAACTTCATCGACAAAGCTAATGTTCTGAGCACTAAAAGCTAAAGCCTAGTACTCAGTTGGGCTAAGAGTTTTCACTAGTCGAAAAATATTAATCTTTTGTAGTGTGACCGAAGTTTTCAGAGCTCACCCGCTTTGCATGTGCCTGGTCTTATTGTAAACCAGCTGGGTTCACAACCAGCAATCAAATCAACTGGCGCCAATTTAAAATTATTACAAAATGTTGAGCCGACATGGGTCGAAAGCTTTAAATTTGCTGTTGGCATGGAGATATGTATTGTCGCAACCCCTACATGCAGCTTTCCTTTGGTTTTTATAATTTATAATTTCCATTTATAACATACACAGCCAAAAGCCTAGTACTCAGTACGACGAAAACTGCTAGCTAAGCATAGGCGTAAGCGAGAAGCAAATAGGTAGCTAACGCCATTAGCTGGGACTTTTTGTACACTGCGATACTCAGTTGAGCAAAGGAAATGGTAAAGAAATATCATAAAATACCAGATTTAGCGGATGAATTCCGATGAACGCCTTGAACCGGGGCCGGGTGAACTTCCGTTTAGCTCCAACCCCCGATTTCGTTCAAACTTTCAAAATCCACGTTATTTGGGGTCCTGATTATTGGAAAAATAGTCAAAGTTGGCGCAAATAACGGGACCATGGAAAATAACGGTAAAAACTGCTTTTCTTAAATATCTTCGAATATAATGACTTAATCAAAAAGCTAGCTAGGAGAAATGAAAGCTATTAAATAAATGAGTTTTTTATGTTTTGTACATTTTTTCTGTAAAACTAATAGTTTTCGTTAAAAACGCTAAATAAGAATATTTTTCACAATGTTTGAAAATAAAAAACCGTTGGAGCACACTTGCGTCATTTTGCCCGATATATCGCACGAAAGCTTCATGTTGTATCGGTGTGTCAAAATTTATATCGATGTCTCTCGATGTATTAGCGATGATACTACCTAAGCACGAGAATGGCATTACATTTTTTAGGAAGAGCATTTCAGTTCTCGTAGTTAAATATAACATTTAGAAAACAAAATAAAATACAAATTATACAACGGAAATAAAATGTATTAACAAAAAATACATATAAATCATTTATAAAGTCGCAGGCAAAAATTTTTTTAAACAAAAATCGCCTTTCATTCAGGTCATCCGTTCCATTTCTTTTTTTCGAGGAGCATGAACACGATACATCGTATAAAATGGCTAAATAGGTCCATCACTAGAGTAGAAGGTAAAATGCTGTTATCGACTAATCGAAAACTATCTGTCGCCATTTTAAGGCGGGATATTGCAGTATTTTAAAATGTTCACACCCAATTTAAAATACTTATTTTAGTTTTTCCTCGAAAACCTTTATGTTGACGAAGAAAATGATTAATACACAAAAGATCCGTTTTATAAATATCATCTGTTTTTGTCTAAAACATTTTTTGATTTTTCATTTATTTTCCGAAAAAAACTGCAAAAAACCGAAAATTTTATGATTTTTACCGTTATTTTTCAAGATCCCGTTATTTGCGCCAACTTTGGCTATTTTTCCCGTAATCAGGACCCAAAAACACGTCAATATGGAAAGTTTGAAAAAAATTGGGGGTAGGAGCTAAACGGAAGTTTATCCCCGCGGCCCAAAGAATAAAATATTGTATCTTTGGCTGTGTATGTATGTTATAAATGGAAATTATAAATGGAAGGAAACCCCTAAAAACCAAAGGAAAACTGCCTGTAGGGGTTGCGGAAAATTTAAAGCTTTCCACCCAGGTCGGCTCAACATCTTGTAATATTTTAAAATTGCCGGCAGTTGAGTATCGCGGTGGAAAAAAGTTCCAGTTGCCTCTCGCTTACTCCTATGCTTAGCTAGCAGTTTTCATCGTACTGAGTACTAGGCTTAAGTATTGTTACTGTTGCAAAAGTATATTACTTTCAACTACTATGGCTGTATTCACCACACGATGTTTCTTGTGTGGTGACATTGGTATTCTCTATTTGATTTGCGCATGTTCAGTAATTTTTATTGAATTGGAATTATACAATACAAAATAACCATTTTTCAGTTACTGTGTACTAAATCAACGAGAAGTAAAACGTACTTTAAAGTAATCGGAATATATTAACAATATTACCGACATATGAAATGGAAATTTTGATTAATCGAAATGTGATTGACAAGTGGGGAACCACAAAGATTAAAAAGATTAAGATTGCCAGAGGAATTAAAATGGTTTATCTTCCTACTAGGAACAAGTACAATTAGTATTGCATTTTATTAAATAGTGCAGCCTAAAAATATGCTGTTGAATCACACACTTTACATATGTACTTATGTATGTATGTTTTTCAAGCCGAGTGCACATGTAGAAAAGCCTTTTTGTATGTAAATACATATACATACAAGAACATATGTTATTAGTAAGTTTAGAAGTGAAACTTTCAAACGTACATACAAAAGATAGATTTAAATTTGATTACTTGAAATCTGCGTATAAGGAGGCGTAACGAACCAACATACCATATATGTATGGATGACTGTATGCATGTACATATGTTAATTGTGTGCCAAGGTCTTCTGAGGATATCGGTCGTTCTTAAAAAATTATTGCATTTTCAAAACATACATATGTATGTAAATATTAGAAGTAGAAATACTTTATAGATTAATTTGCGGTGACAGCAACCATCCAGTTACTAAAGAAAACAATACCTTGATTTACAAAAACTATTTAGATTTCACCAATAATTTTTTATTCTACCAAAACAGTTAGAGCCATGCCTTTTTACGGACGAAAGCGGGCGTGTCGAAAATGCTGGCGCGTTAATCGCTATTTTTTAAATAAGTTTTTATAAGTTTGGGGCAAACAAAAATATATTTTTTATTGTACAACCCTTTTCTTCTTGTGGAACGGAATTTACATATGTGTGCATATTAACCATGTTTTAAAATATTATTTAAGGTCTTGCTCTTCTCTGATGTCCGGCCGACGCTACAATGCCACAATATTACTGCAAGAGTATTAAACAATATCACGTAGAAGAAATAAATTCTAGATAACAGTGCAGGGAATTAAAATCTTAAAACATGACGGTAATTGTTTCTCACTAGATTTGTTCATAACTAATTAGTCTTCTTTTTAGCACTACGCAAGGCATGATTACTTTCATAATACCCAAAACGGTGCCTTATCCTCAGACACCGGCCGATCAACTTATAGTCATATTCCTTACGGAGCACAGAATAGCGGAGAATATTATAGCGAGCAGTACGATCTAAGCAATCAAGGACCAGACGTATATAGTAGTGAGTGCCAGCTCACCAGTGATAAAGTACCTACAACCGTAGATAAAAGCAACAACAGTTATGGCTACGACTACTTAGAATGCTATGACGCGCAGGAACAGCGGGATGGTGAATCGGAATCTGTCGACAATTGGAACGAAAATAATACGGTTGTCGCCGTTCAATATGGGTTTGAATATGCAAGTCAAAAATGTACCTCATCGAAATTATTGCCTAAGCTGCCAGTCAATAAGAATGGGAGCGGATCATCAAAACCAAGTGCCACTCAAATGGATATGAAGTTTAAAGCGGAAGGTATGTGCGTAGAGAGAGACCAACGCTATGGTGTCTGCATGGCCACAGCAGACGAATATGACCGTCGTCCTTTGCCTGTTGACTACCAGAATATCTATGCCAATAATCTCAATGGATATGCTGGTTTTGCCTACTCATCGACATTCCTAAACAATGCAGTGCCAGCGGCGCCATCGCGTGCTTTACCGCAAACTGCGCGGTCAACTTTTTATTTAAGTCAAGATGTATTTGGATTAAATGCAGATGCGGCTCAGATGGAGGAACTGTCCCAGTGCGGCTTTGGGATGGATCAAACTACTGCGACGGGCTCAGGATCTAATACATATGATGTTTTGGAAAATATGTCAAGGCCATACACTTCTATGTTACCGTTAGATTACAGTGATTACCAAGAATGTTATTACAACACCGACAATCTTTCAACATATAGCGACACACCGCCGTCAAACAATTCACAGCTCAAGCTGCAAAAGCAAAGGAAGATTTCACTGATGATGGCGATGACTACAGCTTCCGTGATAGCATCTGGTGAGACTAGAGTGGCAGTTCACACAAAGCCTTCTAAGAAACCTAATGAAATCCAAACAGACTCCATACTAGGAAGCAGCATCCGTACCAACGCTGCTACAAGAGCTTCAGATATGTTTTTGGAGCCGGAATGCTGTGGTGGAATAGTCACCCTAGGTGGCTGTAGTGCCGTAACAAGCACTCCCCCTGCTGCTATGGTTACAATTTCAAAGACTAGAAAATTGCCAAAGGTTCTACCAACGCCACAGTACAAATCATCGCTTCATACAAATACCACAGCCACCGATGCATTAAGTTCCCCATTATACTCTTCAGATCCTATAGCAGAGAAAAGTCATCGGCCCAAGCAGCTGCCAAAGCTGCCAACATCCTCATCGCAGACCAAAACATATTCAATGCCCAATTCGAATTTGACAACGTATCCTGCCCCAGATGCATTATCATTAAATTCGTTAGAGCAGAAATCGGCATCACCTCCATCGCCAACAACCAAAACAGTAACAACAACCTCATACCCGTCTTTAGGAACTTCTAATGAAGCCAGCCACAAAACATTTGTCTATCCTTATGATAGTACAGAACCAAATGAAGTATTTTCGATTAAATCCATCGATGCGAATCCCACGCCGTCATGGACCCCATCACCTCCAATACAATCAAAACAATGTCTTACTCCGCCTGTGGAGCTCCCCCACAGTGTTATTGAACAGAACTCACCAACATGTCACTTGCCTGAAATCGACAAAGCCAAATCAGACATTAAGCCAGACCCAGACCTACATGAAAATTTTATCGAATCGATTTTAGAAAGTAAAAAGTCACCCGAGCCATTTAGCGAGCCTGAATCAGCCTTATTTAACATATCTGAGTATCTGAAGCCTTATACATTAGACATAATTGCTTTTTCCGGAGAAAAAGAAAATCATATCACCAACGCTGCCAGTACATCAACCACAACACATCCCTGCTACGGCGATGGGGAGCTCAGTGGTGAATTGAGCAAATGGAAATCGACTGAGCCATTAGGTGACAACCATCTATTTCCATATTCTAACACGTGGGCGACCAGCTGTGTCAATTATCAACATTCAGAGGTTGAATCGGATGGAAATATTCCAACTCAACCGTACACATGCACGACTCAAGCTGAATCAATATTGTCACCGTTAAGGAGCTCCAATCCTCCTCTCTCCATATTTTCGAACTTTACTTCCGATAATATAAAGGAAGCAATATTGTTTTCAACAACAAGTTCTCCTCCCGACAAAGACACAACTGTTGATGGTAGTCCCTCTAACAACGCGTTCGCAACAACTGTTTACTCAAATAATCACGAAGTGGTGCCAGTTACCACAAGCCAAAACGCTACACCGTCGCCATCAACCTTAACGTTAAGGTCTCCATCATCATTAGCTCCAGTTCTATCTTACACGGATTACATGAAGCAATTTGAGTTACCCGATTTGCCTCAGCCGATTATGGACCTATCAGAAAATAACCCTGTTACTCCAAGTGTTTCTAATGATGTTACCATTAATACTGCAACTAATGCTGAAGTTTTTGCACCTTGCAAAGAGTTGGATGTTGCAAGTAAATGTAGTAAGCCACCCTTGCATTTCAGTGAACTTTTCGTTGCATATAACGCCCCCAGCTTTCCGATTGAGAATCAAGAATCTCCCATAAACGATCGAATTGACAATTCATCTGATAATGTAACCGTAGCCTCAGTACCAATTACCACCATAGTATGTTCAGTAGACCCTCCGAATCGATCTAACTTTATGCCAGAGGCTGAGGCAATAGAGAACCATGCTGTAGCATTCGATGATAGTTTTTACGATAGTTTTAATGTTGACATAATAGAACTGACGTCAACCGTTGCAAACATTGAACCAGAAAATAGTTTGAACAACGTACCAATTTCAAAAATGGATAACAGTATGATCATCAATAATAAGTCGTCGATTGAATTCGATACTGAAAAGGTCGTGGATACAACAGACATGAATCAGAATTTGAGCTCAGGACAAGGTGGCTATTATAAGCCATCTCAAACACAACAGAAGGCAAATGTGGTTGCATCTGCAGCAACAAGTGTCCTTGGCGGAATTTCAAAAGGTTTAAAAGGAGGACTGGATGGCGTTTTCAGTGGTGTCAGTTCAACAGTTGAAGTCACCCAAACGACTAATACCACTAAAAAAGGTTTTGGCTTTAATTTGGCTTCTAAGCTTGTACCAAGTGTAGGTGGATTGCTTTCAAGTTCAAGTTCCAACTCTAGCAAACAACAACAAACACAAGCCCTAAGAGTAGAAACGGCTTCTACTTTTATAATGACATCAGCAGAAATTGCTTCTAGCGATAGCATTACTTATGTGACGACGACGTCTCCATCATGTCTTTATACGAATACAGAGGACAATTTATACGTGGCGACAGTTTCAAACACCTCGGAGGTGGATCATTTTTACAATGAAGCAGTAATACAAACCAATTCGGCATTAGAAGGAAATATTTGTGACAATTACGATGAATGCTATGATGAGATGATTTTAACTGATAAAACAATGAGTGTAGGGATGCTTGACCGTGAATCTGAGTATGGCTTAATAGAAAATCCTTATTCGTATCACGTATCAGGCGAAGGACAGGGTGACACTATAAACGCATATAATACATCACAGAAGGAAATTCCAATTGAATCGGGTTTTGGCATAGAACAATCAAAAATAAAAAGTGTACCAACGCATTTTCAGGAGTCCACTACAAAAAAAGGAGGTACGACATCGGGTGGAATGTTTGGATCAATTTTAGGAAAAGCTGCCGCAGCTGTTCAATCAGCAACGCACGCAGTCAATCAAGGCGCGTCGTCAGTAGCATCTGTCGTGGCACAAAAACCATCAGTGTTACCCACAACGCACAATGTACGTGACTTGTCTACTACATCCTCGCCTAATGCGATGAAACGTGATTCGGATATGAGTTCAGTTGGTTTCAAAGCAATGAATATCGATTACAGTTATCAACTGACCAATGAAGAGTCTCTGTCAAGCCATTACGCAAATACTGGCGATGATTATGAGAATAGTAATATCAAAATGCATGAATATGACACATATACAGATAATAAGGCATTCACTAATTACCATTCAAATGGTAATCAGAGCCAGTTTAAAGATGACACGGTGATTTCCGGGCAACATAAAGTCATTGGTAATGGTACAAAAATATTACCGACGGTGCCGCCAGCAGGATCCACCGGCAAAAAACTGCCCACAGTCAATGGTAAATCGGGATTATTAATTAAACAGATGCCGACGGAGATATATGACGATGAGTCAGAACTAGATGAGTTAGATGTCAGTCCATCAATCGGCAAGGAACCGAGTTATCGCATTGATAGTGAGCAGGATGATTACTACATGGATCTTCAGCAGACGACACCGTCGAATCAGCCAAATGGTTATTATGAACACGTCAATAATGGTTATGACTATCGAGAGGATTACTTTAACGAGGAGGATGAATATAAGTACCTCGAGCAGCAGAGAGAGCAGGAGCAACAACATCAACCGAAAGACAAAAAATATTTAAAGCAGACTAAAGGTGTGCTATCGACCACTCAACCACAATCCTCATTAGATTTCATTGACGAAGGACAGGCCGACGATTTTATTTACGAGAACTATCACAGTGAAGAAGACAGCGGCAATTATCTAGATGAAAGCTCCAGTGGTAGCGTTGGTCCCATCGAAGGGCGACACTTTAAATTGGACTCAAATGGAGAGGCATCGTTGACTTTAATCAGCAATCAAATGAAGGGCGAAACCCTTACAAATAATTCTCTTCACAAGCATGACACGGTTATCGGTGAATCAACGTCAAATCTTACGGGATTTATTAATGAAAAAATATGTCCAGACCTCGACGAAGGAGATGAAGACATAAATGACCAGCTTTCTGACCTTACTAACTTAAATAAACTATTGCCGCAGAAGAAGAAACCGCTGTTGAGAGGAGAAACTGAAGAAGTCGTTGGTGGTCACATGCAGATGATACGACAACCGGAAATCACAGCTAGGCAACGATGGCATTGGGCGTATAACAAAATAATCATGCAGCTTAATGTAAGTACATATTCAATATTTTTTTATACATTTATAAGCTTGTTATACCCGTTACTCGTAGAGTAAAAGGGTATATTGTATTCGTGCAAAAGTATGTAACAGCTAGAAGGAAGCGATTCCGACCCAATAAAGTATATATATTCTTGATCAGGGTCACTAGCCGAGTCGATCTAGCCATGTCCGTCTGTCTGCCTGTCTGACTGTCTGTCTGTCTATCTGTCTGTCTCTCTGTCTGTCTACCTGTCTGTCCGTCCGTATGAACCCTGAAATTTCGGAAACTACAAAAGCTAGAAGGTTGTGATTTTTCACACACATTTTTGGACTTCCTATGCAGCGCAAGTTTATTTCAGCCCAGCGCCACGCCCCCTCTAACGCCCACAATCGCCCACTATCGATTTTAAAATGTGTCTGGCAACCACACCTTTAAAGATTTCCGAGAATTATAAATGCAATTTTGATGTATATATTTATACCAGCGGTCGGCAGCGCCCTATTAAGTGAGCATAGGGTTTTGTTCTGCCCAGCCTCTGCTCTCTGATGATCTGCCCAGTGCAATTTACTCATACAAATATTAAAGAAAATGTTATTGTATGTATATATCTTTTTATACCCGTTACTCGTAGAGTAAAAGGGTATACTAGATTCGTGCAAAAGTATGTAACAGGTAGAAGGAAGCGTTTCCGACCCCATAAAGTATATATATTCTTGATCAGGATCGCTAGCCGAGTCGATCTAGCCATGTCCGTCTGTCCGTCTGTCTGTCCGTCTGTCTGTCTGTCTGTCTGTCTGTCCGTATGAACGCTGAGATCTCGGAAACTATAAAAGCTAGAAGATTGGCATTTTGCACGCAGATTCTAGGAGCTCCTACGCAGCGCAAGTTTGTTTCAAAAAGGTGCCACGCCCCCTCTAACGCCCACAAGCCCCCTCTAACGCCCACAGTTTTGAAGCTATTATGAAAATAGTAACTGATATGTATTCGCTTCGTCAATACCTATCGATTGGCCAAGTAAAAAATTGCCACGCCCACTCTAACGCCCACAAACCCAATAAACGCCTTAACCCGGCCAGCGCCTACATTTCCGCCTTTCATGCCCAATAGTACCAATATCTGGCGGTAGATGAAGCAATACAATATACACTAGCGCCATCTAGGAAATGGCATTGGAAAAAATCTGCCTTTTTTTCTGTGGTCACTCTAATTCACATTATGTTAATGCAAATTTTAAATTATTTGAAATGCGGCGCGCATTTTGTCTCTTTTTCTCGTATACGTTTTTTACAAGTGCTTTCACCTGCGCTAGAGAGAGACGGAAGATGTGCTAGGCAGAATTGAAAGTTCTAGAAAGCGTCTTCTAGAAAGAGATCCCTGGGTAAAAATCGAGCGGCGAAAAACATTTAAGAAGGCATATTTCTATTAAGTTGTTTAGCTGAGTAATGGGTATCTAATAGTCGAGGCACTCGACTATAGCGTTCTCTCTTGTTTTTTATTAAGTTTACATATAAATTATACCCTGCAGGAAAAATGCGAACTAGTCTGAAAAACAACTAGTTATACAACTGATATAAAGCAACCGGAATTTGTCTGAATGCATTTGGACTACACAGGGTCTAAGAAATTTGTGCTAGTCGAAAAAATGATTAATACAAAACTAGTAAAAAAGAAACTTGTCTCGGACTAGTACCTTTCTGACAAAAAAAACCTTAAAAATATTTAACTGGTAGAACAAATACATGTTAAAGTATAGTTAAAAGGCAACTGGAATTTAACTAGTTGCAAATGAAACACATATGATCCAAAAATATAGCCTAGAGTGTAAATGTCTTGGGAAATTTAGCACTAAACAAATCAAACACTCGAGGTCCTCGGTTCAATCCCCAGTCTCTGTACATTTTTTTTTGTTTGCTTGGTGATGCTTTAAACTTTGTTTAATCTGTCCGAGGCAATATATATGTGAAAAATCACTGTTTTTAAATTATGTCACACTAAAATTCATAAACGTTGTTAGGGCATTACAAAATGTGATGCGTGTATGGCTCAATCAGTTAGTGTGTCTACAAATCCAAAGGTCCCGGGTTCAAGTCCTAGAGAGGGCGACTTGCCTCAAAAAAAGTAAGTTTGTTTGAATTCCATTTAATTATCATTTACTGTATTTGATTACATAATAATTATCAGAAATTCTCTAAGGACCGCGCCTATTAATTGGATACTAAATTAGGAGAGCGTCAAGTTAGGCATCGTCAAGTACTAGTGAAATTCAATCACTTGATGGTTTACAGATTAATTTTTAGTTTTTTCGTGAAAATATTTTTTTAGTGTAGTTTAACAGCTGTAACCATAAATTGGTTAACAGTCACTAGTGCAAAACTAGTACCAAATTGACTAGTTGTTTCCGACGACAAGCATATGAAAAATGGACCACTTCGTTACAAGGAAATGGACATAACTTGAACTAGTTAACCTTCTTGCCCCGACTAGTATTTTAATAGTCCAAAAGTGATTCCGTTTCCTGCAGGGATACAACTTGAAACACAGATATTACAGTAAATATCCATATCTATCGCTACAACCTCAATCTACTTGTAGATTAAAAGGGTTTACAATTAAAGCATCCTTGAAGGGGTCCTTGCCTACTTGGATAAATCACAGACAAACACAAAGTCGAAGAAAAAGAGTCACATCCCAGTTTAGAAGAGAATACAATTAAAACCAACGAAGCTATAATATGTTTCCTTTTCATTTCCCATTAATTTTCCGATCGTTCCAATGGCAGCGAAATGATTCGTCCTATTTTGATCAAATTAAATTCGAAATTCAGAAGTTGTTCCCAAGCGTAGTAGGTTAGATGCCAAAAAACCCCGAAGCTTTAATTTTGAAAACATATTTTTCCGATTACCCCTGTGGAAGCTATATGATATAGTTGTCCAAACTGTGTGATTTCAATAACATCCATTAATTTTTGTATCCGATACTATCGTCTAATTTATTGGTGCCTAAGAGTTTGAACACTTTTAGAGTAGTCGTGCGATCCTGCTGAAGACTTTTGGGAAAGTTTCCTCCTGATAGCTTTACAACTGAGAGACTAGTTAGCGTAAGAACGGACGGACATGGCTGGATCGACTCGTCTTGTTATGCTGATAAAAAAATATATATATTTTTAGGTTCTCCTTTACTGCGTTTGCAAACTCATAAAACACTCTGCAAGAATGATTTTTTTGAATTTTTTTTTAACCTAATCAAAGTTTGGAATGTTTCTTCACCTCTAATTTATTTTGAAATTGGTTAAGACAGTAACGACTATAGAACTCGTTCTTTTTATAGCCGTTACTTGTAGAGTAAAGGGTATATTGTATTCGTGCAAAAGTATGTAACAGGAAGAAGAAAGCGTTTCCGACCCTATAAAGTATATATATTCTTGATCAGGGTCAATAGCCGAGTCGATCTAGCCATGTCTGTCTGTCCGTCTGTATAAACGCTGAGATCTCGGAAACTACAAAAGCTAGAAGGTTGGGACTATTCACATATATTCTTGGGCTTCCTACGCAGCACAAGTTTTTTTCGGACTATCCATTAAAAAGTTATGAGCAAAAAGTTAGATGGCCAACAGATGGCGCTGACGTCTGAGTAGCGGGTATCAGATAGTCGAAATACTCGACTATAGTGTTATCTCTTGTTGTATATGGGCACTTCCAAAAAAAAGTCCACCAAGCCAAAAACCTTGAAACTTGAATAAAACATATTTCCACATGATTTTGCCTCGATATTAGTTTCTAATTAGTTGGATACTGAGCTTAACTACAAATTTGGAGTATAGTTTGATTATTTTTATGACAAACCCCACCAATATACGCAAAAATCAGTTTTTGGCTATTTTTTTGTTATTTTTTGGACCTGTCTTCTGTTGTTAATTTATCCTATAGGAATGCTAATATGTGACATTTTTCTGTACAAAATGCTTCATTCACATACTAAACTATTAAGTTAAAAGCAAAACATCCAGCAATTGAGAGATAGAGGTAAAGAAATCCGCTTTACAAAACAGTCGGAAAAAATGTCCCGAGCGACATGTCCCGAGCGAATGTGGTTGAAACTGCATAAAAAAAAACGGCAAAGAATTTTTGAGTAAAACAAAAGCATTTCACAGCGAAATGTTTGAAAAAAAAAAATCGCATTCAAATATTCCATCAGAATTCGCTAATTTCTGGTGTTGTATGAACTTCCCCGAAATCCACTTCTATTTTTGTCCCGAGCGAATACGGCAGTTTTTTACCGATATCTTAAAAACTAAAAGTGGTACAAAATCAAGATTTTTACCAAAAATAGAGCTTGGGAAGAGTGAAAAGAAAAGCCCATAATTAAAATTAAAATCCATTGTTTTACAATTTTTTTTTCAACTTTAAAGGTGTGCAAATGTCCCAAACGACATTTTGGAAGTGCCCATATCTAAATGTGGGCAATCAAATACTTGAATATGCAAGAGGGCACGTAAATGTAAATTTGTTTACCCGCATTGGCAGAAACATAAGGTAACATGATAGCATGGTAGAGGCCGAATTGAAATATTTATTTAAACCGAATACCCGCAGTTGTTATAAAGTTGTTTCAACTTTTTTATCTAGTAATAACATAATAACTTTTAACTGGAAATATCAGCATTAATATTTATGTACACTTTTTAGAAAATTATGAAAAATTTCAATTAATTAATAGGGTAAATAAAATTAATTATTATATACATAAATTACAATAAAATGCAATGTTTTTTGTATATAACTCTTGTAAATGTTAAGTACCAGGTATCAATGTATTCTACCATTGCGTTTACACTGCATAGAATATATATTTCCGTGAGGGCTTCGGGCGAGATATATTTCTTTTCAGTTGTGCGACTAGTTAACAGCAAAATTTCGATGAACTTTTTATATGAGAAGTTCCGCCAAGGATCGACATCTTTCATGTGCGATATACGGAATCAGGACTATCCGATATACCTAAACCCAAATAATTTAGAACGTAGTCAATCCACTGCAGAACGTACGCGTAAGCTTAGCATTCTTTTAAAATATCAAACGGAAGTTCTTAATGTAAGTTTCGTTTTCGGGACATCAACTGAGTTAGGTGGGTAAGAATTTCTCAATTACGCATATGAAAAATTGATTTTCTTCAAACTCGGCTATCTTTTAGAGTTGGCCTTGGTTATACTCTGTGATTAAAAAAATTTTTTTTTTATGTTTTAACAAGATGGCTTAAAAAGAGAATATATTTAGTAGAAAAAATCTAATAGGCATGGCTTGATTGTTTAGGCAGGTTATGCTGATGAAAAATATATGTAGATTATAGATTCAGACTTTGAAGATTTTTTTGAACGAGCACAAGAAAAAATACGTTTTTATAACGTATAAATTATAAAACTAATTTCGGTTTTTAGACGTGTATTTTTTACGAAGCCATTTATGCCACAATTTTTGCGTTTTTTCCAACTTTTTCAACTTTTACAATTTGTAGCTTCCAAAATAATGAATGGATCTCAATGCTGTGTATAAGTGTATTTTTTACGAAGCCATTTATGCCACAATTTTTGCGTTTTTTCCAACTTTTTCAACTTTTACAATTTGTAGCTTCCAAAATAATGAATGGATCTCAATGCTGTGTATAAGAAAGTTAGAGGGCATTACCTATAAAATGAGTCTTCTTCCGAAATCGGTTAATCACAGCTCGAGTTGAAAATTAAAAAAACCGTCAAAAACGTTTATTACACTTTAAAAAAATTTGGTACCATAAAAAAAAATTGTAAGTGCCCTTTTCTTAATCAGAAAGATGTACCTTACCGGAAAATAAAGGTTTCATTAAAGTGCGTATTTTATTAATTTTTTTTTGTAAACTGGTGTAATCAGCGGAGCCCTTAAGCGACCATCTTTTGATGGGATATTGCTAAAGGCAATTAAATATGTAAAAAAAACATATTAAGGTAAAATTTGTTTTTGAAATTTTATTATACCCTTGCAGAGCGTATTATAATTTCAGTCAGATGTTTGCAACGCATTGAAGGAGACGTTTCCGACCACATAAAGTATATCAAATAAAAACACCTCTTAACGAGGTAAAAAACTAGTGACGATCGCACCTTCAACATACAAAAGTTCTGATATCAACATTTGTGACGAAAAATTATTACACTCGTCATTAAATAGACTTTCTAACATTTTCTCATTCGGCCCGCCCTAGCAGACTATTCCTTTTTCGCTTCACAGGCATTTTCTATTGCAGCGTGCCGAATGAAAAAATATTAGAAAGTCTATTTAATGACGAGTGTAATAATTTTTCGACACAAATGTTGATATCAGAACTTTTGTATGTTGAAGGTGCGATCGTCACTAGTTTTTTACCTCGTTAAGAGGTGTTTTTATTTGATATCAGAAGTTTTTGTTTGTTTACATTTGCTCTCATAGGAGCTAATATATACATTTAAATTTAAATTGGTCAATCATAATTTGTAAGCCATTGTATTTAAACAAATTAAGTTAAAAAGTATTTCAAAATACCTTTTAAACGAGGTATGGCACATGTCTGTACCTTTAGTAGTGTAGAACTTACAAACTAACGAAATTTAGCCATTTTTAGCTTTTTTCCCGCTAAAGTAGCGGCTTTTTCCAAAAGTCGTAGAACAAAAGATTCCTATATGGAACTCTTAAGTGCAAATTTACTGATTCCATTCCCTAAAATACAGTTCGGATACCCTCACACAAAATTCAATACTCAGGAAGCTTTAGTTGTTCGAGCTGCCAAAAGTGGCTATTTTCGTATAAAAATAACTTTTAAACGTGACTTTTTACAGTAATGTGTTATATACCAAAATTTAAGGAATCTCAAGGGGTATACAGTTTAAAGTTTTCAAGGAAATCGTTAGAGCCGTTTTTGAGAAAAATAAAAAAAAGCTAAAAAAAAGTTTTAAAAAATTGTCTTTTGTTCATATCTTTTTAATTATTACATTTACACAAATTGCATATAGAAGGCGTTTATAGCATTTAAAAATACCTTTCAAACAAGATGCAGCACAAGTCTGTAGCTTTAGTAGTATAGAAGTTACGGTTTTCCGAATTTTAGCTATTTATAGCTGTTTTCCCGCTAAACTAGCGAGTTTTTCCAAAAGTGGTAGAACAAAAGTTTTTTATATCGATAGGATGAACGTCATATTAAATTTTCAAAACTTAAGAAACATGTTTTGGACAAACTGACAAACTGACAAACTGACAAAGTGACAAACTGACAAACTGACAAACAGAATTAAATTTTCATTTTGGGAAGAAGAAGGAAATCTTATTTTGGCTATAACTTTTGAACTGAGCGTCGGATTTTGACAAATGACCCCTCATTCGACGGGTATTTTCAAAGGGAATACAACTAAAACATTGCGATGGGGCATTTATCCCCACCGGCCCCAACAGCTCCAAATTTCGAAATTTTCACTTTTTCACTTTCACCGCTCTCTCTCCCAAGCCAATTGATTTTCTTAAAGTCTTGGTATGCAATCCTTTAAGTTTTTGCAATACCTTTCGATTGGTGTATTACTCATTACGATCGGACTATCACAGCAGATTTTCAATTTTGCGGCTATATAATAGTAGTCGCCTTCGCACACTCTCCTGGTGCGCTTCGTCACTACATGGACTGCCGTCCATAGTGATATATTCTTGATCAGCATCAATAGCCGAGTCCATCTAGCCATGTCTGTCTGTCCGTTTCTATGCGAACTAGTCCCTCAGTTTTTATGCTATCGCGATGAAACTTTTCCAAAAGTCTTCTTTCTATTGCAGGTAGTACATATGTCGGAACGAGCCGGATCGGACCACTATATCTTATGGCTCCCACATCATATGTACTACCTGCAATAGATTATAATTTCAGTCAGATGTTTGCAACGCATTGAAGGAGACGTTTCCGACCACATAAAGTATATATATTCTTGATCAGCATCAATAGCCGAGTCCATCTAGCCATGTCTGTCTGTCCGTTTCTATGCGAACTAGTCCCTCAGTTTTTATGCTATCGCGATGAAACTTTTCCAAAAGTCTTCTTTCTATTGCAGGTAGTACATATGTCGGAACGAGCCGGATCGGACCACTATATCTTATGGCTCCCACATCATATGTACTACCTGCAATAGAAAGAAGACTTTCGGGAAAGTTTCATCGCGATAGCTTTAAAACTGAGAGACTAGTTCGCATAGAAACGGACAGACGGACAGACGGACATGGCTAGATGGACTCGGCTATTGGTGCTGATCAAGAATATATATACTTTATGTGGTCGGAAACGTCTCCTTCACTGCGTTGCAAACATCTGACTGAAATTATAATACCCTCTACAAGGGTATAAAAAATAATAGAAAAACCAATGTAACTTTGTAGAAAGTAGACGTTTTGATTTTTGACATTGTAAAAACAACATTTTAAGTAGGCATACCTGCAAGAGTATATGAAATTTTTAAGAAACAAATTGATTTTTTAAGAAAACAAGAAAGGAAGCTAGCTTCGGCCAGCCGAAGCTTATATACCCTTGCATATCATTCCTTACAAATCGCAACAATTTTAAATTTCGTATTGTTTTGACATTAATTTTTCTATCCTTCCCTATGGCACCTATATTATATAGCACAGTGCAACATGAAAAATGTAACCGCAATTCTGATTTCATAGGCGGAAAGAATTCATCGAAATAAGCTAAAACCCATTTGGGTTTCTCTGGCTTAGCTCGCGTTTACCTTTTATAGCGATTAAAGTTTTACATACAAAATTTATTTGTAACGGCCATATCTTGTGAACCGATTAAAATTTCACTATCAAGTCTTCAGTGATTATGTAGCTATGAACCCAAGGAACTAAATTGACAAATGACTCTTGCGCACTTAGCACCTAGTGCACCTAGCGCGTTAAAAAACAAATTTGCCTAATTTTTCGATTTTTAACCCGCTAAGTGTACGTCTTCGCAAGAGTCATTTGTCAATTTAGTTCCTTGAGTTCATAGCTACATAATCACTGAAGACTTGATAGTGAAATTTTAATCGGTTCACAAGATATGGCCGTTACAAATAAATTTTGTATGTAAAACTTTAATCGCTATAAAAGGTAAACGCGAGCTAAGCCAGAGAAACCCAAATGGGTTTTAGCTTATTTCGATGAATTCTTTCCGCCTATGAAATCAGAATTGCGGTTACATTTTATAACCCTAAAAATGTTGCACAGTGTAGTCATCCGATTTTTGTTAAGTTCCGAAATATTAAAAAAAAACATATCCTAGAGTAGAAGAGAATACAATAAAAATCAACGGAGCTATAATTTGTTTCCAGTTAATTTCCCATTAATTTTTCGATCGTTCCTATGGCAGCTATATAATATATAGTCGTCCGATTTTTAAAAAATTTTATTCCAAATTCGGAAATATTTAAAAAACGAGAACCAATATTGATTAAAATAAAATAGACTAAACAAGAAAGGAAGCTAGCTTCGGCCAGCCGAAGCTTACATACCCTTGCAGATCATTCCTATTAATTAACAAATCGCTAAAATGTTTAATTTTCAATTATTTCTCATTACTTTTCCGAGCGTTCCTATGGCAG
Source organism: Drosophila takahashii (assembly GCF_030179915.1). Lineage (NCBI taxonomy): Eukaryota > Metazoa > Arthropoda > Insecta > Diptera > Drosophilidae > Drosophila > Drosophila takahashii. Next base: position 2,448,526 of record NC_091682.1, on the reverse strand, counting down.
CTATATGTTATAGTAGTTCAATTTTGATAAAATTAAAACCGAAATTCGAAAATATTTATAAAGAGTCATATCCTAGAGTAGAGGAGAATACAATAAAAACCAACGAAGCAATAATTTTTTTCCTATTAATTTGCATTTAATTTTCCGACCGTTCCTATGGCAGCTATATGATATAGTGTCCCGATTTTTTCTAAATTTTATTCGAAATTCATAAATATTTAAAAAATAACATTCCCAAGAGTAGAAGTTAAAATTCAAATTCAAAAAAACACCAAAGTTAGAATTAAAAAAAAATTTTTTTTTTGATTGTTCCTATGGCAGCTATATGAAATAGTCGTCCGATTTTTTAAATATTTTATTCGAAATTCGGATATATTTAAAAAATAACATTTCCAAGAGTAGAAGGTTTTATTTCAGAAAACACCGAATCTATAATTTTTTTAACTTTTCCTTCCTATGGGAGCTATAAGACATAGTTGTCCGATCCGGTCGGTTCCGACTTATATACTACTTGCAATAGAAAGAAGACTTTTGGGAAAGTTTTAAGCCGATAGCTTCAAAACTGAGAGACTAGTTTGCGTAGAAACGGACAGACAGACGGACAGGCGGACAGACGGACATGGCTAGATACACTCGGCTATTGGTGCTGATCAAGAATATATATACTTTATGTGGTCGGAAACGTCTCCTTCACTGCGTTGCAAACATCTGAGTGAAATTATAATACCCTCTACAAGGGTATAACAAGAGAGAACGCTATAGTCGGGTGCCCCGACTAGCAGATAACCGTTACTCAGCTAAAGGAAGTGCGAGGAAGACAAAAATATAATAAACAATTATGGCATTTTTATACCCTTGCAGAGGGTATTATGATTTCAGTCAGAAGTTTGCAACGCAGTGAAGGAGACGTTTCCGACCCCAGTTTCTATTATTTTTTCCAAGGCTAAAAAATGAATTACTTTTTTTTTGGGACTTAAAATTTTTTTTAAAATCTCTTGCTTGTTGTAAAATAAGCTACTAGAATACAAATAAAAAAAATTATATTCAAATTTATACCAGCTTTCATTTGTGAGATAATTAGAAAAAAGCAAGCCCTACCAAAACGTTTATATTATTTTTGCCACCAGCGTAGTTCCTAGTTGTTATGGATTGGTCAGATTTAACAATTAAATATTTTATTTTACATAGTTTTTTTGTGTGTACGTAAAATTCATTTACCTACTCTTTAATGGCTGAGAAAGCTTTTCAAACGTAAACAAACAAAGCTGAACTGTTGGCGTTCCAGAAATCTCTTCCAATTTAATTTATTTGTAGGTATTTGAAATTCCTTTGAAATTGATTTCTTGAAGTCTACAAGGACCCGCACTGAAATGGGAGAATGGGGAGTGAAATTAATCACTAAAATTGGTTCGGGTCATATCTTAAACAAATAAACTACTGATTCACGTAAAACTGCCACAGTCTGTAGAGTTACCACTCGTGCTTTTTTTAATACGATTTAAAAATACGATTAGTACGCTTTCAACTTCTAAGCATTACAATGGCTTTAAGAGCGTTTATTCAGAAATGGTCAGGGCATGCGCAGAACAAAGCCAAAATATTCTCTTAAACTGTCGCTTTCGTACTCAGACTTGTCATTTTTTGTCTGTATACATAAGCTTTTCCAAGGTGGATGTGTATGTACTAAAAACTAAAGTTTTTAGTGTGTAAGCGTTAACCGCACAAATGCTCTAGCTGCATGAAAACGAAGCTAGGCGCAACAAAGAAGAATTTACTAAGTTGTAGTATACATTTCAACGTTTTTCAAACCACATCATTGCACAAATAACTGTGCGTAGTATTTATATACACAATTAATTGACGAAGAGAAATAAAATAATTAAAAAAATACACTTTCCCAGTTTATCAATTGCGTATACATAATTTTGTGCAAAAGAATAACTTTGCCATACTTATGGCTTTAAGAGAGTTTTGTTCTATAAAAATTAAAGTAAATTGGTGGCAGCTGCGAACGCCCTTAAATGTCTAAAATCTGGAAAAATACAAATAAAATTGAATTAACCTTTACAACTGGTAGAAAATTTAAAGTAAAAATTCCTGCTTGCAGTCAAATTTTAAGTAATCTAGCTCGCAGATTTAATTTGTTGGATTTCAAACAATTAAAGACTTCTCAAAAAAAAGTGAATGCAATTTTCACTAAGTATTCAGAAAGTGCTGTTTAACGTCACGTTTAATCGGAAGGTGTTTTCAAATATACATACATATTAAGTATTTGGAACTTGATTTAATATGTATGTATAATTGTTTTTTTACTAAACTCCAAATATTTTTTTAGGTACATATGTATATAAGCATTCAGTGTTTCAGACGCTTTCGCATTGATTATCGGATTAAACGTATGTATTTTACTAAGAGCAATAAAAACAGATTTTAAAGGCAACATTATTTAGGTAAAACAACATTTGAGAACTGATTTTAAAAAAAGCCATTCAAAACAATATGATGAACAACTCCCAATCTAGGGCGCCGGAGGTTCCAGAAAAAAAAAAACAGTTTCAAAAGCAGGAGCAAAAATCCAATACCGAAGAAAAGCTTATTTTCGCAGAAAACGCTCTAAAGAGCCAGATTCAAATAAAAGAACAGTTGCGACAGCAGCAACAATCAACAATGTATGCGACGTCACTCTCAAACCCTCCAGCCGCTGGATCAGTTCATACACAATTTCTTAATCAGCCAGCGGAAAGACCGGATTACTTGCTGAAGGTTAATTCCCACCAACTTATTAACTTGACTCCAGCTCAAAAGCAACTATCGCAAATGCAACCACCGATGAGCAAGTCGCCGATAGGCTTGGGTGCCTCTTATTCTAACTATCCAAATACCAATGGCAGCATGGTATCGATAAAAAGTGAACAACAGTTGTGTCAAATATACAATTCGCAACAACACTCCGATTACATAATTTCTGATTATATGGACAAAATTGCGACTCGGATTAGTTTACTCGAGACAGAGTTAAAGTTTGCTTGGCGTGCATTGGACTTGCTTTCTACAGAGTACGGAAAGATTTGGGTTCGTTTGGAGAAGCTTGAAAACATATCGATAGAGCAGCAGTCTGTGGTTAGTAATCTTATGGACCTTATTGGAGCGGCAAATCAAGAACAGCAGCAAAATAATATCGAAGGACTAGAATATTCTTCATTTCCGGATGAAGATCAGTTGCTACCATTGGTAATAGAAGATACTCTGGGTATAGACATGGTTTTAGGGGCCGAACAATCTGATCAGGACTATGATAAAGAACTGAATTATGCAGATCATAATCCCTCTGTAGTAACAGAGCATGCGCAGGTTCGCGACCAGGATGTGTTTTTAAATTCAGCTTGTTCATTAGATTCTCACAATTCGTATCTTGATTTCGAAAATGCTGCTTTGAATGACGAAAGCTTGAACATTGAAAATTCAAGCAAGGAATCGAGAATTAAACTTTACTCAGATTCCAACCTTATGTTATATGAGCAGCAGCAATTTCTGGCAAATAATGCTCGTGCCGAACTAATGAAGGAATTTATAAATGGACGTAGAGTTTTAAATGAAATTTCGGCATCCTCCGGCGCATCATCCAAAATGCCCAGAAAATGTACCAAAATCTCACAATCAAGAGAAGGACTTCAAAATGACCAAACGTATGTTGATTTAGATAATGATCACATAGGACAGAACAGCAACGAACTAGATAGCCTTATTGAAGATGTTAAGTTTTTTCGTTTAGCGGCCTCTAAAACCGGAGAGGGCGGAAATCAAGTACTACCAATTGAAGACACCGGAGGAACGGAAATTGCATCTGATGCCAATGAAATGAATGAATCCTTTTACAAAAAACTTAACGAGGCATATCGTGACAATGACTTGAGTTCCGAGATATTTAAAGTTGATGCATTGTTGCATCAGTCGGAGGTTACCCACGAACAAATTGCATCAATCAGTGGCCACTCCACTTCCTCCTTGGCCTTAAGGAATCAGGAGGAAAACGGCAATACAAAAATGCTGTCATTAGATACGGCTAGGACAGGCATTGCAACGCAGTCAAACACTAATTTTGGAAAGGAGTCTAGAAAACATCGCAAAAAAAAGCATCATACAAACGAAATGGACATGATAAATAAACTGAAATGTATTCTTGCTCAAGCACAATCATCGCGGATTATAAGTGATGACACTGAGGAATTGAGTACGGATCTTTTAGATATGCGTAATCAAATTGAAGCTGGAGCCGATAAGACACAGAATGGGTTAGACAGTCTCCGATCAACAAGTAGTATCAGCTATTTTAATGATGATATCCGAGTAATATTAGATAACATAACAGAGACTTTAATAGAGGAAATAAATAAGATTCCAGGCCTTCAATCCTTAAGTGCACCACAAATTAGTCAGTTACGCAATACAGTGTGGTCAGAGGAAAAGTTTTTTCAAAAACTCAGCCAAGTCGATAAAAAATTAACTCTGCTTTTACTTAACCCCATAACTCTAACTGAAGAATTACGACGGCTTTCCATTACGAATACGAATGAAAAGTTTGTCCTAGTAATGAAAAAGTTCAATAAAAATATTGACACTTTAAAAAAATTAGTTGGCAGCTCATTAGACGATTTTAAAAAAGATAAACCGCTTGCAAATGCGACCTCGTCTCACAGCATCAATCCAACTCTCATATCAAATGTTTGTAGTTTCAGTGCACATTTGTTGAGAAATAAATCCGATCTGGATGAACAGCTAAAGATTCTCGAGACACAAGAGATTGAAATTAACCGGAAAAAGAAAATAGACCAAATTGTAAGCGGGCTTGCTGAGGAAGTGGACAAATCCTTCAACTCAGATATTGAATGCGAAACCAATTACGTTTATACGACCAACTCAAAAGATGATTACGGAAGTTCCACAAAAAATATTTACAATGAGGATGAGTACATAAAGTCTTTAAAGAAGAGTCTGGAGCGTCACAACAGCATGATTTTTCTACTCCATTTACAAAATCCTGAGAAGCACAAAGTGTCGACTGATATTAATGATGTAATAATGGATTCTAATCAAGCCAGCCTGAGTCCACCACCACCAGCTCCCAACGATTTCTCCACCTTTAATCAATTCAGTGGTGAAATAGACTTACATCAACAAAAGAATGCGAAATCTGATTCGGGCCTTTCGTCGATGAGCGGTTGGTCCCCCAATTCCCCAGTATCAGCTGGAATTCAAAACTTAAATTTTTTCTGTAATAATGTCATAGAAAAAAAAAATAGGGATACACTCCAAGCATATCCTTCATTGCCTTTAGCTGGAAGTTCAAACTTTAATAGTTTACCGGCCGGCTATGATAAAACTAATATTAGTAAACAAAACGATTATGTAATATCGGAAGAAAACTTAAACTATATTCAAGAGCTTTCTAAAAACTTACCTATTTGCTCTGCATATGAAAATAAGTCTATCTTTGAAATAAGTTCGGACTCGACCGAAGTCGAAAATTTTTCAACTGTTGACGAAATGCTAGAATGGGACCAGCTCAATGAACGGGATAAAACAAAAATTTCAAGCGAACGGTTGAATTCTACCCGTATGCCAGACCTATTGACCACCCAAATACCAAAATCTACTTCAAAGGCTACGGTAAATAAAAAATACACAAATGTGAGTCTTGGAAATGTCGAACGACCAGAAGATGTAAAGATGTCAAGGTATAGCCACGTGGAAACTTTTTTGGATCATGAAAAATTGCGGAATCAAACCAGCCGACCTTATTTGACAGATAGACTGGTATTCTATCCGTCCTCCAACTCTATTACCGATTACAATAGCAGTAATAATTTAGATTATTTAGGTCACCAGAACCAAATACGTTTTCTTAAGGAATCCGGACCCATACCAGTTCCATCCCCACAGGTTCATCTTGAGTATAATGCTAATTATTCGGAAGCGCAGGTGCCAATGCTTGTTAGCAAAAACAATTCAAATCAATCGCAGCTCAATTTCGAATCTGTAACTAGGGTCAACTCCGCTGATCCTTCTACGCATGTCAAGATACACCAACAGTTTGCATCAAGGCATTCGCCTGCTAAGCCCCCAAAGGTATGGTACAAGCTAAATACCCTTTTAACAGATAATCTAAAGCTTAAGCGTATATCGAAGTTTAATCGATCACAATCTTTACCCGGTGATGTGCAAAGTCAAGGCAATCAAAGACAGCCTCGTGGCCAGGCGGGTTCGTGTCCGTTAATTTCTCACAAGCGGCCCAATGTAAGCGGAAGCCAGGTTCAGTTATCGAAAAGATTACAAAAGCTACCGATGCGACTCATTCGAAGAGCGACAGGAGCCCCATTCGTGCGACGACTGTCTCAGCCAGACTGCGCTGTTTCATCAGATTCCGCTGCCGATGAACCCTCTTCAAGTTATACAGGTGTACAAAAAAAGTCACTTTCATCTAAGATGAATAGCCTAATGCAAAAGGCGAAGAGTTACAAACGGCACAGCTCTGTCCTGCGCCGCGGCTGTAACATGTCGGATACAGAATTAGACACGCCGGACTTTACTTCATCGGATAACGATAAAAGCTCTTCATTGGAAAGTAAAATTATGACAAATCAATACGAGGTTGATACTGATGAAGATTTTAGCCAAACCGCCTATGCCAATGAGAACAGGCTGGAATTAGGTGGTTCTACGGAGGATTTAATTGAAAGTCCACCGAATAATTTATTATTCGCTGTTGTAGGGGACCTTAAAAAGACTCAAAGTCCCATATCAACCGTGGCTGTCTCGACAGCCATTTCTCCTACTGAGCTTGCACATAGGAATGGAATTTGCAATGTGGAAAATGTTACCATTAAAATGCCAGAGATACTCTTGGAAACATCATCACAGGCTTGCCTTCAAAAACTCAACTCAGTCTATATTGACGACGTCGGCGATGAGAACATACTTAGAAACTCGGCCAACACTGATGTGAATGTTCCCACCCTAAGAATTCGTAAAACAATTGAAGAAGATGGGGATATAACATCAACTACATTCCTAACAACAGCAACCGCAACAACAACAACAACCGCAGTGACTCGTAATCTTGGTTCCAGTGGTGTTTTGTGGGTCACGCAACAGTGCCTTGACCTCCCCAACAATCCTGGCTATGGGTCGCGGGAAGATGACGATAATCGAAGTCAACATTCTGCTCGCACTCTCTCTTCCTCGCGTCGACAAAGCACTGAGGATAGCATCGACACAGACGACGAATACTTTTATTATGAGCTTCGCCAGCTAGAGGAACAGGAACAGCAACGGGCAGAACTTTCTGGACTTGCATCTGGCGAACAACGTGATGATGATGAGGTACTATTTTCACAGATAGGACAACTTCTCCAAAACGATATTAACGGAGGTGACCGATTTTGTCCTTCTAATGTCTGTAAGGATGAAGAAGGAATTATTAATTATTCCCCAAGTGAAAGTGTAAAGTTACGGATGTCTGAAGTATTTAGTGAACTGAAAAGCGTCGTTAATTTACATCCTGGCGTATGTGCTGACGCTACTGCTGAAGGGTTTGCTGTTGCAAAGCCATCAGGTGAAAAATTTGCCACAGTCAGTGACATGCATAGCGCTTGGCAGGATGTAAACGGCGATTTCCAAGCATCAGAAATAGATTCGAATGACGATGCCGAGATGGAGAGTAAAGGCGAGGGGACCGTCCCTTATCTAAATAAAAAACAGCGAAAATTGCGACGATTAAAGAAGAAAACACGTGATCGGAAAGTAAATATTTCTAACAATGCAGCCAGTTCAAGTTCGTCTTGCCTTTCTGAAATTGAATGTGAGCAAGAAGAACATAATGAACTCTTTGAGCAATGCATTCCGAAATTGGAGGCAGACAAAATAGACAAATCGACTGCTTCTAGTGAGACATCAGGACCTGACACGCCGGGAGATGTAAGCGATGTTGAGATAAGCGAAACTGAAAATGGTATGAGGGTTGACGGCAAGCCTTCAGATAATGACAATCCAGCGATTCCCTTAAATGTGAATCAAAAGTCTATATTACAATTTGATGAAGACCTTAGTTTAAAAAACCAGTCCCTGGACACCGCTCAGAATAATTCGCATTTATTGGAGAATATAACAAACGAATCAGCTTCACCTCAGAGCCTTAAAAAATTAATTAGTCAAGAATCAGATGTGGATGGATCCCAGGTGATAGGCAGCAATGGAGCAGCAGGTCTTGGCAGTAGCAAGTGGAAGTTACTAAAAACTTTAAAGGAGCGCAAGATTGAGGAAAAAAATAATCTAGATAAAATTAAAGAAGATGAAATGACCAAGGACAGGGAAAAGGTAATTAATGCGAATAGCAAATTTAATTTTAATTTTGTTTGTGTAACTATGTCATTAATTATAATGTATTTCCTTACATTTTTTGTTTTTGTTTCCAATAACGGTTAATTATTATTAATCAATTAAAGAACTTTGATTAAGGGGGTCGCCCAAGTCTGGGTTTCAAATAATCTAATTTTTTTTGGCTAGGTCACATCTATAACTTACAAATAATATATGGCTAAAGGATTTTTTAGATTCAATGTCGTTTGGAAGTTACAACGGTGGAAAGTAATGAGCGCTAAAGGAAGTTTTCACGAAAGCACGTTTATTTAACCGGTGACCACGATATCTGAAGTTCTTGGGGGAAAATATTTTGAATATGCACCCCACGTAGTTTAATTAAATTATCAAAAATGAAAACGCCCACTTCCTACAAAGTTACAATGTTTTTATACCCTTGCAGGTATGCCTACTTAAAATGTTGTTTTTACAATGACAAAAATCAAAACTACAAAGTTACAATGATTACACAGGCCGACAAAATGTGACATGGGTCGGTGTCCAGGCCTGCCACCATTTTATTTCGATAAATGAGGCTTTTCTAAGCATAAATTGCCACTACGCCTATAGTCCATCAGCTCTGGTATTTGCGGTATCTTTAATTTAAGAAAATCACAAATTTTCTTCGTCTTTTGGGATATATCTTCAAGAGTGGTCAACCAATTTTGGGAATCTTTTCGGAATTAAATAGTTACATGTCTCTTTTATACGGTCGTTTTGCCCCCTCTGACGCCCACAAACGATTTTAAAATGTGTCTGGCGCCCACACCATTAAATATTTCCGAGAAGTATAAATGCAATTTTATAGTGTTTCTTAATACCTATCGAAATGTAGAAGACATTTTTCAAATCGGGACCATCCATTAAAAAGTTATGCGCAATTAAAACAATTTTATATATCCGTCTCCCTCGCACTCCCTTTAGCTGAGTGACGGGTATTAGATAGTCGGGACACCAACCCGACTATAGCGCTCTCTCTTGTTTTTCTATTATATTTTTGATTATTTCTATGGGAGCAATATAGTGATCCGATCCGGCTCGTTTCGACATATGTACTACCTGCAATCGAAAGAAGACTTTTGGGAAAGTTTTAAGCCGATAGCTTCAAAACTGAGAGACTAGTTTGCGTAGAAACGGACAGACAGACGGACAGAAAGACGGACAAACTGACAGACGGACATGGCTAGATGGACTCGGCTATAGATGCTGATCAAGAATATATATAATTTACGTGGTCGGAAACGTCTCCTTCACTGCGTTGCAAACTTTTGTCTGAAATTATAATACCCTCTGCAAGGGTATAAAAAGGGTATATTGTATTCGTGCAAATGTATGTTACAGGTAGAAAAATGTGTTTCCGACCCTATAAAATATTTTTCAAATCGGACCATTCATTAAAAAGCTATGAGCAATTAATGAAATAGGTGATAGATGGCGCTGTTATGGCATATCGGAAGCAGTGTCTTCGCTGCTTGCACTCTTTTTAGCTGAGTGACGCGTATCTGATAGTCGAAGCTCTCGAATATAGCGTTCTCTCTGGGTTTTCGTTCAAAATAATAACTTAAACGTTCGCTTTTCAAATTAACCATTTTCGTATAATATTTAACATTTTTTTAGAATGGCGGTGCCACTGGAGAAGTTGGATTACGTACCAATGGACATCCCGGCGACAATCCTTTCTATAGCAATATTGACAGTATGCCGGACATTCGGCCACGTAGGAAATCCATTCCCCTTGTGTCTGAGCTGGTAAGTTTTTTATATTACATTACGTTGAAATGTTACACTGAACAGTAGTGTTTTTGGTGCAGGCGTATGGGCATTCAATTATGTTAATATCGGAATGGGGACGAAAAATAAGTATGCAAATGTGCATAGAATAGTCTATATTAACATAATTTTGTATGAATAAATCTGCACCTTTTACTAAGTCTTTCTTGGTTGTCCTATAATATTTTTTCACTTAAAGAAATGCCCTAACCACACACGTTGATAAAGTTAACATATACAAATAAATTTATTTACTACAGTGGTGGATCCAGGATTTTATTGTGTGGGTTTTTCATAGCTAATTTTTTGTAACATACATTTCTACTACAACCTCTTGATCCCCAGTGGATCTGCCACTGATTTATGATAATTATTAGATCCTTTATATTAAAGGACAAGATATTAACTATATTATCTATGACCCTTTACTTACTCTTACATACTCCTATAAAAATATCGTTTTCTTTCATCGATGATTTGTTGGACGGCAGGTTCTCAAGGTATAGACTATAGACTTTCAATTCAAAAAATTGTATTAAAAACATTTTTATTAGTCGTTTTAAAACTGCAAAGTAATTTATATTTACATTTTAAACTCACTAATTCATGCCAAGTGCAACATTTATTGTTGATTTTTGTTTTAAATGTAGTTTTGCACTGTAGACTTTATAAAACACAAATTTAAGCAATAGCTCCTAACAAGGTAATAGAAAAACATAAAAGAGACAATATCTAAATTCGAAACTACCAACAAAACATTTTTTAAATGGATTAAGGAAAATTATAAGGTGGATTCCCTAAACTGTTGAATTGCTGAATTGTTGAATTTTGGTCAGCTGTTATCAGCTGTTCCATACAAAGTCAACTTTCAGAAATTTCAGCAATTCAACAGCCTCGGGGCTGTTGAAAATTTTGTTGAATTGCTGAAAAGCCAGAGCTGTCACCTTTTTTCAAAAGTCGTGGCAACTCTGTAACATTTTAGTTTCACCAGTACGCATTATATATTTTAAAATCAACTTAGAAAACATATTTGTTGTTCTTTTTACCTTGGTAACACTTTTAGACAGTAACTAGCAATAATAAATCAAATTTTACATGCTTTAAGTTCCGTGAAATTTTTCAACAAATGACAGCTGTTTGAAAATTCAGCAGAAACCATTTAGGGTCGTTCCCTTAATTGCTGAAATTTTTTGTTGAATTTTCAACAATTCAGCAATTCAACAGTTTATGGAATCCCTTTATAGTTAGCAGTCAGCAGTGTCTATTGTATTTATTCGATTGTCAAATGATTTTGTTTAATAAAGTAAAATTTCATGCATGCCTACAGAGCACTGTGTGATTCTATTGTTGGTCAATAAATCACTTTTTTCGCAGCACAAACCAGTTTTTCGTGGAATTGTTGTTAATCTGAAACAGATACGGATTTCAGATACGATTACAACTGAAAACAAAGTCTGCTAGTTGCCATAATCAATAACAGTTCTTTATAATATATATCTTTATATAAATAGCGAAATCAGTAATATATTTTTTCTGCGTGGGATGACATTTTGAAACGAAATCGGTACCTTTGCTTTACAGGAACGAATGGTTCAAATAAGGGATTAGGACACTCGAATTCAGCGATATATTAACTAACACCAGTTTGCAAAATAAAATCCTTGTCTTTCGGGTAGGAAAAGGAAACTTCACCTTCTTGTTAAATTGTAAAAACGTTTTAGCCTATTTTTGTTTTCTTTTTTATCTCGAGTTCTGATAAACTTCAAGAAGCTCAGGCACAATTCCGTCTTTTAAAATACAACCATAAAAACCGTAATATATTTTATCGCTTTAAGGCCCCAAAGATTGTCCTTATATTAATAATTCCAACATAACTGCGAATCTTTTTATAAATAGATAAACACAATTTGAGAACTTTCGAAATAAGGCTATATTTCTTATAATGATCTTTTTAACAACGGATATTAGTTTACAAAATATTTTTTTTAAAATTTTTTAAAAAAATTAATGGTAGTTCCTGGTAGAGATTTAAAAAAAAAAAAAATTTTTTGAAACAAATTATTTGGTATGTCTGTTTTTTTTATTTATTTTGCGCTTAAACAATTGTTTTAAATTAAAAATTTTACGTCACCCTTTGACTTTGCTGAATAAATGATAGGATATTGATATTGTGAGCTACAGGTCGACAAACTTTAAAAATTACGATATTTGTTTTTTGAGTTTTTACGTCTCACATGGTTAAAAAAGTTCAAAGTTTTCCGACTTGTGGCTCGCAATGTATCCCATGTATTCATTTATTCAGCAAATCTAAAGGGTGAAATAAAAGGAACTACCATCATCTGTCTTGGGGTATTGTGGGTGTAAACTAGTGTAACCAAATAAAAAATAAATGTGGTCGTAGTGCCCATAATTATTTCATAATGGCCAAAAACTGTATCATTCAATAAATAAATCCGTCACACGAAGCATTTACAATAAATACATTCTTATGTATTTAGTAAGTTGCCGTGAGTAATTAATAATTTTTGATTCTTTTGATCAACGGCTATCAGGCGCAGCTACAATATGCGTCCGCAAAAAAGGATCAATGTAATCTGTTAAGTTTGCATGAACATGACCAGACCACGGTTGGTAGATAACAATCGTAAACGCTTGCAACGCATATCGATTATAAAGCATAGATCGACTTTTAAGAAAATAACCAATCTTGATATTCGGATAGATAAGATTCCCAATATAGAAATCTTCACTAATTATTAAGAAAATAAATTGTACTCGTACATAACGATCCGTGCACTTTTAATTGTAGTTATTTCAAATTTTCATATTTTTCCAATGAATTTTATTTGTTTATGCATTCTGCCTGTTACGCTTCTTCTAGTTATTCTTGAAGCTTAAAAGCATATTGTAATCTACTTAAGTATCTGCAGTAGAGTTGCGATAAAGTAGCTTAATTTGCTTAGTATGTTTTGACAAGCAAGTTCCTATAGCAGAATTTAAATATTTACACATTTACCAAATTCATCATATACATATTCTGTGAAGACTAATTTCTCTCAACGTTGCTTTAGACGATGGCCGCTACAAAAAGAAATGCTGGATTAACATCTGCTGTCCCACGTGCAACGCTTAACGACGAAGAACTGGTAAGCTCAAAATTCCCTTACAAACATATTCTTATATTTAAATCGAACACAAGAAATTAAAACCAGGGAATAAAACTAGAACCGGAACCGATAACCGAAATCAACCTATTCCTAATAGAGAACCGTTACCGGTACCTATTACCGTATTGCTGGTACCGGAACGGTTTTGGTACTCATTCACTAAATTCGTTAAAAATCCTGAATAAAACAAGAAAGGAAGCTACCTTCGGCCAGCCGAAGCTTATATACCCTTGCAGATAAAGTTAATACCTACAGTTTAATGCTCACTCGGTGCAGTTCCAGGAATTCCAGATTCAGCGTTTCTGCTTAAACTTTGTTTTAAAGTTGTCAAGAATCAAAACGCCTACTTCCTACAAAGATACAATGAATTTTCTTATATTTGTTTGAATATTCCTATGGGAGCCTTAAGATATAGTGGTCCGATCCGGCTCGTTCCGACATATGTACTGATAGCGATAGCTTTAAAACTAAGAGACTAGTTCGCATAGAAACGGACAGACGGACATGGCTAGATAGACTCGGCTATTGGTGCTGATCAAGAATATATATATATTTTATATACGCAGCGCAAGTTTATTTCAGCCGAGCGCCACGCCCCCACATCTTTAAAGATTTCCGAGAAGCTATCGAAATGTAGAAGACATTTTTTAAATCGGACCATTCATCAAAAAGTTATACGCAATCAAAATTGTATATATATCTATCTCCCTCGCACTCCCTTTACCTGAGTTACGATTATTAGATCTTCGGGACACCAACCCGAGTACAGCATTCGCACTCCCTTTGGCTGAGTGACGGGTATTAGATAGTCGGGACACCAACCCGGGGTTTGTTATAAAAATAGTTTAGCTCAGGATCAAACTATTTAAAAACTAATATCGGGACAAAATCATGTGGAATTATGTTTTATTCAAGTTTCAAGATTTTTGGTTTGGTGGACTTTTTGGTGGAAGTGCCCATATATTCTTAATCAGGATCAAGAGGGGAGTCGATATAGCCATGTCCGTCTGAATGTCGGTTTCTATACCGTTTGCGAGCTTAGTTTAAAAGCTAGCGACAGACATCCTAAAACATGTGTACGCATATCACGTTTGAAAATCGATAGGACGTCTATATCCTATAGCTCTCATAGGAATAATCGGATATAACTTGCAAAAAATGAAGATTTTTCGCGCAGTGTAAAAGTTATTGACATCTAATCCTATAGCTCCCATAGGAATAATAGGGTGAAATCGGTTAAAATTTAATGTTTTTCAGGATATTTCGCGCAGAGTAAAACCTATTGACAACAATCTTTCCAAATGGAATTTATTTTGCATACCTTGATCAGGGAGAAAACGCGTTCCGATCGGACGTCTATATCCTATAGCCCCCAAACGAACAATTGGGTGAAAAAGCTAAACATTTTATTTTTTATACCCTTGTAGAGGGTATTAGAATTTCAGTCAGATGTTTGCAACGCAGTGAAGGAGACGTTTCCGACCACATAAAGTATATATATTCTTGATCAGCACCAATAGCCGAGTCTATCTAGCCAGGTCCGTCTGTCCGTTTCTATGCGAACTAGTCTCTTAGTTTTAAAGCTATCGCGATGAAACTTTCCCGAAAGTCTTCTTTCTATTGCAGGTAGTACATATGTCGGATCGACACGCCGGATCGGACCACTATATCTTAAGGCTCCCATAGGAAAATTCAAACAAATATAAGAAAATTCATTGTAACTTTGTAGAAGGTAGGCGTTTTGATTCTTGACTACTTAAAAACAAAATTGGAATTCCTGGAACTGCACCGAGTAAGCATTACTTTATCTACTAGGGTATATAACAGCGGTCGGCAGCGTTCTATTAAGTGAGCATAGGGAATTGCTCTGTCCATCCGCTGCCTCTCATGTACACTGTAGAACAGCGGTCTACACACACACATTGATGAGCTGCCCAGTGCAAATTACTCACACAAATATAGAACAAAATGTCATCGTTTGTGTGTGCCGACCGCTGGTATATAAGCTTCGGCTGGCCGAAGGTAGCTTCCTTTCTTGTTGAAATAGTATTTTGTAGTATTCTGAATTGTAGTCAAATTTTAATTCGTGAAATCTGCAAGGGTATTAAAACTTCGGCTTGGCGAAGCTAGCTCCCGTGTTCTTTTTTTTTTAAATCGCACCTTTTTTTTACAGGAACACATAAATAATTTTATATTAACTCATTTAAGCAATTAATAAATATATTTGGAAACTCATTAAAATGTAATTACTTTGATTGAAAATATACGAAAAGTTCCCGTGTTTTTTATAGCAAAACCGGGAACTTTGAAATTCAATTACAAGAGAGCCATGGCCGACCGCCAAGTTCTGTTTGCACGTAAATTCTTAAAAAATCGCGGTCCATTGATAATTAATATAATTTTTTTTACAAATTTCTGGGTGAGTCCGCTTGAGTCTTTCCAAACCTATTTAATTTTAATTTTTTTTTTAAATGTTGAGCATGATAATTAATTGTCACATTGAGCCCACCTAAGTATGGAGCGCTAAAACAAGTTGGGAATTATAAATCATAGTTAAACAACTATTTAAAATAACTATAAAGTAATAACCCAGTAACATCCCGAAAACGTAACTATTTTAATAGTAATACTTTTTTATTGGTAAATAACCATTTTTTATAGTTTTTAAACTATTTATTTTGTTCAAATTGCGCGTTTGGTTTAATAGGTTAGTGTGTTTAAAAATTCAATGGACCTCGGTTCAAGTCCAAGAGAGAGCGACTTACCCCAATCAATAGATTTGTTTTCTTTCCATTTATTTGTCTATATTATATTTATCAGAATTCTCGTAAGGATGTAAAACTCTTATTTTCCTAAAAAGTATTCAATAAAATATAAAATAAACAATGTGAGATTCAGACACATTTTTGACCGCTTTCTCGTTAAGTTAAAAAAGGCTTTAAACCTCGAAACGTATGGAAGTTAAGAAAACAGTAGAATAAATCCATATTAAAAACGACTATAAAATATAAAAAACTTAATCGTGTGACATTAGTAACCTCAATTGTTATCTGTTTTCAATCCATAGAAAATGCATGTATACAAAAAGGCACTACAGGCTCTGATCTATCCTATATCGTCCACTACGCCCCACAACTTTTTATTATGGACGGCAACGTCACCAACATACTGCTATGAGTGTGAGGGTCTTTTGTGGGGGATAGCACGACAAGGGGTGAGATGTACTGAGTGTGGTGTGAAGTGCCATGAAAAGTGTAAGGACCTCTTGAACGCTGATTGCCTTCAACGTAAGTATTCTAAATATCCAAAAGTGTACTTTAAAGACTTTCCAGTTCGTTTCTGATAATAGGTGCTGCCGAAAAGAGCTCGAAGCACGGTGCAGAGGACAAGGCTAATTCAATCATTACAGCGATGAAAGAGCGAATGAAGCAACGTGAACGAGAGAAACCAGAAATATTCGAATTGATTAGGTAACATTATATTTACATTTTTGACTTGACTAGTGCCTATGATACAACTATAGGCACTAAACAGTTTATAATTTTTGAATTTTTAAACCTTTAATGGGGATTTACACTTCTTAACATAACACTATATGCCGATATTGGTATGATATGCTGCCTCCAAATCTAACATAATACAATAAAAATAAGTTAGTTAGTTCTTTAAGCGGTCAGAACCATTGCAAGCAAAAGATAGTTAACTTTGACATGGCATTCATCCAATAGAGCCGTATTCAGCGTTGAGGAGAAGAGTCACACCGGTCATATGAAGGCTGTCAAACAAAGCGTCCTGGATGGCACAAGCAAATGGTCGGCCAAGATAGCAATCACAGGTTTGAAATTCTACAAAACTAACTTCTAATCGTCGTATTTTTCTGTTGTCGGTTTAATTTGAATTGGATGTATGTGAATGTATTTGCAATTCGCATTTGAATGACACGCTGTATGTATTATTATTATATTGATCTATAAAAAAACAATATTGATTTACAATAATGAATGTGCGATTATATGTAACTGTACTTTATTTTGTATTTGAAAAATGTGTGATATGCATGTACGCTTTAGATACATGTATAGTTTTGAAATCCACATATAAAATTAGCTGCGAGTATATTTTTATTGAAAACTAATAACTTGTTTTTTTATAATTGACTATGTTATTGCTCATTTAGCAAAGGAAGCAAACCTGAAATTTGATTTAGTAGCTTAATTTTATGTGTGGGCTTCATCTTTAAATTTTAGGGGCGAAGATTTTAAACTTATTTATAGGCAATGCATTATTAGGCTCAAATTTATATATCGTTTTTCATAAAACTTTATAGGGTTCTAGTGAAGTGAAAAGGTCGATAAAAATAAACATAGAAGGGGGTTAAGCGTACGTACCCGCTTAGCCAATTCAATAACATTATTTTAGTGTTTTGATATTTCAGAATCATAAATGGATAATCCAAAATAAACACAAATTATAAATGTATGTAATCGATTTAATTTAAGGATGACATTTGGTGTGGATCCCGATACACACATAGATTCATTAGAGCAGGCTGAGCACGCAACTGTTGAGGGAACATCTAAGTGGTCATGCAAACTAACAATTACAGGTACACAAACAAAGCCATTTGGCATTTTTTATTTTAATCTATAATTTTATTATTTGTATTTGCATCCTTAATTTTGAATTTCACCACCCCAAATTAAACTATAAGCAATAATAAATCCCATATTAACAAAATATTTTCTATAATTTCGTTTTTTTAGTATATACATTTTACAATTTTTTTCATGTTACTTTTTAATTGCAATTATTCTACCTGTTTCTAGTTCTCCATATTGGTTTAAAATACAACAATTTCTTCGATCGAGAACAATGCTCGATATTAGTCTCGAATTAAACTGAAAATAAAACAAGAAAAGAAGTTAGCTTTGGCAAACCGAAGTTTATATACCCTTGCACTTCAAATAATACTTGGCGTTTAATTCAACTTTATTTGTCTCGTGCCGTTCCAGGGATATTAGATGTACATATAAGTGACCTGTTTTAAATTTGGTTTTTAAATTTTTAAATATCTAAATTTATGGGAGCCATAAGATATAGTGGTCCGATCCGGCTCGATCCTACATAGAATAGAAATAAGATTCGAGGAAGTTTCATTTCCATAGCTTCAAAAGAGAGAGACAGTTTTAAAACTGAGTAACTAGTTCCCATAGAAGAGGACACACGGACTTGGCTCGGCTAATGGTGTTGATCAAGAATATATAAACGTTTTGTGAACTTCTGACTGAAATTTCTATACCCTTCGCAAGGGTATACAAATCGAATTGTTTCCAACGGAAGTAATTTCAAAAACATTTTGAAGAATCTCAAGCCCTAATTAAGCTTTAAAACTGATTTTGAGATTAATGTAATCTTGATCTACCCAAATTCATGGTTGGGTTGAAAACTGTTGGCAAATAAATTTTGATTAGTTTTAGTAATCTTATTAAAAGGTATTAAACCATACCATTATTTTCGAGCTGTAAAGAAACCCGGGTAAAGTTATCATAAAACAATAATAAAAATCATAAAATCTTTCACTCTCATAAATTACCAACAGGAATGCAACATTATAACAAGAAAGGAAGCTAGCTTCGGCCAGCCGAAGCTTATATACCCTTGCAGATCATTCCTATTAATTAACAAATCGCAAAAAAGTTCAATTTTCTAATATTTCTCATTATTTTCCGATCGTTCCTATGGCAGCTATATGATATAGTCGTCCGATTTTGATCAAATTAAAATTGAAATTCGGAAATATTTAAAAAGAGTCATATCCTAGAGTAGAAGATAATACAATAAAAATCAAAGAAACTAGAATTTATTTCCTATTACTTTTCCATTAATTTTCCGATCGTTCCTATGGCAGCTATACGATATAGTAGTCCGATTTTTTAAATAATTAATTCGAAATTCAGAAATATTTAAAAAATAACATCCCCAAAAGTAGAAGGTAATATTTCAAAAAACACCGAAGCTAGAATTTTTGAAATTTTTTTTTCCGATCCTTCCTATGGGAGCTATAAGATATAGTTGTCCGATCCGGTCGGCTCCGACATATATACTACCTGCAATAGAAAGAAGACTTTTGCGAAAGTTTCGTCCCGATAGCTCAAAAACTGAGAGACTAGTTTGCGTAGAAACAGACAGACGGACAGACGGACGGACAGACGGACAGACGGACATGGCTAGATCGACTCGTCTTGTGATGCTGATCAAGAATATATCTACTTTATGGGGTCGGAAACGTCTCCTTCACTGCGTTGCAAACTTCTGACTGAAATCATAATACCCTCTGCAAGGGTATAAAAAAGTACTGCAAGATCCTATTTTGTCTTCGGGAATAGAAGGGGAGGGTGGCAAAATCCATTGAAAACCCGGATTAGTGATAAATAAATAGCCACTTCTGTCTAGTCAAGAATCTATGCCCTATTGAAAACAAGAAAGAACCGTAGCTTCGGCCAGCCGAAGTTCATATACTTTTGCAGCTTAAAACATATGCAATTAAATTCATACCGCAGGAACCGTACAAATACGGCAGAGGTATATAAATAATTTGACCAAGTATATAACTATAAATTATTTTTTAAATTCATAAAAAAACAAATAAATTTCTCATGTAACGACATTTAAAAAGCGCCAACATTTTTAAAGATTTTTTTTACCCATCCAAAATGTATAAATCGAACCATTCAATATAAAGTTGGGAGCCGCTAGCTTTGGAAATCGAAACCTGTCACTGGAGATTTATAATATTTAATAATAGATTTTACTAGTGCCTAGTGCCATTATTTAATTCGGACCATCTATTAAAGAGCTATGGGCAATCAAAGATTTTGTGGGCTGGTATCCATTTGCTACTTTCATATTTCTGTCAAGCTCGCACTCCCTTTAGGTGAGTAACGGGTATCTGATAAACGGGGCACTCGGCTATGCCGTGCAAGTGTGCAGTGTGCCAGGAACAACGAAGCAAACAAAATGTTTGTTAGTTTTCCGATTGTATCAATGGAAGCTTTAAATCTAAGAGACTAGTTGGCGGAGAAACGGACATGGCTAGACAAACTCGGCAGTTAATGCTGATCACAAATATGTATAGTTTATAGGGTTGAAAATGTCTTCTTCACTGCGTTACAAACTTCTAACTAAAATTACAATTTCCTCTGCAAGGGTATACAAAATAATCGCATTTACTGTATTTTACTATCTCTTCTTATGCGTTATGTTACTTCTCTTTATCTACAATTTAATGATTTGGATCAAACCGCAATTTAGAAAATAAATAATTTTAAGTTTCAATAAAGTATTTTGTATTCATTTTTAAAATTAAGGACCGTTTTACATTTCTGACTTTTTTATAGAATTTAATTACCTAATTGTTAATTTTAAAAAATGTGTACTCTTTAGTTTAAGTAGTTTGTCTTACAATTTATTTTATTAGAGCATTATTGCAAACACTATTCATGTAAAATATCTTTTATGTCGAATAGTTTATTGTTGCTAAAGTCTACAACGGCTGTAGTGACCTAGTGCCCCAGATAAGCTGTAGCAAAAAAAAAATTGTACCGTTTGTGCAATGAGATTTAAAAAAGAATTACTTAATTTTGTTTATTCAAAATATACTGTACATACCCACAATGTATTCATTTAAAAGACAATATAAAACAAAATTTGTATTTTTGATATTTTAAAACAATCTATTAATTATTAATTTTTTAATTTTGTGTTTTCTATACATTATATTTAACCAATTCAGTTGTTTTTAAAACTAATTACCTTAATAAACAAAGTTTGTTGAACAAACAAATAATTCTATAAAGATAGATAGTTTTCGAGTTAGTGCGTGTCATACTTGAGGTCCTTTAAATATATTAGCTTACACTTCCAACCAAAAACTTATTCATTTTCATTTGCATGTGTTATAAAAACTATTGAAATGCTAATTTTTATGCTATCGATGTTATATTGGTTTTTGACTAAAAAAGGATATACTAACAATACATTTAAATTGAGACAACTAGGAAGTTCCTAAAAATGATTTTTTAAAGAATTTACAAAAATGGCTTCTTATTGCTAATTTTCTATAGCCTTAAAACTGAAAGACTTGTTTGAGTAGAATGGGACAAGAAGGAGATGGCTGATGCTGATAAAGAATATACGCAGAGAAAACTGGCAACATTTTTAGGTGCAAAAACAGAGGCGAAACCTTTTAAAAAGTAAAACGCACCATACAAATTTTGTTTTACTTATGCTTTCTAAAACGTTTTATTATTAAACCCTTTTTTCACCTCAAACGTCGCATAGTTTTCTCTGTATATGCATACATTTATTTTAAAGGGTCGGAAATGTTTATTTCACCCTCTCATTTAAATTAAAATACGCTCTAGAATGGTGTACAAATTTAAAAGAAATATTAAGTACAATTACACTGCGCAACATCAAAAATTTACCTCGATGGATGCTATATTTTTGAATTCGTTACGAATTCCCAAGTTAAACTGCGTTTTCCAAAAAGTTCAACGACACAAGGATTCTTAGCACAAGGACCTCAAAGTTCGAGAAATACTGAAATTTGCCAACTTTCCCATGAATCCATTTGCTTGTGATACCTCCGGAAAGTTGGCCAGTTTCAGCATTTCTCGAACTTGTGCTAAGAATCCTTGCGTCGGGGAACTTTTTGGAAAACGCAGTTTATCTTGGGAGTTCGTAACGAATTCAACTATATAGAATCTAGCGAGGTAAATTTAAAAAGCTTTAATTTTGTAGCACAGTGTTATATTTTTTACCAATTGGTGTGTTACACAAATCTAATCGTATTAAGAACCTATGATTCAATGCTTTTAATATGATTAATCACATGTCAATCAAGATAAAATATTAAGGATTTTTTGAGTTTTTAATATAATGTTATATCTGTATTTACATATTCTGTTCCAGAGCTGTAAATAAACAAAATACCATTAAATGATATTAATTAAAAACAAGAAGGAAGGCTATAGTCGAGCACCTCGACTATCAGATAATCGTTACTAAGCATAGGTCTTATCCCAGAAACGTTAGAAATTGTTTTTTTTTATAGGGGATATGTTACTCCTTGTAATCGTAATTTGTATTATCTTTTTGATTTATTTTTAAGTCTTTGTTAAATTTTTTAGTACTTTTTAATAAAGTATTGGATAACTTAAGTCTCTTTTGCGTAATGGGGATGAAGCCTAAAAAAATCAGATGACCAGTACAGTATCTTTTAAGACATTTGGGTCTTTTAATTCTTTTAATTCACAGATAAAATTTTGTTGTCTTCGTTTGCATGCGCTATTTTTATATTTATTAATAATTTTTTCAGAAATTCTTATTTTAAATATATTTTACTCAATATTAGTTAAGTTTTATGAACGTTAACGTATTATTAGTTTTATACTACAAAAATATATACTGAAGTAATTGTGCAGATAGTATTACCAGTACCTCTCCGGAGTCGTCATCAGTTTTTACACAGCTACTTGTTCAGTTTGAAAGCTTTTGTCAGAAAACCTTATCATCTATCTCAAGTTCGGATCAGATCGTTTCTATATTAACTAGAGCTTGCGGTTGTTCGACCTCAAAATGGCTTCAGCCTTAAATGTAAAAAAAATTAACAAATATATATACTAAAACAGCTGTGTTGCTTTTTTAAACTACAGTTGAAAAATTTTCAAGCTTACAGCATGCTGTAAGGCGCCTTTTTCAATCGGATCACGTCTTATTGTGTCGGAAATGACTCTTGACTCTAAAAAAAAACAACTCAAACGAAGAACACAAATGGCACACCATGCTCTGATTTACGGATTGTTCGGTAGTACGAAAACACGACGAATATGGTTACAAGCAATTTTTTTAAATATGAGATCAGATGTAATAGACAAGAGAAAACGCTATAGTTGGGTGCCCCGACTATGAGATACCCGTTACTCAGCTGAAGGGAGTGCGAAGGTAATGGAGATATAAAACTTTGATCGCGCATAACTTTTTAACGAATGGTCCGATTTAAAGAATTCTTCTACATCGTTAGGTATTGATAAACATAATAAAACTGCGTTTTTACTTTTCCTTAAAGGTGTGGGTGCCATACACATTTTAAAATCGTTTAAGGCGATTGTGGGCGTTAGAGGAGGCTGCTGAAACAAACTTGCGCTGCGTAGAAAGCCCAAGAATATGTGTGGGTAATCCCAACTTTCTAGCTTTTGTAGTTTCCGAGATCTTCGCGTTTATACGGACAGTAGAGGTGGAGAAAAAATCGATGGGAAAATCAATAGATCGATGTTTGATGATATTTTACAAACATCGATGTTCCATCGAAAAAAGATCGATGTTTTTTTGAAGTAAAAATCAAATTTGGTTACGTTTTCCGAGCTGAACTGGTCAGAGATATTTGTAAAATTAAAAAAACAAAATGCTTATACATATGAACACATGCATTCCGAATATAAATGGAAAACTATTTTCTAAAGCGTTCACTGTACAGGCACGACAAGGGAAACCTGCAAGCCCTCATCTCCGAAACGGAATCGGGAAGGCTACACTGTTTGCCAGCAATTAAAAAGATCTTAGGATTAGGCCATTGAGTAATACTCTAGACTAGCGGACTCACCCCCGAAATTCGCGATAAAGTATCTTCGATGGACCGCGATTTCTTAAGAACTCTCATCTCTCAAAAGAAATCGCTGTCCAAGGGGGATTATATTAAATTCTTAATAAATCGCGGTCCATCGAGGATACTTTTTTCGCGAATTTCGGAGGTGAGTCCGCTAATCTAGAGTATTACCGGCCATTGCAATCTGCAGTTACTGGGGAAAATCTTTGAAAACATCAGGGAAGACAATAAATATGATAAAACATCTCAAACCAGCGAATTTGTCGAGCCCATACTCTTCAGATTCAAAACGGAAAAAAGTAATCAATTATTTTTTCTTTCTTAATGGCTCAGTTTTGTATACATTTTTATTTTTATTTAAAAACATCGATGTTTTTTGACAAAAACATCGAAAACATCGATGTTCCCAAAAATCGATATTTCTACACCTCTAACGGACAGACAGACGGTCGGACGGACTAGATCGACTCAGCTAGTGACCCTGATCAATAATATATATACTTTATAGTGTCGGAAATGCTTTCTTCTAGCTGTTACATACTTTTGCACGAATACAATAGACACTTTTACTCTATGAGTAACGGGTATAATTATAAAATTATAATAACATTAAACCGTAAATATGTCCCACAATAGGGGTGTTAATATCCCTAAGTCATGCTATATGTTAAAATGTGTTGTCATAGATCTTGAATTATAAATAGTTCCATTCTAAAAACCTGTTTCTTTTGAACCTTATATGTGTGTCTCAGGTTATCTAATGGCCAGCAAGTGCTGATTTCCCAGTAATGTATGTCTTTTCTTTTAAAAGCGTACATACAAAATTTTGTACAAACTTACAATGCAAGTTATTTATACCTGATGTCCTTTTCCTTACGTGTGTATTTTTATAGGCATATTAAAAAACTAATTATATTTAATAAACTTATATATTGCTTTCGACTTTTCTGCTCTTTACGTTCAAAATGTGATTTATGTAAAATGTTTTTAAAATTGTACAGAATTAAATGTTTTTTGTTAACGACAATATACCATAAACACTTTTACCTTTGTCACTTGCATCTTTCTGACTAGTAATCATATGTACATAAATGTATATACTTATATTACTAAATGTTTGTATGTACATACATATATGTATATGTGACAGTGTAATCAAGTCAGCAGCACTGCACTGTTTCTGCTGAACTGATGTTGAAGATCATTATTAAAAACACTCCGTTTTTTCTCTTCTTCTTTCTCCCTTGAAAATCAATTCTTAACACTGAACAAAAATCAAAACTTATAAAAAAAAATTAATAACTTTTCAAATGCACATAATATAAATATCAAAATTATTTTCTTCGTTTCAAACCCCACAAATTCAATTTAAAATTAAAAACAAATTACAAAATCTATGAAACAAACAAAATTACCACACAAACTGAAAATAAAAAAAACGGCAACTAATGAAATAAAAATTACATACTTAACATCTGGAACATTATACTGATCGGCATGGAATATCTGATTACCACACACAAAATTGGTGATTTTTGGAATATGGTGTTGGAAACGAATAAATTGATGAACCCACTATATTTGACCTGATTTGATGCAGTGATTTGTGCTCAAGGCCTGATAGCGAAGGATAAAAGCGGTACCAGTGATCCATATGTGACGGTGCAGGTTAGCAAGGTGAAAAAACGAACGCGAACTATGCCGCAGGAACTTAACCCTGTGTGGAACGAGAAGTTTCACT
Organism: Drosophila takahashii; assembly: GCF_030179915.1. NCBI lineage: Eukaryota > Metazoa > Arthropoda > Insecta > Diptera > Drosophilidae > Drosophila > Drosophila takahashii. The sequence continues at coordinate 2,422,767 of NC_091682.1, read as the reverse complement.
TGTGAGTACTTGTGCCCTAAATTCAATCCTTAACTTAATCAAAACACAAAACAATATGAACCGTGTATGTTTACAAACATTAATTACACCTAAGATGCACTCTCTCACTTATGTATACTCTCGTCTCTCTGTTAGTTCCTTAAAAGTCTGGAAACATCTAAATTAAATGTCTACTTGTAGACTACTGATGGCAACAATGTCGATCATTCTTTATTTCACCATGATTGTAATTATTCTTTAAAGCTTGCTCAGAACCTATCCGTGTTCTGAGAGAATCCTTTCGAAAATCAAGTGAAACAAAAGTTGAATGTATACAAGTTGATGTGTTTAAAAGATTGTTTAAGATGATTTTGGATTTGCACTGCTTCTGTATTGCCATTCCTTAAGACTAAGGAAAATTTTGATAACAAGAAAGGAAGTTAACTTCGGCTAGCCGAAGTTGATATACCCTTGTATATTTAAAATGTGGGTTATAAATTATAAACTATCAAAACGCGTACTTCCCACAAAGTTACAATGCCCTTTCTATTATTTTTTGATCGTTCCGACATGTGCACTACCTGCAATAGAAAGAAGAAAGTTTCAACGCGATAGACTAGTTCGCATAGAAACGGACAGACGGGCTAGATGGACTCGGCTATTTGTGTTGATCAAAAATATATATGGGCACTTCCATATTGTTGCTCTGGACATTTGCACACCTTTAAAGTTGAAAAAAATTGGCAAAAGGTAGATTTTAATTTAAAAAATGTGCTTTTCTTTTCACTCTTCCTAAGCTCTATTTTGAGTAGAAATCTGGATTTTGTACCACTTTTAATTTTTAAGATATCGTTAAAAAATTGCTGTATTCGCTCGGGACAAAAATATAAATGGATTTCGGGGAAGTTCATTCAACACCAGACTTTAGCGAATTCTGATGGAATATTTGAATGCGATTTTCTTAAGAATGTTGCCCAGACATGTCGCTGTGAATTGGTTTTGGTTTTACTCAATATTGATTGCCGTTTTTTTATGCAGTTTCAAGCACATTCGCTCGGTACATTTTTTCTCAACGTTTGTAAAGTGGATTTCTTTACCTCTATCCCTTAATTTCTGGCTGTTTTGCTTTTAACTTGTCACAATGTCACATATTAGCATTCCTATAGGATACATTAACGACAGAAGACAGGTCCAAATATCAATTTTTTCAAGACTATAGGGTAATTCCACAATTCCACATTTGGGTCAAATCTCAGAATCAATCGAAACTCCTTTTTTTTCGATAGAGGATTGAAATATAAGGATCGGTTTTTTTTTTTTTAACTCTTACCGTTTTTTTTCTAATTACTTAAAACCGCGTGTATTCCGGCGTACAGAATTTTTTTAATTTAAAATTCCCTTAATAAATACTTAATTTAAAAATTTTAAAAATGTTTTTCTGAAAGATATTAAGATGTCCCACTAAGTTGCATGCCAAATATTTAAATATCTCAAAAGAGTCTCAAATGCTCCATAACTTAAATATCGGAGTTTAATTAAAAAAATATTTTTTAAAAATAAACTGTAATAGTTAAAAAAACAAAACAAGAAAAGAAACTGCCGAAGTTTATATACCCTGGCAGGTATGCCTACTAAATGTGGTTTTTACAATGTCAAAAATCAAAACGCCTACTTTCTACAACGTTACAATGGCTCGTTCCGACATATGTACTACCTGCAATAGAAAGAAGATTTCTGGGAAAGTTTCATCGCGATAGCTTAAGCACTGAGGGACTAGTTCGCATAGAAACGGACAGACGGACAGACGGACAGATGGACAGACGGACATGGCTAGATGGACTCGGCTATTGATGCTGATAAAGAATATATATACTTTATGTGGTCGGAAACGTCTCCTTCACTGCGTTGCAAACATCTGACTGAAATTGTAATACCCTCTGCAAGGGTATAAAAAGAAACCGATCCTTATATTTCAATCCTCTATTGAGATTTGACCCAAATGGGCCTGTCACGTTTCACATGGAATTACCCTATATTGTTTAGAAATATTTAAAAAGGGGTGGTTTGAAAGAGAGAGTAACACAACAGTTACCTAACAAACCAAGAATCCGTAATCAAGAATTTTTTAACTAAAATGTTTCTTTTCATAATCTTTGCGCAGGGGAGCTTTTTATTGTAAAAGCACTTTTATAATGATTCAAGGCGAAAAAGATTTTAAGGCATTCATCGAGGTACATTTTTGATGTTACATATATCTGCTCATGATTAAAAATACTTTATTCGGTCAGAAACGCTTCACTCAATCTGTGACATACTTTTCAAAGAACCAGATATACCCTTTTATACTACGAGTGCCTTTCTTACTTTCATTTAATTACTTTTATTACTCAGAAAAAAAGTCTTGCCTTATTTTATTCATCTATAATTTTTATAAAGCCATTCTGTCACCTTTTATTACATCCTGACCTGAATTTGAGCCGAATGTTTTTCTGGCTGCTTCAGGATATATTCCCCGATTGGTCATAATTTTACCCTGATCAAGGTATACATAAAATATACGATTTCATGTCAATACACCCTAAACTCCGCAAAATGTTTTCTTGTAGAAAACGAAATTATATTTTCATCGGATCGGAAAATTTTAATATACGATTTCATGTCAATAGACCCTAAACTTTGCAAAATGTTTTCTAGAAGAAAACGAAAAAATAATTCCATCGGATCGGAAAATTTTAATTTTCATTTTAGGAAAAATTATTTTTCATTCGACATAAAATCATATCTTTCATATCTAAAATCCACTTATTAGACCCGCTTTATCAAAATATTGTTAAGCAGAATTCAATCGATTCCATGACCCAAAAATAGGATTTTGATACGCACATAAGAAATTCAATTTATGGGGGGAGATACCTGCAAATTTTTAAAGTTTTTCGTGATTTTTTTAAATTAATAAGGGTTTGTGCTGAAATTTCGTAACTTGGCATGTTGATTACATATACTATGTTTATACGATAGCAATCACGATTTCTTGAAAGCGCGAAATAGAAATAACCCCTGTTTATACGACAGCCGAGAATTCATGCTTTTACTCACTCTCAGCTGATAGGGATGCCGGACCGGCAAAAATATCTAATTTTTAATACCACTGATTAGAGATATAGCCTATAAAAGGCCTTCAATTTCTAGCGATCTGGCAACGTCGATCATTTTTTACAGAGTTACCATACTGCATATCACCAAATTTCGCTTTTGGGCTGAAATCATAGTCAACTTTCGTGTGTTGCCGAATTCACGAAATGGCGTTTATACAAGCACGAATCGGCCGAAAGCGTGAAATGATAGCGTGAATTCGGCATCGTATAAACACAGTAATAGTTCTTATATAATTTAAACCAATTTTAATTTTAAAAATGGCGGCCGTCAGGCCTTTTTAAAAAAAAAGTAGGCCAGCTGCGGATCGTCCAAAGGTCGCTGTGTAGATCCGATTTTTATGAAACCAAATTTATTTTGTTAAGAAATAATGTAGAAACTGTCTGAACTTAACTAACATCGAATATCTCAAAAATTCTGGTTGTGGCCCTCTTTCAAAGTAAAAAATCTATTTTGTTCATATTTTTTTTGGTTGTTTTTGCTTTACAAAAAATACATCAACGTACAAATTTCTACGTAAAGTAGGTTCAGAAAGTGGGCTATTTCATTACAAACATTTCTGTAAAAACAGCATGATGATCGAAGTATTACTTTTTGAGATGCACGATCCGCAGCTAAGGAAAACATGGTTTCGAGAAAAACGCATATAAAGTAATGAAATATATTTACTGCATAAGGAAGATGGGTGCCGTCATCCTGATATAAGTTCCAAAATAGTTCGAAACTTTCATGACACATTCGTAAAGAGTTATACTACCAATTTAAATAATAAAAAAAAATTTAATTTTTTTTGTTTTCTTTGTGTATTTTTACCCTTAGACGTTCAAAATCAAATTAATTTTTTTTAAAGAAAATTTTACTAATACTAATTTAAGCCTAACTTCTGAAGTTTTTGTCCGATTGCCTTAAACTTTGTTTATGTAATCTTAAAATGCAACCGCAGTTTTATTTTCAAAACCTAAAAGTACTCATCAGTACAGGTTAATCAACATGCGGCTTTCTTCTACCAACCGGGAACTAAGGCAGAAGGACGCCATTTGGGGTTTAAATTGTATTGATGAGTACTTTCAGGTTTTAAAATTCAAAATGCAGTTTCAAAGTGTTATCTATTATTTTTATTTAAACACCATTTAGGGAACTAAGTCAACACTTGAGACTCTGTTGTTGTCTAGCTTAATGTCTTTTAGAACAAGAAAGAAAGCTAGTTTTGGCCAGCCGTTGTTTATATACCTTGCAGTACAAGTGACAATAAAGAAAACTACACTAGTTTACAGCAAAAAAGATAAACCTTGAGAACAATTTTTTTCGTTTAGTTTTGGGTCGCTGATTACGCTGAACAAATTAAAAAAAAGTTTCCAAAGAACCGTTCTAAAGATATTCAATATATAGATTTTCGGCACTTCTTTTATAAAGCCTAACAGATTTCGTTAGTTTGGTTTTTGACATATGATCAAAATAGTAGCAGTAGATGGAGTATTTCAAATACATTTAAAGTACTTAAAGCAGGGACCGTAATCATTATAAGTTAAATAATATTAATTACTTTGTAATGACTAAAATTCAATTTTTATATTTTACTTAGAGCATAATAATTATTATTGAGCAAAAAAAATAGTACTCAAAAATAATGTTTATTGATGATTTTTTTTTTTGCTCAAAATAAAACTTATTAGTCTCGCGGGCCTCCTGTAAGACTTTTCGCCAATCTGATTTGACAGCCGTCTATGGGCTTATCAAAGCTACCCCCACGATTTTTTGCAAAATGTTATTTTATTCCAATCACAATAAAACTCATCACAGCCTCGCGGTCCTCCTTTAAGACTTTTCTCCAATCTGATTTCATAGCCGTTTATGAAGCCATTAAAACTACACGATTCTTCACAAATTATTTTAGCCACTTTTAAAAAATGGTCGGTCCCTGACTTAAAGTATAAAGTATACTCCTTAATTAACAATAAATACATAATGTACAATAAATAAATACTACAAATAAAATTAAGTAATTTTGAAGAAACATTTTAAATTTTACAAAAAAATATTTCGATTGTTTCTGAGAGTTGACGAACTAAAAGTGACTTCAGTACCTTTAACCAGCGTTTTGGGACAAACAGAAACTCAGACAAACCGAAAAATCCTCTAAAAAACTGTATATTAAAACAATTTTTTTTAAGTCCTATTCATATAATGTGGTTTGTATGTAACCGGATTTTGGTAGGTTGAATACTAGATCCTAACAGGAAGTCCGAGTCCTCATTAAGGCCTTATTTATTTTAAAAGGACATGGCAACATAAACTAAAAAACTGTCCAACGGGGGTGTCCCAGACATATTTTCCAACCGAAATCAGTTATGTTTCTTACGTACATCAATGCCCGTTACCAACCGTATACTTTATTATAAGTCAAAACTTAACTAGATACCATACCTTTTTTAAATAAATAACGCCTTTAGAGTTAGTTCTCACATTAATGCCTGAGGTACCCGAATTTTCTTAACAGGGACTTTATCTGTCCGAGAAATGTTAACCGTCATTCGAGAAGTAGGGCAAGATTAACTCAAATCGTGCTCTTCGACTTCTGTCACTGTATTAGTAAGTGCCCTTCATCGCTACCTGTACTGCGCCACAGCGATGATGATTTAGTCTAGTTTACGAGCGCAGGGTAACCACCATCATCTTCTGTATGTAAATACTACATTTTGGTCGGAACCCTTCATTGTGACGTTATTTTTTTATAAGCCTTGTCAATACACATGTGCCATATAGCACTACATAAGCACAACATAACGTACGTTAAAATACATTTTATTTTTAACAAATTGTACCTTACGCTGATAACTAAATTGTTGTTTATTGGGTGGATGTAGCGAGTGCCACAACTCATCAGACCGTATTAAGGTTCGAGTTTGGGACGAAGACAATGATCTTAAGTCGAAACTTCGTCAGAAATTAACTCGAGAGTCTGATGATTTTTTGGGCCAAACTATTATCGAGGTTCGTACACTCTCTGGCGAAATGGATGTATGGTACAACTTGGAGAAGCGCACAGATAAATCCGCTGTGTCGGGCGCTATTCGGCTTCATATATCTGTTGAAATAAAGGGCGAGGAGAAGGTAGCTCCCTATCATGTACAATATACTTGCTTGCACGAGAATCTGTTTCATTATCTTTGTGAAGAAAATACCGGAATGGTAAGCATTGGATAAATACATTACATTAAGAAGTTTAGTACCTTTTAATAAAAAAACGCATATTTTTAAATATTGTCAAAGGTTAAGTTACCAACTCAAAAAGGTGACGATGCTTGGAAACTGTATTTCGATGAAATTCCTGAGGAGATTGTGGACGAGTTTTCTATGCGGTATGGAATCGAGAATATCTATCAAGCTATGACGCACTTCCATTGCCTATCTGCCAAGTACCTTTGTCCCGGAGTTCCAGCTGTAATGAGTACCCTGCTGGCAAACATAAACGCTTATTATGCTCATACGACTGCTTCTTCAGCTGTGTCGGCCAGTGATCGCTTTGCAGCAAGCAATTTTGGGGTAATCTACATTTATGATTATTTTTACAAGGATATATTAAATATGACACATTTATAACTGTAATTTCTTAGAAAGAAAAATTTGTAAAATTGCTGGACCAGTTGCACAACTCTCTCAGAATCGATTTGTCAATGTACAGAAACAACTTTCCTGCTTCGAGCCCAGAAAAGTTAATGGATCTAAAGTCGACAGTCGATTTATTGACCAGCATAACATTTTTTCGCATGAAGGTAATTTAACTGTAGATAAATTTCAACAAAATATATAATTTATTTATACACTTAGGTACAAGAGCTGTCTAGTCCGCCGAGAGCGAGTACGGTAGTTAAAGACTGTGTTAAGGCGTGCCTAAGATCCACCTACCAGTTTTTATTTGAAAACTGCTATGAACTTTACAACAGAGAATTTCAGGTAAAATTCTTTACATTGAATAGAAACACAACTAGGGTATTCATCTGTGTTGCAGAAGTGTACAATTGTTAAGGGGGGGTAGGGTCTTTAGCACCAAAAAATCGACCAACTTTGCGATTTTTTCTATAAAAACTGGTTGAATGTATTTAATTCAAACCTTTTGTATATTATTAACATCCACTAATTTTTATAACCGATACTATCGGCTAATATATCGGTGGCAAAGCGATTAAAAAACTATTAAAACACTTTTAAAAAAAAGGCGTTTTGCGGTGTTCACTGTACCTTCGCTAAAAATGATCGGATCTCCATTTTGTTGTTACATTTCGCTTAAGAATTAAAAAAAACCCACCCCCTGGGAAGCCCTTTTTTAATTTTTTATTTTCGAGAATTTTTTTCGAGATTCCAAAGTCAAAAATGCGTTTTTCACCTAAAAAAAGGGACTTTCGGCATAAAAAAAAATATTTAAAGTTAAAAACTTAAAAAAAAACGCTTCCCAGGGGGCGGGTTTTTTTATGCAGAAAAATATGCGAGAAATTTGAAAACGATCGGTTAATCCGTTTACAAATGCCGATGAACACGGACTTTCGAAACGTGGTATCGAGAAAAACACACTTAAAGATGCACTTACGTACCTAAAGTCTTAGAGGTTAGGGTACTAATTTTAGCATAACTTCTAAAATTTTTGTCCGAAAAACTTAAAACTTTTTTTGTATATTCTTAAAATATTATTCTACAAAAAAAAAATTTAAAAAAAATTGTTTTTTTTTGTGCAATACCCTAAGTGCCTGATTTTTTGGTTCAAAAAATAGATCAATAACACAGGCCGACAGTGTTTTTGGTGCAGCCCCATTGGCAAGCCTGTTCACCACATCAAGTTGGTTGTGAATAGAGGTGAACAAATTACTTCAATGACTCATAGACTTTGATTGAATCTAATAATAATGGAACCTTAAATGCAATTATGTACAAGGGCACCTAATCCATTTTTTGGCATAGGTTTTAATACAGTTAAGCACAGACCCTCGAAGATATCTTAAAACAAAACATTAAATGTTGCTATTTTTTCAAATCGCGATTGCCCAAATACCACCCGTTAAACGCGAAAAGTAAGTATGCAGATATGCTTATATACGTCTATATTAACTTATTTTAATGCCAATAGGCCTGGACCTTTTAATAAAGTCCATTTTGTTGACCTGCGTAATCATTATTTACGGTCCCTGATTTAAAACCTCTTTTTTAAACCATTATTTATACACAAGTACAAAATATTTGTATACATAGGCTGGGGTGTTGTAGGCCTAGTAAACTATTTATTATGGAAATTATTGTTGGAACTGCTTACACTTTTCAATCGTTTGCAACGCAATTGAATACCCTAAATGTAACATGAATTTATTTAAGTAATGTTAAAAAACTTGCTCGACTTGTTCATGAAGCTTTTATAAGTGATTATTTTAACAAGTAAACAATTTAAAAAGTATATTTAAATGTAAATGTTTGTTTAATAGCAAGTATAACTTTTTTATTTCCTAGAAATAAAAACCTTTTTATAGAAAATACCAGGGACCGAAAATAACTGTTATTGTACATTTTTCATACAAAAAAAAACACGCACTTAGAAGGGTCCTAAAAATTTACAAATCCGTAATGATTCTTATTTTTTGATTTTTATAATAAAACTCAAAAAATAACTGTTATTTTTTGATTTTTATGAATAACAGTTATTCTCTTGACATTTTTAAAAAATAAAATAATTTTAAAAAAACATATTACCCGTGTTTTATATAACTTACTAAAAATTTGTTAAAAAAGTCAGCCGCGCATATTTTATACCTATATTTTTTTTAAATTTATTTTACCCACAAAATCGCCATAAATAAAGTTTGAGTTTTATTTTTGATCACGACTAATAACTGTTATTTGTCAACTTTTATTATAAAACTCAAAAAATAACAGTTATTCTTTGAGTTTTACTTTACAAATCAGAAAATAACTGTTAAAGTGTGATTTTTAAAATAAAACCTATAACAGTTACGGTCCCTGGAAAATACTGCTGCCCTATTATTTTGTAAATACACTGTGCAACATTTTTAAGGTTTTTGAGTGTAATTGCGATTTAGTTCGGGGTTAAGAGCCGAATACAATTTTTTTTTTTATTTGCTCAGAATTATTATAATTATGTATATTTAATATTTTTTAAAGAAAGAAAAATAATAGAAAATAGTTATTTTAGAAAAAGTGCAGCTGTCGTAAGATTGGATTTCAAATTTTTTTTATCCGAACGCGAGACAATCCAAAAAAAACGCCATGTGGGTTTGAATAGTTTTAATCAGTAGTTTCAGATTTTGAAACTGCGGTTAAATTTTCGGCGTTGCATTGTGATATTAATGATTTAAAGAAAAACAAGAGAGGGCGCTGTAGTCGGGTTGTGTCCCGACTATCTAATACCCGTCACTCAGCTAAAGGGATGGCGAGGGAGATTGATATATACAATTTTGATTGCGCGTAACTTTTTAATGAATGGTCCGATTTGAAAAATGTCTCCTACATATCGGTAGGTATAAAAATACACAACAAAATTGCTTCTCGGAAATCTTTAAAGGTGTGGGCGCCGGACACATTTTTAAATCGTTAGTGAGCGATTGTGGGCGTTAGAGGGGGCGTGGCGCTCGACTGAAATAAACTTGCGCTGCGTAGGAAGCCCAAGAATATGAGCTTTTGTAGTTTCCGAGATCTCAGCGTTCATACGGACAGACAGACAGACGGACATGGCTAGATCGACTCGGCTAATAAAAAATTACAATGTAACCTTTTACTCTACGAGTAACAGGTATAAATATATGAATTTTGTTTAAGTCAAATATCACTGTGGACGGCAGAATGAGAGTGTGCAAAGGTGACACACGAAGGATACACGAAGAAATGAAAATCTGCTGTGATCGTCCGATCATAACGTTCGATGCATCGCAAAAACTAAGAGGATTGCATACTAAGACTTAAACAATTTTTATTGGTTTGACAGAAAGGTCGGCGGAACTGTACAAAAAAATTGAGAAAATTGGAGCTGTTAGGCCGGTGGGGATAAATAACCACTTGTATAGCCTAGTTGTATTCTTATTGAAAATACGCGTCATATTATAAAATCCGAAACATCATTATAAGAAACGATTGTTCTACGACTTTTGAAACAACCCGGGTTTTGAAGGCTTATAGTTTCTAAACGAATAAATCTTTTCGTGCTGTACCCCTTTAAAAAGATAATATGCTATTCTCGCCGTCTTTATAAAAATTGGTTAAACACAATAGTTTAAAATTTTTGGCAAAAAGTTTATTAAGTTTATTCTTCGTGCAAAAGTATGTAACAGCTAGAAGGAAGCATTTCTGACCCTATAAAGTATATATATTCTTGATCAGGATCACTAGCCGAGTCGATCTAGCCATGTCCGTCTGTCCGTCTGTCTGTCTGTCTGTCTGTCCGTATGAACGCTGAGATCTCGGAAACTATAAAAGCTAGAAGACTGACATTTTGCAAGCAGATTCTAGGAGTTCCTACGCAGCGCAAGTTTGTTTCAAAAGGGTGCCACGCCCCCTCTAACGCCCACAATCGCGATTTTAAAAATTTAAATATTTCGGAAAAGTAAAAATGTTTTATTGTGTTTATCAATACCTATCGAAATGTAGAAGAAATTTTTAAATCGGACCATTCGTTAAAAAGTTACGGCGGATAAAAGTTTTTATCCCCATCTCCTTCGCACTCCCTTTAGCTGAGTAACGGGTATCTGATAGTCGGGGCACCCGACTATAGCGTTCTCTCTTGTTTTTTAAATCACTTTTTGGCTATTCTCTAAAGCGACTCTAACGATTTCTTTTTCAATTTAAAACTATGTAGCCCTTGAGATTCTTTAACTATGTAACATATTTTATTTATAAAAATGCGCGTTTGAATGCCCAATAACCAATTAGATAAGAACAAATTCTTTAGCTTAAGGCCCCGTAGCTATAGCTAAGTTTAAGTTCGTCTGTAAATTTTACATTATAGTCGAACACTTTATAATAATAATAAGAACAAATTCTTAATAACGATTTTTAAGGTATAAAGAAAACATACTATTTTGACATCGACAATAATATTATGTAATTTATGTAATAAATTAATTATTAAAGGCCGGAAAGCGCAAAAAAAAAATTCGGATATCTTCAAATATTATTTCTATACATCGACTAACAATTTAATGTAATAAATTAATTATTACAGGCCGGGATACAGTAATGAATTAGTCTTGGCCTTGTCAATGGAAATTTCTTGATTTAAATGCCATTAACATAGTGTTCATACGCGTATTATAGCTAAAGAGATTTATGTTGAAAACATAAACTTCTGATCGGTCGTGACGATCGCACCATCAACATACAAAAGTTCTGAAATTATATTTTGTGACGAAAAATGCTTGTACATTCTACTTAATAAACGTACTTTATAAAATATTAAAATATTGAATCATGTTTAAAATTACCTTTGGTTTCTTAAATGTACAGGTGGATCCCAACGAAGCAAAACGGGCTCCGGATGATCATGAACCCAAATTGGATAGCGTTGACTTCTGGCACAAACTAATAGCTTTAATTGTATCGGTTATAGACGAAGATAAAAACAGTTATGGAACAGTTTTAAACCAATTTCCTCAGGAACTTAATATTGGCCAAGTAAATGTTGCATTCATTCCTATTTGCTCTTAAAATTAATAATTTTTCCCTATATACAAATTGCAGTTATCAGCATCCTCAATGTGGCATCTTTTTGCTGTCGACATGAAATACGCACTTGAGGAACACGAACAGCACCGTCTATGCAAGTCGTCGGCTTACATGAATCTACACTTCAGAGTTAAATGGCTATATAGTAACTACGTTAAGGAGGTGCCTCCCTACAAAGGTGCGGTCCCCGACTACCCAGCATGGTTCGAACCTTTTGTGATGCAGTGGCTCAACGAAAATGACGATGTGTCATTGGAATACCTTCACGGCGCATTTAAACGAGACAAAAAAGACGGGGTAAGAACTCCAGTAGGAAATTAAAAACCTGGAATAGTAAGTTCTCTGCACACATGTACGAGTAAAAATATTAAGAGCCGTTTCCTTTTCCACCTCTTAAATTAACGGAAGAGTTTAAACCTAGAAAATGTATGATCATTATACCCGTTACTCGTAGAGTAAAAGGGTATATTAGATTCGTGCAAAAGTATGTAACAGGTAGAAGGAAGCGTTTCCGACCCTATAAACTATATATATTCTTGATCAGGATCACTAGCCGAGTCGATCTAGCCATGTCCGTCTGTCTGTCTGTCTGTCTGTCCGTATGAACGCTGAGATCTCGGAAACTATAAAAGCTAGAAGATTGACATTTTGCATGCAGATTCTAGGAGTTCCTACGCAGCGCAAGTTTGTTTCAAAAGGGTGCCACGCCCCCTCTAACGCCCACAATCGCTTATATACGATTTTAAAAATTTCAATATTTCGGAAAAGTAAAAATGCAGTTTTATGGTGTTTATCCATACCTATCGAAATGTAGAAGAAATTTTTTAAATCGGACCATTCGTTAAAAAGTTACGGCGGATCAAAGTTTTTATCTCCCCCTCCTTCGCACTTCCTTTAGCTGAGTAACGGGTATCTGATAGTCGGGGCACCCGACTATAGCGTTCTCTCTTGTTTAGAGTTAAAACGTACTTTAAATTTAACGTGTAGGCCAAAAAGGAAAGTAAAAACCTTTGAGTAAGTTCTCTGCACATATGTACAAAGAGTAAAAAAAATGTGAACCGTTTTTTTGTCCATACGTTAAATTAAAGGTGGAGTTTAAACCTTGAAACATTTTTTTTGAGGTGTAAACTGGCAGACGGTATTATGATTTCAGTCAGAAGTTTGCAACGCAGTGAAGGAGACGTTTCCGACCCCATAAAGTATATATATTCTTGATCAGCATCACTAGACGAGTCAATCTAGCCATGTCCGTCTGTCCGTCTGGCCGTCTGTCCGTCCGTCTGTCTGTCCGTTTCTACGCAAACTAGTCTCTCAGTTTTGAGGCTATCGCGATGAAATTTTCCCAAAAGTCTTCTTTCTATTGCAGGTAGTATATAAGTCGGAACCAACCGGATCGGACAACTATATCTTATAGCTCCCATAGGAAGGAAACGTAAAAAAAAATCTAGCTTCGGTGTTATTTGAAATAAAACCTTCTACTCTTGGAAATATTATTATACCCGTTACTCGTAGAGTAAAAGGGTATATTAGATTCGTGCAACAGTATGTAACAGGTAGAAGGAAGCGTTTCCGACCCTGTAAACTATATATATTCTTGATCGGGATCACTAGCCGAGTCGATCTAGCCATGTCCGTCTGTCCGTCTGTCTGTCTGTCCGTCTGTATGAACGCTGAGATCTCGGAAACTATAAAAGCTAGAAGATTGACATTTTGCATGCAGATTCTAGGAGTTCCTACGCAGCGCAAGTTTGTTTCAAAGTTTGTTTCTAACGCCCACAATCGCTTATATACGATTTTAAAAATTTCAATATTTTGGAAAAGTAAAAATGCAGTTTTATTGTGTTTATCAATACCTATCGAAATGTAGAAGAAATTTTTTAAATCGGACCATTCGTTAAAAAGTTACGGCGGATCAAAGTTTTTCTCCATCTCCTTCGCACTCCCTTTAGCTGAGTAACGGGTATCTGATAGTCGGGGCACCCGACTATAGCGTTCCCTCTTGTTTTTTAAATATTTCCGAATTTCGAATAAAATATTTAAAAAATCGGACGACTATATAATATAGCTGCCATAGGAACGATCGGAAAATTAATGGGAAAGTAATAGGAAATAAATTTTAGCTTTTTCGGTTTTTATTGTATTCTCTTCTACTTTAGGACATGACTCTTTTTAAATATTTCCGAATTTCCATTTTAATTTTATCAAAATCGGACGACTATATCATATAGCTGCCATAGAACCGATCGAAAAATTAATGGCCGAAGCTAGCTTTCTTTCTTGTTTATTTTACAATAAAATTACAATTTCGACTCTAGGTACTGGGGGTCCAACAGTTACGACCGCCGATTAAATAAAATATCGAAGTATCAAAGCCGAGAATGTTTAGTTCGTTCAGTTAAATTTTTTGGTGACAGAAATCTAAATTAATGAATGAATACTAAGTTAATTAATTGCTACACTACTAAATCAGCTTTTTTGTATAATTCTTTAATGGCTTGCCCTACACCCTTACTTGTGCAATATTATAACCATTCTTAAATTCTTAAAATCTGCATTGTCTTTTAGTTTCAAAAGAGCAGCGAGCACGCGCTTTTTTCAAATTCGGTTGTCGACGTTTTTACGCAATTGACGCAATGTTTCGATGTTGTTAGCAAACTCGAGTGTCCTGATCCAGAAATTTGGAAACGTTACATGAGGCGTTTTGCTAAAACAATCGTAAAAGTGCTAATAGCTTATGCGGATATTGTAAAAGTCGAGTTTCCAGATCATATGAAGGATGAAAGAATTGTGAGTAGAACAATTAGCCGACAATTTAACACCCATACACTGTTCCTTATGCATCCTTTTCTTGTACTACTGCGGTAATAGGCCTGCATACTTATGAACAATATCCAACAACTAAGAGTGCAGTTGGAAAAAATGTTTGAGTCTATGGGAGGGGATAAGCTAGAAGAGGACGCAGCCAATATTTTAAAAGAACTTCAACAGAATCTGAACTCGGCATTAGACGATTTGGCATCACAATTCGCCATCAGGTGAACCCACAGATGCAGTGCGGAAAACGTAATTTTATGACTAATTATAACTTATTCATTTTTAACATTAGTTTGGAGCCCCGAATAACTCAGTCGGTGCGAGAACTGGGTGACATGCTACTTTCAATCAAGGGGGGCAGTGGAACTCTGGCGGCTGGTAACCTAGCAGCCCAAAGAAACGCGGTCGCCGTTGAGGCCGATGAAGTTTTAAGACCGCTTATGGATTTGCTGGATGGTTCTTTAACTCTTTATGCCCAATCATGTGAAAAAACCGTACTGAAGCGATTATTGAAGGAGCTATGGAAGATCGTAATGCGAATATTGGAGAAAACAATTGTTCTACCACCAATGACTGATAAAACTGTTCGTATAATGATCTCTAATCTTTGCCATCAAATATATATATATATTCTTTAATAGATGATGTTTAAGCACCTTACTGACAATGCAAAAAACTTAGCATCCAATGCAAAAATTGAAGACATGGGACGATTGTTCAAGTCACATATGGCTGGAAAGCAGGATGTTAAAAGTGCTCTTAGCGGGGTAATGGACATATCAAAGGAAGTCGAAAAAAATTTATCACCAAAACAGTGTGCCGTACTTGACGTTGCCTTAGATACAATAAAACAATATTTCCACGCCGGTGGCAATGGACTGAAAAAGACATTTCTTGAAAAATCGTCCGAGCTGCAAAGTCTACGTTATGCACTCAGTTTATATACGCAAATGACCGACACACTAATCAAAACCTTTATATCTAGCCAAGTCCACGAGGGTAAGTACAATTGAAATTACCTAATAAGATAGACAATAACTTCTGTTAGTATTTTTGAGTTCAAAGAGGTAAAGTCGTATTGGAGACAATATTTTTTTAAGCCTAGTACTCAGTTCGCCTAAGAGTTTCACTAGTCGAAAAATATTAATCTTTTAGTGTGACCGAAGTTTTCGGAGTTCATCCGCAATGCATGTAGCATGGTCTTACTCTCAGAAAACAAATCAACTTACAAAACGTTGATCCGACCTGGGTCGCAAGCTTTAAATTTGCTGTTGGAATGGCGATATGTATTGCAGCAACTCCTACAGGCAGTTTTCCATTGGTTTTTTTTTTTAAGGCTTTGATTTTAACGAATGTTGAAAATGAAGGTTGGTCGCACGACTAGTGCATATGACCAGATACTTTGTCTTGAATTTTGTGTTACACAAACTTAACCTAAAAGTGAATCCACACCACGAGGTCCCTTGCCCTACCCGGCGTGAAATGTGCGTGTTTCTTCAACGGCCTGTGAATGTGGACAATTTTTTTTTTTTTTTTTAAGCCTAGTACTCAGTACGACGAAAACTGCTAGCTAAGCATAAGAGTAAGCGAGAGGCAAATAGGTAGCTAAAGCCTTTAGCCGGGGACTTTTTTCACCGCGGTACTCAGTTGAGCTAAGGAAATGGTAAGGAAATACTAAAAAAATACTAGATTTAGCGGGTGAATTCCGATGAACGCCTTTAGCCGCGGCCCAAAGAATAAAAAATTTGATCTTTGGCTGTGTTTGTGCAGAAGCGGTGTGCCAATAACATATTATAAATAGAATGAAAGCCCCAAAAACCAATGGAAAACTGCCTGTAGGAGTTGCAGCAATACATATCCTCATTCCAACAGCAAATTTAAAACTTGCGACCTAGGTCGGCTAATCATTTTATAATATTTCAAAATTGGCGCCAGTTGATTTGTTTGCAGAGAGTAAGACCATGCTACATGCATTGCGGATGAACTCCGAAAACTTCGGTCACACTAAATGATTAATATTTTTCGACTAGTGAAACTCTTAGCCGAACTGAGTACTAGGCTTTATTCTTTGGGCCGCGGCTAAAGGCGTTCATCGGAATTCATCCGATAAATATAGTATTTTTTTGGTATTTCCTTACTATTTCCTTAGCTCAACTGAGTACCGCGGTGGAAAAAAGTCCCAGCTAAAGGCCTTAGCTACCTATTTGCCTCTCGCTTACTCCTATGCTTAGCTAGCAGTTTTCGTCGTCCTGAGTACTAGGCTTTAGTTACGAATTTTGTACAATCATTAAAAAATGTAGGTAACAAAAATTTTAACCCGTGAGTGAAAGGGTATATGGTATTCGAGCAAAAGTATGTAATAGTATAGTATATAAAGTATATATATTCTTTATCAGGGTCACTAGCCTAGTCGATATAGCCATGTCCGACTGTCTGTATAAACGCTAAGATCTCGGAAACTTCAAAAAATGAAAAGTTCGGATTACCCACACATATTCTTGGGCTTCCTTCGCAGCGCAAGTTTGTTTCAGCCGAGCGCCACGCCCCCTATAACGCCCACAATCGCCTTAAACGATTTTAAAAGGTGTCTGGCGCCCACACCTTTTAAGATTTCGGAGAATTATAAATGCAATTTTATTGTGTTTATTTATACCTATCGAAATGTGGAAAAAAAATTTCAAATCGGACCTTTCGTTAAATCCATTTCCCTCGCACTCCGTTTAGCTGAGTAACGTTTATCTGATAGTCGGGGCACAATAACAATAAACTTCCGTTTGCCGAATTTAACTTCCTTTCTTGTTAAATTTAGTTACCTTAAAAAGCCCGCTTTATAACAGTTAATTTTAACATTAACATGACCATTAATTTTTAGATAAAAGATTTTTCAAATAGCTTATATATTTATACCCGTTACTCGTAGAGTAAAAGGGTATATTAGATTCGTGCAAAAGTATGTAACAGGTAGAAGGAAGCGTTTCCGACCCTATAAACTATATATATTCTTGATCAGGATCACTAGCCGAGTCAATCTAGCCATGTCCGTCTGTCTGTCTGTATGAACGCTGAGATCTTGGAAACTACAAAAGCTAGAAGGTTGAGATTTTCCACACATATTCTTGGGCTTCCTACGCAAGTTTATTTCAGCCGAGTTCCACGCCCCCTCCAACGCCCATAATCGCCCACTAACGATTTTAAAATGTGTCTGGCGCCCACACCTTTAAAGATTTCCGAGAAGTATAAATGCAATTGTGTTGTGCATATTTATACCTATCGAAATGTAGAAGTCATTTTTTAAATCGGACCATTCATTAAAAAGTTATACGCAATCAAAAAAAGTTATATATCCATCTCCCTCGCACTCCATTAAGCCGAGTGACGGGTACACGAACCCGACTATAGCGTTCTTTCTTGTTTCATTTTCCTTACGTTCTTTTTAATTATTTTTCCACGCTTTTATTGAAATTTTAACATAATTCAGTTGACCCTGAAAACGCAGAGGAAAGTGTTGGCGAAATTTCCGTGCAAATAGACTTATTTTCACATCCAGGCACCGGCGAACATAAAGTAAACGTTAAAGGTAAAGTAGACTAAATAAAAACAAATATAATTTTCTTTTACTGATAACATACTCATAATTAATGTCCTTTCCTTAGTCGTTGCTGCAAATGATCTTAAGTGGCAAATACCGTCGGGAATGTTTCGACCATTCGTTGACATCAATCTAATCGGACCACACCTGCAGGAAAAAAAGAGAAAATTCGCTACAAAGTCGAAGTCTAACAATTGGTCACCCAAATACAACGAATCATTTAGTTTGTAAGTGGTTGTTAAACATAAGTTCTAAAATTTTATAACACATTAAATTTGTCTTCCAGCACCATTGGAAATGAGGAGCAGTTAGACTTTTTTGAGTTGCACATTTGCGTTAAGGACTATTGTTTTGCCCGTGATGATAGACTTGTAGGCGTGGCTGTAATTCCACTAAAGGACATATCGGAAAAGGTTTGGAATGCTTTTCAAAATTAAAAACACAATACTTTTTATGTAATGCATCACAGGGCTCGGTCGCATGCTGGTTACCCTTAATGAGGCGTATTGAAATGGACGAGACGGGTTGGACCATTTTAAGAATTTTGTCACAACGTAATAATGACGAAGTAGCCAAGGAATTTGTTAAGCTGAAATCGGAAATACGGCAGGAGCCAACAATGGGTACATAAACATGGCAGCCCGTATTACCCAATCTTCAAAACTTCACCTACAACATTACATATTACAAAAATCTTAAGTTGGCAAAAGTTTCTTAATTTTTAATTATTTTACTACGATTCCTAGGCACCATTCTCATATAAACCAAATCATACATAAAATATACAATATAAATATAAAAGTATCTCTAAACACTATGGATGTTATAAAAGATATGTTCTGTGACGTATACGTGAATATCATGATTCTATCACGTTTATGAAATGACCCACATTCAAACCTCCAAAAATATATGTAATGCCCAAAACAATATTAAAATTTGCACTCAAACTTTTAAAAAACTGATCATATTAACTTCTGGCTATACACATATAATTTTGTCAACTGATAAATCCGCATACTTTCGTACATTTGTACATAATGCTGGTCGAACGCTAATAAATTTATTTACTAAATCCATTTTCATCTGTACATTTAAAAATCACTACACGCACATTCCTATTTATGTAAATAAGTACCTGTATAAATATTAATTGGTAATTCTCGAAAACATTTGTTAAAGATACTTCACATAAACAATTAGACCATGTGAATCCTTATTTTTTTCTATTGCAATAAAATTTAAATAGTATTTAAATTGTCGAAATAAATATTAATATTTCATCAAAGATAAAAACAAGCTTTATTAAGAATCCAAGATATTGCGGCTAGGGAAGGATCTAGCAAATCCAAATTTAATGGTGGGTTTAAAATTTATGATTTAAAGATGTTTTTTTTTTTGGGCTAATGGACAATAGGTAGTGTTGATTTATTTGGCCGATAGTGGATGCGGCCAGGTACATTGGAACCGTCACACGACGTGACGTAGAGACATTAATGTAGAGTGTATGATGTAGAATGTCATAGCAGCGTTCCCAGTGGTGAGAATTTGACCAGAGTAGTCAGGGAATGTGTAGTTGGGGTCTTCAGGCGCGTTCTTGTGACCCGAATGATCTATATGTGGTGTACAAGAATGGAACGTATTGCAGCGTGCCGAAAAATAAAATTTTAGAAAGTGTATGTAATGACGAATGTAATAATTTTTCGTCACAAATGTTGATATCATAACTTTTGTATGTTGAAGGTGCGGTCGTCACTAGTTTTTTACCTCGTTAAGAGGTGTTTTTATTTAATATCAGAAGTTTTTGTTTGTTTACTTTAGCTCTCACAGGAGCTAATATATACATTTAAATTTAAATTGGTCAATCATAATTTTAAAACTATTGTATTTAAACGAATTAAGTTAAAAAGGCGTTGAAGTATTTCAAAATACCTTTTAAACGAGGTATAGCACATGTCTGTAGCTTTAGTAGTGTAGAACTTACAAACTATTTCGTAGCTATTTTTAGCTTTTTTCCCGCTAAAGTAGCGGGTTTTTCCAAAAGTCGTAGAACAAGAGATTCCTATATGGAACTGTTAAATGCAAATTACCTGATTTCATGACCCTAAAATACAGTTTGGACACCCACGCACAAAATTCAATGCTCAGGAAGCGTTAGTTGTTCTGAGCTGGCAAAAGTGGCTATTTTCGTTTCTTAATAACTTTTAAACGTGAGTTTTTACAATAATGTGTTATATAACAAAATTTAAGGAATCTCAAGGGCTATATAATTTAAAGTTTTAAAGAAAATCGTTAGAGCCGTTTTTGAGAAAAATAGAAAAAAAGTTTAAAAAAAATTGGTTTTGTGCATAAGTTTTTAAGTATTGCATATACATAAAGAAGGCGTTTATTGTACTTCAAAATACCGTTAATATGAGGTATAGCACAAGTCGCAAGGTATGGGCTTACGAAATTTAGCTATTTAAAGCTGTTTTCCCGCTAAACTAGCGAGTTCTTCCAAAGTTGGTAAAACTAATGTTTCTTATATCGAGCCGTTTAACACCATATAAAATTTCCAGGACTTTAAACCAACGTTTTGGGACAGACTGACATACTGACAAACTCACAAACAGAATTAATCTTTAATTTTGGGAAGAAGAAGAAAAAATATTTTAGCTATAACTTTTAAACGGAGTATCGGATTTTATCATATGATTCATATTTTCTCATCGTTTACTAGGCCTTTAACAATTTTTAATGATTAAAAATTACCTTTTAAGTGTTTTGACAATTTCTAAATGACAAACAGTAAAAAGTCATTTTTTAATCTATTAAAAACTTACAATTATTTATTTAACCGTCCATTTAATAAACAATAATTTTAAAATTTTTTTATTTATTATTTTTTTGTGTTATGTAATTTATTAAACATTTTTAAATATTTTTTTTTAATTTTTTAAAAAATTTTATAATTTTTATTAAAAAATCGGAGCGTCCGATTTTCTTATATGACCCCTCATATTAAGCCATTTTCAGTAGGAATACAACGAACGTTCTGCGAGGGGCCAATTATCCCCACCGGCCCTAACAGATCCAAATTTCTAAATTTTCACTTCTACACTTTCACCTAGAGCGGTAATTGTTTTTCTTGAGGTCTATCCTCAATCCTTTAAGTTTTAGCAATACCTTTAATTTGGTGTATTCGGACTATATCGGACTATCACAGCAGATTTTCAATTTTGCGGCTATATATAGTGGTCGCCTTCGCACACTCTTCTTGTGCGCTTCGTCTCTACATGGACTACCGTCAATAGTGATACGCGTCGAAAGAGGGGTCATATGATAAAATCCGATGCTCCGTTCAAAAGTTATTCCAAAATTAAGATTTTAGAGGACTTTCCAAAATAAAACAAGAGAGAACGCTTTAGTAGGGTTGGTGTCCCGACTATCTAATACTATCTACTATCTAATCACTCAGTTAAAGAGAGTGCGAACTCTGTACTCGGGTTGGTGTCCCGACTATCTAATAATCGAAACTCATATAAAGGGAGTGCGAGAGCGATAGATATATAAACAATTTTGATTGCGTATAACTTTTTAATGAATGGTCCGATTTGAAAAATATCTTCTACATTTCGATAAGTATAAATAAACACAACAAAATTGCATTTATACTCGGAAATCTTTAAAGATGTGGGCGCAGGACACATTTTAAAATCGTTAGTGGGCGATTATGGGCGTTAGTGGGGGCGCGGCGCTCGGCTGAAATAACCTTGCGCTGTGTAGGAGGCCTAAGAATATGTGTGGAAAATCTTAACCTTCCAGCTTTTGTAGTTTCCGAGATCTCAGCGTTCATACGGACAGACAGACGGACAAAATCTGTGTAAATCGTGTCCATCTGTGAGTGATCCTCAAATGCATGTACACAGTGACTCGTAAAAATGGCCAAGTTGGTCGTCGTAGATCGACCAGGCATGAAGCCATGTTGGTTAGGTTCTATATAACACCTTATTAAGAAAGATGATTTTTTGAATATTATTCTTTCGAACAGTTTAGCAATGTTGCCGATTTTAGCAATCGGCCTGTAATTCGAAATATCAAATTTACTTCCTCCTTTATGGACCGGCATAACTCTAGAAATTTTCTATCTAATTGGGAATCTACCCTGAGACAAAGAAGAAGAAAACAAGATCTGCAGAGGTAGGTACAGACTGCCAATGCAATTCTTAAGGAAGAATGAAGAAATACCATCAAAGTCTAGCCTTGGGGAATCATCAAAATAACTGATTGCTTCAGAAATGTCATCATACGATATGTCCAGACTTTCAATGCTGAAAATTTCTGGAATTGAATTTAATATTTCCTGATCATACCAATCATTGGAAGGTTCAATGTTTGAGGAAAAGCACGCAGCAAACAAATTGGCGATATCGGCCTCAGTGGAAGCAACAATATTACCATAAGACATAGCGCCAAAACGCCTTAGGGTTGTCCTTCAAGCTATGCTCAACTTCACAAATGTATTGGTTTTAAAGAAATTTATTGAGAAACTCAAACTCACGTTTATGCTGCCTGTATCTCTCACCATCTGCTGGGTTATGTATTCTAGTAAATTTCTTGTAATATTTGTTCCTAAGGTTATTGTATTTTTGCAGTCCTTTCGTATACCAAGGAAGCCTGTAGGAACCCCGTACCCTGGAACGGACTATGCTGTCAAGAGTAGGGGAGAGTGGGGCAATTTCGTCAGCATTTTTTCAAAGCTATTTTTTGTCCATATTGAGACACGTTATCATATTTCTTTTTTAATTGATGAATGCGGTTAGCACCAAGCTTTAAAATGTGACATTCCCCTATTTTTTTAATTACCTTGGTGATTTATAAAAAAATAAAGAGTAAAACCAATATACTGGGGCAATCTCGCCACACAGGGTGGTAAATTCACAACACCACCGTGGCAATTTCGTCGCCTGAAAAATGTAGGGAGTTTAACGCCTGTAAATATGCTACACTGATCAAGCGTACCATTTTTGTTGACGTCCTATATTTGTTGCTGCTGCTGGTAGTCTGTTCGTTAGCCAGCTCGTCAAATATAAAAATATGTATTTAAAATAGGTGCGAATTTACCCTTAGCGTAGGGTGGCGAAATTTCCCCACACAGTACGTTTTTAGAAATAATTATTTTTCTTATGAAATTAGGCGCGAAGTTAAAAATCACTAACGCAGAAATGCACATTATAGCACTGTGTATTATATAAAAAAAAATGTATCTTATCCCTTTTCAATTAAGGCATACAGAAAAAATTTCGTCGAGAACTAAATGTAGCTTTTGAACTATTAAAACACATTTAATATTATAGCTTAATTATCTTGACCTTCTGTGCAAAAAAAATGCATTGGTTGTGTCATGCCGTCTTGAAGGACTAAAACAAAAAAATTATATATTTTTACGACTTATGGATTCCGAGATATTGCAGGTGACGAAATTGCCCCTGTGACGAAATTACCCCACTCTCCCCTATATCTAATAGTTAAAAGAAAAGTTTTATAATTAGTTTTAATGTAAGGGTTAGATAGTAAGGCACACCAATTCATGGATAGCAGGCAATCCCCTAGGGAACTCAAACTAGAGGGATAAAATATGTATCTAGGAAAGCAGAAAGCTATAAAATTCAATGTTAAAGCACAAGGGTTTGTGATGGACAACACAATTTGAAATGGTAAATTCAGCAAGAGTTACGTTAGAATGAACAATGGAATTAATGAAGATTAAATCAAGAAGCTTATGGAAATCATTGAAAATATTATTAATTTGGGTGAGGCCCATACTAAAACAGTCATCAATGATAATTATTTCATGTGAATGATGCACGTTTCCGTGCACCATAGCAGCTGCTTGTGGGTCACACGTCCAGAAAACAGAACTGAGGTTGAAGTCTCCTGCCACACATATGCCATCAGAGTCCTCCAAGCTGGCATGGATGTTCGATATGTTGTCAAGGTGAGCCTGGTAAAGTCCAGAATCACTGCCCGGAGGAATATAGGAAGCCACAATCGATATCTTCCCGGATGATCATCATTAACGAGTCGAATTGGCATAAAACAAAATTTACGGCTAACAGCCACTATAACGCCACCTCCTCTCCCGCACTGCATTCTGCCGAAGTCTCTATCCTTACGAAATACTTGAAATATATTAGGATCGAAGAATTCATCCGAACTGAAGTTAGAATCAAAAGAGAGAGGCGGTGAAGAGCACAGTGAAGAGAGTATCAGACTAGTCGGATAAGAGAGCGCCATCCCACGAGACGCGCTGAGCTCATTAGAATCCGAATATGAAGATAGCAGCATCCAATGTTGATTTAACTCCAGCGGCGAATAAGTAGAGAACATATTTTCGAAGATTCCATTCCATGCTAATTTAAGCGTTTGCGATGAAACAGCAGAAAGCGGAGAGGTAGTAAGTGTAGGCAGTGTGCGGCGAGCAATATTGCAAATGGCAAACGGCGAATGCAGGAGCGTAAAATGATGAATAGAGAGCGCCAATCCAGAGAGAGCGCAATTAGGGAGAGTAACAATTGTACGATGCGAGCAAAAGCAACGCAATAGAAACTGAAGAAGCTGAAGCAGCTCACGATGAACTGTTTCTCTTAAGTCGAAACTGAGCTTGATGACATCTGGTCCAGAAAATAAATGGGCAGCCTGGGAAAAAGCCAACCACTAATGTTGTTGTTGTGAATAGGGTAGTAAAGCGAAACAAAGAGCAATAGGATCCAAGATCAGGCCGAAAGTGACGTCAATGTCAGTGACGTCGACTATTGGGGGTTTTTTGATTCACCTTTAGAAGGAGTCGAAGTACGCAACGGTCCTCCTTCTAAAAAATTCAAAACCGTAGAATTCAAGGGGGGTTTGGATCTCTGACTATAAATTAACTGGCTCACTTTTACTGATTGTGGCCAAAATTCATTAGTGAAAACCGTTTGGTAATACTGCTCCGGTACTCCAAGTTTGAAATTGAAATTAATATCCACGTCTTTTTTAGTTAAAGAATTGCAGATAATTAATTTTTCATTAACGCTCAGCTTTTCCGCAACATATTTACACAGCGCCTCGGGCTGTGTGTTTACTGGAAATTTGCCGATGTGCAGAAAACGTTTGCTTGGTAAAGCTTCGAATAGAACACAAGGAGGAGCCAAACCAATAAAGTGACTCTTAATCTTGTTGTTGTTCTTGTGATTCTTGTTGCGCTTCTTTTCCGCCACTTTCGTTGGTACAACGGGATCGTGGTTTGAGGAAGGGTTAACTTGATCGGATGTTTATGCAACTGGTGCAGGGATAAGAGGCTTATTCACTCTCCGCTGATTGGTTTTCACGCTTGTCATAGAAGGTTCCGGGAAGACTTTCAGAAATTTTGCATTTAAAGTTGAATCAAGGCTTTTAAGATCACTAAGTTCTTTCATAATTTCATCCGTCTTGGAATGCGAATCATTGCTCACAACGCAACTGTCGCACTGCCAAATAAGATTATGCATGGTAGTTAAAAGTTTGATTGCATCCTCTGGCAAATCAACACAAGCAGTGTGGAACTTGCGGCGACAAAGAGAGGAACAACGAACTGCATCAAAACCGCGAAGCTATGCAGCTGTGACTTCAGCTTTGCACTCCGCGCACGAATTAGAAGACATAGCGAAAAAATACGTCTGGTCGACACGAGCGCTGATCAGAGAGTGTGCGCGCGCAATTAAAAAAAAAAATATTTTTCCTGCCCCGCAACTGCAGCAACTGACCACAGCTATCACCTGATTACTGATGCAAAATTTTTGCATCATGATTAGTAATCATGTGCGTTCAGCAGAACTATCGTAAGAAATCCATCAGTGATCAGGTATCATGTTCTGCTGAGCGCACCCAATGTTAATCTGGACTGGGCCATAGAGTGGGAAATGAAAAATGATTTACACTTGCCAGAAAAAGTATGCGTACAAATATTTTCCGCAACTTTAGAGCTTAAAAAACGTCTTTAAAAAAAATCGTAAAAATGTCATTTTAATTTTAACATTTAGTACACATATTAAGCTTTAATTTGACGTAACTTATTAATTTCTAGCACCTTTACTTTTCCTAATATAAATAAAAATGTACAAATTGGCCGGATTTCGCATCAGAAAAAGTATGCGTACAAATGCATATGGTATTAGAAAAAGCCATATTTTGGGCAAAGTACGTCGAGTTTAGTACGGAGTTTGATACCCTTTATGTTTTATAACTTCAGTCTACATATTCGTCATCGATTGGACCAATGTCCTTGCATCCATCGCCGTTATTTGATTCCATTCCTCGACATTGAGTTTTTTCAGGATATCCTTGGATGCAAGGGTGTGAAGGCGAGTCCTGCCCTCCAGGACATCACAAAAATGCTTTACGGGATTGATATATACTATTTTGATGGCGAATGTAGCTGTTTTACACATAAAAGCTTTGTTTTGTGGGCGCAATGTTTAGGTTCGTTGTCCTCTTGGTACCAAAAGTCCTTTTCGAGTCCCACTTTCAGGACGCTTTAATTTCTTGTCTTAAAGTGCATAAAACAACCAACAAAATGAGGTATCGTTTATTAAAATCGGTCAACAACTTAACGAGAAATGGCTAGCCATATAACCAAACAAACAACTGCTTTGGCGTAATGCACGAATTTCATACGAATTTCAAAAAAAACTAACCTTCTATCTAAATAAGAAAGTTTTTATACCCATTTCTCGTTAAGTTGTTGACCGATTTTAATAAACGATACCTCATTTTGTTGGTTGTTTTATGCACTTTAAGACAAGAAATTAAAGCGTCCTGAAAGTGGGACTCGAAAAGGACTTTTGGTACCAAGAGGACAACGAACCTAAACATTGCGCCCACAAAACAAAGCTTTTATGTGTAAAACAGCTACATTCGCCATCAAAATAGTATATATCAATCCCGTAAAGCATTTTTGTGATGTCCTGGAGGGCAGGACTCGCCTTCACACCCTTGCATCCAAGGATATCCTGAAAAAACTCAATGTCGAGGAATGGAATCAAATAACGGCGATGGATGCAAGGACATTGGTCCAATCGATGACGAATATGTAGACTGAAGTTATAAAACATAAAGGGTATCAAACTCCGTACTAAACTCGACGTACTTTGCCCAAAATATGGCTTTTTCTAATACCATATGCATTTGTACGCATACTTTTTCTGATGCGAAATCCGGCCAATTTGTACATTTTTATTTATATTAGGAAAAGTAAAGGTGCTAGAAATTAATAAGTTACGTCAAATTAAAGCTTAATATGTGTACTAAATGTTAAAATTAAAATGACATTTTTACGATTTTTTTTAAAGACGTTTTTTAAGCTCTAAAGTTGCGGAAAATATTTGTACGCATACTTTTTCTGGCAAGTGTATGTGGTTATTCCACGACATTGTTCTGCACATTCATTAGAGGCTTATAGCCTCTTCCCATAGAGGCCATCCGTGGGATTTTTGACAAATGTGAAATTCGTGTTCCCATAGAGTTTCCATCCACATCCACATCCAATAACAGCTGACTTGAAGTAGAGCTGCAAAAACATCGATGGTAGGCCCCATCGATGTTTTTGATAGTTTGCAGAATTAACCTCGATACTATTGCGATAGTATCGCTCATACATAAACATTGGGAATCCTTTAAAAAATTAAAAATTTTAATTGTTGAAAATTCAAAACGCAATTAGATTAAATTAAAGTAAGATCTTTTTAATACATATCCATACATATGGATCAGTAATCAGCGATCAATTTTGTCTGCTGAACGCTTGTGATAAATTTCAATGACGTAAAAGTAAAAAACAGTGCGCGCGCAATCTAAAAAAAAATTTTTTCATAAAAATTAAAAATGGCTGAACAATTATAAAGAATTCCACCGAATTTATGGTTTTTTAAACTATCGTGAAAGTCTGAAAAATATCGAAGTTGGTCACCGGCGGCCAACCATCGATACTATCGATGGTTCCATCGATTTTTTTGCAGCTCTAACTTAAAGAGCAGTGGCTTAACTCAACATAAACGAAGGGGGATATCAACTCGGCAAAACTGTCGTAAAATTGCGTTTTTCTAATCTTATTGTAGAATAATACAATAAATAGATTAAGAATATAGTTTATTAACATATCTGAACGTTTATAACATATCCTACAACGAGTATGCATACATATTGCTGACTGGGTGGGAGCCTAACCTCCCGTACCACACACCCCACAATATTAATATGAAAAATTTGTAAACAAAACCAAATTTGTGCTGTTTTTGGTAATTTATAGCAACTTTGGAACTTTGTAGGAGTATAAAGTACACTTCTAATTAATATTAGTTATATTTACGAAGTGCTGAACATATTTTGACACTTTGCTGCAAACATTGATGTTTTTGTACGCACAACAGCTTACATTTTGGCCCACACATAGCAACCTGCTTGCGAACGCTTTTCCGCTCATAACAAACTACAAATAATTAAAAAAAACCCAAATAAACAATGAGCTGAAGCATTATTTAATTTTTTCCCGCCATCGATTTGATTTGTTCACGCAGTCATCGTTCCAATTTTCACAGTCAAGAGGAAGAATTCAGAGTTGCACCGAGAAAACATCGCCTAACTATCGCATAAAAGAGCCCGTTAAAGTCCGTCAAAATTGGATGGCGGACTAATTTTCGGAACGGCAAAACCTTAGGGGCTGTCCATATATTACGTAATCACATTTTTGGTGATTTTTGACCCCCTCCCCCCCTGGTGATCAAACGTAATCAATCAATAAACACCCCCCCCCCCCATTGATTACGTAATCCCAAGAATAAAATTGTTTTTGTTTTAATCTGTGGATTCAAACGGAGATGCAACCCAATCTTGAATATTGTTTATAAATGGAGTTTTGTATGACACATTCGGTTCGTCTACGCTGAAATTAACTCCAACATACTCTTCGTCAAGCCATTCCAGGTCTTCGCGTCCTTCGTGTGATTGCCACTAAAAAAATTTTTCTCTGCTTTCCTATCTAATAGTGTGTTTAGACTGGGCGAATCATTGACATGCGACGCAAAGTAGAATGTTCAGATTTTTTTTCCATAGGAACCCTGTGGATAGAAGAAGAGAAAATTTTCTCAAATGTTTGACGAAGGTTCGAAAATTTACTAGAAAATGTAAAGGAATACAAAAGTAACGCCCGACTTTTATGTTTATTTTTCTTCAAATACGTATGATTTAAGGCCGCATCTATAATGTAAACGACTTGCATCATTTTTGAATATTCGAAAATGATTCTAGTAGTCTAAAAAGACTATAAGTTTGTAGATATAATTAAAGGAAAAAAGTTTTTAAATAAATTCTTTAAATAAAAAAAATTATATAAAATGATTACGTAATCATTGTGCAAGACCCCCCCTCCCCATGTTATCAAACATAATCATTTCAATGACCCCCTCCCCCCCCGCAAGGTGATTACGTAATATATGGACAGCCCCTTACGGACCATCCGTTCAACGGATGGTAGATGGTGGATGGAGCTCTGTGGGAAGACCCTATTAGAAAGGGACAAATATATATACATGTACTGGGATTTGTTTGGATAAGATAGCATGGTCGCTTGGAACTTTAAACTTATATAAATTTAAACTTAATATTTAAAATAACTTTAACTGGTAAAATCATTGGGGTTGATTGCTGTAAAATTAATAGTGTGCCTTGCCACGAAATCAGACATTTTTACCACGTTTTAAAAATGTTTTGGGCTGTGCAAAGTACATATGTAATTGTTTTTTATTTTTATTATATCCGGCATTAAGTTTTAGAAAGGCAATTTTATATAAATTTATAGACGCAGTATGTCTTCATTTAGAAATATGAGCGTTATTTCTAGTTGGCAACGGAGTAATTAGGCCTTAAAATCATGTTTGTGTTGTTCTTATTTGTTTATAGCACCTAATTAGTCGCAAAAGTTTTGAAAATTCAACCAAAAAGCATTAAAATCATTATACCCGTTACTCGTAGAGTAAAAGGGAATATTGTATTCGTGCAAAAGTATGTAACAGCTAGAAGGAAGCGTTTCCGACCCCATAAAGTATATATATTCTTGATCAGGGTCACTAGCCGAGTCGATCTAGCCATGTCCGTCTGTCCGTCTGTCTGTCCATATGAACGCTGAGATCTCGGAAACTACAAAAGCTACAAGGTTAAGATAAATCGGACCATTCATTAAAAAGGTATACGCAATCAAAATTGTTTATATATCTATCTCCCTCGAACTCCCTTTAGCTGAGGTTCGATTATTAGATAGTCGGCACACCAACCCGAGTACAGCGTTCGCACTCCCTTTAGCTGAGTGACGGGTATTAGATAGTCGGGACACCAACCCGACTATAGCGTTCTCTGTTGTTTTTATTATTGATCCCATTTTACAGTAGCTCTTATGAATGAGCACAATTGCACTTTTTAGATTCAATTTTGCTCATTGCTCATCGGTTCAGGTAGTATCGTATGGAAGTATTCTTAAATACCACAAAAAATACCAAAAGTGCCCATCGGTTTTTACAATTTTGCTCATTGGTTGCTCATTGCAGCCGACATATATCTATCTTGCTCGAACCTACGTAAAATTGTATAGTCTGAGAAAAAAATGCTCTAATAAATGCTCTAATAAAATAATAAGTTTTTCTATGCCAATGTAAACTTTTTTTATGTTGATCGGGGTATTCCCTAAACTGTTGAATTGCTGAATTGTTGAATTTTGGTCAGCTGTTAATCAGCTGTTCCATACAAAGTCAACTTTCAGAAATTTCAGCAATTCAACAGCCTCGAGGCTGTTGGAAATTTTGTTGAATCGTTGAAAACCAGAGTTGTCACCTTTTTTTATTAAAAGTCAGGTAACTCTGTAACATTTTAGTATCAACAGAAGGCATTATTTATTTCAAAAACAACTTAGGAAGCATATTTGTTGTTCTTTTTACCTTGGTAACAATTTTAGGCAGTAACTAGCAGAAATAAATCAAATTTCTCCTGTTTTAAGTTTGGTGAAATTTTTCAACAAATAACAGCTGTTTGGAAATTCAACAGGAACCATTTTGGGTCGTTCCCTTAATTGCTGAAAATTTTTGTTGAATTTTCAACAATTCAGCAATTTAACAGTTTAGGGAATACCCTGGATGGCAATGCGTCTTTGCGCTTTGCAAGTAAATTCGTCTTTCCACTACTTGTAAAAATCCATTATCGCCCATTCCTGTAGGATAGTCATAAGTGCCCAATTCCTCAGGGCACATCACTTAGGAAATGTTTGGATCTGTGACAACTCCCGAAGAGCTCGTCCACCATCCAAAACCAGCTGACGTCCTCATTAATGCAATCGTGAAGGCAACAGAAATCTTTCTAGAATTAACGTTGTGGAGATTCATTATTGTATCATATCTTTAATCAATAAAAGCAATGCTTTTTCAAATTTGTTAGTCGAGCCTAGTACTCAGTACGACGAAAACTGCTAGCTAAGAATAGGAGTAAACGAGAGGCAAATAGGTAGCTAAAGCCTTTAGCTGGGATTTTTTTCCACCGCGGTACTCAGTTGAGCTAAGGAAATAGTAAGGAAATACCAAAAGATACTATATTTAGCGGATGAATTCCAATGAACGCCTTTAAAATTTTACAAAACGTTGAGGCGACCTGGGTCACAAGCCTTAAATTCGCTGTTAGAATGGCGATATGTATTGCAGCAAACGTAAACAAATAACAGCTGTTTGGAAATTCAACAGGAACCATTTTGGGTCGTTCCCTTAATTGCTGAAAATTTTTGTTGAATTTTCAACAATTCAGCAATTTAACAGTTTAGGGAATACCCTGGATGGCAATGCGTCTTTGCGCTTTGCAAGTAAATTCGTCTTTCCACTACTTGTAAAAATCCATTATCGCCCATTCCTGTAGGATAGTCATAAGTGCCCAATTCCACAGGGCACATCACTTAGGAAATGTTTGGATCTGTGACAACTCCCGAAGAGCTCGTCCACCATCCAAAACCAGCTGACGTCCTCATTAATGCAATCGCAAAGGCAACAGAAATCTTTCTAGAATTAACGTTGTGGAGATTCATTATTGTATCATATCTTTAATCAATAAAAGCAATGCTTTATCAAATTTGTTAGTCAAGCCTAGTACTCAGTACGAAGAAAACTGCTAGCTAAGAATAGGAGTAAACGAGAGGCAAATAGGTAGCTAAAGCCTTTAGCTGGGATTTTTTTCCACCGCGGTACTCAGTTGAGCTAAGGAAATAGTAAGGAAATACCAAAAGATACTATATTTAGCGGATGAATTCCAATGAACGCCTTTAAAATTTTACAAAACGTTGTGGCGACCTGGGTCACAAGCCTTAAATTCGCTGTTAGAATGGCGATATGTATTGCAGCAACTCCTTCAGGCAGTTTTGCATTGGTTTTTGGGGTTTTCAGTCCATTTATAAATTGTTATTGGTAAACCGCTTCTGCACAAACACAGTCAAAGATAAAATTTTTTATTCTTTGGGCCGCGGCCAAAGGCGTTAATCGGAATTCATCCGCTAAATCTAGTATTTTTTTTGGTATTTCCGGGAAAAAGTCCCCGGCTAAAGGCTTTAGCTACCTATTGGCAGTTTTCGTCGTACTGAGTACTAGGCTTAAAGATACAGACAAAAGGTTCTGATTAGGGTGCGCATGGATGCTGAAAAATTAAAATAGTGAAAACGTAAAGCTTAGGCACTCCCTTTGGTAGGTTTCAAGTTGTTGCTCATGTTATTTTGTTGTAATACTTTTTCCCCGTGATAAAATTTCGCCTTAAAGCCTAGTACTCAGTTCGGCTAAGAGTTTTACTAGTCGAAAAATATTAATCTTCTGGTGTGACCGAAGTTTTCGGAGTTCACCCGCAATGCATGTAGCATGGTCTTACTCTCAGCAAACAAATTAGCTGGCGCCAATTTTAAAATATTACAAAACGTTGAGCCGACCTGGGTCGCAAGCTTTAAATTCGCTGTTGGAATGGCGATATGTATTGCAGCAACTCCTACAGGCAGTTTTCCATTGTTTTTTGTGGTTTTCCTTCCATTTATAAATTGTTATTGGCACACCGCTTCTGCACAAACACAGCCAAAGATCAAATTTTTTATTCTTTGGTCGGCGGCTAAAGGCGTTCATCGGAATTCATCCGCTAAATCTAGTATTTATTTGGTATTTTCTTACTATTTCCTTAGCTCAACTGAGTACCGAGGGGGGAAAAGTCCCCGGCTAAGGGCTTTAGCTACCTATTTGCCTCTCGCTTACTCCTATGCTTAGCTAGCAGTTTTCGTCGTACTGAGTACTAGGCTTTAAATACATTGATGATGGATGCGCTTTGTGGAAATCAAAGTGAAAACGTAAAGCTTAGGCACACCCTTTGGTAGGTTTCAAGTTGTTGCTCATGTTATTTTGTTGTAATACTTTTTCACCGTGATAAAATTTCGCCTTAAAATACGTTGATGATGGATGCGCTCTGTGGAAATCAAAGTTTCACATCTATCAAAATTCCCATCTTTTCTCAGGGATGTGCTCTGTGGGACTAGGCTATGAAGCACAGAATACCCAGCCGCAGGAATCCCCTTAATATTAGTAAATTAGAGAGTGTCAAGTAATTCGGAAAGCGGCCACACTAGTTACGACTTCATATTGTATTGGATTGGTATTGGTATTTTACTATAATATCTCAGAGGTACGTGTAAGTAGAACATTTTACGAAATACAAGTAATTTTTCAATTCTTTGTAATGGGGATGCCAAAAACTAAATTTTAAATGGTCTGACCTACGGCGAACAAACGAATTTCCTCAATACGCTGCAACTTTGAGTGTTTGCTATGCATTCTTACATCTACTCACACGCACACGAACGCGCATTAGAGTGCTGGACGAAACTATATATGTACATATGTTTGTAGATAGATGAACGTAGTACTTATAATATTTATAAATTTTCTGTTTGTACTGTTGTGTTCGTTGCTAGCTATTATTTTATCTAATTAAAATCAGTCTTGATTTAGAATTTCCAAGAACAACAGTTAGATGTGACCACTGATGTTTAAAACTTTAAAATGGGTGTGCATGTGTTAATTACGTTTGTGTGTGATATTTCAGTTTCATTTTTTAGGTTAGGTTGCTGTGTTGTGTTACTTATTTATTCCCTTTATTTATACTGTATATTCGGTAATAACTTGGCAAATTTGCTTATCAGTAGTGAGTGCACGTCCTTTTAATGGGAGTTTCTAAGTAATTCTCCTTACCGTTTTCGATAGCAATGTTTCTAGCGATTTATTTGTTTAGGGTTTTTGAGTGAAACTATTTTAAACTGCAGTCGTGCAATTCAAACCCAGTTATCCTAATCGCCGTTTAATCAGAACCAGGAAAGATCGTTTGTTTGGCGTACTTATATCAAATAATTAAGTCAAGCATCTCAAAACATTGTATTCTTTTTAATCCAGCGTCAGCATAACATTGAACAAGAGGCTACTGAAAATGACAGATTCGATGAAATTTGGTCCGGAATGGTTGCGCAATATGTCAGCCGAGCCCTCGGGCTCTCCCAGTACTTACAACGTCGGTGCTGGAGGCCCAAATAGCTCGATGGCAGCGCACAGCCTGGGCAACAACACGACAGGCTCTGCTTCGCGAAATCTATTTCCAGAATACCGGTACGGTCGCGAGGAAATGCTGTCCTTGTTCGATCGCAACTGTATGCTGCCGCAGATCCTGCCTTCGTTCAAAAAGCTCTTTGTGGAGAAGGTCCAGTACCCACTTGCCCTGACACCGAGCTCAGAGGAGGACAGCAACCAGAATCTACTTGGAAATAGCGTATGTCGAATGATTTTCATTGTTTTCTACAGCTTAAGTTGCCCTACTTTGCAAACAGTCGCGGCCGGCCTGGTTGCAGCGCTCGTCCGGTGGATTTGGTACTGCCTCCCGAGGCACTGGACGTGGTGGGACAGTCGACCGGGGGCGAATGCGCGGCAAATCTGTCTATCATCCGATATACCAACGTCCAAGTGGTCTCTACGATGAGGGCTTATCGGTAATATCCATCAAGGTAACCTGGAAGACCATAAGGAAGAGAGACTCGTTGCTAGCTACTTATTTAATTCTTATTGTTCTAGGCCGAACGCACTTGGAGCGACCGCAACGGAACAGGAGATTCAGCAGTGGCCAACACCTCTACAAGTGGCCCAGGTGCCCTAGATTGGAATGGGACTCCAGGCTCAAGTCCTCGGAAAGACTTTTCCAGTCATCATCGCAACATGGAGAACTGGCGACGAACCCGTAACGAAGACGGATCCGGAGACGGTCCAGTTGCCAGTGGTTCCATTAGTGGCCCTGATATAGCTGGTTGGAGGAGCGGTGGTGGCGGAGGAAGTACTAATACAAGTTTTGGTACCAACAGTCAGCGCTGGGGTCAGTTACTTCCCACTATATTTTCTTATCTTAGAATTAGTATTGGAGGACACAAGTTCGGCTTACAGTTTGAACAGTCTATCGGGGGTGCCACAGAAACCCCCAGTGCTCAAATGGCCTACAATTTGTATTAATGGTTATGAGAAACTCACATCCACCCAGCGCTACTCGATTTCTGTGGCTCTCCCGATTGATGGCCAGTCCATAAAAAGGTTGCAAAGGTGATTGATTATCCTTCGTTCACGAATCTAATACCAATTACATTAAAGTTCGCTAGAATTAGAATTAGAATGATGCCTCTTTAACAATCACGACATGTCACGAAACGCTAATAGGAGAAGTAGGCTAGGGCCCAAACTGTAGTACTCCCTCAGTTTACAGTTAGGGTGTTCAATTGAGTTGCAAACGTTGTAAAGTGTAAAAGTGTAAGGCAGTTCCAACAACAATTTCTATACAAAAAAATTTTCAAAAGTAGGCCTTTAAAACTATTTTGTATAGAAATTGTTGTTGGAATTGATATACACTTTTACACTTTACAAAGTTTGCAACGCAATTGAACACCCTAAGTGTTTTACAAAATGAACACTTTTTGTTATTTATCTCGATGGCTTTCATTAAATCCTATTCGCTTTAAATTCCCAATTTAAACTGCGTTCATAAAATATTCCCCGAAGCAAGGTTTCTGAGAAAAATTACCCCATAGCTGAAAAAATGCTGTAATTGGCCAACTATCAGGGAGTATTGGAGGCAAACTGATTGTTGGTTTGTTATGTAGTGCCACTCTTTCGAGTCCCATACTCAAAATAATTAGAATGATTCTTCGTAAATATTTTTTATTTGTTACGACAAATTTAGTGCAACAAGCAAGGGGTAACAACTAAAAAATTATATTAAGGGCCTAGCTTGTATCGCTTATATCGCTTCTACTTACAAATTAAGACACAACTATATGATACTAGTTGCAATAGACATATAAAGGGCTAAACGAAATTTAACGCTTCAGTAATTTAACTGTTAGAGAATTCCATACACATTTTACCATACTTAAAACGTGCCAAGTTTCATTTACACTTTTTTCTTGTACACTCATAAAAAAAATCGCCATTGATCCGTAAATCGCCTGTGATTTTCATCCAACAGCGACTCCGTTTCGCCTTAAAATCATTACCAATTTTTCTGAACTTTTTTGTCCGACTGCTTTTTTTTATCACTTTTGCATTTAGGTTTTTTATCTAAGAGGAACCCTTTCTTGTTTAAATGCCAATCATATGAAAATAGGGTCAATTTTTATTAATTTAATTTAATTTAAATTCAAATTTATTATAAATTATAAACAATGAATTTTAAGTACAGAAAACAAAAAACTTTATATGAAACAACATTTTTTGACGTTACTTTCATATGAAGTTTTTTGTTTTGGACAACTTTTTGTTGGGTTGAGTACTAAGCCTAAAGGAAGAATTCTTACCTCGACTTGAACTCGAACCCACGATCGTTCACACCATAGAGAGACATCTTAACCATTCGGCCACGCGTGCTTCTTGCAATGCAATGGTTTAAGATCAGCGGTCGGCACATACATACAACGACTTTTTGTTTAATATTTGTATAAGTAAATTGCACTGGGCAGAGTGTGTGTGCAGACCGCTGTCCTGCAGTATACGTGAGAGGCAGAGGATGAGCAGAACAATTCCCTATGCTCACTTAATAGAACGTTGCCGACCGCTGCTTAAGATGCCCGAAGTGTTAAAGGTCGTAATTATTGGTATACCAATTAGAATTACTTTAATTAAATCTTGTTAACAACAGTTTTAACAATTCAGTGAATAGAAAACCAAAAAAAACAAGAAAGGAAGCTAGCTTCGGCCAGCCGAAGCTTATATACCCTTGCAGATAAAGCAAACACCTACAGTTTAATGCTCACTCGGTGCAGTTCCAGGGATTTCAGATTCATCGGGCCTATTATTTAAATTTTGTTTTTAAGTTGTCAAAAATCAAAACGCCTACTTCCTACAAAGTTACAATGAATTTTCTTATATTTGTTTGAATATTCCTATGGGAGCCTTAAGATATAGTGGTCCGATTCGGTTCGCTCCGACATATGTACTACCTGCAATAGAAAGAAGACTTTCGGGAAAGTTTCATCGCGATAGCTTTAAAACTGAGAGACTAGTTCGCATAGAAACGGACAGACGGACATGGCTAGATAGACTCGGCTATTGGTGCTGATCAAGAATATATATACTTTATGTGGTCGGAAACGTCTCCTTCACTGCGTTGCAAACATCTGACTGAAATTATAATACCCTCTGCAAGGGTGTAAAAATGTAGACTTGTCCCTGCGTGAGGTGGAACCGCGGTTTCCGCCGCGACTTTTGGCTAGGCCACCATACTAGAATACCAAAAAATTACACAACTTTCTTAAAAACTAGGTATTTATTTTCTAAATTCAAAGCCGATTTCCCCATTAACTCAAGAAAAAAGTCCGGAAATCGCCATTAATCCAAGAAAAAATTCAACCACTCTTTTTATTAATTTTTAAATAAATTAATGGCGATTTTCCATAAACTTAAGAAAATTTTTCTATATTCAAGGAAAATTGGCTTAATTCAATGGCGCTTCAAAATTAAGGTCGATTTTCTAAAATGAAGGTCGTTTTTTTTTGAGTTTACGCACGAAGTACTCACCAAAACAACTTCATGTGTTTTTATCGAAACCACGTTTTAGAATTGAGCGGATCAAAATATGGTTCGATTATAAAGCTATGGCACAAATCAAAGCTAATTAAATATGGGGGTCCTAATTGTATTGGTATTGGATAACTATAAATGGACTTAATTAATTTTATTCATATATTTTTAGGGAGGTCTACGAGTTGGCGCGATGAAGATGCTAGCGTCGACAATCAAACTAGTTTGCAACGTTCAATTTCAACGGTTGGGACTGTGGGCCCAGATCGAGAGCGCCCTGGTAACAGTAAAGGATCTGGAATGGGAGCTGGAGTGGCGGTAGGAAGCACATCCAACCCTTCTGTACGCTTGTCAAATTCTAAGTCCTCTCAAATGTGGACTGTCAACAATGCAGTTGGTGATGGCGACGACAATCTTCCTGAATGGGCTATGGAAAATCCGTCAGAACTAGGTGGCAGCTTTGATGCTAGTGGGGCCTTTCATGGTGATACCGATCCTCAAAGTAGCAAAAGTTCACATAATGCTTTAAAGGATAAAGGCTTGAACTCTGATCAGAATTCACCTAAATCTAAAAGTGAAGAGCCTACTGATAGAGAAAGTATCAACGATAATACTTCTGAGGCCCCATTAAAGAAAAATTCGCCTATAGTCGCTGCACAAGAAGCCAACGACAACAGTTTATCTCCAACAAACCCAACGACAACAAAAATAGATGTGATTCATGGGGATATTTCAGATCGAATTAAAGAAGTCGCCGATGAAGTGGAAAAACTTATAACGGAAGATGATAATAAAAGCTCAGCGAATCCCAGCCAGCTTCAAAGTGAAAGCGGTCGGTTTCCTGGTGCGCTGCCAAGCCTGACAGATATTGAGTTAAGCATGAAGCCGAATTCTGTGAATGTTACAGCAGCGCGCCCGCAAGCACCTCCCTCCATGCCTATACAAATGGCTACCATTTCAGATGCAGCTCACCCATCCCACTCGCATCCAGATATTCCGTTTTCAAACCACGTGGCTCTTCAGCACCATAACATGCATCACCAACCACATTTTTCAATGATTCCCACGCCACATTTGATCAATCCAAATCTGAATGAACTCTGGTTTTACCGAGATCCCCAGGCCAACGTCCAGGGCCCATTCAGTGCGATGGAGATGACCGAATGGTATCGTGCTGGGTACTTTAATGAGAACCTTTTCGTGCGACGATTCTCCGACAATAGGTTTAGACCGTTGGGCGAGCTTATAAAGTTTTGCCATGGGAACATGCCATTTACGCACAGCCATTTACTTCCTTCGCCAATAGACCTAGAGAACCTTCCTGTTGGACAGATACCGGCTACTCTTTCAGCGGCAATTCCAATTACGCCCCGGAAGCCCTCCCCCATTGCTCTCTCGCTGTCTGTTGTAGAACAGCAGTTGCAACAACAAAGAGATGATCAACTAAAGGCAAATGTAACAGCCGCCGCAGAATCCCTAAGTGCAGCAATTAAAGGAAATTTGGGCGGAAATACCACTACGTCTCATATGCTTACAATGCGATTTCAGATGCTACAGGATCAATACTTACAGCACCAGGAATACCAAATACTGGCAGAGCTATCCAAAAACGAATGCTTTCAACGGCTTGCGGCTGTTGAACGAGAGGCGGTTGTCCGCCGGAAAGTTCAATTGCTTGTTCTACCTGAGTATCTAACCAGTTTAAATGGACTAAGCAACTCGCTTTCGGTATTGAATCCTGTTGCCGGGCGCCAGTTATATAGTGCAGTTGCTGAACAGGCTAAGAAGGATCAGCAGCATATGTTCGCAAACAGCAACGAACAGCAACGCTCAGTGGGTAATCTACTAGATGCCAATAATTTCATACTGAATGCTCAAATTATGCATCAGCAAGCGCAACCAGTGGTTGTCCCCTTGGTAGCATCCGTCGATTGTGTTTTGCAAAGTGGATCTGCAGGCGACCTCAATAAACTAGATGAGCTGCCCAGAAATGACTTGGACATACTAAATGAATACAACTTGCGAATGTTGTTGCGTGGCCAACCAACAGTTAACCAACAGCAACAACCATCGCTGCCAAATTCTACTAACGAAAATCTTTCTGGAGCGGATTTTATAACTGAAACCCAATTGCTAGCGGGACAAAACTTGATGATTCCAATGTGGTTACCGCCTAACAAGCAACAGCAACCTGATCAACAATGGCCTGGAATGACTAACGAGAAGACAACTCTGTGGGAAGTGGCCAACTTAAATGAAGAGCAAATTGAAGAACAACAACTTTTATTGCTCAAGAGCCCGCAAAGCTGCTTTGCAGATACAGTGCATTCAGTGCCAACACCCCCACAATCGCAAGTTCGATCAGAAGATAATTTTAAACAGGTCAGTTTAGCAGAATCAGATCCGCCCCAGATTATTGACAATCTTAAGGACTCACATAATCAAAAGACTGTTCAATCCTTTGCTTCCGACATTGAACAGTATCAAAATAAGGAACAACATCCACATCAGCAACAGGCCAAGACCAATAACAAGCACCATTTGAATGTAAGACAGAGTGTTCCACAGTCTGTACCCATAAAGCAAATAAATGAAGATGACCGCAAACGAGAGCAGACAGAAGAAAAGAAGCGGCAGAAGGAGGAGCGCAAGCGCCAGCAGATGGAAGAAGAAAAACGTCGAGCTGTGCTGGAATCCGAAGAAAGAGCCCGTCAAATGCAAGAGGAAAAAGAAAGACAACAGCAAATACAAGCACAGCGTCGAAAGGCATTATTAGGCAATGGGCAGTCTCAAGGTACAATGACAGGTAGGTTTTCTTATTACATTTAACGTATTATTTTACATTGATCAACCTATCCTTACAATGACAGATTTTTATAAAAATTAATTCATATTGAACCAATATTAAACAATAAATTGTGCAAAAATGAAATAATTCACAGATGGTGGGCTTTAGCCGGCTCAAGTTCGAAGTGTTTTTAGTGCCTTTTTGTTTTTAGTATTAAAATATAATTATATATTTCAAACCCCTCCTGGGTCCGTCTTCAGGGATGGATGACGCTGCGTCCGACCTTGACACTGCGGAGTTCTAAACTCAAAACGTTTTGGCAGTGAAGGAGTATAAAATATATATTTTTGATCAGCATCAACAACCAAGTTGATCTCGCAATGTCCGTCTGTCGTCCTCTGGCTCGCAAATAAGTTTCCTACTTTTGTTCCAGGGTATCAGCCCATTTTTAAGATTATTGAATCACAAATTTAGTTTTGTCCAACTTTTAATTTTAGAAAAAAAAACTGAAAACCTTTTTACCTTCAATTAAAAAAAAAAAATTAAAACACGAATCAATTGTCCAAGTTATTTAAACCAAATTTCTAAAAATTTTAGCTACTTCCGGGTCTCCTCAAAGCAATAAAAACGACGCTGTCAAGTCGCCTGAACCGCAATCAACTTCGCGTTTACCCGCCTCTTCCGTAGCGCCATGGTCTCTCCAATCACCGAATTCAAACAGCACTGCGCCTGGACTGGCAGAGATTCAAAAAGCTGAACGTCGGGAGCGTCGTGCAGACCAGCAGCGACATCAGGAGCTACTGGATAAGCAATTGCGTGCTAACGCTGCGGCTGCCGCTGAAGCTAACGATGCTTTGCTAAAATGGCAGGCAGCACCAGCGTCGGCTCCGGTAATGAGCCTTGCCGAAATTCAAGCTGAGGAGGCCAAGCGGTTGGCCAATGAACTTGTGGATCAGCAGCGTCGACGTGAACTGGAGCAACACCAAAATGCTACCCTACCATCAGCCGTTGTAGGGTCAAGTGGAACTACCAACATCTGGGGCAGCGCTAATAAGGCTTGGAGTGGTTCGTCGGTTGCTTCATCACTCCCATTGAGATCAAACACCGGAACTGGTTTGTGGGACGAGCCAAACGCATCAGGTACTAATCAAACTTTGTATGGATCTGGATCAAGCAGTAGCAATACCGTTACTGCGGCGGCTGTTTTGGTAGCTGGACTAAACTCGGCGAATAAAACCCATCAGCAAACTCAGAATAAGTCGGGAACTTCATTTGCATCGCCTCGAAACTTACGCAAGAGT
The DNA here is from genome assembly GCF_030179915.1 of Drosophila takahashii. Taxonomy (NCBI): domain Eukaryota; kingdom Metazoa; phylum Arthropoda; class Insecta; order Diptera; family Drosophilidae; genus Drosophila; species Drosophila takahashii. The sequence goes on along the minus strand of NC_091682.1, from coordinate 2,380,281 downwards.
CAAACATTGCCAGCCATACATAACGCAGGAAAAACGACTAAAAATGCACCAGGACAACAACAGCAAGAAAAACAAAAAATAACCACGGTTCGTGCGGGTTCGAAAGTTGCTGTTGCCTCTGTAGATGATAAGGATAAGGAGAAAAAGTCTAATGTGAAAAGCCAGGTGCAGCAAGTTGCGGATCAGACCATTAGTAAGGTTAATGAGTACGAGAACGAGTTTACAAGCTGGTGTATGAAGAGCCTAGATAACATGTCGGCCAAAGTGGATGGTAAATATTTGTAATCTTCACCTGTTCATCATCACTTATTTTGCAAATATTTTTAGTACCAACGTTCGTCGCCTTTTTGCAGGATTTGGAAGCACCTTATGAGGTTAAGGACTATGTGCGTATATATCTTGGTATGTACTTTTCTTTATAATGATTTTATTAATAAATCGGATAATTTGTACTCATATGTTTTTGTTACCATGAGGTTACTAAGAAGGGACTGCAAATAAGTGTTATGAGTTTAAAGCACGGATCGTAATAATTAAGACATTTACAATAAAAATTATGAAATAAAAATCAAATGCAGAGAAATCAGTCTTTCCATGGCCGATTACGAGAAAAAATAAGATTTTATTAGGCTATATAATAAATATTTTATTAGCGACATAATTTTTTGAGGATTAGGATTTCGTCCAAAGGGGCAGTCTGAAAAAATAACATTAATTTTTTCCAAAAATCCCGAAATTTAACGGATTTTATACCACAGGTATCAAAGTGAGATCTCCCCTGAGGAATTAGCTATGAATTCTTTTGTACGTTTTAGTAGTATTTAACTGTCAAAAATAAATAATAAGTATGGAAAATAATCGTAAATGCTTTGGAAAAAAATAATAAATAAGTGAAAAGAATTCGATAATTCCTCAAGGAAGATCCCACTTTGAGACCAGTGGCATAAAATACGGCGAACGAGTGGGAGCACTGACAAAATAGGTATGAGGTTAAAAATTCGAAGCAAGGGCATTTGCAATCAATGTGGTACTGCCCACTTAAAAAATAATAAAACAAGAGGGAACGCTATAGTCGAGTACTTCCACTATCAGCAAAGAGTATAAATACATAGAGACGACATCTCATTTAATAAAGCATGTCGTATGGCGGGTTCTAGTAGTGGAACCCGTAGTTTAACAGTAAAACCAGCACTGCTCGATTCTACTTGGAATCTAGTCGGTTGCGGCACTACTTGCCATTTGGCCTAGTGGACAAGACTTCCGACTACCAATCTAAGCGGTTCGAGGATCGAATCCCGCTGTAGGACTTTAAATTTCTTGCTTTTTAAGAGTGGCTATTATTTTTCTTTTGTTTTTTGAGTATTTTTCTTTATTTTTGTTTTTGTCCTTTTTTGATTTTTTTGTTTTCAAAAGTATTTTTTAAAGGGGTTAAAATAGTTAAGGGGAACGTATAGTTTGCGGCCTTATGGGCTATACGGCTTGCTTAAGATTGCCACTCTTTTTTTTTTAGTTACCCGTTACTCAGTTAATGGGATTGCGAGGGTAATAATGTTTTATTTTATACAAATATGGGTCGAAGCTTGGAAGGATTTATTAGTTCGATTGCTTTTAAAAAGGACTCTTTTAGTATATTTTTAGGATCGATCATAACTTTTTAATGAATTGTCGGATCTGAACAACAGTATATTGGTATTGATAACACAGGAACACAAAATTGAACTTTGTGAAATTTCCACGAACCATGTCTAACTTTCCATGATATTTGGGTGCTCCTGAGTGAAAGACCTACAAACTTATGTTCCATCACATACAGGTCCGCATATAGCTAAGAATAAAAAAAAACGATGTTTGCCGACATTTGGAATTATAATTGGATTCCTCTAATGAAAAACTAATTCTAAAAATTAAATTTATATGTAACTAATTATTTCATTAATGGAATCTACTTTCCACTGTATGCTTTCATTTCGGTTCAGGGCGTTTTCATGAGGATATTTAACTTGATATATTTTATTATGTTCTCCTAAATGTTGCAAATTTCAAATAAGTCATGAAATTTCACAGTCGTCCTAAAACAGATCAAGTTTAAAAAGCGCCCCGATCGGACATATATATCCTATAGTTTCCATAGAAACAATCGGACAAAGCTTTCAAATTGAAGATAATTCGCGTAGTGTAAGAGTTATTGACATGAATATTTCCAAACCCTATTCTTTTCTGCATACCTCGATCAGGGCGCGTGTCAATCGGACGTCTAAACCCTATAGCTCCCATAGGAACAATCGGGTGAAATCGGGCCAAATTTGATGTTTTTCATGATATTTCGCGGAGTATATAAGCTACTGACATGAACATTTAAAAATCGTATTTTTAAATTTTTCAAATCGGACCATTCGTTTCAAAGTTGTATATCCCCATCTCTCTCGCAGTCCCTTAAGCTGAGTAACGGATATCAGATACTCGGGGCACCAGACTAAAGCGTTCTCTAATGTTATACCCTTGCAGAGGGTGTTATGATTTCAGTCAGAAGTTTCATTAAAAAGTTATACGCAATCAAAATTGTTTATATATCTATCTCCCTCGCACTCCCTTTAGCTGAGTGACTGGTATTAGATAGTCGGGACACGAACTCGACTATAGCGTTCTCTCTTGTTATACCCTTGCAGAGGGTATTATGATTTCAGTCAGAAGTTTGCAACGCAGTGAAGGAGACGTTTCCGACCCCATAAAATTTTTTCAAAATCGGACGACTATATCATATAGCTGCCATAGAAACGATCGGAAAATTAATGGGAATATAATAGGAAATAAATTATTGCTTCGTTGGTTTTTATTGTATTCTCTTCTACTCTAGGATATAACTCATTTCAAATATTTTCGAATTTCGATTTTAATTTTATCAAAATCGAACTACTATATCATATAGCTGCCATTGAAACGAACGCAAAATTAATGAGAAATAATAGGAAAATTAACATTTTTGCGATTTGTAAATTAATAGGAATTATCTGCAAGGGTATATAAGCTTCGGCTGGCCGAAGCTAGCTTCCTTTCTTGTTTTTTTTTAATATTTCCGAATTTTGAATTAAATTTAACAAAAATCAGACGACTATATTATATAGCTGCCACGGGGAAGGATAGAAAAAATAATGTCAAAATAATACGAAATTTAACATTTTTGCGATTTGTGTGTTAATAGGAACGATCTGCAATGGTATATAAAGCTTCCCCTGGCCGAAGCTAGCTTTCTTTCTTGTTTTTAATGCATACCTTGATCAGGGTAAAATCGCGTTCCGATCGAACGTCAATATCCTATAGCTTCCATAGGAACAATAGGGTGATAAATTATAAATTTAATTAATTCATTTTGCTATTCTAGTCAAATTTGTATTCGTGAAATCTACAAGGGTATTAAAACTTCGGCGTGTTGTTTAATTCTTAAACCAAATGCAAAAACAAAATGGAAATCCGATATTTTTTGGCGGAGATGCAGTAAACACCGCACCACGCCTCTTCTTAAAAGTGTTTCAGAAATCGCTTTGCCACAGATATATTTGTCGATAGTATCGTGTAAAAAAAATTTCTGGATATTACTCAAATGTCACTTAATAATATACAAAAGGTTTGAACTTAATAAATATTAGCTATCTATCCCTTTAGAAGAGGATAGCCAACAATTTCCGCGAATACAGTTTTCATACTTGAGATCCAAAGTGTTTCTCAAGTTAATTTCGCAAGTTTTTATACCCGTTACTCCTAGAGTAAAAGAGTATAAGAAAGTAGAGTATTGTATTCGTGCAAAGGTATGTAACAGCTAGAAGGAAGCGTTGATATATTCTTGATCAGGGTCACTAGCCGAGTCGATCTAGCCATTTCCGTCTGTCTGTCTGTGTGAACGCTGAGTTCTCGGAAACTACAAAAGCTAGAGGGTTGAGATTTCTCAACTCAAGTTTATTTTAGCCAAGCCCCACGCCTTCTCTAACGCCCACTAACGATTTTAAAATGTGTCTGGCGCCCACACCTTTAAAGATTTCCGAGAAGTATAAATATAAATTTTGTTGTGTATACCTATCGAAATGTAGAAGACATTTTTCAAATCGGACCATTCATTAAAAAGTTATACGCAATCAAAATTGTTTATATCGCCCTAGCACTCCCTTTAGCTGAGGTTCGATTATTAGATAGTCGGGACACCAACCCGAGTACGGCGTTCGCACTCCCTTTAGCTGAGTGAAGTATTAGATAGTCGGGACACCAACCCGACTATAGGGTTCTCTCTTGTTTTATTTTATTTTTATCAATGGTGTAGTTTAACCAAGATTTATCTTTCAGGTGAGGGAAAAGAGTCTTTGGATTTCTCCAAGCAGTTTTTGGAACGGCGCAGCAAATACAAGAGCTTGCAACGTGCCCAAAATGCACACAATGATGATATGTGCAAACCGGCTCCCGCCATAACACCGTCGGCAAACGACTATACTGACAGCAAGGTGAGTCGAGAATGTCCCATTCACATATCTTATTAATTGTTCATTTTTTAAGAACAAGCAGAAAAAAGTTAAGAAGAATAAGATGACTAAAATGGACGCCCGCATTCTTGGGTTTTCGGTCACAGCCGCCGAGGGTCGCATTAATGTTGGCGTTCGTGACTATGTCGAAGGACCATAACCACTCCGGAAAGGCCAACGACAACCTCAAATTTTATATAAAATTACAAATCTTATAAACTGCAAAATTGAATTAAACGTTAGGTCACAAATGGATGTGCGCTAAACCCTGATATACCTAAATAAATATATATAAATATATATATACACAATCAATATAGTTGTTAATTATTGAAGCCAAATAAATATTTTATGTCGGTCAGACCCGACAGGGTTGTAATCCACAGCCCCTGGCAAATACCCAAGAGAAGGGTGAGTTGAGAAATGTACATTAGTTGCTGCTCTGTCTCTCAGCTGTTTCTGTTTCCGTTTGGTGCTGGCTTTGTCGTTGCCTTTATTATTTGGTCGTTGTTGTATAAAATTTGTGCACTCAAAAATGTATACATTGCGCAATCAAACAAATTAACGACTTTTGTTCTTTTCCACTTGAACGCAAAATAATACAAAACGAAGTCAAATATTATAAATTTGCTATTGAGGGGTGTACAAACTGACTGCATCTGAAATTTGTTGACTTAAAACACTATTACATGCTCTGGTTCTTTAAAAAAAAATGTTCCGGCCTGATTATATTAGCTTGAACCATGATTTGTTAGTGCTTAGTTTACAGTCCTTACGCTCGAATTGGCCCGCTATATAAAAACAATTACACATTTTAAACGAATTTTTTAGAATGTTTATTAATTTAATACGCATGTAAAAACCTTTTATGTATTTGATAAAACTTTTATCGGGCATAACTTTTTAGCGAATGGTCCGATTTGAAAAATTTCAATAGATATAAATAAATGCAACAAAATTGCATTCATACTTCTCCGAAATCTTTAAAAATGTAGGCGCTATTGGGCGATTGTGGGCGTTAGGGGGGCGTGGCCCTCGGCTGAAACAAACTTGCGCCGCGTAGGAAGCCAAAGAATATGTGTGCGCAATCCCAACTTTCTAGCTTTTGTCGTTTCCGAGGTCTAGTTTCATTCAGACCAGAAGATAGACAGGCGAATAGACGGACATGGCTAGATCGACTCTTCTAGTGATGCTGATCAAGAATATTTGTACTTTATGGGGTCGGAAACGTCTCCTTCACTGCGTTGCAAACTTCTGACTGAAATCATAATACCCTCTGCAAGGGTATAAAATATGCCATTGCACTGTGGGAAAAAAACCTGTTTTTGGAGCAAGTTAAAAAGATATTATATTCGAATTTTTTTTGTGCATTATTAACAAAAGTTTGAATTTGGTTTTTTTTCCATTTGTCCCCCGCACAGTAGTTAAAATTTTTTTTTTTTTAAATAATTGTTAAAAATTACACATGCCAACAGGCTTGCCACCATTTTATTTCGATAAATGAGGCTTTTCTAAGCATAATTTGCCACTACGCCTATACTCCATCAGCTCTGGTATATCTTCAATTTAAGAAAATCTTCACTTGTCTACGTCCTTTAAATTAAATGGTTACACGTCTCTTCTATATGATCCTTTTTGAAAATGTAATCTAAATTAACCACAAAAGAAGGTGGGCGCATTCAAAATTTGAAAGACGCAGCCAAATTTAAAAATCTTAGTTTGTGAACAGCGTTTAAAGTATTTTCTTCTATAATGCTTTTTTGACCCAAAGATACCTTATGACCTTAATTTTTAAGCCACTCATCAAGTTTTTGTGAATTGTTTTAGATTTTTAAAAATTAATTTTCTTACTTCCTTATTCCTATTCAGAAAACTGCGCCTACAAACAAAGTTTATGTCTAGCTTCTGATGCACTTTCTGCTAAGGAGCCAACAGGAACAATGTATTTTTCAATTATGATGTAGCTTCATGGGGAACCGAAAGTAATTAGTCCTATACATGGTGAACACATATGTGGCTAGATAAAAGCAAGTTTACCAAACAACAAGGACACTTTAGTGGTTATTTCTTTGGTTTTACTTCTTTGCAACTCTGTGCCATTAAGAAGTTATACTGCACAAACACAATCTCTAGCTCAAATCTATAAAGATACACATATAAGACGGTTCACAGTTGGACAACAAGACACATAAAAGCAAACATTTAAGCTAATTTACATTAACAAATACCTTTGCAAGGAATTTCCATTTTCAGATTTATGAAAGTCTTCTTTCACACCAAACAATTAACAAGCAAAGTAGGCTTATTATACCCAATACTCGTAGAGTAAAAGGGTATATTGTATTCGTGCAAAAGTATTTAACACCTAGAAGGAAGCGTTTCCGACCCCATAAAGTATATATATTCTTGATCAGGGTCACTAGCCGAGTCGATTTAGACATTTTTCAATCAAAAAAATTTGATATATCCATCTCCCTCGCGCTCCCTTTAGCCGAGTGACGGGTATTAGATAGTCGGGACACGAAACCGACTATAGCGTTCTCTCTTGTTTGACCTAAAAAACTGCATATTTCCGATATGCCATTATTTTCTTAAAGCTTGTATTTTTATAAGTTTATTGCCTTTTTTTTTTAGATTTTTCTGACCACAAACAAAAAACAACCTGTTTAGTTATTATATTATCCTACAAATAAAGCTGTTCTACTTACTTATTTCGTGCACCTCATTATCGATAATACTATCGCTGTAAAAATTAGTGGACGTTATTCAAATGATACTTAATAATTTACAAGAGGTTCGAATTAAATACAACTAACCAGTTTTTACAGAAAAAATCGCAAAGTTAGTTGTTTTCTTGATGCCAAAGACCCTTCCCCCCCTAAATATATCTTAGCATTTATAACATATCCTACAACTAGTACAAGCTCCAGTAAGATATAGTGGTCCGATCCGGCTCGCTCCGACATATGTACTATGTGGAACAGCCAAACCAAACCAATATAAAACTAATAAACTCAATAAATGAATAGGATATCATTTATTTGGCAAAATTAAATGAATATTAAAATTATAGTTGTAAGCTAAAAAGCTAAGCTATATCACCTAAATTGGTTGAGGCGTAACTCAGGATATACATTTTTTCTTGAACATTTTTTTTACAAAAATCGTATAAAAAAAGTGTTTGAGTTTTTTTTTGTGATCTATGGGTCATCCTTCTTAGTGTATTTTCAAAAAATTATTTTGTAAACTATTGTAATTTATAACACCAGTTTACAAATAAAAAAAATCGATAAAATACACACTTAAGGAAACCACTGTTTTTCGGTTAGGTACATCTTTCTGATTAAGAAAAGGCCACTTACAATTTTTTGTATGGTACCAATTTTTTTTAAAGTGTAAACATTTTTTTTTGCCAGCACTTTTGCGTGTTTAGCTACTTTTTTAACTTTGACGAAGTGTGGCTTCTAAATTTATGAATGACTCTCAATGCTGTGTATAAGAAAGGTAGATGGAATTCTATTACCTGTAAAATAACTATTTGATGGCCTTTTCTTAATCAGAAAGATGTTCCTTAACGTAAAACAAAGGTAAACTGGTGTAATCAGATAATCTAGAAATATAGCATGGCTAGAGAAACCTTTGAACAAAAGGTTAAAAGTTATATTAAAAAATGATTTATTTTATAAATTCAGCAAAACCTATTTTTGTTTAATTCACGATTAAAAAGCTTTTAGCGGATAATTTGAATTAAATTTAAAATGAGTACATATTACGTTCAATAAATAATATTAATGTATTTATGAAAATGTCGTTTAAGGGGTGTAAGTAAATTGTTTGCTATCAAGTGCGAAAAATTGGGCCGTTGAATAGAGGTCTTGAATAGAGTTTTCACCCTTATTGTGAAAACGCAACCAGTTCTATCAGATAATAAACAGGTATCTGGTTTCAATTGTGCCGTTTCAACATCTGTCGCAACCGCCCAATTACAACACCAATTCGAAGCTCATATAACTCAATTAGAGTACTCTTTTCACCAACATTGAAATCGCGTCATCCACTTTTCAGTCTGACTTTGATATTCCTTTTAGCTTAAATACAAATATTACACCTGTTTACAAAAAAAATCGATCAAATACGCACTTAAGGAAACCTTTGTTTTTCGTTAAGGAACATCTTTCTGGTTAAGAAAAGGTCACTTTACATTTTTTGTATGGTACAAATTGTTAAAGTTAAAAAAGTGGCAGAAAATGCAAAAATGCCGGCATAAAAACAGAAATTAGTTGTATAACTTCTATAGGGATTGTAGTGCCCTTTTCTTAAACAAAAGTTTCCCCAAGTGCGTATTTCATCGATTTATTTTTGTAAACTGGTGTTATTAATTTTTATACCCGTTACTCGTAGAGTAAAAGGGTATATTGTTTTCGTGCAAAAGTATGTAACAGGGAGAAGTAAGCGTTTCCGACCCTATAAAGTATATATATTCTTGATCAGGGTCACTAGCCGAGTCGATCTAGCCATGTCCGTCTGTCTGTCCGTCCCGATGAACGCTAAGATCTCGGAAACTACAAAAGCTAGAAGGTTGAGATTTTCCAGACATATTCTTGGGCTTTCTACGCAGTGCAAGTTTATTTCAGCCGAGCGCCACGCCCCCTCTAACGCCCACAATCGCCCACTAGCGATTTTAAAATGTGTCTGGCGCCCACACCTTTAAAGATTTCCAAGAAGTATAAATGCAATTTTGTTGTGTATATTTCTATCGAAATGTAGAAGACATTTTTCAAATCGGACCATTCATTAAAAAGTTATACGCAATCAAAAAATGTTATATATCAATATCCCTCGCACTCCCTTTAGCCGAGTGACGGGTATTAGATAGTCGGGACACGAACCCGACTATAGCGTTCTCCCTTCTTTATCATATTTTTGTACACATTTTTAAGAACGCATTATCAAAAAAAAAAATACAGATCCAAATTACTTAAAAAACAAGAGAGAACGCTATAGTCGAGTGCCTCGACTATTAGATACCCGTTACTCAGCTAAACAACTTAATAGAAATATGCCTTCTTATATGTTTTTCGCCGCTCGATTTTTACCCAGGGATCTCTTTCTAGAAGAGGCTTTCTAGAACTTTCAATTCTGCCTAGCACATCTTCCGTCTCTCTCTCTAGCGCAGGTGAATGCACTTGTGAAAAACGTATACGAGCAAAAAGAGACAAAATGCGCGCCCCATTTTAAATAATTTAAAATTTGCATTAACATAATGTGAATTAGAGTGACTACAGAAAAAAAGGCACATTTTTTTCAATGCCATTTCCTAGATGGCGCTAGTGTATATTGTATTGCGCCATCTACCGCCAGATATTGGTACTACTGGTCATGAAAGGCGGAAATGTAGGCGCTGGCCAGGTTTAAGCGTTTATTGGGTTTGTGGGCGTTAGAGTGGGCGTGGCAATTTTTTACTTGGCCAATCGATAGGTATTGACGAAGCGAATACATTTAAGTTACTATTTTCATAATAGCTTCAAAACTGTGGGCGTTAGAGGGGGCTTGTGGGCGATAGAGGGGGCGTGGCACCTTTTTGAAACAAACTTGCGCTGCGTAGGAGCTCCTAGAATATTCATGCAAAATGCCAATCTTCTAGCTCTTATAGTTTCCGAGATCTCAGCGTTCATACGGACAGACAGACAGACAGACAGACAGACGGACAGACGGACATGGCTAGATCGACTCGGCTAGTGATCCTGATCAAGAATATATATACTTTATGGGGTCGGAAACGCTTCCTTCTAGCTGTTACATACTTTTGCACGAATACAATATACCCATTTACTCTATGAGTAACGGGTATAATTACAATATTACCTTAGAAGTGTTCGATGTTAGATGTGTGTTCACAAACACGTGCCTATCACTGTCAACTGCTGCTCCCGAAGTGGTCGCGACAAGACCTATGTATATATAACCGCAAAATTTAAATTCTGCTATAATGCTCCGATCAAAACAAGGTATATACCGATAGAAAGATGTTGTTATTTTGAGAATAATTGTAGTCTTCCTTGAAATGGGTACTGGTATGGAAATTGCGGTGAAAATAAAAACATAGTAATATTAAAAAAATGGATGCTCAAAAAACAAGTGAAGTGAAATAAACCTATTTAAATAAATGAAAAATACCATACTGAAACGATTTCTGATGTCACATTTCGTGACGAAGAATGCTTGTATATTCGACTAAATAAATATACTTTATAAAATATTTTCATTCAGTCCGCCCCAGTAAAATATTTAACCATTTCGCCTTCAATTGCAACGTGCAAATTCATTTTCATTTTAAAAAGGGCTTCAAAATCTTGAATTTGAAATAACTTTTGAACGGAGTTTCGGGTTTTACTATATAACCTTTCATTCGACGCGGATTTTCAATTAGAATACGTCCCAACAGCTACAATTTTCATGTATTTTATGTTTTGATTCCATAAGTCCGCTGGGTGTCGTCTGCGGAGAAGACGTCGGCCCAGTGGTGTGGCAAGACGTCTAGCCAGGCGGTTAGAATGCACCAGAAGCCGATCCCTGTATCGATTCGAGAACTGAGTTATCATCTCAGTCACAGTTGGTACTCCTGTGTCTAGAAATATTAATATCAGAAGTTTTTGTTTGTTTATATTTGCTCTCATAGGAGCTAGTATATACATTTAAATTTAAATTGGTCAATCATAATTTGTAAACCATTGTATTTAAACAAATTAAGTTAAAAAGGCGTTTAAGTATTTCAAAATACCTTTTAAGCGAGGTATAGCACATGTCTGTAGCTTCAGTAGTGTAGAACTTACAAACTAACGAAATTTAGCTATTTCTAGCTTTTTTTCCGCTAAAGCAGCGGGTTTTTCCAAAAGTCGTAAAACAAAAGTTTCCTATTTGGAACTCCTTAAAACAATTGAAATGATTCTATGAGCCTAAAATACAGTTTGGATATCCACGCACAAAATTAAACACTCAGGAAGTGTTAGTTGTTCTGAGCTGGCAAAAGTGGCTATTTTCGTTTCTGAATAACTTTTAAACGCGATTTTTTACATAAACATGATATATACCAAAATTTAAGGAATCTCAAGGGCTATACAGTTTAAAGTTCTAAGGAAAATCGTTAGAGCCGTTTTTGAAAAAATTAAAAAAAAGCTAAAAAAAAAAGTTTAAACAAATTTTGTGTTGTTCATATCTTTTTAACTATTATATTTACACAAATTGCATATAGAAGGCGTTTATAGCATTTAAAACAACCTTTCAAACGAGATGCAGCACAAGTCTGTAGCTTTAGTAGTATAGAAGTTACGGCTTTCCGAATTTTAGCTATTTATAGCTGTTTTCCCGCTAAACTGGCGGGTTTTTCCAAAAGTGGTAGAACAAAAGTTTTTTATATCGATGTGATGAACGTCATATCAAATTTTCAGAACTTAAAAAACATATTTTGGACAAACTGACAAACAGAATTAAATTTTCATTTTGGGAAGAAGAAGAAAATCTTATTTTGGCTATAACTTTTGAACGGAGCGTCGGATTTTATCATATGACCCCTCATTCGACGGGTATTTTCAATAGGAACACAGCTAAAACATTGCGAGGGGGCATTTATCCCCACCGGCCCCAACAGCTCCAAATTTCGAAATTTGCACTTTCTCACTTTCACCGCTCTCTCTCCCAATCCAATTGGTTTTCTTAAAGTCTTGGTATTCAATCCTTTAAGTTTTTGCAATACCTTTCGATTGGTGTATTACTCATTACGATCTGACTATCACAGCAGATTTTCATTTCTTCGTGTATATATAGTAGTCGCCTTCGCACACTCTCCTGGTGCGCTTCGTCACTACATGGACTGCCGTCCATAGTGATATTCGATATATATTCTTGCCCCCCTAACGCCTTCAATCGCTTTAAGATTTTAAAAAGTGTCTGACGGCCACATCTTTTAAGATTTTAAAAATATATAAATGCAATTTAATGTGGTTTATCAATACCTATCGAAATGTAGAAGACATTTTTCAAATCGGACCATTCATTAAAAAGATATGCGCAATCAAAGTTTTATATCTCCATATCCCTCGCACTGCTAGCTGAGTGACGGGTAGATAGGATCCAGAAATTTATTTTGGTTTATCAGGCAACTTAAAATAACAAACTTTAGTTTTACTACTTTTTAAAAAACACTCTATTTTAGCGGGAAAACATGAAAATAAATAGTTTTATAAGTCCCATTGCTTGTAAACTACTTAAGGGAAGGGAGGGGGGTTGTGGAGGGTCTTTGGCACCAAAAAATCGACAAACTTTGCGATTTTCTCTATAAAAACTGGTGGGATGGATTTAATTCAAACCTTTTGTATGTTATTAAGTGTCATTTAATTAACATCCACTAAATTTTATAGCCGATACTATCGGCTAATATATCGGTGGCAAAGCGATTGCTGTAACACTATTAAAAAAGGCGTTTTGCGGTGTTCACTGTACCTCCGCTAAAAATGATCGGGTTACCATTTTGTTTTTACATTTCGCTTAAGAATTAAAAAATAAAAAAAAAGGCTTCATAGGGGTAGGGTTTTTTTTATGCAGAAAAATATGCGGCAAATTTGAAAACAATCGGTTGAGCCGTTTAGAAATGCCGATGAACACGGACTTTCAAAACGTGGTTTCGAGAAAAACGCGTTTAAAGATGCACCTACGTACCTAAAGTCTTAGAGGTTAGGTTACTAGTTTTAGCATAACTTCCAAATTTTTTGTCCGATTGACTAAAAACTTTTTTTGTATACTCTTAAGATGTTAATATGCAAGAAAAAAATTTAAAAAAAAAATCGAAATTTTTTCCTGCAAGACCTTACCCCCCCCCCCCCCCCTTAACCTACCAAAACGTGCTAAATAAACCGCTTCAAAGTTTTTCACTATTCACAAGATTTTTACATCGCTAACAGATGTTTTTGACAACATTTTTTGTTTGATACATTTGTAGTGCCTGATTTTGAAATATTTCTGTACCCCTTACTTGTAGAGTATGTAACAGGTTAAAGCAAGCGTTTCTTGATTCAAATCACTAGCCGGCTAGCTGAGTTATGGGTATATTATAGTCGAGCCACTCGACTATAGCGCTGTTCCTCATTCTTGCGAGGGAGAGGTCTGCGATATTGAACCCCAAAACCCCCGTGGAGACCACACTGTATGATTCTGTGTTCATATAGCTTAGTGAGTTTCAATGGCTTCTATTCCCCAATGGGATTTATTGGTTGTAAACGGATTATACGCTCAGAGAACTTCATCACCGGTCTCCGTTGAACTTGGTGCAGCGCCAATGGCAGCCCAACATACCCTAGATAGGAATAATTGTTTTGGTAGTCACCACCCACCGCCCACTTCACTTGTCCATATTTAAAGTCACCCTGGCCCATCCCCGAGTTGTACTCAGCAGCGCCGTTCCATTTATTTCATTAGTGTCCTGTCCCTTTCTTCACATCGCTGATACGCCTTATTGTTGGTGTTATCCTTGCATGACTGATGTCGCTGTTGCTCCGTTACTGTTAAAATTACACATTTTTGTGGTTGCTTCCTGTTGTGCGTGCGTCTTGGGATTAGCTGGCCTTTGTCCTTGTCCCAGACCTTGTTCAGCTGGTTGTTTAAATACCGTTTAACAATTTCCCGTCGGCGAGCAGTGGCAATCTTGTTTGTGCCTTTGAGCTAATAGCAAATGAGCAAGAAAGGCTACACTCATAAAAAAATTATTATAATTATAATAAATTACCTAGGTTAAAAGTTTAAAAATTAGTCGTTGTCGGTAAAAATATATTTAAAAAACAAGAAAGGAAGTTAGCTTCGGCCAGTCAAAGTTTATGTGCCCTTGCAGGTTTTTTTGGTTTTTTTAAATTGTCAAATTAGATTGTTTGAGTTAAATGCAGTCATTGCATAGACAAAATACTTCCCTTAGTAAATAAACTTTATGTTAATATGATCAGAAAACCCCCACAATGTTGAATAAAAAAACACGAACATCCAAAATAAATTGTTCGTGAACCGAACGGAATATAAAAAAAAAAAGTTCCGGTTCGCTTCCGGTTCAATTATAAAAAAATTCGGCGCTCCGGTTTACGGTTCGGTTCGTTTTCTAAAAAAAGTGAACCACTCCGGTTCGGAGTTTTGTAACCTTATTATACGATGAAGATGCCTATTAGCTATTTCTGCGTTGCTCTGGAGAACAGAAGCATGTCGGATTTCTTAATTTTTTTCAAGTGTAGCCCAACTACCCTCGTATCCGATTTCGTTGCTTGAAATAAATGTATAAATTGTCCATTGTTAGTTAGGACTTCACAAAATACATTAACTCCTTCGGGACTGGTGATTATCAAACAATTTGCACGCATTACGGATTAATGTTTGACTGGGATCATTCAAATTATCATTCAATAAAGTTGGTATGCAGTTGAATAAAAGAAAAATACTCTTAGCCCGGATATAAAAACTGTCTTTGGTAACAGATACCAAGCATTAATAAAATTATATTAAAGGTGTAACATTTTTTAAGGTTACTTCTTAGTTTCACGTTTTAAAATCAAAAACAAATCACATTATTGATTTGCCTGAAACTTTTTTTACATGTACTATCCGGTAAATAAGTAATCACGTGAATTCGGATTTGGCCGAAAGAAAATATTTTTTTAGTTAGACTTTTTTTAAGTTTGCCAAAAATCGTCAAATTTAAAGAAGTACCCTCTCATTGAAAATCTGTATCTCCGGTTATATGAATCCGATTGACTTCATGTCTTTTGCATTAATTCCTCTAAAACCTAAAATAAAATTTCTAAAAAATAAGTAATATTTCTTAAAAATGAAAACAAAATAAGATTAAAAAAAAATTTACCATTGCCCTCACAAACAATTTTTTTTTATATTTTAATATATGCGCCTAATTTTTAGTTCCAATCTGTTTTTGTAAAAAGTTGGATCCATTTTTAGTTTTTTAAATATCGATTTTTTTTAACAAGGCTTTGGATTTTTTTTTATTAAAAAACGTCGCAGCAAGTAGGGCTACTCTCTCACTCTAATGTTTTCTCATCGTTTACTAGTCTGTTTGGTTTTTAAAAGAACGGCCCATACGCAGCACATTTGAACATATGTATGTGAATATACCGTTAGTTCCTATAACAGCTATTAAATAGGCAAATATTTATAAAATTTTTATAACAATTTTGTTGTATCCAATTTTACCAATTACCTCGATGGGTTCGTTAAATTTGAAATGGATACAAATTGCCAAATTGCACTGCGTTCTCCAAAATGTTCCCCGAGGCAAGGATTTAAAATTGCCAACTTTTCGGGGGTAGGCAAACGGATTCTTGGTTTGTTGTGGTGTCAACGCATCTTAAAAGTTTAACTCTTTATTTTTCAAACCCCATACTAAAAATAATTTTAAGATTTTTAATCCCCATACTAAAAATAATTCTAAGATTTTTATTAAGAGAGAAAAAAATAAAAGAATACATAGCAATAAAACATAAGAACATACAGCTGCGGTCAAAATAGTAGTCGTACAATAGTACAATTATAATCAATAAAATATTACCAGGAGAAGATAAATTACAACAACAAACCCTCATTAAAAATCTTAAAATTATTTTAAGTATGGGGGTTAAAGGGTAAAATTTTGCACTTTTTAAATGCTTTGACACCGCGACAAACCAAGAATCCGTTTGCCTGTAAACACCCTCAAAAAGTTGGCAATTTGTACACACAAAAAAAAAACTTGGTAAAATCAACTGTAATAATTGTCAAACAGGCCCCAACCAGCAAAATTGTCAATTCTACTAAGTAAATAGTCATTTCACAACAACAAAATACACACAATTAGCAAAGACACAAACCCAAAGCAAAAACAAAATACACGTAACTATTTTAATAGTTACGTAACTATCTTTGTTGGTCAATTTTACCAAGCAAATTTTTTTGTGTGTAGCATTTTTTAAATTTTGAGGTCCTGTTTCTCAGAGTTCCTGCGTCGGGGAACATTTTGGAGATCGCAGTTTAATTTGGCAATTCGTAACGAATTCAAATTTATCACATCCAGCAAGGAAAATTTAAAAAGCAATAATTTAGAATCACAGTGTAATAAAAACAAAATCTCATTTACACTTTAACAAAATCGTTTAACATTGTGATACATACAGCGGGCCCACACATTTGTGCCTTTTTTGAGGCGCTCGGATAAAAAACTTGTGTTGAATCAGAAGCTAAAGAATCTTAAATCCCAACCGTCTTATATGCTTCTGCCACTATACAATATACCCTTTTTTTCTGAGTATATTGGTTTTCCTATTAATTGGCTATTAATTTACTAACGTTCCTATGCCAGCAATATATTCGGTCCTTTTATAAATCGTTTACGAAGTTCTTAGGTCTTAGAACATGCTGTAACCCATAATAGAAGAGTATAGGGGAGGGGAGTGGGGTAAGTTTAGTTGATACACACAAAACAAGAAAGGAAGCTAACTTCGGCCAGCAGAAGCTTATATATCCTTGCAAGTCATTATAAAACTAATAATTATATAATAAATTACACATGTTAAAACACAAAATGTTAATTTCATATTATTTTGACATTAATATTTCTATCCTTCCTATGGCGGCTATATAATATCAAATAAAAACACCTCTTAACGAGGCTAATATTCAACCAAGTATAAGAAAAGGTTCGATATTAAAATCCATTTTTTTAGAACCGCGAAATCTTTGGAACAAGTTAAAGTTTAGATTTTGTGGACCATTCTCTACTTATACTTGGTTGGATATTTAAATCCGTCCTTCAAAAACCGCGAATTCCTAAGAAGAAGAGGAGCTGATTGTGTGGATATTTTCTCTTCCTAGCTAAGGACCTTTTTCTTATAGTTCGTTTGACATTTTAAGTGATTCTCTACCTAGCTTTCTCGATCCTAGTGCTTGATTTTTTGGTTCAAAAAACATTTATATATGATAAATAGCCGTGGTCGTTACGACTTAAAAACAAGAGAGAACGCTATAGTCGGGTTTGTGTCCCGACTATCTAATACCCGTCACTCAGCTAAAGAGAGTGCGAGGGAGATGGATATACATACACAATTTTTTTGATTGCGTATAACTTTTTAGTGAATGGTCCGATTTGAAAAAGTCTTCTACATTTCGATAGGTATAAATATACACAACAAAATTGCATTTATACTTCTCGGAAATCTTTAAAGACGTGGGCGCCAGGCACATTTTAAAATCGTTTGTGAAATAAACTTGAGCTTCCTACGCAGCTGAAGAATATGTGTGGAAAATCTTAACCTTCTAGCTTTTGTTGTTTTCGAGATCTCAGCGTTCATACAGACAGACAGACGGACAGGCGGACATGGCTATATCAACTCGGCTAGTGACCCTGATCAAGAATATATATACTTTATAGGGTCGGAAACGCTTCCTACACACTTTTGCACGAATACAATATACCCTTTTACACTACGAGTAACGGGTATAATCATATCACTGTGGACGGCAGTCCACGTAGTGACGAAGCGCACCAGGAGAGTGTGCGAAGGCGAATTGAAAATCTTCTGTGATGGTCCGATCATAACGAGTGATACAGCAATCGAAAGATTGCATACCAAGACTTAATCAATTTCAATTGGTTTGGGAGAGAGGGCGGTGAATGTGTGAAAGTGAAAATTTAAAAAATTGGAGCTGTTGGGTCGGGTGGGGATAACTGGTCTCTCGCAATATGCTTGTTGTATTCATATTAAAATGCGTTTAATATGAGGGGTCATATCGCAAAATCCAATGCTCCATTCAGAAGTTATACCAAAAACAAGATTTTCTTCTTCCCAAAATGAAATAATTTGGCCCTTTGCTTGTGGGTATGCATTAAATCGTGGTTTTAGGATCCTTAACTAAATTTTACTGTGTTTAGCATCAGGAAATAAAAAACGTTTGTTCTACAACTTTTGGAAAAACCCACTAGCTTGGCGGGAAATGATTAAAAAAAAGATCGATTTTGGAGGCTTATAGTTTCTAAACGACTAAAGCTACAGATTCGTGCTATACCTCGTTAAAAAGGTAATTTAATATGCTAATCGCGTTGCCCTCGGTAAAATTGGCTAGATGCAATAGTATTACAATAATTTTGTACATGGTAAAAATTTGGCTCTTTTTTATTCAAATTGGCTAATTTTTAATCTTTTTTTGGCTCGCAAAAAATTTTTTTAATTGGCAACCGTGGTTTAGTGCTGCCGTCACTCAGCTTAAAAAACAAGACAGATCACCAAAAAAAAACCGGGAAAAAAGGACAAAAAAATTAAAAAGGACAAAAAAGAGGACAAATGTTACTTCTTCAATATTTTTGTGTTTTTGTTAATGGGTTAAATTTTTACTTATTTAAATTTGTTTATTGCTCAACCGATCTGTTTTAAACTTATCGCACATTTTTCTGTATAAAAAACCGGCCCCCTAAATTTTAACATTTAAAACTTTTTCTTAAAACGAAAAGTCAATTTTTTTTTTTGGAAAAAACCTAATTTTTGGACTTTGGCAGGTCAAAAAAATTCTGGAATTCAAAAATTTTAAAAATAATATGCAAAATGTTTGTATTAATTACATCTAACCAGTTTTAAAAGAAAAATCGACAAGTTGTTTGATTTTTTGATGATAAAAACTTACCCAAAACCAACGACTAGTAAAACTAACATTAAAAATCTTGTTTTCGAAAAAAAGGACAGATTTTCGGACAGGGGATGATTGAAATTTCTTCCGGATAAAGCCGTTAAAAAAAGGACAGATCTGTCCGGAAAAAGGACAAAATGGCAGCACTGCCCCACCGTTCTGTTTGCAGTACTTTTCCGTAATTTTAATGGAAATCAAGAATTCTAGTGCCCCTGCACTTTAAGAAAAGATTACTATCAATTCCTTAAAAATTTACACGTCTTAATCTACCGTGAGATGGAGATCGACGATAGCCAGTATTAAAGAACATGATAAGTCATACTGGTAAGAGGAGTGTCGATGGCAATCGACGATTAGTTTTTTAATAAAGACCTTCCTTTCACTATATCTGGAGTACATAAAGAATCAGAATGAATGCTGGTCAGCAAGAGGATTGCCATTAGGAATTTTATAAAAATATGAATCATGTTTTTATACTTTTGAGGATATTATAATTTCTATATTTATTTTTCTATATTTTTTTCCATGGTAAAAAAATGGTAAGTGTCACTATTTTAAAGATAATTGAAACAATTATTTTTCCCAGCGAATAGATCCTAAGCAGTGTTGGGAAAGGTACTGTGTTTTTGTACCTAGGTAAGGTAAAAGGTATTGGGCAAAAATAAATACCTAGGTAAGGTAAAGGTACTTCAATTTCCCAGTACCTAGGTAAAGGTAAAAGGTAAATATATTGCTTTTTTATTTTTTATAAAAGCTGAGCTCAAGGAACCGAAAAACGATTTTTAATTTTCCTTACAAAGTTCCATATTTGTCTTAGCTTTCTTAGCTTTCATGGCCTCGTAGTCCGTGTAACTGCTTGTTGAAAGTTGTTGAAATTAAATCCAATTATTTATAAATATAAGCTTTAATAATTTTGTGTATATATTTTTAAAACACGCGGCATGAATAATTGTATGCACGTATCACTTTATTAATATATTTATGAAAGCCTCATGTACATATTTGGCGCGCAAAAATTCCGTATGTAGAAACATTGACTATATGTATATTGTGCATATGTATATGCCGTTTGTTTACGTACATACGGCATTTTTGCGCGCCAAATACACTTTGGTTTCATAAATAAATTGATGTAGTGATGGGAACATACATTCGTGCACAAAATTATATAAAATAAAACCGCGATTAGTTTTCATTCTCAAATATGTACATATGTAAGTAATGTGTATATGTACATATCTCACACATAAAAAAAGGCATAGGCTGTGTGTGCAGATTTCCTGTCGATTTATCATCGAATTTTATTGTTTTATTAACACACAACACGCACTTGCCGTCCGGGTTAAAAAATTTGCCATTTAATATTGTTGGCAACACTTTCTCGTTTAAATTTTCTTTTTCGGCCATGTCTGTCGCGCAAAGTCAAATTGCTTTGTGCATTTGAGAAAATTGCAATGCAAAAGGTAACTTTACAAAACAAACATGAGAACGGCTAATTTCCAATGACTTTTAATGCTGCGTTCCGACTATTACAATTTCGAAACGAAATGATACAATGACGTGTAGATCTGGTGGATTTAGCTTATTTCAGTGTCGCAGTCAGATGTGGCTAGTTTAAATCAGAGCAATGTTTAATACCTATGTAAGTACCTTAATAATTCCAAAGGTATATACAAATTTGTAGCTAGGTAAGGTAAAAGGTACCCAATTATTTTTATACCTAGGTAAGGTAAAAGGTACCACTAAATTGTACCTAGGTACGTACCTAGGTAAAAGTATCTAGGTATGTCCCAACACTGATCCTAAGGGAGTGTGAGGGAGATATAAAACTTTAATCGCGCATAACTTTTTAACGAATGGTCCAAAATATACAAGAAATCGGAAAAATAATTGAAACAATCGCTGAGGAACGGGTATCTGATAGTCGGGGCACCCGACTAGAGTGTTCTCTCTTGTTATACCGATGCAGAGGGTATAATGATTTTAGCCAGAAGTTTGCAACGCAGTGAAGGAGACGTTTCCGACCCCATAAAGTGTAGTGGAGTGTAGTATAAAGGTGACGAACGATTCGTTTTTTGAACGTAACTTTTCTAAAAATCAATATATTTTAAAAGTGTAAAAGCAGGAAGTTGCTTACACCTACTTAGAAATTATGATTTGAAATTCCAACGGAGCTGAATTCTACAGCGTTTGGCGTGAACCATACTTTTATTTATTTATTTATATATCGCCAACGGATAAATCCTTATCTGGCTACATCTTAATATAGCTGACATACACACAAAAAAATTTGCTTGGTAAAATTGACCATCAAAAATAGTTATGTAACTATTAAAATAGTTACGTGATTTTGTGTGTATTTTGTTGTTGTGGTCAAAGTTCCAAATTTTAGATTTTTAGGCCCTTTTTGCGGCTCAATAGCAAGAAAACCCTTCGTACACACAAAAAAAACTTGGTAAAATCAACTGTAATAATTGTCAAACAGGCCCCAACCAGCAAAATTGTCCATTCTACTAAGTAAATAGTCATTTCACAACAACAAAATACACACAATTAGCAAAGACACAAACCCAAAGCAAAAACAAAATACACGTAACTATTTTAATAGTTACGTAACTATCTTTGTTGGTCAATTTTACCAAGCAAATTTTTGTGTGTGTACCCTAGAGCCACAATTTAGCGGAAGTGGTACTTTAAACCTTTAACTTCAAGAGTGTCTAATCACAATCTTGGGCTTACTTTATGTAGGTATGAATGTATCTTATTTAACCAATTTATACATTTAAGGCTTTAAGATAAGAGTAAACTAGGGAAGATACATTACACTAGCTTTCAAATTAATATTCATGAAACGCTCCCCAGCCACTAACTCTTTTTTAATGGCACAGTTTTTTTAAAAAAAATTTTTTATACCCGTTGCTCGAAGAGTAAAAGGATTTATAAATGTACGCTGAGATCTCGGAAACTTTAAATTTTAAATTTACGATATGTTCACCCGATTAAAAGTCGACCAAAAATAAAATTTTTCATTTTTATCGAGCTCCTGTGATGGTTTTTACTCCACAAATCACATTGATCTCTATGGAAAAATTAAGCTGTGATCTATTGACTTTAACAACGCCACAACGAGAGCCGGGTAAATTACACTTTGTAATCAATTATTTCTTTAAAACGTAGACAAATGTAATTAAGGGGCCCCAGTCTTCGCATTTTTAGTCATGCTGGGTACTAAAATAGACGGACACAGGAACTATAAAGACTTATTTATTTATATAAGCAAGCAAATAAAAGAAATCAGCTGTTAGGACCAAAGAACAATTTTAAGTGGTTTCCATTTTGGCATTCTAAAGAACCCCATTTAGCTTCATAATAGATGCCATTGTAATCGCCTCCCATTTTAAAAAGAAAGTGTCGAATACAAATAATAATAATGATTTGAAAAAAATGTTTACTCAGACTCCTTCAGTCCTAGAAAGATGAGATGTAAGTATTGAATGACAAAGAGGGATTATTTTGCAAATCTTAATCGCATTGCTGGCAATCTTTCAAAGTGGTTTTGCGACCAGTAATTCCAAAAAGGTGACAAGTTTTTCAAGGAGTCGACAGGATTAAAATTTTAACAATGTGTATACGGGCTTGTGGCTTATCAACACGAGTTAGGTAGATTTAGAATAAAATAGTTTCTCAAAGACCAGTGTATCTCAACCTAGGGATCTTTTGGAGTATATTTGAAGTCGTTTCTCAGGATGGTTTAAAAAACAAAGCAATAAAACAAGCTAAAGCAAGGGAATATTTGGTTTGAATAATTTTTTCATCAAGTCGCTGTTTTCGACCCTGATCAGGGTCGAAAATATTTATATCTGTTATATAATTTTTATAACCGTTACTAGTTGAGTAAAAGGGTATATTGTATTCGTGCAAAAGTATACAACAGCTAGAAGGAGGCAGTTGTACAGCTGAGTAACGGGTATTTAATAGTCGAGGAACTCGACTACAGCGTTCTCTCTTGTTTTATATATATAATATACTATTTTATTCTGCTAGTAATGGTTGTAATTAATAGCGTTTTCATGATCAAATTTAAAAAATTGTTATCATTGTTAGGGAATGAATAACAGATTAAACCGTATTATACCCTTGTAGGAGGTATTATAATTTCAGTCAGATGTTTGCAACGCAGTGAAGGAGACGTTTCCGACCACATAAAGTATATATATTCTTGATCAGCACCAATAGCCGAGTTTATCTAGCCATGTCCGTCTGTCCGTTTCTATGCGAACTAGTCTTTCAGTTTTAAAGCTATCGCGATGAAACTTTCCCGAAAGTCTTCTTTCTATTGCAGGTAGTACATATGTCGGAGCGAGCCGGATCGGACCACTATATCTTAAGGCTCCCATAGGAATATTCAAACAAATATAAGAAAATTCATTGAAACTTTGTAGGAAGTAGGCGTTTTGATTCTTGACTACTTAAAAACAAAATTTAAATAAATAGAAACGCTGAGTCTGGAATCCCTGGAACTGCACCGACTGAGCATTCTTTTATCTGCAAGGGTATATAAGCTTCGGCTGGCCGAAGGTAGCTTCCTTTCTTGTTCCCTTTAAATTTATTAATTTTTTATTGAATTTTTTAAAAATGGAATACATTTGTATAGTGTTTAATGAAATGTTATAGGCTCATTCCACGTGAAACGTGACAGGCCAATTTGGGTCAAGTCTCAGAATCAATCGAAACTCTTTTTTTCGATAGAGGATTAAAATATAAGGATCGGTTTTGTTTTTTTTTAAATCTTACCGTTTATTTAAAAAAAATATTTTTGTAAATAAGCTCAGATTTTTCCGTTCGCAGCACTTGAGACTCGTTTGAGTTATTTTAATATTTGTGAGACAACTTAGTATCTTTCAGAAAAATATTAAAAAAAATTTGTAATTTTTAAATTAAGTATTTTTTAAGGGAATTTAAAATTAAAAAATTCTGTACGCCGGAATACACACGATTTCCGATAAAAATAATTATCCTCCTGTTGCTTCATCAATTCTTCACGAAGTGGTAAAATAAAGTTTTTGTATTTGCAAGACCTACTAGTAAAGACAACGATTTTAGTTTAGCAACTTTGCATCAAGCAACAACAGCGCAACGTGTAAGAAAGGGAAAGCACTATTCCTGCTCTCCCGTGTTCGTATTGCTGTCTCTTCTTACACGTTGCGCTGTTGTTGCTTGATGTTAAAGTACTATTTTTATAGTTAATGAACTATCTTTATTGGTCAATTTTACCAACCATATTTTTTTGTGTGTATGGACACCTTGTACACACAAAAAAACGTGGTTAAATCAACTTATTTATAGTGACAACTGTAACAATCTATAAAAAATAGAAAACTCAAAAAAAAAATAGTAGGGAACATATTATTTTAAGTATACTCAGAAAAAAAACCAAGCACATTGTGCTTGTTTCAAGCTCAAACGGTCTTGAAAGGTCGATAGGTACGAAATGGGCTTGTTTTTTCATTTCAAAAACGTTTTATTCTTAAACCGACATTCTTAATTTGAGAACATTTTCGGGCGTAATTAAGTATGAAATGTTCTTGAACCCAGAATTAATTATACTTAAAATTAAATTAAATTCTCCTCAAACAATGTAAAAAATAAAAAAAAACAATTTTAAAAATTTAATGAAAATTGCTTTAGAGTGGAGGGTTAATATTATTATTTGTACAAATTTAATCCGATTTACTTGTGAATGAGGTATAAGCTATGCTCAAATGAAGTATGAAATATTCTTAAACTAATAGTTTAAATCATTATGTTGATTTATTAGTTAACAATACTTATTTTGTATAATCTTAAACTTAATTACTGATAAATGTATAAAGATTTGTAGATAAAAATGTGTTTTATACTTACGAAACATTTTTGTTAAAATCACATACCTCTCCTAGGATTCGATCCCGCAACCTCACGCACCACAGTCGGACGTTCTAACAGCTCGGCCACGCTCGCTCTTACGCGGCGATGACCAAAAAACCTACATAAGTACTTTTATTTGCATACTTAATTTAAGTACAACGTATACTTGTTTTGAGAATTTAATTCTTAGTTTTAAGTAATATAAAACAAAAACACCTCTTAACAAGGTAAAATGGAGTGACGATCGCACCATCAACATACAAAAGTTCTGATACCACATTTTGTGACGAAAAATTCTTGTACATTCGACTAAATAAGTATACTTTTTAAATATGCTTTTGAAGACAATATTATTCGACGCGTATTGTCAGTAAGAATACAAGTCGGACATTTATCCCTACCGGCCCCAATAGCTCCAATTTTCAAAATTTTCACACTTTCAACGACCTCGCTCCCAAAACAATTGATTGGTGTATAACTCGTTACCATTACAGATTTTGAATTCTGCGGCTATATAATAGTAGTCGCCTTCACAAACTCTCCTGGTGCCCTTCGTCACTACGTGGACTTACGCGCACAGTGATTTATCTCCTTGTGATTTTATGTAAATGTTTTGAAACACAAAATCCGTAATTTGCTATTTTCTCCCCGATTTAAACATAAAATCGGCTTGTTTTGAGAATTTAATTCTTAGCTGTGAATTGAAATGTTTTTTAAATCGAATCGTATTTTGGCATATATGATGCACGTTTTTCACAGTATTTAATACCAATTATTAATTTCAAAATTTTCTCCGATTTAACAAAATTTGCTTGTTTTGAGGATCTAATTCTTAATTTTTAATAATATTGAACTACTTGTGTTTTATAAACATATGTATGTACCTTCATTATACAGTTTTTGTGAACTAATCTTTTTTAGTCTAGCGCCAATTCTATTTTACTTTAATCAATATTGGTACTCGTTAACTAAATTAATTAGTACATTTTAACATTGGCTTAAGCACAAATTGTACTTGTCAAAATTCTTTTTATTTTTTAATTTTAATACTACTGATGAGAATAATTCATTCTTATTTACAGAGTACTTAAACCTAATTTTCTGAAATTAAGTACTTTTAGTAATCACATTAAGAATGTTTGTGCTTACCAAGAAAAATTTTTTTTTTAGAATAAATTATACTTGGGTTTAGGATAAATCGTTCTTGTTTCGTCCTGTTTATTGAATTATGTTCTGGAATCAAGAACATTTGCGGATAATTTGGGCTTTAAGAATGATTTATTCTTAATTCAAGAACGCCCAACATTCTCATTCTTAAAACAAGCCCAAAAAATACTATCCGAAATCAAGTATAAATCGCTCTCAAATTTAGGATGCGTTTTTTTCTGAGTGTAGTTTCGTTTTTATTTTAGGTTGTTATCTTAATTTATATTAATGTTATTAATAGACACTTACATTATATATAACAAAGTCTCATTTACACTTTTAAAAAAACTTAGCGTCGTAAGCGATTTTGGGCATTAGAGCATAACAAACTTGCGCTGAATGAGAAGCTAAGGAATTAAATCTAAAACCTCAACTCTATAGCTTTTATAGTTTCCGAGATTACAGCGTCCACACGAACAGACGGACATTGCTATTTCGACTCGGCTAAAATACCCTTTTATTCAATCTATTCAATGACCCAAAAAATAAAATAACAATAAAAATTAATTTCCTAAAATAGTAAAGTAATAATTTTCTATGTTGCTTTTACGTTTTTTTTTTTGTGCATCGTTTTAGGAAAGTTTATTCAATTAATGTTTTTAATAACTCTGATGGTATTTAAAATGGTTTTTAGTTGTTTAATCTTTGGTAAAGATACATTTTAAGATTAATGGGTTAAAAATTCGGCAAATACTGGGTCTATTTAATTTGAAGAATAAAAAATTATTGGAAGATCTGTGTTGCCAAAAAAATACAGATGTGGAATGAAACAGAAAAAAAACCAAACATTTTATCAAGTATACAGAAAAGAGGGTACACGGACAGACTTCGGGAAAATAAGAGTTTAACAGACCTTTTTCGGCTAAAACAATAAAAGAAGTAACAGAACTGTCCTGAAAAAGACAAGAAATGGCAGGGCTTAAGGACATAATAAGAAATTCTGTGATATTGGGAATAATTTTGGAAAAATTAATACAAATTGAATAAACGCGTCATACCAATTTGTTCATTTAATATCCAATTCTGTTTTTACTTTGAATAATACACACAAAATATAGTCAATTCTACTCACAATTAGCCAAAACACACACCTATATCCTGGACAAAATTGACAATTTTTTGTGGTTGGGGTCTTTTTGACAATTTTTTTTTTGTGTGTATGAAAACTGCATACGAATATATGCCTACCAACTAAACGGAATTGTTGCTAAACGCGAATTTCATCCTACCCAACTGGTATCCTTTCCGCATAACTTAGTTTCAAAGGGTCCATCTAAAGCTATCAGCTTGATATCAAGTGATCTATTGGCACCTGAAGCTTGTTCTATTGTGAGCTTGATTTCTAGCAGTCAGAGCCTTATGAGCCAAATCCTGGATCTGCCATAGCGGTGACATTATAGTGCATGAAACGTTAAATCTGCAACATCGATTCTGTATGTGTACAGGATTTCTTTTTGGTTTTATTGGCATGTTTTCAAAAACAGTTTAATTAAAATGTAAAACCGTAAATAAGCAATCTGATGGCGCTTTTATTGATTACCTACAATGCAAATTCGGTATACCTTGATCTTACATATGAACACAATTCACATAAACTTACTTGTATGTACCCCGGGTCTGTATATAGCGCAGTGCCTACAATAGGAATTAAAACTTACTGCAAGTAGTTCATGCCTTTCTTCCCTGGTCGGAAGTGCGAGTGCTAGAACAAGATAGGTGTAGGTGTAATGGATTTGTTAGAGTCCCCTTTGAACTTTCAAAAGGTCCAACAGAGACAGCGCTAATACCATGAGTAGAGGACTGAAGAGGACAGGCCAAACAACGCCGAATACATCTGATTGCCACCCTCTGCGCACGAGATTGCTTGGGCCAATGGGAAGCGCCAAGTGAAGAAGGGGCGTGGCCTGCAAGTCACTCGTACTGCTTACACCCTTGTGGCCAAGCCCTCAGCCATTTTGGACGGACTCAGACATAGTTCGAACACGGCGTCGACCGCACGTTCCTGATTTCCGTCGATATTTCCCTGATAACACTGCAAATAAAATATTATCAACACAAATTTTGCAAAGCTAGTGCACCCGACATAAAAACCAGTGCTTAAGTGGTTCCGTCAAATTTGTGTTATTTACGTGTAATATGTATGGTTAACGGTTACCTACTCAGTGCCAGTGACAACCAGTTACTTCTCATCAGTAATCATTTCACTGAGATAGCGTCGGCGCAAGCAGACATGCCTTAATTAAGTGGAGCAGTATTGTGCAGAAAATTGTAAGTTCACGCAGAAAAAAATTAAATTCGGTTAAAATTTCAAAAATTGTTCCGGAAAACACACACACACACACACCCCCCCCCCCCAACTGGGGTAAAATAGGAAAGGAATTTTGGCATTCAAAAAGAATGCAACAAAAAAATCCTAGATGCGCCACTGTCTCTAACAGAAGTGGAAATTAAAGTAAAACGATAAAGCTTACACAAGGATATTAAGATAGATTTAAAATAAAAACAAGACAGAACGCTAAAGTCGGGTGGGTGTCCCGACTATCTACCCGTCACTCAGCTAAAGGAAGTGCGAGGGAGATGGATATATAAAATTTTGATTGCACATAACTTTTTAACGAATGGTCTTTAGTGGGCGATTGTGGGCGTTAGAGAAGGCGTGGCGCTGAAAGAAACTTGCGCTGCGTAGGAAGCCCAAGAATATGTGTGGGAAATCTCAACCCTCTAGCTCTTGTAGTTTCCGAA
The DNA here is from genome assembly GCF_030179915.1 of Drosophila takahashii. Lineage (NCBI taxonomy): Eukaryota > Metazoa > Arthropoda > Insecta > Diptera > Drosophilidae > Drosophila > Drosophila takahashii. Next base: position 2,351,224 of record NC_091682.1, on the reverse strand, counting down.
ATCTCAGTGCTCATATAGACGGACAAACAGACAGACGGACATGACTATATTGACTCTTGTAGTTTCCGAAATCTCAGTGCTCATATAGACGGACAAACAGACAGACGGACATGACTATATTGACTCGGCTAATGACCCTGATCAAGAGTATATATACTTTATGGGGTTGGAAACGCATCCTTCTAGCTGTTACATACTTTTGCACGAATATACCCTTTTACTCTACGAATAACGGATATAACAAAAAGACAACAACAAACAAGATAAAAAAAAAAATGTTTTTCTGTGCTTTAAAAAATAATGTCTTGAAGAGAATAACATTTTTTTACTTTAAACAAATTTGCTTGGTAAAATCGACCAATGAAGATAGTTCAGTAACTATTAAAAATAGGACTTTAACAATAAAAATAGTCGTCCGTGTATTTGTTTTTGTTTTGTGAACTATTTTAAATAGTTGTTTAACTATGAACAATAGTTACCCTAACGTAACTTCTTTAGTGTAAAAGTAAGCAACAGTAATTTACAAACCTTTTGGGATGCCTTACTTATAATTCCCAACTGAGTCTACACCCAAAAAAATTTGCTTGGTAAAATTGACCAACAAAGATAGTTACGTAACTATTAAAATAGTTCCGTGTATTTTGTTTTTGCTTTGGGTTTATGTCTTTGCTAATTGTGTGTATTTTGTTGTTGTGGAATGACCATTTACTTAGTAGAATTTACAATTTTGCTGGTTGGGGCCTGTTTGACAATTATTACAGTTGATTTTACCAAGTTTTTTTTTGTGTGTAGCCCTTCATGGACCAAGCCCAAGTGAGATTCTTAGTCATTAAGACTTATTTTCTGTCTTAAGTCTTTAATATACTTCCACACTAGCTGGAAGTCAAGTGCAACCCGCACCTTTATAAGGTGTAGGATAAAGTCACTTTTGGAAAAGGTTATTGGAAATTACTATACAAATAGTAAGTTAACTACAATTTATGGTTTGGGCACATTCTACTTTTGTTTTTACAGTTGCATAACTATTTTTTATAGTAACCCTTACGTTTACGAACTACGTAAGAGTAACAATTTACTAAGTAGAATGGACAATTTTTATGGTTGAGGCCTGTTTGACAATTATTACAGTTGATTTTACCAAGTTTTTTTACTCTACGAGTCACGAGTATAATAAATCGGAGGAGTATGTCATAACTGTCATAGGAACGATCGTACAACTACACACAAAAAAATTTGCTTGGTAAAATTGACCAACAAAGATAGTTACGTAACTATTAAAATAGTTACGTGTATTTTGTTTTTGCTTTGGGTTTGTGTCTTTGCTAAGTGTGTGTATTTTGTTGTTGTGAAATGACTATTTACTTAGTAGAATTGACAATTTTGCTGGTTGGGGCCTGTTTGACAATTATTACAGTTGATTTTATCAAGTTTTTATTTTTGTGTGTACAAAAACATATAAAGTATACCTTTATTTAATCAGGATCATTACCGGAGTCAAAAAACGTTTCCTTTTACCTGTTACATCCTTTCCGACAAATAAAAATTGCCTTTAAATAAAAAAGGTCTTTGAAATTAAGAAATCAAGCGTTGTCTATTTTTATAGCCTTGCAGAGTCAGTCAGAAGTTTGCAACGCAGTGAAGGAGACGTTTTCGACCCCATAAAGTATATTTATTCTTGATCAGCATCACTGACGAGTCGATCTAGCCATGTCCGTCTGTCCGTCTGTCTGTTTCTACGCAAACTAGTCTATCAGTTTTTGAGCTATCGGGATGAAACTTTCCCAAAAGTATTCTTTCTATTGCAGGTAGTATATATGTCGGAACCGACCGGACCGGACAACTATATCTTATAGCTCCCATAGGAAGGAAACGTTAAAAAAATTCTAGCTTCGATGTTTTTTTCAAATATTACGTTCTACTCTTGGAAATATGATTTTTTATATATTTCTGAATTTTGAATTAAATATTTTAAAAATCGGATCACTATATCATATAGCTGCCATAGGAACGGTCGAAAAATTAAAAGGAAATTAATAGGAAAAAAATTATATCTTTCTTGATTTTTATTACATTATCTTCTACTCTGGGATATGACTACTTTTAAATATTTCCGAATTTCGATTTTAATTTTAAAAAGATCGAACTACGATATCATATAGCTGCCATAGAAACGATCAAAAAATTAATGTGAAATAATAGGAAATTTAGCATTTTTGCGATTTGTAAATTAATAGAATGATCTGCAAGGGTATGTAAGCTTCGGTTTGCCGAAACTAGCTTCCTTTCTTGTTTTTATATTCGTTACTCGTAGAGTAAAAGGGTATATTGTATTCGAGCAAAATAAGTATCAGGTAGAAAGAAGCGTTTTCGACCCTATAAAGTATATATTATTGATCAGGATTAATAGCCGTGTCGATCTTGCCATGTCCGTCTGTCCGTTTGTCTGTCTGACCGTCTGTATGAACGCTGAGATCTCGAAAACCACAAAAGCTAGGGATTAACCACACATATTCTTTGGCTTCCTACGCAGCGCAAGTTTATTTCAGCCGAGCACCACTCCCACTCTAACGCCTACAATCGCATTAAACAACCTTAAAATGTGTCTGGTTCCCACAGTGGGGGATCAAGGATTTTGTTGTGGGGGGTGATATCAGAACAAATTTTTTGTTGCATACTTTTTGAATACTAAAATTCCTTTCATTTTTCACCCGAGGGGGGGGGGGTGATATATCACCTATCACCCCTATCACCCCCGTGGATCCGCACATGGGTTCCCACATATTTAAAGATTTCGGAAATGTATATACAGGGTACAGCCAAAAGGTCAATGCATACGAAAAAGTTCAAAGCTCACAAACTCAAGCATATTTTTGTTTTTTTTTAATATTATTTTTTGGTCAAACTCGTTCACTGCTGCCTGTACATACATACCAAGTTTAAAAAGTTCAGTTTTATAGGTCAGGTCTAATAACACTAGTTTACAGCAAAACAAGAAAGGAATCTACCTTCGGACAGACGAAGCTTATATACCCTTGCAGATAAAGTAATGCTCACTCGGTGCAGTTCCAGAGATTCCAGATTCAGCGTTTCTATTTATTTAAATTTTGTTTTTAAGTAGTCAAGAATCAAAACGCCTACCTCCTACAAAGTTACAATGAATTTTCTTATATTTGTTTGAATTTTCCTATGGGAGCCTTAAGATATAGTGGTCCGATCCGGCTCGCTCCGACATATGTACAGACAAAAAAATTTGCTTGGTAAAATTGACCAACAAAGATAGTTACGTAACTATTAAAATAGTTACTCGTATTTTGTTTTTGCTTTGGGTTTGTGTCTTTGCTAATTGTGTGTATTTTGTTGTTGTGAAATGACTATTTACTTAGTAGAATTGAGAATTTTGCTGGTTGGAGCCTGTTTGACAATTATTACAGTTGATTTTACCAAGTTTTTTTTTTGTGTGTACTACCTGCAATAGAAAGAAGACTTTCGGGAAAGTTTCATCGCGATAGCTTTAAAACTGAGAGACTAGTTCGCATAGAAACGGACAGACGGACAGAAGGACAGACGGACAGACGGACATGGCTAGATAGACTTGGCTATTGGTGCTGATCGAGAATATATATACTTTATGTGGTCGGAAACGTCTCCTTCACTGCGGTGCAAACATCTGACTGAAATTATAATACCCTATACAAGGGTATAAAAATACAAAAAAAAAAATTATAAATTATTTTGTGCTTTCCGATCTAAGGGCCCCTTTTGTTATTAACAAGTTAAGGCCAAATATTTGCAAATGGAGTGCAAATTCTAGGAGATATGAATTTTTTAGTGAAACATCCCAATTTAGGTGGCCTGCTTTTGTTAGTTTGCTTTTTGACATATGAACAGGTTGCATCTTTGTTAATTGCGTCCCGATCACAAATGGTAAAATTGGTAAAATGGTAAAATTGACCAACAAAGATAGTTACGTAACTATTAAAATAGTTACGTGTATTTTGTTTTTGCTTTGGGTTTGTGTCTTTGCTAAGTGTGTGTATTTTGTTGTTGTGAAATGACTATTTACTTAGTAGAATTGACAATTTTGCTGGTTGGGGCCTGTTTGACAATTATTACAGTTGATTTTATCAAGTTTTTATTTTTGTGTGTACAAAAACATATAAAGTATACCTTTATTTAATCAGGATCATTACCGGAGTCAAAAAACGTTTCCTTTTACCTGTTACATCCTTTCCGACAAATAAAAATTGCCTTTAAATAAAAAAGGTCTTTGAAATTAAGAAATCAAGCGTTGTCTATTTTTATAGCCTTGCAGAGTCAGTCAGAAGTTTGCAACGCAGTGAAGGAGACGTTTTCGACCCCATAAAGTATATTTATTCTTGATCAGCATCACTGACGAGTCGATCTAGCCATGTCCGTCTGTCCGTCTGTCTGTTTCTACGCAAACTAGTCTATCAGTTTTTGAGCTATCGGGATGAAACTTTCCCAAAAGTATTCTTTCTATTGCAGGTAGTATATATGTCGGAACCGACCGGACCGGACAACTATATCTTATAGCTCCCATAGGAAGGAAACGTTAAAAAAATTCTAGCTTCGATGTTTTTTTCAAATATTACGTTCTACTCTTGGAAATATGATTTTTTATATATTTCTGAATTTTGAATTAAATATTTTAAAAATCGGATCACTATATCATATAGCTGCCATAGGAACGGTCGAAAAATTAAAAGGAAATTAATAGGAAAAAAATTATATCTTTCTTGATTTTTATTACATTATCTTCTACTCTGGGATATGACTACTTTTAAATATTTCCGAATTTCGATTTTAATTTTAAAAAGATCGAACTACGATATCATATAGCTGCCATAGAAACGATCAAAAAATTAATGTGAAATAATAGGAAATTTAGCATTTTTGCGATTTGTAAATTAATAGAATGATCTGCAAGGGTATGTAAGCTTCGGTTTGCCGAAACTAGCTTCCTTTCTTGTTTTTATATTCGTTACTCGTAGAGTAAAAGGGTATATTGTATTCGAGCAAAATAAGTATCAGGTAGAAAGAAGCGTTTTCGACCCTATAAAGTATATATTATTGATCAGGATTAATAGCCGTGTCGATCTTGCCATGTCCGTCTGTCCGTTTGTCTGTCTGACCGTCTGTATGAACGCTGAGATCTCGAAAACCACAAAAGCTAGGGATTAACCACACATATTCTTTGGCTTCCTACGCAGCGCAAGTTTATTTCAGCCGAGCACCACTCCCACTCTAACGCCTACAATCGCATTAAACAACCTTAAAATGTGTCTGGTTCCCACAGTGGGGGATCAAGGATTTTGTTGTGGGGGGTGATATCAGAACAAATTTTTTGTTGCATACTTTTTGAATACTAAAATTCCTTTCATTTTTCACCCGAGGGGGGGGGGGGTGATATATCACCTATCACCCCTATCACCCCCGTGGATCCGCACATGGGTTCCCACATATTTAAAGATTTCGGAAATGTATATACAGGGTACAGCCAAAAGGTCAATGCATACGAAAAAGTTCAAAGCTCACAAACTCAAGCATATTTTTGTTTTTTTTTAATATTATTTTTTGGTCAAACTCGTTCACTGCTGCCTGTACATACATACCAAGTTTAAAAAGTTCAGTTTTATAGGTCAGGTCTAATAACACTAGTTTACAGCAAAACAAGAAAGGAATCTACCTTCGGACAGACGAAGCTTATATACCCTTGCAGATAAAGTAATGCTCACTCGGTGCAGTTCCAGAGATTCCAGATTCAGCGTTTCTATTTATTTAAATTTTGTTTTTAAGTAGTCAAGAATCAAAACGCCTACCTCCTACAAAGTTACAATGAATTTTCTTATATTTGTTTGAATTTTCCTATGGGAGCCTTAAGATATAGTGGTCCGATCCGGCTCGCTCCGACATATGTACAGACAAAAAAATTTGCTTGGTAAAATTGACCAACAAAGATAGTTACGTAACTATTAAAATAGTTACTCGTATTTTGTTTTTGCTTTGGGTTTGTGTCTTTGCTAATTGTGTGTATTTTGTTGTTGTGAAATGACTATTTACTTAGTAGAATTGAGAATTTTGCTGGTTGGAGCCTGTTTGACAATTATTACAGTTGATTTTACCAAGTTTTTTTTTTGTGTGTACTACCTGCAATAGAAAGAAGACTTTCGGGAAAGTTTCATCGCGATAGCTTTAAAACTGAGAGACTAGTTCGCATAGAAACGGACAGACGGACAGAAGGACAGACGGACAGACGGACATGGCTAGATAGACTTGGCTATTGGTGCTGATCGAGAATATATATACTTTATGTGGTCGGAAACGTCTCCTTCACTGCGGTGCAAACATCTGACTGAAATTATAATACCCTATACAAGGGTATAAAAATACAAAAAAAAAAATTATAAATTATTTTGTGCTTTCCGATCTAAGGGCCCCTTTTGTTATTAACAAGTTAAGGCCAAATATTTGCAAATGGAGTGCAAATTCTAGGAGATATGAATTTTTTAGTGAAACATCCCAATTTAGGTGGCCTGCTTTTGTTAGTTTGCTTTTTGACATATGAACAGGTTGCATCTTTGTTAATTGCGTCCCGATCACAACGATAACGAAAGGTGCATCTACTACCTTTTAACTACCTTTCTAACTATTTACCTTTACGAGTAACGGGTATTAAAATTGGTCTCTGCGATTATTTTGAAAAAAAATTTAAAGTTGTAAACTAGTGTTTGCTTGGTAAAATTGACCAACAAAGATAGTTATGTAACTATTAAAATAGTTACGTGTATTTGTTTTTGCTTTAGGTTTGTGTCTTTGCTAATTGTGTGTATTTTGTTGTTGTGAAATGACTATTTACTAAGTAGAATTGACAATTTTGCTGGTTGGGGCCTGTTTGACCATTATTACAGTTGATTTTACTAAGTTTTTTTTTGTGTGTGGCGCACCTCATAATATGCCATCACATTTTTCCACCGATACACCAATCCCCGTAAATATTGATTTACTAAAAATCTGAAGAGTACTTAAACTATATCATTCAAAACAAACAAAAACTGCACATCACTTCAAAAGTGGCGTTGAGTGGAGTACTCATTAACATAAATGCAGAAGATCAACAATGTGTTGAGCATTAGCATTGGCCAAGCCGTAGACCGCACAGAAAGATAAAAATATGGTCGTAATAAAAGCCATATAAACTTTGACGGAATAATATGTATGTCGGATTTTGAATTAATCAGTTCCTCTCATTGAAATTGTGTGAAGGCAAATCCCATTTCGAGTAGAACACGTTCAATGAAAAGATCCTCGTATCCAAGATGTAAAGGAAAAGAATGGTGATATATTTCCTCCTCCAAAAGAATCGCAGTGTATTTATTTCCTATTCTATCCGCCACCCACTTTTAATGGTGTTGTAATAGAATTTTTTTTTGGGATAAAAACAATAAATTTAGATCAACTGAATTGATAACATTGCTACTCTTGATAGTGCATTCACTTTTATTCCAGCTTTTTGAGGGCGAGAGGCAAATAGGGTGAGGACACTTCTCTTCAAGGCTTTTTTTTACCGCGGTACTCAGATGACCAAAAAAATACAAGAAAATGACACCGCGTTGCCAATTTCCTCAAGTTACCTCTGGTGAATTTGTCGTTAAACCCTCGCGTAAAAATAAAAAAGGAAATATAAAAGGGCCTATTTAAACAAATATGGGAAAACGGCCTCAGGCGATATTGCAAAATTTTAGATGGGGATTGGTAGATAGGAACCTAATAGCTAAGAATTAAAATTTTCAAATATTTTGATCCGCTGGCTTACGAGTAATTTATTTAAGCCTCCATTAAATAATAAAATATTAAAAAAATAATTATTTAAATATGTTAGATAAAATACAAATTTTGGTAATACTCTAGTTTACGGTCCTCATCCCCAAAATTCGCAAAAAAAATATCTTCGATGGAGCGCGAATTCTTAAAAATTAAAAAAAAAATAATTTTTTTGTTTTAAATTTTAAATAACATATTTCTAAACGATCTAAGTAGTTTTGAATATAAGCACATGAGCGTAGCCTACTAATCTATGGGGGCTGAAATGCCTGAAGTGTTATCCCCCTCCATCTTTTAACTTACGCCCATGTATAAATATTTTTAAAGGAAAGGTCACTTGTGCTCAAAAATAGTTATGCGTTACGTAAAATAGTGACAGGTTTGGGCACTGTTTGTGAATTGTCACTGTGAAGAAAGTAAGAAAAACAATTTTTAAAATTCCAAAACAATTCACCAAAACCTGATGAGTGTCCTAAAAATTAAGGACATAAGGTGACTTTGGATCAAAAATGCATCGTAGAAGAAAATATTTTTATTTAATTTTTAAACGCTGTTCACAAATGAAGATTTTTAAACTTTGCTGTGACTTTAAAATTTTGATTGCGCCCACCTCCTCTTGTGGTTGAGTTAGATTGAATTTTCCAAAACGACCGTATAAAAGAGACATGTAACTATTTAATTCCGAAAAGATATCTTGAAGATATATCCCAAAAGCCGAAGAAATTTTGTGATTTTCTTAAATTATAGATACCGCAAATACCAGAGCTGATGGGCTATCGGCGTAGTGGCAACTTATGCTTAGAAAAGCCGAATTTATCGAAATAAAATGGTGGCAGGCCTGGACATCGACCCATGTCACATTTTGTCGGCCTGTGTTATTAAATTATTATAAATGTAAAACAAGATATTTATACCAGGGAACGTAATAATTACAATCATTTAGTTTTTACTCAAACAAATAACACTGTGCAACAAAATGAATGCTTTTCAAATGTACCTCGATGGATGCTATATTTTTGAATTCGTTACGAAGTCCAAAGTTAAACTGCGTTTTCCAAAAAGTTCCCCGACGCAAGGATTCTTAGCACAAGGACCTCAAAGTTCGAGAAATGCTGAAATTGGCCAACTATCCGGAGTTCTTGGAGGCAAGCGGATTCATGGTTTGTTTTGATGTTAAAGATACACTTCTTATCTTTCAAACCCCATACTTAGAATAATTTTAGGATTTTTTTTAAAGGGAGAAACAAATTGTAGAAATCATAGTCAAAAACAAGAGAGTGCCCCGACTATCAGATACCCGTTATTCAGGTAAAGGGAGTGCGAGGGAGATGGAAATAGAAAACTTTGATCACGCATAACTTTTTAATGAATGGTCCGATTTGAAATTTTCTTCTACATTTCGATAGGTATTGCTAACCACAATAACAAACTTGCGCTGCGTAGGAACTCCAAGAATCTTCATGCCAAATACCAATCCTCTAGCTTTTATAGTTTCCGAGATCTTAGCGTTCATACGGATGGACAGACGGACATGGCTATATCGACTCGGCTAGTGACCCTGATCAAGAATACACTAGTAGGCATAATTATTTTGACAGATTTGAATGTTAACTGTAGTCACATTTTGAACTTTTAATATAAACTTTTGGCACCTATAGAAAGAGTACTTCAATTCCGTTTAAATGGCACAAAAATGTTCTTAACCCCTTCGAAAAGTGAGCAAATTTTGTGAAAGTTAAATTTTTAAATTTTTTCCTGGGGCTTAAAACAAAAATGTTTTGATGCAAAGTTTTTCCCCAATCAAAATTAATAATAACGGCAAAAAAAAATATTTCAAAATAATTTTTCTTGAGCCTATTTCTAATGAGCCTATTAGGAATAATTAGGAATAATTAGTCCGCCTCACCGCGAAAAAAAATTGATCAAAATTCCGAAGTTGCCTAGAAGGAGCGTTAAAACCAACTTTCGAGAGTAGCTCCGGTACTACCATTCACCAAATCAAAGATAAAGCAAATGTCGCGGATATTTCTACGATGCGCAAGGGATGGTAGACGAAAAAGCTTGCATTTCTGGTGATATGAAGGAACAGGGTCTAACGATTCTAACGTTCTATTCTATTTCCATGAGTGCTAGTAAAGGGATTCCATATAAGAGCTGCATATTCTAGCTTAGATCGGACAAATGCAAAAGCGCAAGTCTGGTGTAGGGATCAGTGAATAGCGATGCGTTCCTTTTCACAAATCCAAACTTGGCATACGCTCTGGGCATGATGTAATCAAAGTGTGCTGAGAACTTAAGTTTCGAATCAAACATCACACATAGATCCAAGGATTCTTGCCGCAGCTGTAAAGGGTGACCATTAATATTATAGAATGTGACGAAATTATATACAGATTTACTGTAAGTAACTAAGCTTTTTTTAAATCTTTTTTCTTAAAATTCTTTATTATAATCAGTACAATATTTATACCCGTTACTCGTAGAGTAAAAGGGTATATTGTATTAGTGCAAAAGTATGTAACAGCTAAAAGGAAGCGTTTCCGACCCCATAAAGTATATATATTCTTGATCAGGGTCACTAGGCGAGTCGATCTAGCCATGTCCGTCTGTCCGTCTGTCTGGGTGTCTGTCTGGATGAACGCTGAGATATCGGAAACTACATAAGCTAGAAGGTTGGGATTTCACACAGATATTCTTGGGCTTCCTACGCAGCGCAAGTTTATTTTATCAAGGTGCCACGCCCCCTCTAACGCCCACAAACCGCAAAAAGCCGTGGCGCCCACAGTCATTTATAAACAGTACCAATTTCGTGCCATAGATGGTGCTGGAAAAGTGCTGGTCACTCTAATTTGGAATACATTTTGAATTCATGTAAATTATTTGAAATGAGGCGCGCAAAAAACATACAAGAAGGCATATTTATATTAAAGTTGTTAAGCTGAGTAAAACTATAAAAGCTAGAAGATTGACATTTTAGATGCAGATTCTAGGAGTTCCTACGTAGCGCAAGTTTGTTTCAAAAGGGTGCCACGCCCCCTCTAACGCCCACAATCGCTAATATACGATTTTAAAAATTTCAATATTTCGGAAGAGTAAAAATGCAGTTTTATTGTGTTTATCAATACCTATCGAAATGTAGAAGAAATTTTTTTAATAGGACCATTCGTTAAAAAGTTACGGCGGATCAAAGTTTTTATCTCCATCTCCTTCGCACTCCCTTTAGCTGAGTAACGGGTATCTGATAGTCGGGGCACTCGACTATAGCGTTCTCTCTTGTTTTTGACTGTTTTCTAGAATTTGTTTCTCCCTTAAAAAAATCCTAAAATTATTCTAAGCATGGGGTTTGAAGTATAAAGAGTGTATTTTTTAAAAAAACTTTAACATCAAAACAGACCATGAATCCGCTTGCCTCTAAAAACTCCGGAAAGTTGGCCACTTTCACCCTTTTTCGAACTTTGAGGTCCTTGTGCTAAAAATCCTTGCGTCGGGGAACTTTTTGGAAAACACAGTTTATCTTGGGAATTCGTAACGAATTCAAAATATAGCATCCATCGAGGTAAATTTTAGATGTTGCATAGTGTAATTATTATTTACGGTACCTGACTTACATCCATTACTCGTAGAGTGACGGTTCAGTGTTTCAACTTACGAAAGTTCCGATATTAACTTAACATCAATTTGGGACAAACTGACCAGCAGCAGATTAACATATTAATTTTCAAAAATCCCCCAAAATCTTGTTTTTGAGTGTTGTTTGAACGGAGTGTCAGATTTCATCATAAGATCCCTCATTTTCACGTATTTTCAGTTAGGCCTTTACACTTTTCACTTTCCCCGCTCTTTCTCCCGAATCAATTGATATACTTAAAGTCTGGTACGCAACCCTTTAAGATTTTGCGAAACTTTTCGATTGGTGTATCCTTTGCTAGATCAGGACCATCACAGCATTCTTAAATTTCCTGTATATATAGTAGTCGCCTTGGCAATCTCACCTGATACGCTTCGTATACCTGATTTGGGGAAAGTGTGTCCAACACTATAAAGTGTATATATTCATTAAACGATTTATCAAACGATTTAAAAAGGTGTTTGGCGCCTACATCTTAAAAGATGTTGGTGAAGTATAAAAGCAATTTTATTGTGTTTATTTACAGCTGTCGAAATATAGAACTTTTTCAAATCGGGCGATTCATTAAAAAGTTTTGACTAAATAATTAAATTTAAGCAGTGCAAGCAGTCGCATATCTCCTTTCCCTCGCACTTCCCTTAGTTGAGTAACGGGTATTTGATGTAGTATTCTCTCTTGTTAAACCATATATACCACTGCCTGAGTGACTATAAGTTAGAGTATTAGCCTGTTATATTCGTCACTCAAAGTATTTTTGAATTAAACACAGTAAATGATGATATCTTGTACTCTATTTCATTTTAAACAGGTCCAATTTGACGATCTTCGATGATGTAACAAGGATCATTATAGTCCGTCTGTAAAAAAAGCAAATGGCTCACTCTGACTTGGGTACTTCGCAGGCGACTACGGCCGACCAGGATCAGGGGACATCGAACAACGGCAATGTGCCCAAGCAAACCTTGCCCAGCATCTATCCTCTTGGAACACCGAGAAGTCCACAAGCTCAGGCCACGACGATGGCTCTGGAGCAATACCGCCTGCAACTGTACAACTACGCCCTGAATTTTGAACGCTTTCGATGCCCCCAATACGGGGGCTCGGGAGGCAGTGGTACGAGTGCGCCGTGGCTGCATTTAAGCCCCTACGGACCGCATGCTTCTGGCAATATTCCGGCAGTCAATCGCATGGCCGCGCTCTCAACCATTTCACTCTTCCCCCAAACGCAGCGCATCTTTCAGCCCGAGGAGCCAAAGCCGCAACACAGCTACATTGGCCTCATAGCCATGGCCATTTTGAGCTCAACTGAAATGAAGTTGGTCCTGTCAGACATTTACCAATACATTTTGGATAACTATCCGTATTTTAGAAGCCGCGGGCCGGGGTGGAGGAACTCCATCAGACACAATCTCTCACTGAATGATTGTTTTATCAAGTCTGGCCGCAGTGCCAATGGAAAGGGGCATTACTGGGCAATACACCCCGCCAACATGGATGATTTTCGCAAAGGGGACTTCAGACGTCGCAAGGCTCAGCGCAAGGTGCGAAAGCATATGGGTCTGTCGGTGGACGATGCCAGCACCGACTCGCCCAGCCCGCCACCCCTGGATCTCACCACCCCACCTCCGCCCAGTTCCCAGTCCGCGATGCAGCTGTCGGCCCTGGGCTATCCGTACCACCAACAGTATATAGGCCAGTTCTTCAATCGCAGCTCGGCACCCGGGCTGACGCAGTACTCCCCTGCAGACCCGGCCATGGCGATGCAACGGCAACAGGCCAACCAGCTGGAACAGGTAATCCAGCCGGCTCAGCTCCAGCAGCAACATGGCCCGCATCAGCACATTGCGTATATCAACTCCACCACGACAACAACCATCGCGAACATGTTCTCGCAGACAAGGAAGCGCCAGTTTGACGTGGCCTCGCTACTGGCTCCCGATGTCCAGATAGTGGACATTGTCTCTGAGGATCAGGAGTCCTCAGTCAGGCCAGCCACGGCAAGGACTACGACTCAAACCCACACGGTCATCACCAAGCAAACCATTCACCGCGAGGTAGTCCTGGGCCTGGAACAGCCTGTGGCTGATGCCGACATTGACACTGATATCGATGTGGAGGTTAACGTTGACGTGGTTGACGAAAGCATTAATGCCGATCCGGACTCCTATCCTGAGACGGAGGCGGAGGAACAGGAAAGCCGCAGAGGAGCCATGAAGCAACTATTTTCCGTTGAGGACAATAACTCGTACCTAAGCGACGGCAGGCTGTCTTCATTTGATGCCGATGCCGATCCCGATCCCGATCCCGACCCCGAAGATCTTGAACAGCACAACTACTCAGTTTCCAGCTCGGCGGCGAGGTCCTTGGGCAGTAGTAGTAGCCAACACGAGGAGTCCAGCTCACTGGAGGAATGTCCACTGGCAGAGGCCATTGCCGCGCCCCCGGCTGCCGCGAGGCCATCAACCCTGGCAGTAGCCATACCAAATGCATATATCGAACTCAACCACGTCGATCCGCACATGCTGAGTAGATACTACGGGACATATATGGCCGCAGCTGCGCGACGAGCTAGTATAGAGGCGTCGAAGCCAGCAAGGCAAACTTCCCTCACGCCACCTCCGAAAATGGAAATTGAAATGGTCTCACACAAGTAACGTGTCATAATAGATTGTATTGCCACATAAGCAGCCACATATTGTTAAGGACTGGAAGATCCAATGTCTAACTACATAGCAAAACTGACGACCCACCCTGCAATACAAATACATACCTAAATATATATTTATTAAATAGGGTTCTTTCAATGTAGTTTTGTATTTTAACGAGCAAAAATAAATGTTAAACTATTGTTAAACTTCGTAGATTGCAATAAAAATTTAGCGACTTAATAAAGTTCACTATAGTGTAAATCTCACTCATCTCGATAATAAAATAAAAATAATGAAGTCAAATTTTCAGAATGTTCCTAGTTCAAGTCATTCTAAGTATCTTTTTGAGGCACGCTCTAACCGTTTAGGGCCCATTACCTTCTACGTGCGTGTATTTGATAAGAAAATATCTTATATCTTAGGGGCTGTCCATATATTACGTAATCACAATTTCGCCGATTTTTGTCCCCCCCCCCCCATGTAATCATTTCTTCATAATAAGTAATCATGTTGTGGACCCCCCCCCTAGATGATTACGTAATATATGGACAGCCCCTTATATCTTATATCCTAATGCTACGACGTTTTTTCATAGAAAAAAGCCGAGGCCTTGTTAAACATGGCTCCACCTTTTTGACAAAAACCGATTAAAACTAACAATATGGCGCATATGTTGAATTAAAAAATAAATTTTTTTTTTGTGGGGAACCCGTTAAAAAAATTCTGTTAAATCTTATTTTGTTTTTATTTTTAAAAAATTAAAAACTCATTAAAAAAAAATTTTTTTTTAAGAAGAGGTTGTAGAGGCATTATTGCAAAAGACTTGAAGTCAATCGGATTACTACAACCGGAGATACAGATTTTCAATGAGAGGGTACTTTTTCAAAATTCACTTTTTTTGGCAAACTAAAAAAAATTCTAAAAAAAAATAATTTTTTTTCGGCCAAATCCTTATACACGTGTTTACTTTTACTCCAAATAGTACACGTAAAAAAAGTTTCAGACAAATGAAAAATGTGAAATTTTTTTTTGGCCAAATCCGTTTGGTTTGTAAAAGAACCGCCCACATACGAGCCACACTTCTATAAGGTGAACTTCCTTAGCTCGAATTTCTCTAGGAACCAAGCTATTGTTCCGGCGCCTTTTCAGGAAAAAATTGATTTCGCGAACTAAAATATTAGACTGTTGGCTTTTTAAGAATGGTAAAGCTTAATCGTTCGAGTAGTACTAAATACAAATTTAAAAAGGAGGACAAAAGTTACTTCTTCAATATTTTTGTGTTTTTGTTAATAGGTTAAATTGCTCAACCGATCGTTTTTAAACTTATCGCACATTTTTCTGTATAAAAAAAAACCGGAATTTAAAAATTATAAAAATAATATGCAAAAGGTTTTGTATGAATTACACTAGTTTACAAAATAATACTCTTGAAGTGCTCCGCAGCAATTGATTTAATTGTTGGTTCAATTGTTGTTGATTCAATTGTTGGAGCCCTAGATAACAAAAATACCACTACCTTTTTTTTCGATGGCACAGTTTATTATTTAAGATTTTTTAAAGTTCAAAATGTTAAATTTTGGACCTTTTTCGATTTTTTTTCCTATATCCCGGCTCATAACCACCCAATTGGGCCAGTTTTCGTTTCATTTTAAAGTCAATCTTAACTCTGCCATACAGATCATTATGATTGGATAAGTGATGGCAGCGCAGCAGCTCGACAAAGATGAAAAATGTGTTTTTGGTCGACTGTAAGTCGGCTCTATGTAACGTAAAAACTCGAAATAAATCCGTTGAAAAATAATAATGGGTACAAACTTAAAGTTTACATCCTACCGAATAAAACAAGCCGGATATGGCCCAAATCCATGGAAAATTAGATTTATGGTGGATTTTTAAAGCGCTCAATCACTAGTGAATTTGTAAGAAAAATGGCGATAATTTTAACACGGGCATGTCCTAGGTGATCATCGGTGCTCGAAACCTGTTCATCACCGTTTTTCACCGCCTATCTCATCACCTTTTTGGCGCTTTTTCAGCGCCTAATTAAAGTCATCACCTATTAACTGCCCATTTTCATCACCTCTTAATCGCCCATTTTCTTAAAAAATATGTTGAATTTCATCGCCTATATAAAAAGGTTTATTTCTTTACAATTCATTTTACTACATCATTTTTGGTAAACTATTTTCATACCTTTTACATTAAATTAATAGATTTATACATACTTCCGAGACTTGTAGGGTTCTTCGGTACGTTCTTAGCTTCCGAAGTCTTTGTGGGCTGCCTTTTCGCGCATGGAGATTTTTCAGGGGCCTATGGGATCTGATATATATATTTTTATAATATAATATAATATTAGAATATTAGACAAGAATGATAAAAACTTATATAGCAGTGCAAAAATAACATCCTTCTGGGCTGTAGTACAAAATTATCTCTATTATATTGTTTATGCAACTTGTACCATCAGCTTGACCTAAAAATATTAAAAATAAAACATACATATTATAAAAATGAGAAGGTATAATAATTTAGACAAGACAAAGTTTTAATACCCTTCAAAATTACTTTCCTAAAAATGTATTCTTGATTAATAGCACTTTTTTTTTTAAACTCAAAACAACTTATCACAGTTAGAACGCAATTGAATAAGGGCTAGTACTCAACCCAACAAAAAGTCGTCCAAAACCAAAAACTGAATATGAAATAAAATTTCTTGATTTTTTTTCATATGAAGTGTTTTGTTTTGAACGACTTTTTGTTGGGTTGAGTACTAGCGAAAAAACGGCGCCTGCGTTTGAGAATTAGAAAAAGAATCAGTGTTCCCAGATCTGGGGCTATCCCCCTAAATCTAGGGGTTTTTTGACGAGCTTGGGGGATTTTTAGCGAAAAGACATTTTTAGAGGGAAAGTTTTTTAGGAAATTTTATTACCCAAATGTTTGGAAAAATCACTAAAATATTAAAAAATACAGATATACACAATTATATACACATTTTTCGAGTTTTTTAAATATTTTTTATCCTTTAAAATCTTAAGGTACTTTGGAATTATGCCGTCATTAACATCTTGATTTGGCCTTCCCCGCCTCTATTGTCATATTAAAATGTACCCCGGAACCTCATAATAATGTCCTGGAAAATAGACTTGACTTTTCCGACCAATCCAGTGAATTTCCGTACAGTTTTCAGTTCGAAATTGAGTTTTCCAATCAACTGACAAAGTTTCACAGAAAATGACTTTCCTTGGAGCCATCCCAACTTTTTTTTGCAGTGTAGTAATGGTTTTTGCTCTTAATCTCTACTACAAACCCCAAGTTTGCAGTAAGTTCCATAAAAAATAACCGTATTCAGCAAGTGTCCGATTTTTTCCGGATTTTTTGTTGTTTATGTTGGAAAACTAAGTGTTTTCGTTAAAAATATGTGATTTTTGTTTATGTTTTTGGAAGATATTAACATAATGTATAAGTAAAAGCAAAAAAAAACGACGAATTTAACCCATTTTATTCATATTTATGCATGTTCATTTTATGAAAGTAGGTGTCCGATTTAGCGGTGGAGCCGCTGTAGATGATTTTGTGATGAATTTTGACCAAATTTCATTTCGTGCTCCTCACAAATTTTAGGCGCTTATTCACAGCTTTTTCAGCGCCTTAATTTCGTAAAGATAGCGATGGAGAGAGAATCGATTGGTGAGAGAGTCGATTCTGCCGAGGCTCTGCCGGTGTCGCAGTCGCTATCAGTGCTATTTTAGCGCTCGGCTGAATTCGGGAACTGCAGGGTTAGTTTTAAAACATTTACATTTTGTTTTATATTTGTGTGAGTAAATTGCACAGGGCAGCTCATCAGTGTGTGTACAGACCGCTGTTTTAAAGCTATAGCGATGAAACTTTTTCAAAAGTCTTCTACAGTGGCGGACAAAAGTCTACATACGACCCTTTTTGGGAGTTCACCCACTCCTATTGCTTTTACGGGAAAAGTAATGATGCAGTTTTGTTCTACATATGGGCAATTCTCTGGGGATGTCAACCAAGCCAAAAAGCTTGAAACTTGATAAAAACATATTTCTATACGATTTTCCACTGATATTTGATTCTAGTTAGATGTTTTTTTTTCACCTGCAAAGCGTACGAACGTCGCGTGCGACAGCAGATAATTGCCCATATTATTAATACACAAAAACCAAAATGTCGAAGAGCCTAAAACAGCAGCAAATTCTTCAGGATATGCGCCGTTTGCTTAGGATCATTATCCTGTTGGAGGATCCAGAGGGTTCCGAGGCATTATTTCTTCACAGATGTTTTTAAATTATGTTCAAATATGGTCTTAACTGAGAACAAACCATAATACCCTCGACGAAGACCAAATTTCCTACTGCCGAGGCTTCAACTGTTCCCCATTTAAGCAGCGCGGTCTCAAACCATGGACACAAACCATTTCCATATTTACATATTTAACCAACAATCTAAGCAGTGCGGTCTCAAACCATGGACACAAACCATTATCCATACTTGTATATTTATCCAGAAATGAGGTTAGGCGAATTTCCCCGCCTATGTACTTTGCCAAGGTTTGTGTATCGCTTGTAGCTTTCTGCTAAGGTCGATTTTTAGGTTTTCGTATTCGATATGGCGATGTTTTTGTGTATTATTTAAGTTTCAAACCGAATAGGCCACGTCCATGTTAAAATAAATATTCATTCAGTGTACAATTTATTCTAGTTTTCACTTCCGAAAGATTCACACGGAATCGAATTTCTCAGAGCTATTCCAGGACTCATATCCGAAAGAATGCACGGATTCAAAAATCCCTCTTTGTTACTCTGTTAACTTCCGAAAAATACACGCGGACTTAAATCCGCCAGCATAATATCAAATTCACTTCCGAGTGAAAACTGGAACAGGACGGTATATATATTATAATAAATAAATTAATGGCCGTCAAATTAGCATCGAAGAGTTTAGCAGCGATTGTGGAACAGTGGAATCTGGAAGACGGGGCAAATTTTTATTCTTTCTGGGACTTCTGGGGGCCAAATCGAACAATTTTAAATGCAAAATTGTTTAGAATGAAGTTATCTTTCGCGTCAAATTAGCGTCAGTGACTTAGCGGCGATTGTGAAACGGTGAAATCTGGAAGATGGGGCCAATTTTTTTTTTAAATGCAAAATTGTTTAGAATAAAAATATCTATCGATTTAGAAACCTATCCTATACCTATAGAAGTACATTCAAAATCTATTCAAAAAATCGTGTTCCAACAATTTTCTTTATTGCTCCCCTCACAGAGGTTGTGCCAATATGCACAGTAAACATGGTTATTGGCCCTTTATTCAAGCTTCTTGTCAGGAAGTATCATTAAGCTAAAGCCGTCAGTTTTTGAGAAAATCGCCTAACAGTGAATGATCCTCGGATTTTCCCCATACAAAAAAGGGGGGCAAATAATAAATTGTACAGGGCTCCACTCTCAGACGTTGTACCGACATGCACGGTCGATTGTGGATCGCCTAAAGCAAGTTCAGTGAAAAAATCATTTAGATAAAGCCGTCAGTTTTTGAGAAAATCGCTTTACAGTGGGGGAAGATAAAAAGTTAAAAGATGTGCCGCTAAATTCAAATTTGAACCGGTAAATTCCAAGACATGAACCACTATGTAAAAAATGTATTCATGACTCTAACCCTTTGGGAAACAATTCTGATTCGACGCTAACTCTATTACCAATTAAATTCACTTTCGCAGACGTGGTACCAACATGCACAAAGCCTTCTGTTAGCGCAGGTAACGACAAATTTTGTCTCGGTACTTCATCCACCGTTTCAATTTTGTGCGGTTGGATTTGCGCGCAAGGTTGCCAGACATTCGAGCAATGTCAATCTGGTTCCAATCTTCATTCGAAAACAGCTGATTCTATTTACAGTTAAACATAAATCAAAATTGTTAAAGTCATCCAATTTATTTTAAAATGAATACCCGAGTGATTTATCTTCAAACTCTGTGGGATATCGTCGAATTGTCTAAAGTGCGAACCTATCGGCGCAGATAGGTTTCGCTTGTGTAAAAGCACGGCGCTATTTGTTTTGCAAGAAATGGTTTTGCTACTTGAATCTAAAGTAATGAAGTTAGTGCATTCATTTGATTTAACTAATTCCATATAATCAAAAACCATTATTACAGGGAAACGACAATACAGTCGTGGGTTAAGCTTCTAATAGCGACAGTTTTCTTATAAGTGTAGGCGATTTTTGTGGTGTTAGCGTGGCCACAGCAAGTCGAGTTGTTAGGGAAGTATCTTTTGCTATAGCGTATTTTTCAAAACAATTTATGAAGTACCAGCGTATTAAAAATTTAAAATTAAAACAGCCAAGTTTCCGAAAGTTATAGGAGCCATAGATTGCACGCATGTAAGAATTTAATCTCCCGGAGGCGATTCCGAAGACACCGATTTAATAAGAGTTGTCTCCTGTTCATCGGTATTTTAAAATTCATTTTTTTTTGGTTTTATCCCAGTGCTACAGGCTAAGTGAAGCCTTTTGTTATGGCACCAGTAACTTCGGGTACAATATTTTTACATTACGTTTACATTTTTACATTTTGTCTTAACAATTAGTTAACTCTTCTGTTGTGGTGTCGCCAATTTAGTGCGCCTTTTATTTGGAGTTTAAAATGACGGACGAGAAAACGAAACCCGATTTGCCGCCTGGATAAATTTATCCTTACATTAGCTAAATTTAACTAAAAAGCCGTCAGTTTTTGAGAAAAACGATCAGCGCGTTGTCGGGATCTTCTTTGTTCCAAAATCGTAACTAGGAAAGTATTAACCTTATATCGATACTTGCTTTAGGCGATCCACAATCTGCCAATATAGGGTGCATGTTGGTACAACGTCTGAGAGTGGAGCCCTGTACAATTTATTATTTGCCCCCCTTTTTTGTATGGGAAATATCCGAGAATTATTCATTTTCTCAAAAACTGACGGCTTAATGATACTTTCTGACAAGAAGCTCGAATAAAGGCCCAATAACCATGTTTACCGTGCATATTGGTACAACCTCTATGAGGGGAGCAATATAGAAAATTGTGATAGATATTTTCATTCTAAACAATTTTGCATTTAACATTTTTCAATTTGGCCCCCAGAAGCCGAAAAAAACAAGAAATAAAAATTGGCCCCATGTGCCGCTAAGTCACGTCACTAATTTGACGCTCATGAAAATCCCTGCGAAAACAAGTAGGTAAACATTTTCTAAAAGCTAAGATGCAGGGAGATGCCAGAGAGTTTGAATTATATGTATGTGTTAAAAAAGGCAGCTGCTCTAAAACTGTACTGAGAACGCATGGCAGCTGCTCTAAAACTGGATATGCGTGTGCATGCCATACTGCGCGGGGCGTGGCTTATTTTGCCTCTCTGTGCAAAATCCAAGTGAGCTCTCTTTCGAATTAAGAGACGAGTCGAAAGGACGTACTCTTAGCTACTTACTACTGCCTACTGCCTAATCTCTTTTTGATCTCCAACCTCTCTCATTTTCGGTTCTCTTCCTCTCTTAAGGCTGTAGATGGCGTTGGCAATCGCTGCCACTGAACAGAGAGTGCACAGAGAGAATTATTCAAGTTAGTTTTACTCAAATGGAGTATTTTTGGACTCACAAGTTAAGCATGATGATAAAAGTTTACTTTGAGCGCAAAATTACAAACAAAAACAAGAGAGAACGCTATAGTCGGGTGCCCCGACTATCAGATACCCGTTACTCAGCTAAAGGAAGTGCGAAGGAGATGGAGAAAAACTTTGATCCGCCGTAACTTTTTAACGAATGGTCCGATTTAAAAAATTTCTTCTACATTTCGATATGTATTGATAAACACAATAAAACTGCATTTTTACTTTTCCAAAATATTGAAATTTTTAAAATCGTATATAAGCGATTGTGGGCGTTAGAGGGGGCGTGGCACCCTTTTGAAACAAACTTGCGCTGCGTAGGAACTCCTAGAATCTGCATGCAAAATGTCAATCTTCTAGCTTTTATAGTTTCCGAGATCTCAGCGTTCATACAGACAGACAGACGGACAGACAGACGGACAGACAGACAGACGGACAGACGGACATGGCTAGATCGACTCGGCTAGTGATCCCGATCAAGAATATATATAGTTTATAGGGTCGGAAACGCTTCCTTCTACCTGTTACATACTTTTGCACGAATCTAATATACCCTTTTACTCTACGAGTAACGGGTATAAATATACATATTAAAATGTAGTACATTTGTGTTGTTTTCGGAAATTTAAAATATTTAAACAGCTTTTTAGCTTATTAATTAATGTCAGACTCATTATGAGAATATTTATTCTTAAATGGGAAATAAAAGGTGTGTTTCTCAAATTGAGAATTTTGTGATTATTTAAAGTTTTTTTCTTTTCTTTAGTTAAATTTCTGAGAATACACATACTCAATTCGAATCCGTCAGAATTCTCTCTGTGTAAGCGGTGAAAACAGAGCTCTGCTGTTGGCGGCAAGAATTGCTCATACGCAACGTGTTTGCCAATCAGAATCAGTCACTTTTGGACATCGCTACGCAGTGGTGGTGCTTCAAAACGCGCCGTTTTGCCGTCTCATTTACTGGTGCTCTCGTGGTTTGGGTCACATTCCACGTGCGCGTGCCGCACTTGAAGAGCCCTATGCCAACCTCATGCTGCATAACTCCACACGATTTTGGCCAGAATGATTTTTGTTTATAAGCCCGCCATGTGCTGATTGCGAGGATTTGGCGGCAGTCTCAGAAAACAGAGCATGGGTGCCAAGTGTTCTTCTGGAAGAATGATCAGCCAAGCAGCTAAGCAGTCGAAGAAACACAATCGCATGTGAATAATGTGCATGTACCCTTTACCCCGTGTTGTGTATTTGTGAATTTGTGTTAACTACTATCGTTGTAGTACAATGTCCATCCAATGCCTAGTGATGCTACCAGTGGTGTGTGTCTTTCTAGCACTCTCTTGCAATTTGTGGTCCTAGTGGGTTACAAAACTTTGCATTGATGACATTGAACGGTGGGACAAAAACACCGAGACTCAAAGCCGCAGTGCAGTTCAAAGACCCATTATTGTTGAAAAAATGCCACTGAGCTTCACAATCTGTTACTGGCCACAGGATCCAATCGGCACTCGTGTATTGATGCGTTCACAAAATCACAGAGCGAGAGAGCTAAACATTATGCCACAATGGAAGTGTCTCGTAGAGCCTCACTTGCAGAGAAGGTAGTGCCTCAAATAGTGTCTGTTACAGGAAACGAAGCGCACACAAGATCCAATTTGAGCCGCAGTTAGGAGGTGAAAGAGGTATCGCAGATGAAAAAATAATATTATTAGCGCCCAGCTCGTCGAGGGGACGCACTTGCCGTGCCCGGTATTTACTTGTAGACACGATTCAGTGCCTGCGACTGTGCTCCAAGGGATATCCGACTTTATGCCATGGTCCCAAGTACACCAAGTTCGGGGTGTGGTGAGGCAGCGAAACGGGAAATCCTCGAACCGCGTTATGGAAGCTAATTAAATGTGACGCAGTAAAATAGTGTGAATTTTGAAAAGTGCCATAAGATAATATACACATATATTACTCTCGTATATTTGTTCTATAAATACATCTAACATGCAACGGCTTACAAAGCAGTCTTTGTTGCACCTAGTCAAGGAGTACAACTCAGAGATGTGTAATCCCAGCCGGGTTCTGTGAGGAAAGGTGAGTATAGTGTGTACCTACGCAGCGGCGATATACAAATTCCCCATGTGATGGTCGTAAAATGTTTCCTTTTGCCACGTCGTTTGGCATTGTTTCTCCTTCTCCTTCTCCCAGTGCTTCGGGATCTGCAGCCCGTGGCTCGGCCAGTTCCCCTGATTCACCGTGGTCTCTGGTGGTGCCGGTTGCTGCAGCATACAAGCATTGGTCGCGACAGGTGCATTGCCACGCGAGAATGTCTTTGGGGAGGGGGGGCCAAGTGGCCAAGGGGGCCAAGGGGCTATCGGTGATCGGAACTGGAATCGAAATTCGCGATGCTCGCAGAGGAGCAGGCAGCAGGGAGCAGGGAGGAATATCTCATCAGTAGCTGGCTCAAAGGAGTTGGAGATCGTGTATGAGATGGTTCGGAGTGGACTGGTTTTTTGAGTACGCATGTGCTTGTGGGTCCGTGCATGTATGTGGACATGAATGCAATCGCAACAATATTGCAGTACTGCGAAAGTATTTCGTATTCGCTACGACTCGCCAACATATAGTCCCCTACCTATATTCGCGTTCCTACATTTCTCCCGTCTGAAATATAGACTTCACTTTGAGCCTAAATCGCGCTTTTGGTTCGCACTCTCCAGATTTCATGTCGGCCTAATGATATTGGTATCGGGTATCCAGTGTCATGCATACTCGTTCCATCGAGTTATTGCTTTTGTTGCCGTTCATTCGATTGTCTGCTAGGTTTGTTTACTTGTTGTCCAGTGGTGTCACTGTGGAACGCCATAAATTCTGGAGACTGTAGAGACTGGAAAGGTGCCGTGTCGCATCCGCAGCGGTTATAATAAGGTCCACGGTTACATCAAAGAGACAATCAAAGGCAAAACAATGATAAGCCCCGCCGACCGCCGCCCGCCGCCCCCAGGCTTTCGGCTTGTTGGTTGAGCAAGCGAAAAAAAATCGAAGCTATTGACTATGATCCGGCTTAGGATCTGTCGCCCTTTATAGCGTATTCAAGCTCTCTTCCTTCTATTAATTTTGCTTACGCAAATGGATATTGCACGACAACGGGTTTTTTGGGATAGAGAGAGTACTTGTAAGTGAGATGGAAAGGTTTGGTGACGCGCTCTCGTCCTATAAATCAAATGCCCCATTCAATTCATTAAAAAGTCTGCCTGGGCATTGTGCTGTTCCAGTCTTACAGTTCACAGTACCGTATGCGTTGAAGTATATGTTATCAACTGCGCCAGTATCTGCAATAGTCATTTATTCGCAAAAATACAGCATGCACTCTTAAAAGATCCACAGCGCTTACCCATTTGCACGCACGATCATTAAGTTCAACTTGAGGAGTACGTACGGGGGGCAACATGACAGGTTGTTTATCCAGTTCTGCCTGAGAGATCTGGCAAAACTGGCCCACAGAAAAAATTAGCAGCAACGAACTAAACAAGAAAGAAAGGCTAGTTTTCGGGACCGAAGTTTGGAATACCCTTGGAGAAAACTTCAGAAATAATAATAATTAATAAGCAATAACATTACGTTCCAAAGATAAGTATTTGTCGATAAGTATTTGTTAATTATTGACTAGCAATTACGTAACATAATTTTATTATCGGGTACCAAATGTTGCAAAACAGAGCTACCTTCATCTAACTGAATTCAATTTAACTAACTTTATTAGTATCCCAGTGCTACGTAGTATTAAGTATGTATAAAAGTACAAACGATCTGATAATTAATTTGTGAATATCCCTATAGCTTAAGAATTATTTCATATTTGTAGTACCAACTAACATTACCAGTTCCAGATAATTTATATAAAAAATATTTCAATGTATGCTCAACCTTTAAATCGACTCCCTCCAGTATATCAGGTAATTTAACCGAGTGTTTCAATTAATAGGATCTAGTTCTGAAAACTTAAAACTAATGTCCATCCTTATGTGCATACGTTTACGAAAGAGCACAGATCTTGCAAGTCTCTGTCTATTAAGAAAATGCAGCGAAAAACATGTTTTGGGTTATATAGATAAAGTCCGAATCCACATAGCCATGCTGCAAATAGCGTCGATCCGCCGGGACGACATAAGACGACAGTCGACGGGAATGCAGCACGGAAAACTAGTTGTATTGTCGACGCTAATGCTGTTGCTTTTTTTACGCCGTTGCAACAAAAAAAGCAACAGCACACTCGAAATAACAACAGGTGAATGCGAATCCAAGAAATCAATAAAAATAAAACAAGAAAGGTGTGCTAGGCCGCTCAGTAAGCCTGGTTTGCAAACTGAGCAAAGATCCTCTGCAATCGCAATCGGGCCAGTTTGAGTTGTTTGATTTCATTGTTTTTGAAGAAACCGGACCAGAAAGCTCGCTCCTATGCACTTTTTAGTTGCATCCGAACGCAATTGAAATATGTATCTTAAAGACAAAACCCTCTATTAACAGCAACTGGGTGATTTTAACTAGAATTTATTTACAGAAAATTTAACCACGAAGAGAATTTTTAGCCTGCTTGGATTGTTAAATTTTATTTTTCAATTACACAGGTACACAGTAAAAAATTTACAAAAATTGTCCGTGACATTTTTTTTCTGAGCAAAAGTCCATACAAAACTGTGTTTATACCCGTTACTCGTAGATTAAAAGGGTATATTGTATTCGTGCAAAGTATGCAACACGTAGAAGGAAGCGTTTCCGACCACATAAAGTATATATATTCTTGATCAGGGTCACTAGCCGAGTCGATCGAGCCATGTCCGTCTGTCCGTCCGTATGAACGCTGAGATCTCGGAAACTATAAAAGATAGAAAGTTGGGATTAATAAGGTCGATTCTTGGGCTTCCTACGCAGCGCAATTTTGTTTTAGCCGATCGCCCCCTCTAACGCACACAATCGCCCACTGACAATTTTAATATGGGTCTGGCGCCACCACCTTTAAAGATTTCCGAGAAGTAAAAATTCAATTTTGTTGTGTATGTTTATACCCATTTTTCAAATCGGACCATTCATTAAAAAGTTATACGCATTCAAAAAAATTGTATATATCCATCTCCCTCGCACTCCCTTTAGCTGAGTAAAGGGTATTAGATAGTCGGGACACTAACCCGACTATAACGTTCTCTCTTGTTTTATATTATTTTTATAGACTTGCAAACTAGTAGCTCCCATAGAAATAATCGGAAATAATTTATTTAAAATACTATTGCTTTTCTGTTTTTTATTATTCATGGAATCTACTAACCACTCAATGTTTTTATTTCGATTTAGGGCATTTTCATGAGGATATTTTATTGGATTTTTTATATTTTTTGATTTTATTTAAAGATTAGCTTTTTTTTTGTTATAGAGAAGTTTTAAGCTATGTCATGCCGGCATAGACTTCAAGGAGTTCAAGACGTTGGCATTATGCCAACACACAATAAGGAGCGAAGAGGCTTCACTGTACATGCATGTGTCATGTAGTAACCAACTACAATCATCAGCAGTGAAATCGCTGTCTTGGCCAACGATCCCTAATTATTGTCATGTTTTAAGATTGAATTTTTAGAATTCGTTTTTCATCAAAGAAGTAGTGAACATTTTGGGATTTTCAACTTTGTTTTTTGACAGTGCAATTAGATAGGCCACATAATTCCAACTGTCGACAAACATCGGTTTTTTGAATTCAAAGCTATACCGCGGAACCTGTGCGTGATGGAACACATTGTATGGGACTTTGACCCAGAAGCATTCAAATATTATGGAAATCTAGAAATGGTTGTTAATAAAAAATATGCTAAAAGAGTAAATAGCAGTAAAAAATATCTTATTTTTTAACCCAAATGTAAAATTTAGTAAATGTATTTATTTATTATTTTTATTTATTTGAATAGTTAACTATGGACAGCTAACTTAACAACTTAACAATTAATACATTTATACATTTAGTGAATTGAGGTAACAGTAAATTTGGGAGGATATAGAATCAGTCAGATGCAAAGTAATTTTTTGACCTACAAAATTGTGATTTCAAGTTTCAATCACAACAAAAAAGAAAGAACAGTAAGAACAGAAGAAAGAACAATAAAAGAGTAAAAGTACAAAATGTTGAGCAAAAATAAATTGTTTTAGATGTTTGGAATTCATTGATTTAATTTTATAAACTTTATTCTTTACTTTTTTTTGATTAATCGAATAATTTTCTAAAATGTCGAAACAATAATTATTCGACTAAATAAATGCAGTTTCTAAAATATTCTTATTCGGAAACTTTTTTTTACTATTTTTCTTTAGTTTGCTTAAAAAGGTCAATTTTGAAAAAGTACCCTCTAATTGAAAATCTGTAGTTCCGGTTTTAGTAATTAAAATTAGTTACAATCGGTTTTTTTTAAAAAGGATGAGCCATTTTTAGTTTTTAAAATATCGAATTTTTTTTACAAGGCCTCGGCTTTTACTATGAAAAAACGTCGCAGCAAGTAGGGCTACTCTCTCACTCTTATCGGATCCTTATGGAATTCATGTTTTCTCATCGTTTACTAGTTTAACAGCTTTAACAATTTTTAATGATTTCAAGTTAAGTTTTAAGTATTTTCACAATTTCTGATTGACAAAAAGTAAAAAATCATTTCTTGTCATAATCATAATTGTTGCTTTTTAAATTGTGTAAGTTACAAGTTGGTTGATGTAATGGTTTTCGAGATCTGTTAGGTTTTATAAAAGAAGTGCCCAAAATCTGCATTTCACATTAGCAACTCAAAACTGATCAAAAAAATTGGTCTCAAGATTTATCTATTTTGCTTATTTTTTACTTTTACTGCCTCGACCAGGGACGTAGACGGGGGGTTTGGGTGTTAAACACCCCTCTCTCGGGAGAAGCTCTAATGAACACAAAATTTTTACTGAAATCTGGCCTTGAAAATTTATAAAATTTAAGGGATTCGTAAAGATGTTTAGGACTGTTTGTGTTTCTTCCGGGTATCTTGAAAAGGCCGTTACATTTTTGGTTTGTTCCGGATGATGTCAACTGTAACATTTTTGACTCGTAACAAGAGTCAGCCCAATATAAAAATCGAAAACAAAAGCTGTTTTGTTCTTCTGACTAGATGAATCCGATCCCCCATCCATTTTGCGTTTAATCAACAGACGATGCGTTTGTTTCCGATTTCTCGAGTGCACTAACAATGCGGCAGTAAAAAATCATTCTATAAAATCAATGACATTTGTCTTCTGACACAATATTAAACTGTATAAGCAAAAAGCTGTATTACATAGCTGAGTAGTTTTACCTATCACATAATTTTGCCCTGAAAATAAGTTATAGGGGACTTCATTACTAAAACAACAGAAAACGAGTTATAGAGTTATTACTATTATTTGCTCATTACTTTTTAATAAAAGTAATTAATAATTTGAAATTGGCGTGGTATTGACAAAACAAATAAAATATAATTTACACGGCAAAAAATCTTATAAAATGTTAGAGTGCGCGATAAAGGAAACTTGCGCTGCGCCCCTAGAATTTGCACGATAAGTCCCAACATTCTAGCATTTATAGTTTCCGAGATTATACGGATAGACAGACAGAAGAACGTCGCTAGATCGACTCGTCTAGTGATGCTGATCAAGAATATATATGTATTGTAGGGTCGGAAACGCTTTTTTTTACCTGTTACATACTTTCCGACTTATACTCTACGAATGACGGGTATAAAAGCTTCGATATACTGATTTTAATTTAACTTATTTAACAAAAAAAATGGTTTTCTGTTCCGGTTTTATAATTTTGTTTTTAACTTACAAAAATTAGTATAACTTTTTCTCCTCGCACAAGACTGAAAAGTAAAATAAACAAAATACAGACATGCCTGCCTGCGCATCCCCAAGAAAAGAGACAAACAAAACACAAAAAAGAAAGACAGCTCGAGTTCAAGTCAACGACTCTGTGAACATTGCTGATTCTGCGACTGCAACTGAGCCTTTGCCCAACGCAAAATGATGTATTGCCAGTATCCGAACGACTCGGAGCATCCCAGAATCGGAGGGGACCAAACCACTTTGCGCTGTAGTCTTCGCCTCAGTCTCAATCTAGTTGCTGATCGTCACACTCTTTCTCAAGCAGGGCAACACACACTCGCTGGTGAATACTTCTCTCTTGGATCAGCATGTACCAACTCATTGTACACAAACCTCAGGCAAAAGCATACCCTTTCAATAGTATGCATCGTGTAGTCGCTACGCTGATGGTCTACTCTTGTATGTAAGAACGTACCGGATATATATAAAACAAGGAATAAAGCTAACTTCGGCCAGACGAAGTTTATATACCCTAGCAGATCATTCCTGTTAAATAACCAATTACAAAAATGTTAAACTTAGATTTACTTGCGTATATTTTACAAGCTATAAATGTTTCGAATTATTTAGACATTTATTTATTCTCCTTTCAAATGCAGCTTAATATATCCAGTTTTAATGTTTTTGTTGAATATTATCCCAGAGTAGAAAATACAGTAAAATCATTTTTTCTGTTCATTTCTCGTTCATTTTGCGATTTTCCGATTTTTGCAAAAATTCCGTCGGTGTCCCAGATACTAAACCGTTTTCCATGTGTTTCAGAGTAAATTTGCTCTGATTTTATGATCCGATATTTTTTTTTAGAGCCCACTATTTTGTTGTTTTATATCGCCCTTAGAGTACTAATGATACTTTTTAATGAGCTTTAAAATCAATTTTTTTGTTTGCCTCTGCGTATATTTAAAAATAGATTGGAATCCTTTTAAGATTTCAATCCCCACATTCGATTTTTTTATTATACTCATTACTCGTAGAGAAGAGTATGTAAACGACCCTATAAAATATATAAATTTTCTTGATCAGGGTTGCTAGCCGATCCACGGGGGGTTATGGGTGATATATCACCTCCCACTCGGGTGAAAAATGAAAAGAATTTTGGTATTACAAAAGTATGCAACCAAAAAATGTTTCTAATATCACCCCCCACAACAAAATCCTAGATCCGCCACTGGTTGAAAAAGTTGAAAAAAATGCAAAAGATCTGGCATAAATGACTTCTGTAAAAATACACGCCTAAAAACCGAAATTAGTTTTATAACTACTTCTGGTAGATGGTACTTTGAGAAAAAAACAAGATAATGATCATTAGAATCCACCAGCAAAAGAATTTTATATGAATATTTTAAGCTTGGGACAACTGTGATTTTTTGGACGTTTACAGCTGTTAACTGAGACAACAGGGCTGTGTTTGTCCCAACTTAAAAAATCGATAGAAAATGGAACCCTTGTTTGATTTGAGCTGATTGAGCTGATGGTCTTGTTAGTTTGCTTAAAGTTGTATCTTTAAGTTGAAGTTATAAAACTAGTTTCAATTTTTAGGCGTGTATTTTTAACGAAGCCATTTGTGCCAGAGCTTTTGCATTTTTTCAACTTTTTCAACCAGTGGCGGATCTAGGATTTTGTTGTGGGGGGTGATATTAGAAACATTTTTTTGTTGCATACTTTTGTAATACCAAAATTTAACTTTGACGAGGTGTAGCTTCTAAACTAATGACTGGAACTCAATGTTGTATTTAAGAAAGTTAAAGGGCATTATATTACCTGTAAAATGAGTCATCGATGACCTCAATCAGTATACCAGAACTCAAGATAGAAAATAAAAATGGCCCAAAACGTTTTTTACACTACAAAAATTGACACCATAACAAAATTTTAAATGCCCATTTCTTAATCAGGGAGAAGTACTTTAACACAAAACCAAGGTTTTCTTCGAGTAGGAAGAGGTCGATTTTTTTTGTAAGCTGGTGCTATCAGTGATTTGAACAATCCAATTTAACTCTTCATTATCTGATCAAACTGTTTCAAATATTTTTTTTAATTTTCTTTCGAGTGTTCATACGTACATATGCATCTGCAGAGCAGATGTGGCTCAGATGTGTTTTATAAGAAGCATTACCTCATTGTCAATCGTTTAAAAATGTATATATATATATATATAATGTTTTCATACCGAAAGTTTATTGTACTTATGTACTTATAAAACAAGAACTTATAATGATTTATTATGTTGCGACATACGCACATACCAGGTACAAAATTTGTACTCATATTCAATATTTATACTCTTGCAGAGGGTATTATGATTTCAGTCAGAAGTTTGCAACGCAATTCTCCTTCATTGCCTATCCGACCCCATAAATTATATATATTCTTGATCAGCATCGCTAAACGAGTCGATCTAGCCATGTCCGTCTGTCCGTCTGTCTGTCCGTTTCTACGCAAAATAATCTCTCAGTTTTAAAGCTATCGGCTTATAACTTTCCCAAGAAGACTTTCTTTCTATTGCAGGTAGTATATAAATCGGAAACGACTGGATCGGACAACTATATCTTATAGCTCCCATAGGAAGGATCGGAAAAAGAACGTTAAAAAATTCTAGCTTCCGTGTTTTTTGAAATAATAACTCCTACTCTTGGGGATATTATTTTTTAATATTTTTATTTATTTTATTTATTTTCTTTATTTTTAAATCGGACGACTATATCATATAGCTGTCATAGGAACGATCGAAAAATTAATGGAAAAGCAATAGGAAATAAATTTTAGATTCTTTGGTTTTTTATTGTATACTCTTCTACTCTAGGATATGAATCCTTTTAATTATTTACTAATTTCTATTTTAATTTGATCAAAATCAGACGACTATATCATATAGCCATAGGAACGATCGAAAAGTTAATGGGAAATTAATTTGAAAACAAATTATAGCTCCGTTGATTTTTATTGTATTCTCTTCCACTCGAATTTCGGAATTTAACAAAAATTGGATGACTATATTAAATAGATGCCATAGGAAAGAATAGAAAAATTAATGTCAAAACAATACGAAATTTAAAATTTTTGCGATTTATAATACAATAGGAATGATCTGCAAAGAAACGGATAAATACCCTCTGCAAGGGTATAAAAATGCTTTAAAGAGAACAAAACATTTTGAACATAGACAAATATTTAACGGCTACTATGATATTTTTCTCAAAAGTAAAAGATATTTTTCTCAAATGCGAAGGGTCAAACGTGATTTTAGGCATATGGTTTAGAAATTCCCAGAGATTGTTTTCCGCCCAAACGATTTATTACTTTTTTTCGCGTCCATTCCAGAGTACAAGATTTAGAACTACTGTGATACTTTTCATCAAATACTTGGCTATTTTCTTTTGCAAACAAGGTTTTTAAGATATAGTTTCTTTTGCAATATTGATTAGAATTCTTCCTAGATTACGTCCCGCCGGCCCACTCTATTCGACCGAGTCTACTGACCATGCCTGAGAAAACTGGCCCAGACGTTATTGCGATATTTTGGATGAGGATTGGTAGATAGAAGCAATGGATAACAATCCGAATTTTCAAATATTTTGATCCACTGGTATACTGGACACGTAAACTATAAAAAATTGGCGGAGTTTTCAGACTTGGAAAGTCTTGAACCAATTTATTTAAAATTTTAATCTCTATTTTAGTAACTTTATAAGAATGGTAGAAATCCACATGCCGTAATTTTCTTAAATAAACTTGTAATTTTATAAGTTATAAGTTTATTTAAAACCAGAGCTTGCAAGGTTCGGTCAACCTTTTCAAAGTGTTAGGAAAAACCTGTCACAAAAAACCCTATGACAACTGGGAGTGAGCTAACCCCTTAAAGGGTTGACAGTTATTTGCAAGCTCTGTTTAAAACTGTCTAGATTTTTCAGACCACAAACAGAAAAAATCTAAAATCCGATGTCTAGGTAATACCTATTCATTGACGTAAAACAGTTTGCCACGCCTACCCTAACGGCCACAAAACCCTTCTACTCTAAAACCGGGCTAGCAAACGCATGTTTTAAGATTTTGTAAAAGCGTGCTATTGCTTTGATTACACTGTGCAGCATTTTTAATGCTTTTTAAATTTACCTCGATGGATGCTATATTTTTGGATTCGTTATGAATTCCGAAGTTAAACTGCGATTTCCAAAAAGTTCCCCGACGCAAGGATT
This sequence comes from Drosophila takahashii, assembly GCF_030179915.1. Classification (NCBI taxonomy): domain Eukaryota; kingdom Metazoa; phylum Arthropoda; class Insecta; order Diptera; family Drosophilidae; genus Drosophila; species Drosophila takahashii. Next base: position 2,317,364 of record NC_091682.1, on the reverse strand, counting down.
CTTAGCAAAAGGACCTCAAAGTTCGAAAAATGCTGAAATTGGTCCACTTTCCGGAGCTCTCAGAGGCAAACGGATTCATGGTTTCGGAGACTTTTATTATGAAACTGTTATTGTGCAACTTAAACAAAAAAAATTCAAAAATATCTGTTGCCAATGACGTCACAAAATCTCACCTCATGAAATTTGTTTGGAATTTGTACTTATCTTCTTATGGCGGCAAATTGTATTTACCTACATACATTAATTCCTTAATGCAACGACACCCCGAATTCTTTAGGGCAAGGGAACCAATATCGTAAAAAGTTGTTAGTTTTTTTTTTTGCTAACCAATTTGACTCATACATGAATTTATGAACACAACGAGACCGCGAGTTCTTAAAACCAAGAGGAACCAATGTTTGACTAAGATAACCATTTTGCACCAAAAGTTTGGAATTCGTAGCTACATAAGTATGGTTGACCATTCGCCATACGATTGGTCTCTTTGGTTCCTCTTGTGCTAAAGAATTCGCGGTCTCATTGTGTTGATGAATTCATGTATGGGTTTAATTCTTTAGCAAAAAACCAACAACTTTTTACGATTATCAATACTGGTTCGTTGTCGTTGTATTATAGAAAGGATCAAAAAATGAATGCCAAATTAACACGAAAGCAACTAAAAGTTTGATTGTTGTGAAATATACAGAAGTAAATCTTAATTTCATGTTTTTGTGAGTTAATAGGAAGGATCTGCAAGGGTATATAAGATTCAGCGGGCCGAAGCTAGCTTCCTTTCTTGTTATTCTATAAACAAACGAATTATTTCCACAGAATGGGGACATCAAACCCGAATTTTTTATAAAGCCTCAATAATTCAACCCCTATCTTCCTAAGCAACTACACTGAAAATGACTCCGCATTGGGACTATAAAGCTTAGATTTTTCTTGGTCTCTGCTGTTCCTATTGATAATTTTAAAGAAGCATGCATACAAAATTCATTGAATGTCCGAGTGGTCACATTTCATGTAATTCAATAGTAATAAAAAAAACATTTCTCTTTTACGGACACACCATATTGCGGGCCAGCCTTAGGAATTACATTGAAAGTAGAAGGCGAAAGAAGAAGGAAGGCGAGCTTTGGTGCTGTCGAAGGTGGATGGACCAAAATAGTCAACGTTAGAAGACCCCTCCTCTCAAGGGAATTCGACTTTGACCTACTTATGTACATAACTGAGGGTGTGGTCAGTCAAATAACTACTGCTGGATTTATTTCGTATATAACATTTATGGACAATTAGAATTAAAAAACAAGAGAGAACGCTATAGTCGGGTGCCCCGACTATCAGATACCCGTTACTCAGCTAAAGGGAGAGCGAAGGAGATGGAGATAATTGGCTTAACTCGTGGGTTAAACTTTGATCCGCCGTAACTTTTTAACGAATGGTCCGATTTAAAAACTTTCTTCTACATTTCGATAGGTATTGATAAACACAATAAAACTGCATTTTTACTTTTCCGAAATATTGAAATTTTTAAAATCGTATATAAGCGATTGTGGGCGTTAGAGGGGGCGTGGCACCCTTTTGAAACAAACTTGCGCTGCGTAGGAACTCCTAGAATCTGCATGCAAAATGTCAATCTTCTGGATTTTATAGTTTCCGAGATCTCAGCGTTCATACAGACAGACAGACGGACAGACAGACGGACAGACGGACAGACGGACATGGCTAGATCGACTCGGCTAGTGATCCTGATCAAGAATATATATAGTTTATAGGGTCGGAAACGCTTCCTTCTACCTGTTACATACTTTTGCACGAATCTAATATACCCTTTTACTCTACGAGTAACGGGTATAATAAAAAATAATCAAATTATATGTCTTTCAAAAAACGGAAACAAAAGTAATGAATATAGTAATGAATTTGCAAATATCTTTCAAAAATTAGGCACAGCTAAATTATTACATGGGAATCATCCCAATTAGTCAGGACCTAACTCAATGGTTATTCATCGCAGGTCTTAAAATATTGAACCACTTAATAGTAGAGAAAAAGGGTATAAATATTCGTTGAAAGGTGCGTAACAGGTTACATTTTGAGGTGTTCAAATAATAAACTACAGCCATAAGTTAGATAATTTATATTTCATTTAATCACGATATACTCATTTTATATTTTTCGTTTCAGAGACGTCACAGAGAAATGGCTTAGTAGTCGCTAAGTGTTTTATAAAAATATCTTGACAATGATTAGGCAGCGATAAAAGGAGTGGGTAAGTAAAACAGGTCAAACTATAATACCCCAGCACACAAAAAAATTAGATTTAAAAAACCAGATACTGATTGGCCAATGTTTATATTCCCCTGCGTCATTGGTGGATCAAAAATTAAATTTGTAATTTAGGATAAACATTTTTTGTCGATTTTTGGGGGAGAGGAGGCCGCCAATCTTTTAAAATAAATTCGCTATACATAGCACGCGAGTTATATTAATTCTACAGCTAATCAAAATGTGTAAGTAGTTTCAGTATACACAATAAAAAACAGATCAGGATCAATTTGCGCATGTTAAAATAATGTAAAGTTTATACTGAAAATTTCATTTTTCCGTTTTATTGCTTTTTGAAAATTCTTTCTAATCAAAAAAAGAGAGAAAGGATCAAGATAGCGCCAAAAATTACGTGAGGGGTTGCGAGATAGAGGTATTCGACCTACTTCGATTATGTTATTTAAATTTTCATCATAATTACACTACATTTCATAAAATTAATCATCATTTCGTATCAATTTTTTTGTGTGTACAAATTAAGAAAATACATTAAGGCTGGATTTTGCCCGAAACATTTCCAAAGCAAGTTGAGCAATATTTTTAGGATCAAACCATGGTCAGGCCATGTCATCGGCATCAAGTCCTTTGGTGATTATTACACTTGTCGCACCCCATTGGGTTTAGCCACGATGTTATTGACTCACCCTCCAGATTACTATGTTTTCAGAAACCGTCAGTGTCTGGTTCATCATCTGCGATGTACTTATTCTGTCAATTTTCCCCTGGCCATCACGTAGATGCAATGAAATTTTGTGGCTTATTATTTCGGCTGGTTTCTTTACGGGGAGAATACACGTATTAACAAAGGTTCTAAAAGGGGATGAAGTTGTTCCTAATACCATACTGATTTGCAGTCATCTAAGCTACATATTTATCAGATCTAAGGCTCACACGTTATTCGAATGCGCTCAAGTACGACATATAGAAAAAATTCGTAAGAAGTTTGTACCTACCCTGCAGGAAAAATGCGAACTAGTCTGAAAAACAACTAGTTATACAAATAATATAAAGCAACCGGAATTTGTCTGAATGCATTTGGACTACACAGGGTCTAGAAAATTTGTGCTAGTCGAAAAAATGATTAATACAAAACTAGTAAAAAAGAAACTTGTCTCGGACTAGTACCTTTCTGACAAAAAAAACCTTAAAAATATTTAACTGGTAGAAGAAATACATGTTAGGGTCTAGTTAAAAGGCAACTGGAATTTAACTAGTTGCAAATGAAACACATATGATCCAAAAATATAGCCTAGAGGGTAAATGTCTTGGGAAATTTAACAATAAACAAATTAAACACTCGAGGTCCTCGGTTCAATCCCCAGTCTCTGCACTTTTTTTTTTTGTTTTTTGTTTGCTAGGTGATGCTTTAGTTTTATTTTAAACTTTGTTTAATCTGTCCGAGGCAATATATATGTGAAAAATCACTGTTTTTGAATTATGTCACACTAAAATTCATAAACCTTTTTAGGGCATTACAAAATGTGATGCGTGTATGGCTCAATCAGTTAGTGTGTCTACAAATCCAAAGGTCCCGGGTTCAAGTCCTAGAGAGGGCGACTTGCCTCAAAAAAAGTAAGTTTGTTTTAATTCCATTTAATTATCATTTACTGTATTTGATTACATAATAATTATCAGAAATTCTCTAAGGACCGCGCCTATTGATTGGATACTAAATTAGGAGAGCGTCAAGTTGGGCATCGTCAAGTACTAGTGAAATTCAATCACTTGATGGTTTAGAGATTATTTTTAATTTTTTTGTGAAAATATTTTTTTGAGTGTAGTTTAACAGCTGTAACTATAAATTGGTTAACAGTCACTAGTGCAAAACTAGTAGCAAATGGACTAGTTGTTTCCGACGACAAGCATATGAAAAATGGACCACTTCGTTACAAGGAAATGGACATAACTTGAACTAGTTAGCCTTCTTGACCCAACTAGTATTTTACTGGTCCAAAACTGATTCCGTTTTCTAAATTACGTTGTAGGTACCCTGCAGGAAACGGAATCAGTTTTGGACTATTAAAATACTAGTTGGGTCAAGAAGGTTAACTAGTTCAAGTTATGTCCATTTCCTTGTAACGAAGTGGTCCATTTTTCATATGCTTGTCGTCGGAAACAACTAGTCAATTTGCTACTAGTTTTGCACTAGTGACTGTTAACCAATTTATGGTTACAGCTGTTAAACTACACTAAAAAAAATATTTTCACGAAAAAACTAAAAATTAATCTCTAAACCATCAAGTGATTGGATTTCACTAGTACTTGACGATGCCTAACTTGACGCTCTCCTAATTTAGTATCCAATTAATAGGCGCGGTCCTTAGGGAATTTCTGATAATTATTATGTAATCAAATACAGTAAATGATAATTAAATGGAATTCAAACAAACTTACTTTTTTTGAGGCAAGTCGCCCTCTCTAGGACTTGAACCCGGGACCTTTGGATTTGTAGACACACTAACTGATTGAGCCATACACGCATCACATTTTGTATTGCCCTAACAAGGTTTATGAATTTTAGTGTGACATAATTCAAAAACAGTGATTTTTCACATTTATATTGCCAGATTAAACAAAGTTTAAAATAAAACTAAAGCAGACATTTACACTCTAGGCTATATTTTTGGATCATATGTGTTTCATTTGCAACTAGTTAAATTCCAGTTGCCTTTTAACTAGACCCTAACATGTATTTGTATGTATTTGTATTTGTTCTACCAGTTAAATATTTTTAAGGTTTTTTTTGTCAGAATGGTACTAGTCCAAGACAAGTTTCTTTTTTACTAGTTTTGTATTAATCATTTTTTCGACTAGCACAAATTTTCCGGCTTACGTTTTTTCCGGTTGCTTTATATTAGTCGTATAACTAGTTGTTTTTCAGACTAGTTCGCATTTTTCCTGCAGGGTACTTACTTTGGTTTTTTAGACGCCTTCCTCGAACAATGTCAATAACAGTTTGTTTATTTCAAGTAAACGAAAAAATATCAAAGGCAAATGCGTTCAATGGAAAAATCGATGTTGGAATTAATGTTGGATCAAATAAAAACACCTCTTAACGAGGAAAAAAAATAGTGACGATCGCACCTTCAACATACAAAAGTTCTGATATCAACATTTGTGACGAAAAATTATTACATTCGTCATTAAATACGCTTTCTAAAATTGCATCATGAAAATCTTATTTTGGCTGTAACTTTTGAACGGAGTGTCAAACGGCCGGACACATAACTCAAACCAATCTTAACCGATCGATCTAAAATTTTGACATTATACTCAAAATACCTTTATCTATCGACACACATAGGTTTTTTTTTATGTTGCTTACTTTTTTTGTTAATGTTAATGTTAAGATTAATGATGTTAATTTTTTTTCAATCACTCACTATTTTGCAAAAAAATTAATATATCGAAAAAATCTTACGTGTGTCGATGGCTGTTGATGTATAGAAACTAACAAAACTTGTTCTAGATCAAAAATTAAGGATGTTAGGTGTCCGGCCATGACCCCCTTCAACAAAAAAAGCAGGGACCGTAAACATTATAAGTGAAAAAATTAAATTCTCCATTTAATGATTATTTTGTAAGCGAAAAAAAATATCGCTTAGAAATAATGAAACTATGTCAGCGATATTATTTCGCTTAAAAATATCACTCAAAGTGCGATTGCAAATGTTCTGTACGGAATTTTACAAAGTTTTCAATTTGTGCTTGTAGGTAGAACCACGGAGCACACATCGAGTTAATAAAATAAGGTGATTTCTTTGTATAAACTTTTTAAAACACGGTTTTTAGTTTACAAGAGGTATGCATAAATACAAAAAGTTGTATCAACCTTGGGACTTTATGTCATTTATATATTAGTAAAACGGCTTAACAAGATGTTATGAATTATTCCACTTAGATCCACCCTGCTCTGGGTGTTAGTGTGTTGGTCCACCGAGCTGTAAACACGAGTTCGATTCCCATAGAAAGTGTTTTTATACCCGTTACTCGTAGCCGATCCGGCTCCGACATATGTACTACCTGCAATAGAAAGAAGACTTTCGGGAAAGTTTCATCGCGATAGCTTTAAAACTGAGAGACTAGTTCGCATAGAAACGGACAGACGGACATGGCTAGATGGACTCGGCTATTGGTGCTGATCAAGAATATATATACTTTATGTGGTCGGAAACGTTTCCTTCACTGCGTTGCAAACATCTGACTGAAATTATAATACCCTCTACAAGGGTATAAAGAGGACGGAAGCTAACTTCGGCAAGCCGAAGTTCTAATACCCTTGCAGATTTTACGAATGAAAACTAGACTAGAATAGCAACATGAAATAATAAACAAGAGAGAACGCTATAGTCGGGTGCCCCGACTATCAGATACCCGTTACTCAGCTAAAGGGAGTGCGAAAGAGATGGAGAAAAACTTTGATCCGCCGTAACTTTTTAACGAATGGTCCGATTTAAAAAATTTCTTCTACATTTCGATAGGTATTGATAAACACAATAAAACTGCATTTTTACTTTTCCGAAATTTTTAAAATCGTATATAAGCGATTGTGGGCGTTAGAGGGGGCGTGGCACCCTTTTGAAACAAACTTGCGCTGCGTAGGAACTCCTAGAACCTGCATGCAAAATGTCAATCTTCTAGCTTTTATAGTTTTCGAGATCTCAGCGTTCATACAGACAGACAGACAGACAGACAGACAGACAGACGGACAGACAGACGGACAGACGGACATGGCTAGATCGACTCGGCTAGTGATCCCGATCAAGAATATATATAGTTTATAGGGTCGGAAACGCTTCCTTCTACCTGTTACATACTTTTGCACGAATCTAATATACCCTTTTACTCTACGAGTAACGGGTATAACAACAAAATATTCTATAATTGAAAAACATAAAAATTTAAAATGTTTCACGCTATTGTTACTATGGGAGCTATATGATATAGACGTCCGATCGGCACGCGCTTTTAGACTGACCAAGGTATGCATAAAATAATACGATTTGAAAAGTTTTATGGTAATAGCTTATATTATGCGCGAAATATTTTGAAAAACGTCCAATTTTGACCGATTTCACCCTATTTTACCCTGATCAAGGTATGCGTAAAAGAATAAGATTCATGTCAAAAGCTCTTACACTGAGCGAAATATCTTCATTTTGTGAAAGCTATATCCGATTGTTCCTAGGGGAGCTATACTATATAGACGTCCGATCGGGAAGGTTTTCAAACTTGATCTGCGTACACATGTTTTAGGACGACTGTGAAAGTTTTAAGTCGCTAGCTTTTAAACTGAGCTGGCAAACGGTATTGAAACAGACGGACAGACGGACAGGAGGACAGACGGACTTGGCTATATCGACTCTCCTATTGATCCTGATCAAGAATATATATACTTTATGGGGTCGGAAACGTCTCCTTCACTGCGTTACAAACTTCTGACCAAAATTATAATACCCTCTGCAAGGGTATAAAAAATAATCATTACTTTCGGTCCATGAAAGAAAGCCTACGAAGAAGTGCTGCCCAGCCGCCATTTTGTTTTCGATTTATTCGAAAAAAATTTATTTTGTACTTCGGACCTAATATTATAGAATCTTGTTTTGTATGCAAATCGATCAAAATCGCTAATGCGGTTATTGCACTACATTGTTCGGCATATTCATTAGAACAATTTTTTCTCAGTCCGATATATGTCGGCTGCAATGAGCAATCAATGAGCAAAATTTTAAAAACCGATGGGCACTTTTGGTATTTATACCCGTTACTCGTAGAGTAAAAGGGTATATTAAATTCGTGCAAAAGTATGTAACAGCTAGAAGGAAGCGTTTCCGACCCCATAAAGTATATATTATCTTGATCAGGGGCACTAGCCGAGTCGATCTAGCCATGTCCGTCTGTCCGTCTGTATGAACGCTGAGATCTCAGAAACTACAAAAGCTAGAAGGTAGAGATTTCCCACACATATTCTTTGGCTTCCTACGCAGCGCAAGTTTATTTTAGCCGAGCGCCACGCCCCCTCTAACGCCCACAATCGCCCACTAACGATTTTAAAATGGGTCCTGCCCCCACATCTTTAAAGATTTCCGAGAAGTATAAATGCAATTTTGTTGTGTATATTTATACCTATCGAAATGTAGAACACATTTTTCAAAACGGACCATTCATTAAAAAGTTATACTCAATCAAAATTTATATATCTATCTCCCTCGCACTCCCTTCAGCTGAGTTACGATTATTAGTCGGGACACCAACCCGAGTACAGCGTTCGCACTCCCTTTAGCTGAGTGACGGGTATTAGATAGTCGGGACACCAACCCGACTATAGCGTTCTCTCTTGTTTTTTTTTGTATTTTGAAATGCCTCAATATGGTAGTACCTCGACCGATGAGCAATGAGCAAAATTGAATTTAAAGAGTAAAATTTTGCTCATTCATTAGAGCTACTGTAAAATGGGATCAATAATAAAAATGATTTTGATGCTTTTTGGTTGAATTTTCGAAACTTTTGCGGCTAATTAGGTGCTATAAGCAAATAAGAACAATAAAATTATTATTTCAGCAGCCTAATTACTCCGTTGCGAACTAAAAACAAGAAAAGAAGCTAGCTTCGGCCAGCCGAAGCTTATATACCCTTGCAGATCATTCCTATTAATTTACAAATCGCAAAATTGTTAAATTTCTTATTATTTCTCATGAATTTTCCGATCGTTCCTATGGCAGCTATATGATATAGTAGTTCAATTTTAATAAAACTAAAACCGAAATTCGGAAATATTTAAAAAGAGTCATATCCCAGAGTTGAAGAGAATACAATAAAAAAAAACGAGCAATAATTTTTTTCCTATTAATTTGCATTTAATTTTCCGATTGTTCCTATGGCAGCTATATGATATAGTGATCCTATTTTTTAAATATTTTATTCGAAATTCATAAATATTTAAAAAACAAGAAAGGAAGCTAGCTTCGGCAAGCCGAAGCTTATATACCCTTGCAGATCATTCTATTAATTTACAAATCGCAAAAATGTTAAATTTCTTATTATTTCACATTAATTTTTTGATCGTTTCTATCACAGCTATATGATATAGTAGTTCGATCTTTTAAAAACTAAAATCGAAATTCGGAAATATTTCAAAATAGTCATATCCCAGAGTTGATATAACTTTTTTCCCATTAATTTCCATTTAATTTTTCGACCGTTCCTATGGCAGCTATATGATATAGTGATCCGATTTAAAAAACAAAAAAACCGAAATTCAGTAATATATAAAAAAAAATATTACCAAGAGTAGAAGGTAAAATTTTAAAAAACACCGGAGCTAGAATTTTTTTAATTTTTTTTTTTGATCCTTCCTATGGGAGCTATAAGATATAGTTGTCCGATCCGGTTGGTTCCGGATCTACCTGCAATAGAAAAAAGACTTTTGGGAAAGTTTTATCCCGATAGCTCAAAAACTGAGAGACTAGTTTGCGTAGAAACAGACAGACGGACAGACGGACATGGCTAGATCGACTCGTCTTGTGATGCTGATCAAGAATATATATACTTTATGGGGTCGGAAACGTCTCCTTCACTGCGTTGCAAACTTCTGACTGAAATCATAATACCCTCCTCTGCAAGGGTATAATAACGCTCAACCTTCAAAATAAAGACATTATTGCGTATAGAAATTTATATAAAATTGCCTTTCTAAAAATTATTGTCGGATATGATAAAATAAAAACAATTACATATATGTACTTTTTACAGCCCAAAACATTTTTAAAAACGTGTTAAAACTGTTTGATTTCATGGCAATACACACAATTAATTTTATAGTTTTTAACCTAAATTACTTAATTTGACCAGTTAAAGTTATTTGAATTATAAAGCTTAAATTTAACGTTTAAATTCTAAATTCTTCCATTTTATAGGAACAAATCTCAGAAAATGTATATATATTTGTCCTTTTCTAAGCTTCTAATGAATACTCTAATGAATGAGCCGTACAATGTAGTGGAATAACCGCATAACCGAGTCTAGCCATGTCCGCCATGTCTGTCTGTCTGTCCGTATGAACGACTGAACGCTGATCTCGGAACCTTTATAAGCTAGAAGATTGGGAGTACGCTAGGGAATCCTTCGCAGCGCAAGGCTGGTTTATCATGGCGCCACGGCCACTCTTACTCCCACTAACTGCAAAAGTTTGTGGCGCACACATTTTGTACGAGTTTTTCAGTAGAATATTCTTAGAAGCTGGCTGAATGGAAATATTTTAGTAAGTGTTTATATTTAGTCAAATTTATAAGCATTGTTTATTACAGAATATAATATTTTTCATTTAATATTCTTAAATTGTGTCAGCCGTCCATAACGTATCGAAATGTAGAAGACAATTTTAAAATCGAACTATTCATTAAAAGGTTACATGCAAATAGTGAAATGCAATCAGTCGCTTTGCTGCTTGCATATCTCCATCTCCCTCACACTTTCATTCGCTGAGTAATGGGTATTTGATGGTCGACAATAATGAAGTAATTTCTAAAACGCGGCATTCAAGTCTTGAATTTGCCACTGATCGGCATACACAAGTTACTAGCTGATTTCAAGTCTGACCTAACGGTAATAGTATGCGTGTATGAAAGGAAATTTGCGAGTCTTTCTTAGGGATGGCTGGTGCTAGAAGAAATGCACAAACATAAGCAGGCATAAATAATACATAAATCTGTCGGCGGATGGAAGTCTGGACGGCCGGATAAACGGGGCAGAAAATGTAGTCCTTTGTAAGCTATGCGCGGTCCAGTCAGCCTTTTGTTTGCGGCTTTTTGACCAAACAAGTGCACCATCAACAAACAAACAATAAACACACAAAGCGCATTCAGTAACAAAACAGTCATAACACAAAGGCAAAGCTCTCTTTGAACTGCGATTTGTAAGAGCCCCTTGATCCGTTCACATCCCTAGGTAGACAAAAAGGATCTGCCAACTGTTCGCGATTTTCTAGCCAACTTCGTGCCACATATGTAAATTTAAATTTTTTCCCGCGAAATGTCCAAGGGAATTAATTTATTACTATAAAGAGCAGTGGTGGATCTAGGATTTTGTTGCGGGGTGTTATCAAAATAATTTGTTTGTTGCAGGCTTTTTGAATACCTAAACTCTTTGAAACTAAACTCTAAACCTTATCCGGCATGATAAAGATTACGGAAGCTAGCTCCGGCAAGCCGAAGTTGTAATACCATTTGTATTGCACTAACGTCCATACGGATTTGCGGACAGGCGAGCATGGGTAGATCGACTCGGATTTTGGTGCTGATTAGAAAACGTCAAACTTAGGACTGTTATTATTAATAACAGAAATTTATTATATCTTGGCCAACCAGGGGTTTAACATCTAACAGCCACTTAGCACCAGGAGGGGCTACGCCCCTGATTAGCTCACATAAAAAATTAAAATGTGATTTATCCGATTGTTCCTATAGCAGCCATTAGATATAGTAGCTTAATACGCAAACATTTTTACATTGAACAGGGTAAACAGAAAAAGTACGAATTACAAGGTTAGATGTTTTTAGGGCCCAGACTGCCAAACTTACTAAAAACTGCGAAGTCTATGAGCATTACTGTGCGCTACACTTCTACAAACTTTTGACCAATACTCTGTTTCCATGAAACACACATTATTGTAAGTAAACGTGATCGGATAAAATTCCTTGTGGTTCTTCAATTTGCAAAGTGGCAAACGGTCTTTTAAAAACGTCTGATTTCAGACGTGAACTTTTCCCTTTGGTCCTTTCGAACCGTATTCATTTTTAATGCCAACACGTGTTTGAGCAGCCGCATTAGGGCTACTACCACTGCTCGTAAACAATGACGGCCACAATCAATAGAAAAGGCCACATGTCATGAGAAGGTTAGGACCTCAATTGAAAATTCATTATTGCACCAGGAGGTTTTTTATGCCCTTTGGGTGTTTTGTAGGTCTTAAAAAAAGGGAAATAATATTTATTGTATGCACCTTGGAATACACACCAATCGACCACGTGCCTACTTCGCGAAATCGGACACAGTTGGTCCAAAGAAATGTTCAAGTAAAAATGAAACACCAAATCGATATTCCTTACAAATTTGGGCAATGTTACAATTACCCTCCCGAAGATAAATAGATTGAAGCTGCATTAAGAAAGTGTTCAATTTGACTTGAATATTAAAACAAGAGAGGAAGCTAGCTTCTGCTAGCCGAAGCTTATATACCCTTGCAGATCATTCATTTTAACTTACAAAAACATTAAATTTAGATTTACTTGCTTATATGTTAAAACAATCAAAATGTTATCTGCTTTCGTATTATTTCGGCATTATTTTTGTATCCTTCCTATGGGAGCTATGTAATATAAACATCTGAATTTTGTTAAATTTAATTCGAAATTTTGAAATGTGAAAGAAAAGCTATATCTCAGAGAAGAAAAAAATGTAATAAAAATCAAAAAAGGTATAATTGTTTTCCTTTTAATTTCCAATTAATTGTCCGACCGTTCCTATGGCAGCTATATGATATAGTGATCCGATTTTTTTAAAAATTTAATTCGAAATTCAGAAATACTTTAAAAATAATGTTCCCAACAGTAGGAGGTAATATTTCACAAAACACCGAAGATAGATTTGTATATCAGTCAGAAGTTTGCAACGCAGTGTATGAATTCTTGATCAGCATCCGTCTGTTTCTACGCAAACTATTTTATAAGCTATCGGGATGAAACTTTTCCAAAAGTCTTCTTTCTATTGCAGGTAGTATATAAGTCCGAACCGGCCGGATCGGACAACTATATTTTATAGCTCCCATAGGAAAGATCGGAAAAAAAACCTTAGGGTTTTTGCGTCGCTTTGCGCGATTGGACTGTGGTGCAGCGGTAGGGCGTAAGACTCCAACCCGAGTGGTTGTAGGTTCGATTCCTGACAGTGATCAAAAGTAAGTTGTTTTTTCTGCCCATGTTTATTTCCCTAATTCGTTTACAGATATGATTTTACAGTTCCCAGAAATTCACGATTAAGCATGCCTCCCAAAATGTATCCAAGCATTACTAAATATTTTTTTTAATTTGTCTCATTTTTAGGGCAATTTGCCTTTAAATAATAGAAAATGAAGTCCCACCTTTGAAGTTCCGACTTATATATTACCTGCAATGGAAATAAGACTTTTGGGAAAGTTTTTTTTGCGTAGAAACGGACGGACAGACGGACAGGGCTAGATCGACTCGTCTAGTAATTCTGATCAAAAATATATATACGTTATGGGGTCACAAACATCTCCTTCACTGCGTTGCAAACTTCTGACTGAAATCATAATACCCTCTGCAAGGGTATAAATATCTAGATTTTGAAGGCTTATAATTTCTAAACGACTTCAGCTACCGACTCGTGCTATACCGCGTTGAAAAGGTAATTTAATATGTTAACCACTCTGTTTTTTGTATGTCGTTGGTGCATCGGTAAGAGGTGTTTTTGTTTTATATAGAGTATTCCCTCAAAATTAGAAAAAATGTACTTGGACACATTTGCAAAGTCCTAACTTTTTGAAAAACGGGTGGGACATTTCCCAATAACATCCGTTATCCACTTTGTTTGCACTTGCCGAAACTAATTTTGTATTTATTTATGTCTTATTTTCGGTTCCTGTTACTTGCTCTTTGCTTCGCGTTGCTGTTTGGGAATAAGAAAGTACAACAACTATTGAGGGTGTAATTTTTAAAGATACACTCGTTTTCATATATTTAGGCGTCTATAAATATTGATATTTAAATACGGACACGAACGAGCAAAAGACTATCTAAAGGAGAGCAATCCATTGAAGTAAATTTGCGGAAGCTATTTGTAAGTGTACAAGTCAATATTTGTGTCTACAAGTGTATGAGAATCCACATCCACATAGCCGGCGAATGTGTTCATATATATAAAGGGATACGGCACAACATCACTATGCCTCTTGCGGATGGAGTCGCAGTGAGCGGAAGTCATCATTATAAATAAAATGTTCAGTTCAAAGCGAATAGGGAAAACAATCATTTGTTCTTGAAGGGCACGGCAGTGCTGAATCTAGTGTATGGGACAGAACTTGTGTGGGTTTGTCGTGCGTCTAATACCGAATATAAATTATAGTTACATTTTGCAGATTTAACATTTATAAAAAGTTCGTCCACGTATTTTTAGGGAGTTACATATGGTTTTAAAGAAATCTATGTTTTATTCTTTTTCAATAAGTTAAAGTTGTCTAGATTACACTCCCAAAGTTGCAAGTTAATTGGACCAATACTTTAGAAGAAATAGTCGTCGAATGTTCATGTGGGTATATACTTTATGGGGTCGGAAACGTCTCCTTCACTGCGTTGCAAACTTCTAACTGAAATCATAATACTCTCTGCAAGGGTATAATTACGTTAAACAAATTCTAGCTTCAGTGTTTTTATACCCTTAAAAAATTTGCAACGCAGTGAAGGAGTATATATAAAGTATAAATATTCTTGATCAGCATCAATAGCCGAGTCCATCTAGCCATGTCCGTCTGTTCGTTTCTATGCGAACTAGTCTCTCAGTTTTAAAGCTATCGCAATGAAACTTTCCCAAAAGTCTTCTTTCTATTGCAGGTAGTACATTTGTCGGAGCGAGCCGGATCGGACTAGTGTATCTTAAGGCTCACATAGGAATAATCAAACAAATATAAGAAAATTTGAAAAATTTGTAGGAAGATTTTTGACAACTTAAAAACAACATTTTGAATAAGCAAATCCCTGGATTTGCACCGATAGAAAGAGCATTGTTCTATAGGTATTTACTTTGTCTGCAAGGGTATATAAGCTTCGGCTGGCCGAAGCTAGCTTCCCTTCTTGTTTTGTATTGTTTTTAGTTGTGCCGTCAGTTGAAAAGGATGGTTCACGCCAAATGCTGTGGGATTTGACTTCGTTGTAATTTCTAATCTTACTTTTACAAAAATATGCTCAGATGTAAGCAACGTTTTTCTTTTACACTTTCAAAAAATAATGATTTCTGGGGAAATTACTTTAAAAAAAAAGAATTTTAAACAATGCAAACGCTGTGGGATTTAACTCCGTTGGATTTTCTAATCTTACTTTTACAGAAATATGCTTAGTAGATGTAAACAACTTTTTGCTTTTACACTCTTGAAAAATATTGAGTTTTGGAAAAGTTGTATAAAAAAACGAATCGTTCGTGCAAATGCGTGTAAATGTACCGTTCATAGCTAGAGAACGATTGAAATAAAGATCGAAAGAGAAAAGTGTTAAAACTAATCAAATAAAAACACCTCTTAACGAGGTAAAAAACTAGTGACGACCGCACCTTCAACATACAAAAGTTCTGATATCAACATTTGTGACGAAAAATTATTACACTCGTCATTAAATAGACTTTCTAATATTTTCTCATTCGGCCCGCCCTAGCAAACTATTCCAACCTTTTTCCCTTCACAGGCATTTTCTATTGCAGCGTGCCGAATGAGAAAATATTAGAAAGTCTATTTAATGACGAGTGTAATAATTTTTCGTCACAAATGTTGATATCAGAACTTTTGTATGTTGAAGGTGCGGTCGTCACTAGTTTTTTACCTCGTTAAGAGGTGTTTTTATTTGATATCAGAAGTTTTTGTTTGCTTACTTTTGCTCTCATAGAAGCTAATATATACATTTAAATTTAAATTGGTCAATCATAATTTTTAAACTATTGTATTTTAACAAATTGAGTTAAAAAGGCGTTGAAGTATTTCAAAATACCTTTTAAACGAGGTATAGCACATGTCTGTACCTTTAGTAGTGTAGAACTTACAAACTAACGAAATTTAGCTATTTTTAGCTCTTTCCCGCTAAAGTAGCGGCTTTTTCCAAAAGTCGTAGAACAAAAGATTCCTATATGGAACTCTTAAGTGCAAATTTACTGATTCCATGACCCTAAAATACAGTTCGGATACCCTCCCACAAAATTCAATACTCAGGGAGCGTTAATTGTTCGAGCTGGCAACAGTGGCTATTTTCGTATAAAAATAACTATTAAACGTGACTTTTTACAGTAATGTGTTATATACCAAAATTTAAGGAATCTCAAGGGCTATACAGTTTAAGGTTTTAAAGAAAATCGTTAGAGCCGTTTTTGAGAAAAATAAAAAAAAGCTAAAAAAAAAGTTTTAAAAAATTGTCTTTTGTTCATATTTTTTTAACTATTACATTTACACAAATTGCATATAGAAGGCGTTTATAACATTTCAAAATACCTTTCAAACGAGATGCAGCACAAGTCTGTAGCTTTAGTAGTATAGAAGTTACGGCTTTCCGAATTTTAGCTATTTATAGCTGTTTTCCCGCTAAACTAGCGAGTTTTTCCAAAAGTGGTAGAACAAAAGTTTTTTATATCGATGTGATGAACGTCATATCAAATTTTCAGAACTTAAAAAACATGTTTTGGACAAGTGGACAAGTGGACAAGTGGACAAGTGGACAAGTGGACAAACTGACAAACAGAATTAAATTTTCATTTTGGGAAGAAGAAGAAAATCTTATTTTGGCTATAACTTTTGAACGGAGCGTCGGATTTTGACAAATGACCCCTCATTCGACGGGTATTTTCAAAAGGAATACAAGTAAATCATTGCGAGGGGGCATTTATCCCCACCGGCCCCAACAGCTCCAAATTTCTAAATTTTTACTTTTTCACTTTCACCGCTCTCTCTCCCAATCCAATTGATTTTCTTAAAGTCTTGGTATGCAATCCTTTAAGTTTTTGCAATACCTTTCGATTGGTGTATTACTCATTACGATCTGACTATCACAGCAGATTTTCATTTCTTCGTGTATATATAGTAGTCGCCTTCGCACACTCTCCTGGTGCGCTTCGTCACTACATGGACTGCCGTCCATAGTGATAAGTACAAAATAATTATCTAGAGGTCTTTGCTTCTTTCCTAAAGGATTTGAAAACATTGTATTAAAACTAAACTAACACTGCCAACAACGCCAAATCCTTTCTTCCTTATTCTATATGGTATCAATTACCTGAAATGTATATAAACTTCTGCTTGCTTTTTTTTTCTTGCTTAGGCATATTTTCAATTGTCTAAGAAAAGTTGTGGTATTATTCCCTTTTAAATGTTCATACATATATTTTCATTGCATAATTTACTAATGCAGTGCTTTGCTAGTAAACGTGGGTAGATAAAAATAAAATTAAAAGGAGCATTAAAAATGTAAAAGTTTTGTGCGCATGTACAGAAGGTTGCTATCCAATCCCTCAAACCAGAATACTCTCATCAACGTTTTCGGTAGTTTCGATGACCGGGTGTAATGGAATTAGATTAGATTGCCAATCAAAAAAAGGAAGCTTGTTCAAATTTTCAGTCCTTAGGGAATAATTAGCACAATGTGGATGGCCACACAACAGGAAGGCTTAGATTAGAGATACATACACTGATGAAATGGCTAAAAGCTACAAAATGTATGGGTTCACCCCAGTGGCGGATCTAGGATATTGTTGTGGGGGGTGATATCAGAACAATTTTCATGTTGCATACTTTTTGAATACCAAAATTATATTTATTTTTAAACCGAAAGGGGGGTGATATATCACCCATATCACCCCCCGTGAATCCACGCCATCCCATAACCCATTTTTTAAAATTTAAAATCACACTACTCTTACATCTTTCTATAATATATTTTAGACAACAAATATACCGAAAACGTTGTTAAAATTTCTTATTTCGATTATGTATACGTTATATACCCCTTAAATGTTAAACTTTTGTCCCGATCTAAGAGCTAAGAGCCTCTTTTAATTAGCAATTTTTGGAAACAATTTTTACAGAGACCGCCGATATGCCGATATGCCGCCTCCTGGAGAAGATCAAACGAATGAGAAGGAACAATCCGATCTAGAGATGATTAAACAACTTCAACTAATACGAAGTCGATTACTAAGTCAGGTGAGTCTCATCCCTTCACAGAGAAAATTATAAAACGTTTTAGGTGCCGTTTTCATATAAAAACGTTTTAAGTTTAAGTTGAAGGTGAAGATCGAAAATAACTATCTTAGATATTAAATGGATGCCTAAATCACAAGACCAAATAACGGTGCGTTCTAAATCTGAAGTCGATAATGCAATATCGCTGGCACGAACTTTATTAAGTTAAGTTATTACTTATATAAGTTATTGCTTATACCCGTGCAGGTCGTTCCGATAATAGCTATAGCAGGCATTAATAACACTATGCAACATAAAAAATTTACTTCGATGGATGATATATTTATACCCTTGCAGAGGGTATAATGATTTCAGTCAGATCTTTGCAACGCAGTGAAGGAGACGTTTCCGACCCCATAAAGTAAATATATTCTTGATCATCATAACTAGACGAGTCGATCTAGCCATGTCCGTCTGCCCGTCTGTTTCTACGCAAAACTAGTCTCTCAGTTTTTAGCTATCGGGATGAAACATTCCCAAAAGTCTTCTTTCTATTGCAGATAGTATATACGTCGGAAACGACCAGATCGGACAACTATATCTTATAGCTCCAATAGGAAGAATCGGAAAAAAAGTTTAAAAAAATTCAATCTTCGGTGTTTTTTGAAATATTACCTTCTACTCTTAAGAATATGAGTTTTGTAAAATTTTTGAATTTCGAATTAAATATTTAAAAAATCAGATAATTATATCATATACACAGGAATTATATCATATACACAGGAACGGTGCACTTAAAGAAACGCCTTTGATATGAAGCGTCCCATATATACTTATATTTGCAGTAGTCTTCTCCCGCAGACTTCCGCTGCGAATCATCACTACGTGGACAGCCGTCCACAGTGATACCATTTGGTTTAACTAAAGATACGATTCTGCATAGGGGTAGTTCGTTTCCTATGCCGCTCACTCCTAAATATATCACCTAAACACATAAGTCTAACGCCAAATAATGAAAGACCCTTACTTTATACTTTCTTAAATACCAACGTAAAAGTGGCAAGAACAAGTCAGTGGATACAGCCTTATTTGAAGACCACCGTAAACGAGAACAGCAGTAAGTTAAGGGAGAAAGTACAAGCCATTGGAAAGAAAAGCTTATTGTTAGAGTCCTGAATGGAGAGAACAATACAAAGGCTATTCAAACCTGCGCAAATGATGAAAGAAACTGAAAGCACCAACTAGGACTTACATACAAAGCGTCACAGTGCCGTATAAAAGAATAATAAGAGCCTATTCAGACGTTGAGGAAAATCAAATAAAAATGGAATTTAATGTACAAATATTACAATCATAATAGGTATTGTAGAAGATAAAATGTTCGCTAGGTGCACATTTGTATAAATCTAAATAATAAAACAATATACAATGTATTTTACAAAAAAGTCGATTGTATTCGAGGCAACTCTGAGTGGTTTATTGAAAACTTTGAATTTTCGGATTACGTGACTACTTATTTTAATTTGTACATGGTAATTTGTCAACAGCCACCTTAGATGTAATACGTGACTTTCCTACAGTCCCTGATGCTTGGTTAAAGGAAGAAAATCTATTCTTGGTTTACCCTTGCAAGGGGTGCTATAATTTCAGTAAAGAACTGAATTCTTCACATTTAAAGACATTATTGACCCTTTGACCCTAGAAAGTAAATATAACGTATAAATTTAACTTTCAAAGTTTTTCAATTGAGACTCACAAGTATGAATACTCAATATTTTTAGCACATGGCTCATTCTATGTGAAACGTGACAGGTCAAATCTCAGAAAAAATCTAAACTTTTTTTTCGATAGAGGATTGAAACATAACGGCCATTATATTTGTATACACGTTACTCGTAGAGTAAAATATATTTTATTCGTGCAAAAGTATGTAACTATGATCACTAGCTGAGTCGATCTAGCCCTGTCCGTCTGTCTGTCCGCTGAGATCTCGGAAACTACAAAAGCTAGAAAGCGCAAGTTTATTTCACCCGAGCGCCACGTCTGGCGGCCACATCTTTAAGGATTTTAAAAATGTATAAATGAAATTTTACAGTGTTTATTATTACCTATCGAAATGTAGAAGAAATGTTTCAAACCGTTAAAAAGTTATGCGCGATCAAAGTTTTATACATATCATTCTCCTTCGGAATCCCTTAAGGGGGAGGTAGGGTCTTTGGCACCAAAAAATCGACTATCTTTTCG
This sequence comes from Drosophila takahashii, assembly GCF_030179915.1. Lineage (NCBI taxonomy): Eukaryota > Metazoa > Arthropoda > Insecta > Diptera > Drosophilidae > Drosophila > Drosophila takahashii. The sequence goes on along the minus strand of NC_091682.1, from coordinate 2,296,867 downwards.
ATTTTTTCTATAAAAACTGGTTGAATGGATTTAATTCAAACCTTTTGTATATTATTAAGTGTCATTTAAATATCATCCACTAATTTTTATAGCCGATACTATCGGCGAATATATCGGTGGCAAAGCGATTGCTGGACCACTATTAAAAAAAGGCGGTTTGCGGTGTTCACTGTACCTCCGCTAAAAATGATCGGATTTCCATGTTGTTTTTACATTTCGCTTAAGAATAAAAGAAACCCGCCCCCTGGGAAGCCCTTTTTTTAATTTTTTTATTTTTTACAATTTTTTTCGAAAGTCCAAAGTCAAAAATGCGCTTTTCACCTAAAAATCTTGACTTTCGGCTTAAAAATACAATATTTAAAGTTAAAAAATAAAAAAAAAAATGCTTCCCAGGGGCGGGTTTTTTTTATGCAGAAAAATATGCGACAAATTTGAAAACGATCGGTTGAGCCGTTTAGAAATGCTGATGAACACAGACTTTCGAAAAGTGGTTTCGAGAAAAACGCACTTAAAGATTCACTCATGTACCAAAGGCCTTAGAGGTTAGGGTACTAGTTTTAGCATAACTTCTAAAGTTTTTGTCCGATTGACTTAAAACTTTTTTGTATAATCTAAAATGTTAATCTACAAGAAAATTGTTTTTAAAAAAATCGATGCTTTTTTTGGGTATAACTTTTAAACGGTGCATCGGATTTTATCATATGACCCCTCATTCGACGCGTATTTTCAATAGGAACACAACTAAAACTATAGGAGGGGGCATTTATTTTTTCACCGCTTTCTCTCTCTCTCTCAAGCCAATTGATTTTCTTAAAGCCTTGGTATGCAATCCTCTTAGTTTTTGTGATACCTTTGGTTAGGTGTATCACTCATTATGATCTGACCATCACAGCAGATTTTCATATAGAGTATTCGCCTTCGCACACTCTCCTGGTTCGCTTCGTCACTACCTGGACTGCCGTCCACAGTGATAAAGTTCAGTATTTTGCGATTTGTGGGAGTTATATTGTTCGTGACACACTGCTAAATAAAAAGAGGCGGAAAAACAAGTTATGTGGCACGCCTACATGTAATTATACCCGTTACTCGTAGAGTAAAAGGGTATACTAGATTCGTGCAAAAGTATGTAACAGCTAGAAGGAAGCGTTTCCGACCCCATAAAGTATATATATTCTTGATCAGGGTCACTAGCCGAGTCGATCTAGCCATGTCCGTCTGTCCGTCTGTCCGTCTGTCTGTCTGTCCGTCTGTCCGTCTGTCTGTCTGTCTGTCTGTCTGTCTGTCTGTCTGTCTGTCTGTCTGTCTGTCTGTCTGTCTGTCTGTCCGTCTGTATGAACGCTGAGATCTCAGAAACTACAAAAGCTAGAAGGTTGAGATTTCCCACACATATTCTTTGGCTTCCTACGCAGCGCAAGTTTTATTTTTTTTATTTTTAGCCGAGCGCCACGCCCCCTCTAACGCCCACAATCGCCCACTAACGATTTTAAAATGGGTCCCGCGCCCACATCTTTAAAGATTTCCGAGAAGTATAAATGCAATTTTGTTGTGTATATTTATACCTATCGAAATGTAGAAGACATTTTTCAAATCGGACCATTCATTAAAAAGTTATACGCAATCAAAAATTATATATCTATCTCCCTCGCACTCCCTTTAGCTGAGTTACGATTATTAGTCGGGACACCAACCCGACACAGCGTTCGCACTCCCTTTAGCTGAGTGACGGGTATTAGATAGTCGGGACAACAACCCGACTATAGCGTTCTCTCTTGTTTTAAGCTAAAATGATTATACACGGAAAAATGAAAATCTGCTGTGATGGTCCGATCATAATGAGTAACCTATCAAAAGGTATCAAAATTATCGATGTATTTTTCAAGCAAAAAAATCATCCACTTGGAAAAGCCGTACAAACAAACGAATTATACCAATCGGCTACTATTTGTGTGCTCTATCCATATCCGCAATGATCTTTTACTTCTTGATTTTTATACATTTTACTCCATTTTAATAATTATTTGTTGAGTTTTTTTCAATCGCTCAAAGAATAATTATTGTTATTGTGAGCAAAAAAAATATCGATCAAAAAATAATGACTATTTTTTGAGCGTTATTTTTTCGTTCGAAAAACGAAAACGTTCAAAAATCAAGCCCAAACGGGGTCAACAAGTGCGTAAGCCCCATTTTTTGTCAGTTTATGAACGCTTGTTCATAAAATTTGACCGCAATATTTGGCATGCTTTGAACGAATGGGTCCCTTTTAGAACATATTGGTGTTGAATTAGGAAGATTTAAGAACAAACGTTCAAAATGTGAGAAAAAAAAGGAGAACGGATTGTTCGCAAATCATGGGTGTGTATATTTGTATATGGTTTCAGTAATACGTTTAAAATTTTAGCAAAATTCGATAAAAAAATGTTCGGTGTGCCAATATTAACTTCTTTGCAAACTCTGTAAAATGCAAATGACGTTAGTGGTCTATTTTCACATACATTAAATATGAGCTTCTAATCCTTTTTTCAAGCTGTTTTTCTTTACGTGTACAAATATGAATATGTTTTGACCATCAAATATATTCGGACTTATTATGCTTATGCTTCACCACCACCCAGTGGGAGTGTACTTATTACTCACGGGGGAATAATTCTAAGCATTGAGTAACGGTGAGGTAGCAGATTTTCAGCTGTAGCTGTCAATGAATAAGCAACTTCAGCGGAGTTCAGGTTCAGACTCCGGCTTAACTAAGCTAATCGGCTTGGAATCACGCTAATGTGATGTTTATCTGTCCCATACTTCGCTGAAAAGAAGGGGATGATTGACGACGATGATGGGCTGATTGTTATTGTCAATGCGCAAAAGATCTAATGAAATCTGAATTTTCCGGTTTACGGTTGTTTTTCCGGGGTAGCTGCCACCAATATGGGCTTTAAAAAAAGACAATCACATCGCCGCCGCAATGTATAGTCCCAACGGAAGATACTATCTCTTACCTTAGAAGTTCAAAAGGTCCTCATTAAAAGTATATTTCACACATAGGCCTAACCCTATGCAAATTAACTGCTCTGAATCACTCAAAAACACATTAAAAACAAAAGAGAACGAGTCGAGTACTTCGACTATCAGATACCCGTTACTCAGCTAAAGGGAGTGCGAGGGAAGTTTAGATCCAGTCGTCAAACTTAACTTTTAAATGGGTACACTCGGAAAAAAAATCGCCCTAAATTTTAGAAAATCGCCATACTTTGAAAATCGCCTTGAAATTCAGAAAATGTTTATATTTTTCAGAAATATTTTTCTAAATAATAAGAAAAACTTACCCTGATTAGATCAACTCCTCTTGTTATCCACTTTTAGAAAATTTTTCTGTTATTCAGAAATTTTTCTTTCAAACTAAGAAAAAATCGCCTTACATTTTAGGAAATTGGCCTAATCGGTAGCCTAGGGGTCTAATGCGAGCGGATTATTTGTTTTCTACGCTTATATTCGGAAGCGTGTGTTCGATCCCACTCCGAGGTGGACATTTTTTGCGTCTTTTTTTTTTTGGCGCATTAATATGTATACTTTAATACAAATAAGGATTAAGGTAAGCTAACACACACATAATGGATAAATATGAGTATAAACCTAGAACCCAAGAGAACAGAATGAGAATGTACTTTGTACAGCGCCCCTCGTGATGCTTCCCTGGCGCAGCTAGTAGAGTGTTTGACTGCAAACTGTGAGGTAAGGGGTTCGATTCCCGCGAGCGACCAAAATGTTTTTCTCAAGATAGTAAGTTATTTGATTTTTATGTTTATCATTAATAAATAATATAATAATTTCAGTTATTATTTCAGATAAAATATAAGATTAAAAGTGTGTTTGTGTACAAGCATCGTGACGTCATCCATGTGTTTAAATAGAGGAGAGAAAAATAAGTTGAGAACCGAGAACCCCAACAACAACATCCCACACTGACAGAGGGGTGGAGTCGGCATAACTCCCGATTCCCCGATTTTTTTTTTCTTCTTCTTAGTCAATTTTGCAAAAACTAACCCTAAATTTCAGAAATTTTTTTTCTAATTTTTAGAAATATTTTTTCCAAAGTATGGCGATTTTCTAAAATTCAGGGCGATTTTTTTTCTGAGTGTAGTCCGATCTTAAAATTGTTTATACATTTCGATACGTATTTCAGAACACAATAAAATTGCAATAATAATTTGCATAAATCTTTAAAGATGTGAGCGTCAAAAACATATTAAAGTCCTTTAAGGAGATTGTGGGCGTAAGAGTGGGCGTGGCGCTCAGTTGAAACAGACTTGCGCTGCGTAGGAAGCCCAAGAATTTGTGTAGTTAATCCCACTTCCTAGCTTTTGTAGTTTCCGAGATCTCAGCGTTCATACACACAGACTGACAGACAGGCGGACATGGCTAGATCGACTCGGCTAGTGGTACTGACTTTATAGGGTCGGAAACGCTTCCTTCTACCCGTTAAATAATTTTGCACGAATCAATATACCCTTTTACTCTACGAGTAACGAGTGATCAGAGTAAGCGGATATTATTTTTACCAAAACCAGAAAGCAAAGCCAACCCATGTTATGTTCGCTTTGCAATTGTACCGAAATTTAATTAGTGAATTTTTCCATTATGAATTGGTAAAAATTCGAAGAGCCTAAACATCCTTTATATTTAGTAGTAGTTCTTTTTTTAGGGTTTTAACGAGTTTTAAACTAAGGATTTACAACTAACACTTCGTCAAAATGTATAGTAAATTCGTAGTAACGTAACTATGGCGCCTATTTTTATACCCTTGTAGAGGGTATTATAATTTCAGTCAGATGTTTGCAACGCAGTGAAGGAGACCACATAAAGTATATATATTCTTGATCAGCACCAATAGCCGAGTCTATCTAGCCATGTCCGTCTGTCCGTTTCTATGCGAACTAGTCTCTCAGTTTTAAAGCTATCGCGATGAAACTTTCCCGAAAGTCTTCTCTCTATTGGAGGTAGTACATATGTCGGAGCGAGCCGGATCGGACCACTATATCTTAAGGCTCCCATAGGAATATTCAAACAAATATGAGAAAATTTATTGTAACTTTGTAGGAAGTGGGCGTTTTAATTCTTGACTACTTAAAAACAAAATTCAAAATAGAAACGCTGAATCTGGAATCCCTGGAACTGCACCGATTGAGCATTACTTTATCTACAAGGGTATATAAGCTTCGGCTGGCCGAAGGTAGCTTTCTTTCTTGTTTTGCTATATTTTTTCCGGTATTCTCCCGATTAAAATTATATTAAAGAAGAAAGAAAACAGACGAGTCTTTATACTCTTGCAAATCATTTCTATTAACTTAAAAATATACATCACACAAAATTTTAGCTGCTTTTGAATTATTTTGACATTAATATTTCGATCCTTATTATGGCAGCTTTAAAAAAAATTTCTTCACTGCGTTGCAAACTTCTGGCTGAAATCATATCCTCTGCAAGAGTATAAAAATCACTATAGTAAGGAGTAATTTATATTCGAGACACTCGTCTACAGTGTTTTTTTCTTTTTTTTTGCCTTGTGTTTTCTTATTTGGCACGCTGCAATAGAAAATGCCTGTGAAGGAAAAAAGGCTGGAATAGTATGCTAGGGCGGGCCGAATGAGAACATTTTAGTAAGTGTATTGATACCAGTGTGTTGATATCAGAACTTTTGTATGTTGAAGGTGCGATCGTCACTAGTTTTTTACCTCGTTAAGAGGTCTTTTTTTTTATATATTAATACCCTTGCAGAGGGTTGTACAAAATTCAGTCAGTCTAAAGTATATCATACTTGATCAGCACCAAGAGGCGAGTCCATCTAGCCATGTCCGTCTGTCCGTTTTAATGCGAACTAGTCTCTCAGTTTTAAAGCTATCGCGATGACTGAAATAAACTTGCGCTGCGTAGGATGCCCAAGAATATGTGTGGAAAATGTCAACCTTTTAGCTTTTGTAGTTCCCGAGATCTCAGCGTTCATACGGACGGACAGACGGACATGGCTAACGTCACGCGTCCCCATACGTTTGTATGTATGTTCTGCTGCCGCATGTATGTATGTACATATGTATGTCCTGCTGTCGCAATTTAAGTGCGACCGCGCAAGGGGAAAATGAAAATACCACAGCCAACAGTTTTAAAACGAAACTACCACAATAATAATACGTTTAAAATTCGCGGTTAAAAAATCGATTATATCGCAAATCTTTTCTTTTGCGCCTTTTTCTTAAGTAAACGATAAATTTTAAAATATCGGTAGACCTTACAGAAATCCTATTAAGTTGAATTTTACAGTCGAAATTTTCCTTAAAATTGCTTAACGCAAAAGCCCGATCAGCAAACTATTTTTATACCCGTTACTCGTAGAGTAAAAGGGTATATTAGATTCGTGCACAAGTATGTAACAGCTAGAAGGAAGCGTTTCCGACCCCATAAAGTATATATATTCTTGATCAGGGTCACTAGCCGAGTCGATCTACCCATGTCCGTCTGTCCGTCTGTCTTCAAAACTACAAAAGCTAGAAGGTTGAGATTTCCCACACATATTATTTGGCTTCCTACGCAGCGCAAGTTTATTTTAGCCGAGCGCCACGCCCCCTCTAACGCACACAATCGCCCACTAACGATTTTAAAATGGGTCCTGCGCCCACATCTTTAAAGATTTCCGAGAAGTAATGCAATTTTGTTGTGTATATTTATACCTATCAAAATGTAGAAGACATTTTTCAAATCGGACCATTCATTAAAAAGTTATACGCAATCAAAATTTATATATCTATCTCCCTCGCACTCCCTTTAGCTGAGTTACGATTATTAGTCGGGACACCAACACGAGTACAGCGTTCGCACTCCCTTTAGCTGAGTGACGGCCCACCGGGAAAATTCCTCTGGAAAATAACATATTTTCAAGAGGTTTCTCCATAGAAGCGGAAGGGACTAAACCTCATTCACCCCTTACATTTCTTCCATCTCTGGTTTCAAAATACACGGGGGTGACACAAAAAGTAAGGGGGAAATGAGGTTTCTATCTGGATCTCTGGCAGAAGAATGCAGGACAAAATCCACTGGTTTTTCGACTTCCCGCATTATAGATTTTCCACACGTACCCAGTTATGGTTTTCCTCCACTTGCAATATCTGCTTTTCTACACCCTCCCAGTTTTGGTTTTTCCAGACCCTCGCAGTTTTGGTTTTGCACTGCTTTGCAGTATCTGATTTTCCACAATAAAAATCATGTTTTTTGTAATATTTGTTTGTGTATTTATTAATAATATTTACAATCGAAGCATTGGAACTACAAATTTTTAATGCCTGAAGCATTCCCGGGTTTTGCTTGGCCGAATGCAGTACTTAGATATCCATTTCTTGTCTGTCTTCTGAAAATATCAAACATAATTTAGATATGAATGTAAGACCAGGAATAATAATAAGAGTAATTACCATTATTAGGTCTCCGCACAAAATTAAAGGATCTCTCCAGAAATTATGCCTGGTTTGCCATGGCCGATCATTTACCCTCTGTTCAGTTGTTTTATGTCGGGTATCTATATCAAAAACTATGAGAAGAAAAAATAAAATATGACAAGCGCAGGCGCAACACTTCTGGTCCCAAGAAGTCTCAGTCGGCCTGGCTGAAATAAATGTAATATTTTGATTAAGTTAAACAACTAAGTTAGTACTGAACTACTATTTATACAACCATTTAATGAACACCTCACACCATTTACCACTGGTAAAGATTAAAAACATTTCAAGTGTCACTGAAATGCAGAATTTGTGTTGAAGATAGCATCCGGAGGCGTATATTTATTAATGGGGAAAATATCTGTGATACTAACCTTTGTAACGCTGAAATAAAGGTTATAAAAAGACAAAATTCATTTTATCACTCACCTTTTTATTGTTTTTTAGATTAAAATTAACTATTTTCACTTTTTTTTCACCTTTTCCAACAAATTTATAAATGATGTGACCCTGCATCATATACTTGATAATACTAAATGCAGATTTGATATAAATTTCGTTGTAAAGTCCGGTCACACTTTGGCGCCAAATAAGTATTTCGTTTAAAAAATACTTTTCAGGGACCGTAATCATTAAAGGTTACGTATATTATTGGTATGTTAGGCATTTTTCGTGTTATCAATACCACCAACGCGAATTTTTATATTTTAACAACACTTAAAAATGGCTTAGGCCACGATCTGACGATCAAATTATTTTGTTTCACAGAAAATGTTTAAAAATGTAAAATACAACAATAGTTTTCTTTGTAATTTAATGTAATTCCTTGATAAATGTGATCAAATATTTTAATCGTCTTACCATGGCTTTTCTCTATAATTTGGTTGAATCCCACATTCATCCTTATTATTATTTGAAAAATGTTGAGTAAAATAAATTAATATTATCATTATAGACATTATGATAATAATGTTATATAGTTTAATTTTTTTGATTAACAATTATTAATATTTTTTCTACGACTTTTAAAATTACTAAAAATTAAAACTAAATGTGAGAACCAGTCTTTTGGTTTTGGTGTAAATCATAGGATTTTTGAATATTATAAGTTGGTGATTTTCTTGTTTAAAAATATTATAATCGTAGTGCCACAGAAATCACACAGCGCATAAATGGCCTGATATTGATGCTACTCAGAAACCCACCCTCATTTAGCGCTCAGAAATTATCTATCCCTACACCGCCGCCTGCAAAAAGGAACAGGATTTCAAGAACACAAAAACCAACTTCTCACATTCCCACCGGGAAAATTCCTCTGGAAAATAACATATTTTCAAGAGGTTTCTCCATAGAAGCGGAAGGGACTAAACCTCATTCACCCCTTACATTTCTTCCATCTCTGGTTTCAAAATACACGGGGGTGACACAAAAAGTAAGGGGGAAATGAGGTTTCTATCTGGATCTCTGGCAGAAGAATGCAGGACAAAATCCACTGGTTTTTCGACTTCCCGCATTATAGATTTTCCACACGTACCCAGTTATGGTTTTCCTCCACTTGCAATATCTGCTTTTCTACACCCTCCCAGTTTTGGTTTTTCCAGACCCTCGCAGTTTTGGTTTTGCACTGCTTTGCAGTATCTGATTTTCCACAATAAAAATCATGTTTTTTGTAATATTTGTTTGTGTATTTATTAATAATATTTACAATCGAAGCATTGGAACTACAAATTTTTAATGCCTGAAGCATTCCCGGGTTTTGCTTGGCCGAATGCAGTACTTAGATATCCATTTCTTGTCTGTCTTCTGAAAATATCAAACATAATTTAGATATGAATGTAAGACCAGGAATAATAATAAGAGTAATTACCATTATTAGGTCTCCGCACAAAATTAAAGGATCTCTCCAGAAATTATGCCTGGTTTGCCATGGCCGATCATTTACCCTCTGTTCAGTTGTTTTATGTCGGGTATCTATATCAAAAACTATGAGAAGAAAAAATAAAATATGACAAGCGCAGGCGCAACACTTCTGGTCCCAAGAAGTCTCAGTCGGCCTGGCTGAAATAAATGTAATATTTTGATTAAGTTAAACAACTAAGTTAGTACTGAACTACTATTTATACAACCATTTAATGAACACCTCACACCATTTACCACTGGTAAAGATTAAAAACATTTCAAGTGTCACTGAAATGCAGAATTTGTGTTGAAGATAGCATCCGGAGGCGTATATTTATTAATGGGGAAAATATCTGTGATACTAACCTTTGTAACGCTGAAATAAAGGTTATAAAAAGACAAAATTCATTTTATCACTCACCTTTTTATTGTTTTTTAGATTAAAATTAACTATTTTCACTTTTTTTTCACCTTTTCCAACAAATTTATAAATGATGTGACCCTGCATCATATACTTGATAATACTAAATGCAGATTTGATATAAATTTCGTTGTAAAGTCCGGTCACACTTTGGCGCCAAATAAGTATTTCGTTTAAAAAATACTTTTCAGGGACCGTAATCATTAAAGGTTACGTATATTATTGGTATGTTAGGCATTTTTCGTGTTATCAATACCACCAACGCGAATTTTTATATTTTAACAACACTTAAAAATGGCTTAGGCCACGATCTGACGATCAAATTATTTTGTTTCACAGAAAATGTTTAAAAATGTAAAATACAACAATAGTTTTCTTTGTAATTTAATGTAATTCCTTGATAAATGTGATCAAATATTTTAATCGTCTTACCATGGCTTTTCTCTATAATTTGGTTGAATCCCACATTCATCCTTATTATTATTTGAAAAATGTTGAGTAAAATAAATTAATATTATCATTATAGACATTATGATAATAATGTTATATAGTTTAATTTTTTTGATTAACAATTATTAATATTTTTTCTACGACTTTTAAAATTACTAAAAATTAAAACTAAATGTGAGAACCAGTCTTTTGGTTTTGGTGTAAATCATAGGATTTTTGAATATTATAAGTTGGTGATTTTCTTGTTTAAAAATATTATAATCGTAGTGCCACAGAAATCACACAGCGCATAAATGGCCTGATATTGATGCTACTCAGAAACCCACCCTCATTTAGCGCTCAGAAATTATCTATCCCTACACCGCCGCCTGCAAAAAGGAACAGGATTTCAAGAACACAAAAACCAACTTCTCACATTCCCGCTGGGTTCCCGCTGGGGGGTATTAGATAGTCGGGACACCAACCCGACTATAGCGTTCTCCCTTGTTTAGTTTTCAAATGTTGAGTTATCGACAAACTTTGGATCTGTAAAAAACAAAAACAAACTATGATTTGCTCTGCTATGTACACTAGGGTGGACTTATTTTGTATGAAATTTCTAAGGCCATGCTTTCACCCCTTCATATATAGCCTTTTTGTATCCTTAATCCATTAAAAAAAGAAAAAGTAAAAAATAATTAGTTCTAGGCGGTGCGCAACGGGCTTAAAGTTTATAACGCATATTTCAGATTCATCTAGATGCCGTAAACTTAATTTTATACTTTGACAGTATTTTAAAAAGTATCTTAATCACTTTCCAGAGCTTTTTAACAATGGATGAAGTTGTTGATAAAATTCGAGTCCCTAAGAGACAATTACAACTTAAAAATAACAATAATAACGAATAATCAAGGACTTTTAGAGTACAACTTATAAATATTACGGTCTGTGAAAAATAAGAGTCAATATCGTTGTATCCTTTGACGAAAATTTTTATTGGCGAACGCAAAAGTGATAGTTAATCTTCAAAATTGTAAAATAGAATCTCTATTTTATTGTGAGTCATAAAAATAAATGGTGAGCCGGGGATCGAACTCGGTCCTATTTGTTCGGAGACAGAAGCTCTACTGGCTAGGCTACGTCCAACTGTTAATATTCCTGAAATAAACTTCTACTTGACTCTGTTATTTGAGCGAAACCAAAAAGTTGACATGTTAAAATCTGACAAGAAATGAAATGGGGTAAATTCCTAGTTTTACACTTAATTTTTAGCGAAACTTTAGGGCCATTGCGCACCGCCTAAACGATGAAATAAAATTTTTCTGTTTTCGCATAAATTTATTGGACACAGAAACCTACCATTTAAGATGCTGAGCTCAGTTGACCTTAAAGAAGTCCACCCTAATGTACACACACACGCACAAAATAAATATATTCAAAAAATTCGTATTTTACACACACAGCCATTAGATACATATGTATATGCGTGTGTACGTTTGTGTGTGTGCATTGCAGCTGACTAAGGAATTGAGATTCGATCAAATTCAAATTCAAGACAATACTGATATCCTTTTGCTAAAAGAATATTTCATTTACATTTCCACAACATACTTACATAAGACATTTTGTAACCGATTTTTGTGAACTAAAATTCAAATCGCATTGATAATATTAAAAGAACATTAAATATTCAAACTAATTGATTCTCTTGCTTTTTATTACACGTGCCTCATATTGTTTAAACAAATTCAAATGTTTAAACAATTTAATTCACGGCTTCCCCGCCCACCTGCCTTCCTTATTATTAACGAGTTAGGTTTTAAGGGACCGATGAAATAAAATTAAGCCTAAAATTATCCTATCTCTGGCATTCATTTTTTTAAAATAAGAATTGTAGACATTAATTTTTTTTTAACTGTCGAAGGATAAACATCCCATCACATTTTGAAGCAGTTGTTACATTTCAAGGCGAACTTAAATTAAAAATATTCAAATTTTTTAAATCTTAGTCAAAATTATTATATTGGTTGTTGGAGAGCTATGTAAAACTTTTAGCAATTTTTTTTAAGAATACAAGTTTTTTTCCAGAGTTAAACGCTAATCGATTTGGAATCGAATTACAAATTTAACGCGGCGTGATAATCCATATTTTGGCAGTTTTTTGCTTTGTTTTCGATAAAGTACTGCTTTGAAATTCATATTTTTGCACTCTTAATTCATACAATAAAACGCATAAATTTATCTGGGTAAGAGCGAGACAGCAATAGTCAAAACTCTCTGATATTAAAAAAGAGTTTAATTTTTTTAACATGTAAATTTAATCAAATTCATAACCTATCTATTTTTTATGCAAACAATCCATAATAACACTAGTTTACAAAATAGTATTCTTGGAGAGCTGCAAAGCAATCGATGGCAAATTCTGTTAGTGTTCGATCCCAAAATCACGAAAATATCACTAATTTTTTTTTCGATGGCACAGTTTTTTTTTAAAGGTTTTTAAAGTTCAAAATGTTAAATATCGGACTTTTTTCGAATTTCTTCCTATATCTCGGCAAATATCCACCCAATTGGGCCAGTTTTTGTTTCATTATAAAGTCAATAGATCAGAGCTTAACTTTGCCATACAGATCAATATGATTGGATAAGTAATGGCAGCGCAGCAGCTCGACAAAGATGAAAAACGTGTTTTTTGGTCCTCTGTAGGTCGGCTGTATGTATCGTAAAAACTCGAAATAAATCCGTTGAAAAATTATAATGGGTACAAACTTAAAGTTTACATCCCACCGGACAAAACAAGCCAAGTATGGCCCAAATTCATAAAAAATTGGATTTGGTGGATTTTTGAAGTTCTGATTTTTCAACTTTTTTCGGTTGACAAAGTTCAAATTTTAGTTTTATCCTAGTCGGCGACATGTAAACAAAAATGAGTGGTGATGGCAGCCGGGTCAAAAAATAGCAAAATCAGATATTTAAAAGCTAGAAAATTATAAAAATGAATTTAATTTTTAAAAACTCCTTAAAAAATATAAAATTGCTTGCGTTATGACTGTGAGTATTTTTAATGGATAATAAATCATTTTTATGAAATAACCATACTTTCAAAAAAAGCATGCTTTTTTTAATAAATACTGCAGTATCAAAAAACAAAAATAAGACTACGAATAAAAAAAGAGGATTGTGCTTGTGATTGTGTGTGATAATGAATACAATTAAGGAATACAATTGCTTAAATGGTCCAGACACTTTTTGCAATGTGTGTGGTAAATTTATTATGAGCAATACATACCGTTTGCCTTCGCTCCATTTAAGTAATGTCAAGCGGCAATATTCGCAAATTCTCCTCGGTGTCCAAGCCTCTTCAAGATTTGGTTTAATGCGAAAGTAGAGGAAATATCGATCTTCTACACACAAAAAAAAAAAAATTTGTTAAATTCAACTGTAATAATTGTCAAACAGGCTCCAACCAGCAAAATTGTCAATTCTACTAAGTAAATTGTCATTTCACAACAACAAAATACACACAATTAGCAAAGACACAAACCCAAAGCAAAAACAAAATACACGTAACTATTTTAATAGTTACGTAACTATCTTCGTTGGTCAATTTTACCAAGCAAATTTTTTTGTGTGTACCTCACTGTCAAAGGGTCGAAATGTATTGCTCATAATAAATTTACCACACACATTGCAAAAAGTGTCTGGACCATTTAAGCAATTGTATTCCTTAATTTTATCACTATGGACGGCAGTCCATGTAGTGACGAAGCGCACCAGGAGAGTGTGCGAAGGCGACTACTATATATACACGAAGAAATGAAAATCTACTGTGATGGTCCGATCATAATGAATGATACACCTATCGAAAGGTATAGCGAAAACTAACAGGATTGCATACCAAGACTTTAAGAAAATCAATTGGCTTGGGAGAGAGAGCGGTGAAAGTGAAAAATAGAAAAAAACGAAATTTGGAGCTGTTGGGGGATAAATGCCCCCTCGCAATGTTTTAGTTGTATTCCTTTTGAAAATACCCGTCGAATGAGGGGTCATATGTCAAAATCCGACGCTCCGTTAAAAAGTTATAGCCAAATCAGATTTTCTTCGTCTTCCCAAAATGAAAATTTAATTCTGTTTGTCAGTTTGTCAGTTTGTCCAAAACATGTTTTTTAAGTTTTGAAAATTTGATATGACGTTCATCACATCGATATAAAAAACTTTTGTTCCACCACTTTTGGAAAAACTCGCTAGTTTAGCGGGAAAACAGCTATAAATAGCTAAAATTCGGAATTCCGTAACTTCTATACTACTAAAGCTACAGACTTGTGCTGCATCTCGTTTGAAAGGTATTTTTAAATGCTATAAACGCCCTCCATATGCAATTTGTGTAAATGTAATAGTTAAAAAGAAATGAACGAACGAATTTTTTTTTAAACTTTCTTTTTAGCTTTTTTTTAATTTTCTCAAAAACGGCTCTAACGATTTTCCTTACAACTTTAAACTGTATAGCCCTTGAGATTCCTTAAATTTTGGTATATAACACATTACTGTAAAAAGTCACGTTTAAAAGTTATTTTTATACGAAAATAGCCACTTTTGCCAGCTCGAACAACTAACGCTCCCTGAGTATTGAATTTTGTGTGAGGGTATACGAACTGTATTTTAGGGTCATGGAATCAGTAAATTTGCACTTAAGAGTTCCATATAGGAATCTTTTGTTCTACGACTTTTGGAAAAAGCCGCTACTTTAGCGGGAAAAAAGCTAAAAATAGCTAAATTTCGTTAGTTTGTAAGTTCTAAACTACTGAAGCTACAGACATGTGCTATAACTCGTTTAAAAGGTATTTTGATATACTTCATCGCCTTTTTAACTTAATTCGTTTAAATACAATGGCTTCCAAATTATTGACCAATTTAAATTTAAATGTATATATTAGCTCCTATGAGAGCAAATGTAATCAAACAAAAACTTCTGATATCAAATAAAAACACCTCTTAACGAGGTAAAAAACTAGTGACGATCGCGCCTTCAACATACAAAAGTTCTGATATCAACATTTGTGACGAAAAATTATTACACTCGTCATTAAATAGACTTTCTAATATTTTCTCATTCGGCACGCTGCAATAGAAAATGCCTGTAAAGGGAAAAAGGCTGGAATAGTTTGCTAGGGCGGGCCGAATGAGAAAATATTAGAAAGTCTATTTATGTATTTATGTAGTGTAATAATTTTTCGTCACAAATGTTGATATCAGAACTTTTGTATGTTGAAGGCGCGATCGTCACTAGTTTTTTACCTCGTTAAGAGGTGTTTTTATTTGATTCATTATTACACACAATCACAAGCACAATCCTCTTTTTTTATTCGTAGTCTTATTTTCGTTTTTTGATACTGCAGTACTTATTAAAAAAAGCATGCTTTTTTTAAAAGTATGGTTATTTCATAAGAATAGATATTACTTATTAAAAATACTTACAGTCATTACGCAAGCAATTTTATATTTTTTAAGGAATTTTTAAAAATTAAATTCATTTTTATAATTTTCTAGCTTTTAAATATCTGATTTAGCTATTTTTTGACCCGGCTGCCATCACCACTCATTTTTGTTTACATGTCGCCGCCTAGGATAAAACTAAAATTTGAACTTTGTCAACCGAAAAAAGTTGAAAAATCCGAACTTTAAAAATTCACCATAAATCCAATTTTTTATGAATTTGGGCCATACTTACAAGTTTGTACCCATTATATTTTTTCAACGGATTTATTTCGAGTTTTTACGATACATACAGCCGACCTACAGAGGACCAAAAAACACGTTTTTCATCTTTGTCGAGCTGCTGCGCTGCCATTACTTATCCAATCATATTGATCTGTATGGCAAAGTTAAGCTCTGATCTATTGACTTTATAATGAAACAAAACCTGGCCCAATTGGGTGGATATTTTCCGAGATATAGGAAGAAATTCGAAAAAAAGTCCGATATTTAACATTTTGAACTTTAAAAAATCTTTAAAAGAAAACTGTGCCATCGAAAAAAAAAATAGTGGTATTTTCGTAATTTGGGGGTCGAACACTAACTCAATTGCCTTGGAGCAGTTTGGCTGTAAACTAGTGTAATTTTAAAAAGATTTAAAAAAACACATGTTTTTTTAAGTAGTTTTCAAAGGACAAAATATTTTTGTTTTTACGAATATCAAGGGAAAAGTTCTGATAAAATCTTTTCTCGGTTTATAGAATAAAAATTAGGAATTTTTTAAATTTAAAATAAGTACCAAAGATAAAGCAATGCTTAATTTTCAATTTTAATTTCCGCAGGCGAAGCTGCGGGTTACAGACCCTGCTAGTATCTTATATACCTGGAAAAATAAACGTTAGGTATTTATTTTAACTGCAAGGGTAACTTCCTTTCTTGTTTTTATTGAGATTGAATCTATACTTATTATACCCAGTAAGCTTAATTATTTTATAAAATATCAAATTACAAAGTGAATATCGATTAGCTTTTCCTATCTTTACGTTCTGAATATGTAGAGAAATCGGCTTTTATACATGATATCTATATGTGGCCATCGATAAAATAAGAAAAGCCCACACAAACATCTGAAGATATGCTCTGACCTAAATCATTTCGGCAAAGACAATGAACATTTTACAGCAATATTTATGAATTTTATGACATTTATGGATGAGTTCAGCATTTTGGTGTTGTCATGTGTATAAAATATGAACTGGCTGATCAATTTATATATGAGATGTTCCGTCTTTTCTTCGCCCACACTATGAATCGGTTCATAGATTGAACAGCAATGGATGGGAAATGAAAATGGATGGCAAAGCAGCCGAGCGCCTTTCACGGATTTTGTACTTACATATATAAATAAGTTTTATATAGGTTTTGTACGTGCAATGATCTATATGAAGCGTTGGGATAGCATATTGTTCATCTTTTTGTGAGTTTTCTATATTTATATGTGTTGATTTACTGCATGTGCTAGTGTTGATGGCACCCACACTTATCCATCGCTTATTCGCTTTCCGAGGTGATGGCGAATTACATTTATCTAACGTAGTATATATGTTCATAAATATGTGCAGACGATAGATTCGAGTGCGTGGGCGAGAGTACAATACTTATCATACTTGCTGATCAATTCATTACTTAGTATTTTTATAAGGATGCCCCAAATTCTTAAACTTTTTAATTGACAGAGATTTTTACTTGATTAAATCTTAATTTGTGGTCAAACTATTATTATATTTTTCAATGTTTAGCGATCATAAAATATTGTTTTCAAACAAATACAAAAGTTTTGCTTATGATGAAACTATGCCACTTATTTCTATTACAGAATACATTTTCTGACTCCAATAGCATTAAGTTCTTCTGGGTGTTTAATGTGACGCAAGGGAAGAATAAAGTTCGCGAAAGATTCTTATATCTGTTGATATGTGTTCAGATGTGTTCCGTTTCTACTGCGGTATGATTTTCTGTTTCTGTTTTCATTCATAAATTTCGCTTTTAAAAATAGAACTCTGTCTTTCCTTCCTATTTCTATTCCCCCGTAGTAGCACTCCCTAGCTCTACGCCTGCATATCTCTACATATGCATACATACCTACATAAAGTACATACTTCTCCTTCCTTTTCCCTCCCGGGTTGTCAAGCTCATGCAGCGATGAGGTTGTCATGTTATGATATTGCAGTGGCTTTGCAAGGTTAGCACAATTTGATTAATGTAGAGTATTTTCAGAAAATTTTGCAAACGTATTTCCGGTGTGATTTGGAATCGTACCATGTACGCATATATACCGACAAAGTGCACTTCTTCAGCTATGTGTTAATACATACAGCTGCGGTCAAAATAATAGTAGTGCCCACAGACGATTTCTTGAAACCCCAAAAAGTAACTTTAAAAACGTTTTAACAATTTTTTTTAAATTTCCATTGAAACTCAACTGTTTAAAGGTAATAATAATAAACAACAACTTAGGATAACTCATACAAATTTTCAGAAAAAAATAAAAATGTGTAATTTTACAAAATTTTGTTTGGTCAAAATAATAGTAGTGAAAAGTTCCAAAAAATTTCACAGCCAAAAAAAACGTTTTAAGATTGAATATTTAAATGTATATATTAGACCTATATTTAAGGTTTATTTTAGTATTTGGTGGCATATCCTTTGTTTGCAATAACAGACGCACAGCGCTTATGCATGGAATTAACTAAATTTTGGCATCTCTCTAGAGGAATAGAGCTCCAAGATCTTTGTACAGCTTCCCAAAGTTGAAAGTTATTGCTTGGTTTTAATTCCGAGACTGCTCTTTTCACGTCACACCACAAATTCTCAATTGGATTGAGATCGGGTGACTGTGCGGGCCACTCCATGACATCGACTTCATTGGCTGCGAACCACTCTTTAGCAAGTTTGCTGGTGTGCTTCGGATCGTTGTCCTGTTGGAACGTCCAAATAAGAGGCATGTCCTCAGAGGCATATGGGAGCATCACGTCGTTCAAAATACTGACGTATAGATAACGGTCCATTATGGTTTTGACCCAATATATAGGGCCTACTCCATAATATGAAAAACTCGCCCAAATCATAATTGATGATCCACCGTGCTTTACCGTTTTTAAGGTATACTTTGGAGTAAAAGCGCATAAGGGTGGTCGTCTAACAAACTGCCGAGAGCCACGGCCTCCAAACTTAACTATTTTTGACTCATCCGACCACAAAATATTCCTCCACTTCTCCAAGGGCCAAGTCAAGTGTTCTCTTGCAAACTTCAAGCGTTTGGCGGCATGTTTTTTTGTGAGTAACGGTACTTTTCTTGGACTTCTTGAAATGAGGTTATTATCTCTAAGCCTCCTTCTTATTGTTTCCAAACTAACATTTAAGTCACAACGTTTTTTTAGTGATGCAGCGGACGCGAATGGCTCGATCCTTGACTGTCTGGCCAAGCGATCCACTGATCTTTTGTCCAATATCTTTGGGCGCCCACGCGTTTCATTTGCTGGCTCATGTTTAATAGCATTTCTAACCATTGTAGAGGAGCAGCCTATAATATTTTGCACTTCTACATAAGTCTTTCCATCAGAAATCAATTTTTTAATTAGATCTCGCCTCTCGGCAGTACAGTGTTTGCCACGCCCCATGTAGCCAGGACTAAGTGTTGAGCAGGGATCTAAAAATGCTAGGGACTAATAAATAACATCCAAACGTATTGTTTAATAACACAAACCTTGTTTAAAAAGAAGTAAATTTAATTATTCTTGCTAATTTCTCTGGCACTACTATTATTTTGACTGACCCCAACACGTGCATCTTTGCAATAAAAGGCGAAAGGGAATACAAAGAGAGACGAGATCCTAACATAACTGCACATTTTTAAAGAGAGGATAATTACAGTTACTTTTGAGAAAGAATGAGTTGGATACGTGAAGAAATAGAGAAAATATTTAGAAAAAACTCTGTGCGCGAACGGCACTACTATTATTTTGACCGCAACTGTATGTACGTTGTTAAGTATGTGCCAGGGAATTGTGGTCAGGAAATAAACTTGAGTGCTCAGTTTTAAAAAAAGTGTTTTAAAATTTTGTTTAACTAAAAAATCTTTTTTTATACCCTTGCAGAGGGTATTATGATTTCAGTCAGAAGTTTGCAACGCAGTGATCTTGATCAGCATTGCTAGACGAGTCGATCTAGCCATGTCCGTCTGTCTGTCCGTTTCTACGCAAACTAGTCTCTCAGTTTTGAAGCTATCGGCATGATAGCAGGTATTATATAAGTCGGAACCGGCCGGATCGGACCACTATACCTTATAGCTCCCATAGGAAAGATCGGAAAAAAAAACTTTTAAAAAATTCTAGCTTTGGTGTTTTTTAAAATATTAACTTCTTCTCTTGGGAATGTTATTTTTTAAATATTTAGGAATTTCGAATAAAATTTAGAAAAAATCGTGACACTATATCATATAGCTGCCATAGGAACGGTCGGAAAATTAAATGCAAATCTAATATACCC
Source organism: Drosophila takahashii (assembly GCF_030179915.1). Taxonomy (NCBI): domain Eukaryota; kingdom Metazoa; phylum Arthropoda; class Insecta; order Diptera; family Drosophilidae; genus Drosophila; species Drosophila takahashii. The sequence continues at coordinate 2,276,623 of NC_091682.1, read as the reverse complement.
TTTCCGAGATCTCAGCGTTCATACAGACAGACAGACGGACAGACGGACAGACAGACGGACAGACGGACATGGCTAGATCGACTCGGCTAGTGATCCTGATCAAGAATATATATAGTTTATAGGGTCGGAAACGCTTCCTTCTACCTGTTACATACTTTTGCACGAATCTAATATACCCTTTTACTCTACGAGTAACGGGTATAATTATTGCTTTGCTGGTTTTTATTGTATTCTCTTCTACTCTAGGATATGACTCTTTTTAAATATTTCCGAATTTCAATTTTAATTTGATCAAAATCGGACGACTATATCATATAGCTGCTATAGGAACGATCGAAAAATTAATGGGAAATTAATTGGGAACAAATTATAGCTCCGTTGATTTTTATTGTATTCTCTTCTACTCTAGGATATTTTTTTTTTTTAATATTTCGGAATTTCGGAATTTTACAAAAATTGGATGACTATATTATATAGCTGCCATAGGGAAGGATAGAAAAATGAATGTCAAAACAATACGAAATTTAAAAACTTGGCGTTTTGTAAGTTAATAGGAATGATCTGCAAGGGTATAAAAGCTTCGGCTGGCCGAAGCTACCTTCCTTTCTTGTTTAGAATGGTGTCCAAACATGTCGCTGTGAAATGGTTTTGGTTTCACTCAAAAACTGTTTGCCGTTTTTTTTATGCAGTTTCAACCACATTCGCTCGGGACATGTCGCTCGGGACATTTTTTCTTAGCGTTTTGTAAAGTGTATTTCTTTACCTCTATCCCTCAATTACTGACTGTTTTGCTTTAATCTTAATAGTTTAACGTGTAAATGAGTACAGAAAAATGTCACATATTAGCATTCCTAATGGTTAAATTAACAACTGAAGACGGGTCCAAGAAATAACAAAAAAATAGACAAAAACTTATTTTTGCGTATATTGGTAGGGTTTGTCATAAAAATAATCAAACTATACTCCAAATTTGTAGTTAAGCTCAGGATACAACTCATTAGAAACTAATATCGGGGCAAAATCATGTGGAAATATATTTTATTCAAGTTTTAAGGTTTTTGGCTTGGTGGACTTTTTGGTGGAAGTGCCCATATTTTTGGGTCGATCTAGCTATGTCCGTCTTCCGAGCGCCGAGCGCCACGCCCAAAATGCAATTTTGTTGTGTATATTTATACCTATCGAAATGTAGAAGACATTTTTTAAATCGGACCATTCATTAAAAAGTTATACGCAATCCAACAAATTGTATATATCCATCTCCCTCGCACTTCCTTTAGCTGAGTGACGGGTATTAGATAGTCGGGATTTGTATTTAAGCAAATTATCTACTTTCAAATAGAAACATACACACACACTGTGTGGTTGTATTGTATTGCATGTAAATGTATTGCACATATACATACGTATTTGGTCAAAAGTTACAATCTTAAGATTAATAATTAACTTGAAAACATTTTGGCTTTGCTTACAGAATTTGTAGTAATTTTCTATTTTCTTCCATGGCGAAAATCAATTAGAGCTCTTACTTCTGCTACAAAATGAAAAATACTTTTTAAAAAATAAAACCTAAGCATTTGATCCACAGAACTGGCTATTGATCGAAAATCATATTGATCGGAGCAGCAGCTTAAGTTTTTAAAATCCAAAACAAATTTAACTTAAATTGCCCCTCTCCCCTCCTTTTTTAACGCAGCACTACCACTCCCCCTCATCAGTTTTCTTGGCTGTTGCTCTTTCGGCCGTCGCTCTCTTGGCATCCGCTCTCTGGTTTTTGCCGTATCCTCTTAAAAATCGGTCTTTCATTTTATAATCTTTAGAGATAACCAAGCGTAAGGATTGGTATTAAAATTTCATCATAGCGAAGTAAACTTCCGTTACTAATCTTCTGCGAAGATTTTCTATGATGTCTACCTCTTTGATGGATACGCGGGGATACGCGTGTGGCATGTGCCATACGCGTGGTCTTTTGTGGGTCGTGTGTGATTGTGACGATCTGTTTTGAGAATATGACGATTCTTCGGGGCATGGCTAAGAGAGGGGATTCCTAATAATTGGTTGACATTCCCCTTTGCATCACATAGTGAAAGGGCACATTTCGGCGTGAGCACTCAAATACCACTTCTTTTAAAATGTAAATATTTATTGTTGTACCTACCTTTACACATATTTAAGTATTTTCTTTCCAGCGAGTCATTGGAATCAATAATATCACTGTTACAGCTAAGTTGTACATAAATGAATGCTTATGGATAGTTTTGGCTTCGAAGCGTAATTTGCGAATGTGTTTACAAAAATGCTCCCCTATATGTATTCTGAGAAAGAGAACCGCACAGTTTTAATCAGTTTTAGGGCCCTTTTCTCGTCCGTTTGTTAAATTTAAAGTTGGGTTAAAACCTTGAAATCGTATGGGAAATTATTTTTTAACCCAACTTTAAATTTAAGAAACGGACGAGAAAACGGCCCTTAATCATATTTGAGCTGTTGCAGGACTCTTAGCGAAATAATCACTATGGACGGCAGTCCATGTAGTGACGAAGCGCACCAGGAGAGTGTGCGAAGGCGACTACTATTATATAGCCGCAAAATTGAAAATCTGCTGTGATAGTCCGATCGTAATGAGTAATACACCAATCAAAAGGTATTGCAAAAACTTAAAGGATTGCATACCAAGACTTTAAGAAAATCAATTGGCTTGGGAGAGAGAGCGGTGAAAGTGAAAAATAGAAAAAAACGAAATTTGGAGCTGTTGGGGCCGGTGGGGATAAATGCCCCCTCGCAATGTTTTAGTTGTATTCCTTTTGAAAATACCCGTCGAATGAGGGGTCATTTGTCAAAATCCGACGCTCAGTTCAAATTTTATAGCCAAAATAAGATTTCCTTCTTCTTCCCAAAATGAAAATTTAATTCTGTTTGTCAGTTTGTCAGTTTGTCCAAAACATGTTTCTTAAGTTTTGAAAATTTAATATGATATAAAAAACTTTTGTTCTACCACTTTTGGAAAAACTCGCTAGTTTAGCGGGAAAACAGCTATAAATAGCTAAAATTCGGAAAACCGTAACTTCTATACTACTAAAGCTACTTTTTTATTTTTCTCAAAAACGGCTCTAACGATTTCCTTGAAAACTTTAAACTGTATACCCCTTGAGATTCCTTAAATTTTGGTATATAACACATTACTGTAAAAAGTCACGTTTAAAAGTTATTTTTATACGAAAATAGCTACTTTTGGCAGCTCGAACAACTAAAGCTTCCTGAGTATTGAATTTTGTGTGAGGGTATCCGAACTGTATTTTAGGGTCATGGAATCAGTAAATTTGCACTTAAGAGTTCCATATAGGAATCTTTTGTTCTACGACTTTTGGAAAAAGCCGCTACTTTAGCGGGAAAAAAGCTAAAAATGGCTAAATTTCGTTAGTTTGTAAGTTCTACACTACTAAAGGTACAGACATGTGCCATACCTCGTTTAAAAGGTATTTTGAAATACTTTTTAACTTAATTTGTTTAAATACAATGGCTTACAAATTATGATTGACCAATTTAAATTTAAATGTATATATTAGCTCCTATGAGAGCAAATGTAAACAAACAAAAACTTCTGATATCAAATAAAAACACCTCTTAACGAGGTAAAAAACAAGAGAGAACGCTATAGTCGGGTGCCCCGACTATCAGATACCCGTTACTCAGCTAAAGGGAGTGCGAAGGAGATGGAGAAAAACTTTGATCCGCCGTAACTTTTTAACGAATGGTCCGATTTAAAAAATTTCTTCTACATTTCGATAGGTATTGATAAACACAATAACACTGCATTTTTACTTTTCCAAAATATTGAAATTTTTAAAATCGTATATAAGCGATTGTGGGCGTTAGAGGGGGCGTGGCACCCTTTTGAAATAAACTTGCGCTGCGTAGGAACTCCTAGAATCTGCATGCGAAATGTCAATCTTCTAGCTTTTATAGTTTCCGAGATCTCAGCGTTCATACAGACAGACAGACAGACAGACAGACGGACAGACAGACGGACAGACGGACATGGCTAGATCGACTCGGCTAGTGACCCTGATCAAGAATATATATACTTTATGGGGTCGGAAACGCTTCCTTCTACCTGTTACATACTTTTGCACGAATCTAATATACCCTTTTACTCTACGAGTAACGGGTATAACTAGTGACGATCGCACCTTCAACATACAAAAGTTCTGATATCAACATTTGTGACGAAAAATTATTACACTCGTCATTAAATAGACTTTCTAATATTTTTGTATTCGGCACGCTGCAATAGAAAATGCCTGTGAAGGGAAAAAGGCTGGAATAGTCTGCTAGGGCGGGCCGAATGAGAAAATATTAGAAAGTCTATTTAATGACGAGTGTAATAATTTTTCGTCACAAATGTTGATATCAGAACTTTTGTATGTTGAAGGTGCGATCGTCACTAGTTTTTTACCTCGTTAAGAGGTGTTTTTATTTGATAAAAACTATTTTGGAAACTTGTGTTACTATAATTGTTATGAAAATATAGCTAGTTGTATTTTTTCACAACTCTCTTCTCTTTCGGAATTCAGAAAAGGTCTCAAGACCAGACTTCTATGTATTTTATTCGTTTTCCCTCGGAGTATGCACTTGTATGTTCTTTTAATTTATGTATGTATCTTTAGCCTGGTGCTGGCGGCAGAAATGTGCCTTACTGACTTTTAAAAATTAAGAATCAAAGTAAGAGACTTATTGAGCGAGGTAGCGCCCTGGGCGATGCAATTATTAGTAAACGGTTTTTGTTTTATATTGGATAATAAATAAGTAAAGCTTTTATTACCACGTCGATGACGCAAATTGGGATTGTTAAAATGGCCTACATTAGGAAAGCGAAGTGCTTGGGACCAACAAATATAATTACCATCTGCCACCACCTCGCATATCTTCTTAATCCTCCTATTATACATATGCCTCTAACATTTTAGGAGGGGCTTAGAATAGGGTTGATGTCCTTTCCCTTTGCGTAGCTAATGACTCCTGAAATAGCAAATAAATCTGTGGTGAAGTGCGTGTGTGCCCTACGCAATTAGAGCACGCTGTCCAGCATGGGTTGTACGCACGTATGTGACACGCAGGCAATTGAGATGTAAGACTAGTTGCTCTCCTAACCGGCTAAATTCATCAAAGTTTTACCATCGTGCCGACTGCAACGTCAAGCAGGAGCTTCCAGTCCAAAATATCTCTGCCTAAGCAAATTTTGACAAAAGTCCGATAATTATCGGATTAATCATCGATGACATGCTGGATTAATATTATTGTAAAATATGTAAGTTGAATTTGGTTCTTGTAAATTCTCCTAAGAGGGCTATCAAGCTGTCAAGACCTGAAGAAGAAGAAAAGAAGATTTTGTTGAGATTGGTACTGACGTTCCTATTGCTTTTCAGGTGGCTACTGCTATTAAAATTCATTGGCACGCTCCGTGTGTCGTCTGCCAACAAGGCTTAATCTGATAAAAATTGAAGCAACCGCAACTCCGCAATTCCGCAACCACCAGCTGAGACATTCAGCCGCGTACTTGCCGAATCCGAATTCCCAAGCGACTGCTCCTGTCGCCGAAAGCTGTAACAAAAACCGTTAATATTCCAATAACACAAGGTATAGCGAAAGTGAGGGGTAACAGTGGACGAAAGCCGGTGGCATTAAGGCTGCAAATTACACAGATGACACGCTGTGTCATCGCTTCATTGACTAACTCCTTAGTCCTTGGGCCTTGGTCCTTGGTCCTGGAGAATGACTCTGAAAAAAGTTTCCTTGGCGCTGAGCCCTTGCTTATTGAATAATTTCGCATTGTCGTACATATCTTGTCGCATTGTTGTTGGTGGAAAGGTTTTACAAGAGTTTTGGAGGGGCCTCTTCCCAGTAATTTCCTTTTCAGATGGCATAAAATCAATACGGCTTTCTTTTAAACAGCAGAGTCTTAGATCCAACGATGAGATAAGATAAAAACAAATATTTAAAAACAAACCCCATGGGAAGGTAAATCATACCCAACGGGTGGCTGGTTTGCCATTCTTTAAATACTTCAGCTCTTTTACAGAATTAATAATAATTGTTTTCCTTGCTCCCGAACTCACAGGCATCGGAGCAAGGATACACAGGCATCGGATGAGCTGCGATACAAGCGAAATAAAATATTAAAATGTAATGCAAAAGTGATTATTCTGATTCGCATTATTATTTTTTTCTTCCTGGCCAAAAAGCCGTGAAATTCAAATAAAATTCAACTCAATTATAATAATAAACTGCTCCTTTTATGCACTGCCATTAATCTACGTTTTCGTTGTTGCTGGTGATGATATAATTTTGCACAGAATTTCCAGACTATGAGATACCCAATAATCACATCCTTGCAGCGAAATCTCTTTGCTTTAAGCTATTTTGCATATCATCGTGCCTTTTAACTTTTTTAATACGTCCGATTAGCAAAACTGATTTTCAAACTTATATGTACGCTTGCGGTACGGTCAGACGTACAAATATACTTTATTAATTTATAAAGTAATGGGTATTCAAATTGGCCAACTAAAACTCACATTGTTAGGTTTTCTTGTACACTGCGATTAGACAGGAACATAAACTTAAACTTTGTAAAATTTCAACGAACCATTTCTAGTTTTCCATGATATTTGGGTGCACCTGAGTAAAAGTCCTTATGTTATGTTCCATCACCTACGGCATTCCCAAATTGTCCCCAATTTGAACCATTTCTCATGTGCTTTTAATTCGACGTCAAAGTTGAAAATTCCCAAAAAGTTCACGATTCCCCTGATGGCAAACCGAATCTTAAATGGAACTAATTTGTATACCTTTGCTGAGGGTACACATTGAAAATTATTAACAGTTTTAGGTTCGAAATCAGGGGTAAAAAATTAAAAAAAAAGTATTACGCTTCATACAATTTTTTTTTACTTTGGATCTTTAAACCATTTTATTTTATTTCAAAAAAGTTTTTACAAGAAATCTTTTTTGATTAACCCAAACAAACCCGTTAATCGAAGAGAGAAAAGTGGTATATTGTATTCATGCAAAAGTATATAACTCATTAATAACTCATTATATTCTTGATCAGGATCACTAGCAATCTGTCGGTCTGTCTGTCCGTATGAAGGCTTAGATCTCCGAAACTACAAAAGCTACAAAATTGGGGTTACCCACGCAGCGCAAGTTTGTTTCATCCGATGGCCTCTAACGCCAACAATCGCCTTAAACGATTTTAAAATGTGTTTGGCGCCCACACCTTTAAAGACTTCGAAGAAGTATAACTTCAATTTTGGTGTATATATTTATACTTATCGAAATGTAGAAGAAATTTTTTAAATCGTACCATTTTAGCTGAGTAACGGGTATCTAATAGTCGGGGCACTCGACTATAGCGTTCTCTATTGTTATTCATGGAATCTACTGCCCACTGTAAGCTTTCATTTCGTTTTAAAGCGTATTTAAAAGGATATTTTATTGGACTTATTATTCCAATTTAACCGTTATTTTGAATTTATTATCTGCTCATAAATGTTGTCAAATTTTAAGTATTTTCCAAAGAAAATTATATTGACATCCAACGACCATATCCTACAGCTAATATATTTGCCGTTGAAAGCAAAAAAAGAGCTAGCCTTTGCCTCTGTGGGAACACACCTGTGCTTTTTCAGTGTTTTTGTTAATGGACCTTTCGTAAAAAATGGCAAGCGAATATAGCTTGAACGCTTGTCTGATGGCCCTTGTAGTACCACACGGAAAAGGGAGTGTGCCCTAAGAAGGGTGATGCAGTTGCACGTGCAGGTCATTGAATGGTTTGAGAACACAAATAAATGATTTGTATTTTCCCGGGGAGAAAAGTCAGTGGAAGTGGCAAGCCGGTGTGGCTGTGCAAAGACCGCCACTCAACTTCTGGCTTTATTCTAATTACGAGTACAAGCCTACAAAGCTACAAAAACAACCCTCGGCCCACCCACGGCTAATGTCAAGTGCAAATGTCTTGGTCAGAGTCACAGTCAGAGCAAAGGTCGCGGCACATAAGAGACGAGATTGCGGGCCAGAGAACGGAATTCAGTTCAGAGTTCTTCAATAGCAGCACATTTCATCTTGGACCGCCCATCGTTTGCTGGGTAATTGTTTTTTCTTTCTTTGCTCGACAATTTGTAACTTTGTTCCCTTCAACAGCCCCTGCGCACTACATACTGAAGCCTGCATCCTGAGTCGGCGTCAATTCAATTACGAATTATTTAACGTTGGCAATGCAAACGGGATACGCACGAAGCTTCCACATGTCGTCCAGGTCTCACCACACCGTTGTTCTTGGCCAGGAAATTCGGATATAGATTGGGGAAATTGAAATTTGAATTGAAAACATGATTGTAGAAATTATTAGAACTGCGTTTCAGGCTGTACTTGCCGTCCTCAAAGTACAGGAAGCCTTGGAAATAACATCGCATCGAAGTTTTTAAAAGGCCATTGTGACACTCACATATGTAGTCAGTTGTCCCAATCTTCTGACCACCCATCACCCAATATGAGAATAAAGCGCTCATTTAAGCCCGAAAACAATGGTGGCTCTAATGATGGGAAAATGCCAGGCAGCTCCAGTCCCGCCTAGAAGGAGATGATTAAATCTCCGACAACAAAAGACAAAATAGCATTCAAATTAGAAGCTCATTGTCGATGTTTTGTTGCCAAAGTAGCGCCACAGTCAATGTATTGGGACATCCAAGGCCCATTGTTCCTGTCAGACAATGGGGTCACAAATGAAGAGCTGGGATGTATTCACATAAGCCGTAGCCCTCGCAAGTGCCGTAGATCCAAAACCTAGACCACGGCTTTCGCCAAGGATATACATAAAAGTAGCTGGGTGATGTGGTCCGTCAACACGCTGTTCAGCTCCAAGTACAGCAGCCACCCCACCAATAATATGGATAATAACGATCATCAATCGCCGTCATCAATCTTCATCCATTACCAACACGCCCGACAATACACGTCAAATAGGTTAAACATTAGACATGGTCGAAACATAAAATCGCCTGGCGAGCTTTTCCACCCCCTATACCTCTTTACCCCATATTACAATCGTCTTTTCCCCGTACTGACTAGTAATTTTTGTAGGAAAATAAGTTTCATTTTTAAAACGATATTTTTACAACAGACGAATATCGAAATTCAAGAATTCTTTAGTTGAATATTATCTGAGGGTCTGAGGAGTTTGTTTTGAATGTCTTCTTTAACTTCCAACTGGGTCTTCTTAACCTATTATGTATGCATGTATGCACAAATATGTATATGTGCTTGGTAGTGTGTACATCATTCAGAGTAATCGGGCATTTCTCCTTATATCTCAAAGTTGTGGCTGCCTCTTCCTCAATATGCTTGTGGGGTGTCTGTTTCATTTCGTTATTTATTCATCATTTGGGGGCTAGGCGTCTGCAATAATAAAAGCACAAAAGGATTGCCTGGCGCAACTTGGGTCTTAAAAACCCGGGAAAGGAAAACGTAACTGTTTCTGCTTTTCAATGGCTCGCAATATGGTATTTTCCCGTTGACGAAATAGGTACATTCCTCCTTATTACAATATATGTACATATATTAGGTGTTTTGAACCACATCCCACAAAGCGCGAAATTATATTAGACCCTTAGAAGCATACTATGAGCAATGATACTCCCACATATCTGTCATTGAACACAACTTGTATATTTTAAATTAATAATTTAAGAAGTATAGGTACCCATGCAATTGCAGCTGGCGCCATCTGACTGACTCTTTATTATACCCTTGCAGAGGGTATTATGATTTCAGTCAGAAGTTTGCAACGCAGTGAAGGAGACGTTTCCGACCCCATAAAGTATATATATCCTTGATCAGCATCACAAGACGAGTCGATCTAGCCATGTCAGTTTTTGAGCTATCGGGACGAAACTTTCGCAAAAGTCTTCTTTCTATTGCAGGTAGTATATATGTCGGAGCCGACCGGATCGGACAACTATATCTTATAGCTCCCATAGGAAGGATCGGAAGAAAAAAACTTTAAAAAATTCTAGCTTCGGTGTTTTTTGAAATATTACCTTCTACTTTTGGGGGTGTTTTTTTTAAATATTTCTGAATTTCGAATTATTTATTTAAAAAATCGGACTACTATATCATATAGCTGCCATAGAAACGATCGGAAAATTAATGGAAAAGTAATAGAAAATAAAAAATTATCTTCTACTCTAGGATATAACTCTTTTTTAATATTTCCGAATTTCAATTTTAATTTGATCAAAATCGGACGACTATATCATATAGCTGCCATAGGAACGATCGGAAAATTAATGAGAAATATTAGAAAATTGAACATTTTTGCGATTTGTTAATTAATAGGAATGATCTGCAAGGGTATATAAGCTTCGGCTGGCCGAAGCTAGCGTCCTTTCTTGTTTTTAAATTGGTTTACAGCTTTTCGTCTTGTTATACCCTTGCAGAGAGTATTATAATTTCAGTCAGAAGTTTGTAACGCAGTGAAGTAGGCGTTTCCGACCACATAAGTGTATTTAATTTTCCGACCGTTCCTATGGCAGCTATATGATATAGTTATCCGATTTTTTAAAAATTTTATTCAACATTCAGAAATATTTAAAAATTTATATTCCCAAGAGTAGAAGGTAATATTTCAAAAAACACTAAAGATATAATTTTTTTAACGTTTTTATACCCTTGCAGAGGGTATTATGATTTCAGTTTGAAGTTTGCAACGCAGTGAAGGAGACGTTTCCGACCCCATAAAATATATATATATTTTTGATCAGCATCACTAGACGAGCCGATCTAGCCATGCCCGTCTGTCCCTTTGTCAGTCTGTCCGTCCGTCTGTCCGACCGGATCGGACTACTATTTCTTATAGCTCCCATAGGAAGGATCGAAAAAAAAACGTAAAAAAAATTCTAGCTTCGGTGTTACCTTCTACTGGGAATATTATTTTTTAAATATTTCTGATTTTCGATTTAAATATTTAAAAAATCGGACGACTATATCATATAGCTCCCATAGGAAGGATCAGAATATGAACGGGAAATTAATAGGAATTAAATTTTAGCTTCTTTGTTTATTATTGTATTCTTTTCTACTCTAGGATATGACTCTTTTTAAATATAACCGAATTTCAATTTTAATTTTATCAAAATCGGACGACTATATCATATAGCTGCCATAGAAACAAGCGAAAAATTTATTGGAAACAAATTATGGCCTCGTTGGTTCATATTGTATTCTCTTCTACTCTAGGATATGATTTTTCTTTAATATTTCCGAATTTTAAATTAAATTTACCAAAAATAAGAATCGGATAAATATGTTTGGCTTACACCGACAATATCACCACTGGTTAACTGGTTAATCACCAAGATGAAAAACATATACAAATACTTCAAAAAGTTTCTTACAAACAGCTCTTAGCGAAATAAAAAGAGTGTGACGAGTGCACCACCTATTATACAGTTTTGTGACGAAAAAAGATTATACAATCGATAAAATAAATACGTTTTAATGGGGGCAACTTCAGGAAAATATTTCAGCACTATACTATTTTTATACCCTTGCAGAGGGTATAACGGTAAATTGGTCTAATTTCAGTCAGAAGTCTGTTGGAACCGGCCGAATCGGACAACTATATCTTATAGCTCCCATAAGGAAGATCGGAAAAAAACGTTAAAACAAATTCTAGCTTCGGTGTTTTTTTAAATATTATTAAAAAATTAATATATATATAAATAAATATATAGAAAAATGTATAAAAAAAATATAAAAAAATATATTTATAATAAATATTATTACAATAAATATTTTTAAAAAACTTAAATGAAAATTATTAGGAAAAAAATATATCTTTTGTTGATTTTTATTACATTCTCTTCTTCACTGGGATATAGCTTTTCTTTAACATTACAATTTCCTATTAAATTTAACAAAATTCGGACGTCTATATTATATAGCTCTAATAGAAAGATCAATCGAATAATTCCAAAATAATACGAAATTTTGATTGTTTTAACATATAAATTTAATGTTTTTTTTTTAGTTAATAGGAATGATCTACAGGGTTATATAAGCTAGTTTCCGTTCTTGTTGCTAGTAGCATGGCAGTTGGGTAAATTTTTGGAATCGGACTTTAGTATCAGGCATTAAATTTCAGGCCCACATAAAGTAATCTTCTTCCACACACTCCCGGTGCGATTCGTCACAACGTGAACGGCCGGCCATCGACCCGGCACGTTTCTCAATGGATCAGATTTTACGGAAGGTCTGTGGAGAAGCTTCTTTGGCAGTATTGCAGTAGGCACTCGACCGGGATGAGTACGTTTGACGGGGTTAAAGCAATTGTTTGGCGGCAAACAAAACATTTTAACAACAAATCCCATCCCCAATACCCATTCTTCCGATGAGCTGGGCTGTAAGAGTACACTTGAGAGCTCGACATTGTGTCGAGTTCGTTTCGCGGCGTTAATGAGGTGCCGGTGTCCGGGTCTGCGGTTTCTCCTAGGATGGGAGCCAGAGGGTTTGCATTGTTGGTGCAAGATAGGAGGGCGGTGCTACGGCTGTTATGGGGGCTAAAACACTTGCTGTTTTAATTGGAGCTCAAGGTTTATCTTAATTTTGTATTACTAGTGCTACGAAAAGCCCACCACCACATGTCCCCGGACTGCAAGCGGCAATGGAAAACAAACTCTTATCAATTAATAAATCGGCTTTAAGTCCCAAAAGCAAAGCAGAGCTAACGTAATACCCAAACGATAAATGAGATGAAACAAAACGGAATATACAAATGAAGTACAATTTAATAATGAAAATAAACAAATAAATAAATAAGTCTGACCATGGTGGGTGGTTGACAATAAGGGAGGCGGATGCGCCCGGCCGAGGGTATTTGAAACAGAGTGACGGTGAATGTCAAAGTAAACGAATAGAATAAATAAGCAAAGACAACATACGCCCAAAAATCAACAATAAAACTGTACCAACATCTACACAACAACACGAAACGAAACGGAGCGCAAACAAAATAAAATAACGGAATAAAACAATCAGGAAATTGTCCTTTGATCTTTTTCCACCTCCTCCACGCTCAACCCATGCCCAAGAAAGCGTAATTTTCGACTGGTTCATAGATGCTTTTGAAGCCATAACCAGAACCAAAGTACCAAGACAAACAAATGAAATCGCAAATACAAATTGGCTAAGTCACATTCGATTATGGTTGGCTCGTTGATACATAAATACGCCTTCAACTTTTACTAGGAACGTTAATGTAGTATTTAAATATCCACATTTGGATTGATGGTCCTGGACGGAAAAAGCTTAAAAACGGCGAGAAGGAGACACGGTCTACATATTCCTGATGATCTTTAATATATAATTAATAAATATCAGTTGCTTAAATATCTGAATAACACAGAAATCTCGTCTGTTGGAGTTTAAACCTATGTTTGTAAGCTTTCAATTTGAACTTATTTAAATTAATTCTTTAGCAGAACAGAACCCCGAATTCCTCAGAACAAGAGGAACAGCTTCAATTTATGCCACTGCGCCGCCTACCGGGAGGCAGTGGTACCACTTGCCATGCAAAGCATAAATGTGAGCGCTAGACAGCGTTTAGGCCGTTTTCAGTTAGATTTCAATTTAAATTTTTATCCAAGCATTAAAACTGTGTTTGTGGGCGTTAGAGGGGTGGTGGCACCTTTATGAAACAAATGTATATTACCTCTACTCTTGTGAACATTTTTGTAGCTTCGTTGATTTTTATTGTATTTTGAAAATACAATTTTTTTCTACTCTGGGATATTGTACCCATTACTCGTAGAGTAAAAGGATTTATCACTATGGACGGCAGTCCATGTAGTGACGAAGCGCACCAGGAGAGTGTGCGAAGGCGACTACTATTATATAGCCGCAAAATTGAAAATCTGCTGAGATAGTCCGATCGTAATGAGTAATACACCAATCGAAAGGTATTGCAAAAAAAGGATTGCATACCAAGACTTTAAGAAAATCAATTGGCTTGGGAGAGAGAGCGGTGAAAGTGAAAAAGTGAAAATTTAGAAATTTGGAGCTGTTGGGGCCGGTGGGGATAAATGCCCCCTCGCAATGTTTTAGTTGTATTCCTTTTGAAAATACCCGTCGAATGAGGGGTCACTTGTCAAAATCCGACGCTCCGTTCAAAAGTTATAGCCAAAATAAGATTTTCTTCTTCTTCCCAAAATGAAAATTTAATTCTGTTTGTCAGTTTGTCCAAAACATGTTTCTTAAGTTTTGAAAATTTAATATGACGTTCATCACAACGATATAAAAAACTTTTGTTCTACCACTTTTGGAAAAACTCGCTAGTTTAGCGGGAAAACAGCTATAAATAGCTAAAATTCGGAAACCCGTAACTTCTATACTACTAAAGCTACAGACTTGCGTCTTCTTTGAAAGGTATTTTTAAATGCTATAAACGCTTTTTATAAGGAATTTGTGTAAATGTAATAGTTAAAAAGATATGAACAAAAGACAATTTTTTAAAACTTTTTTTTTAGCTTTTTTTTATTTTTCTCAAAAACGGCTCTAACGATTTTCTTAAAAACTTTAAACTGTATAGCCCTTGAGATTCCTTAAATTTTGGTATATAACACATTACTGTAAAAAGTCACGTTTAAAAGTTATTTTTATACGAAAATAGCCTCTTTTGCCAGCTCGAACAACTAAAGCTTCCTGAGTATTGAATTTTGTGTGAAGGTATCCGAACTGTATTTTAGGGTCATGGAATCAGTAAATTTGCACTTAAGAGTTCCATATAGGAATCTTTTGTTCTACGACTTTTGGAAAAAGCCGCTACTTTAGCGGGAAAAAAGCTAAAAATGGCTAAATTTCGTTAGTTTGTAAGTTCTACACTACTAAAGGTACAGACATGCGCCATACCTCGTTTAAAAGGTATTTTGAAATACTTAAACGCCTTTTTAACTTAATTTGTTTAAATATAATGGCTTACAAATTATGATTGACCAATTTAAATTTAAATGTATATATTAGCTCCTATGAGAGCAAATGTAAACAAACAAAAACTTCTGATATCAAATAAAAACACCTCTTAACGAGGTAAAAAACTAGTGACGATCGCACCTTCAACATACAAAAGTTCTGATATCAACATTTGTGACGAAAAATTATTACACTCGTCATTAAATAGACTTTCTAATATTTTTTCATTCGGCACGCTGCAATAGAAAATGCCTGTGAAGGGAAAAAGGCTGGAATAGTCTGCTAGGGCGGGCCGAATGAGAAAATATTAGAAAGTCTATTTAAGGACGAGTGTAATAATTTTTCGTCACAAATGTTGATATAAGAACTTTTGTATGTTGAAGGTGCGATCGTCACTAGTTTTTTACCTCGTTAAGAGGTGTTTTTATTTGATTGTATTCATCGGCAAGTTGTATCAAGTAGATGAAAGCGTTTCCGACCCTATAAAGTATATATATTCTTGATCAGTATCACTAGCCGTGTTTATATATAGCCACGCCGTCTGCTTGTCTGTACAAACGCTGAGATCGAAAACTACAAAAGCTAGAAAGTTGGTCCACACGTGTTCTGGAGATTTCAAATCGGACCATTCATCAAAAGTTATGCGCAAATAATAAAATTCAAGCACTGCAACAGTCGCTCTGTTGTATGCTTATCTCCATCTGTGGCACCTTCTTTAGCTGAGTAACTTGTTTTAAGGCAAAGTATTAGTCAGTCATAAAAGCACCAAAGAAACGATGGCAAATACGCCTAAAGAACGTCATTATCTCATACAGCTTTCTGTTCTTCCGACGGAAATTGTGATGTCCTTTTCAAGGTTTTTTTTTAAAATTAGGGTATTCAATTGCGTTGCAAAAGTGTAAACTTTGTAAGTTTACCAAACAAATACTGTAAACGACCTTTTTTCAAAAATCGTTGAAAGATATTGACGTACAAGAAAAGGCTAACTTCTTATTTTTGGAATTGCTTGATGATTTTTGAGGAAAAAGACAATAAGAAGCTTTGCCTTAAACATATGAGAAGTCTTCGACTTCTTAGGCGTTAAATGGATGAGGACGGACATTAAAGTTGATTACTTGTATCGTAGTCATCCTTTTTTTTACCAAAAATTTGGTTAAACCGCGAGTTTTTCAGCTGATTGGGCCAACTTCTTGGTCAAAAATGTCATTTCTTTACTGTCTTATCTAAGCCCTCAGTTAAATATCCGAAAAACCGAAAACGAAACCGCGAATTCTTTGGATGCATATATATGCATCGTTTAACAATCGCATTTATAAAGAAAAAAACATTGGTCAATTTTAAAAAAAGTTTGCTAGGCCTTCAACACCTAAGCTTATAACTTACTTGTAATAGTTTAAGATACAGCTTAAGATAGCTTTGTAAGTTGGCCAGACTGAGGCTGAGGTATACTATCGGACGTTGCATACACTCAGAAAAAAAATCGCCCTAAATTTTAGAAAATCGCCATACTTTGAAAATCGCCTTGAAATTCTGAAAATATTTCTATTTTTCAGAAATATTTTTCTAAATAATAAGAAAAACTTACCCTGATTAGATCAACTCCTCTTGTTATCCACTTTAAGAAAAATTTTCTGTTATTCAGAAATTTTTCTTTCAAACTAAGAAAAAATCGCCTTACATTTTAGGAAATTGGCCCAATCGGTAGCCTAGGGGTCTAATGCGAGCGAATTATTTGTTTTCTACGCTTATATTCGGAAGCGTGTGTTCGATCCCACGTCGAGGCGGACATTTTTTGCGTCTTTTTTTTTTTTTTTGCGCATTAATATGAATACTTTAATACAAATAAGGATTTAGGTAAGCTAACACACACATAATGGATAAATAAGATTATAAACCTAAAACCCAAGAGAACAGAATGAGAATGTACTTTGTACAGCGCCTCTCGTGATGCTTCCCTGGCGCAGCTAGTAGAGTGTTTGACTGCAAACTGTGAGGTAAGGGGTTCGATTCCCGCGAGCGACCAAAATGTTTTTCTCAAGATAGTAAGTTATTTGATTTTTATGTTTATCATTAATAAATAATATAATAATTTCAGTTATTATTTCAGTTACAATTTAAATTTAAAGGTGGGTTTGTGTACAAGCATCGTGACGTCATCCATGTGTTTAAATAGAGGAGAGAATAATAAGTTGAGAAACGAGAACCCCAACAACCCCAGGCCTAAGGCAAGCCAAAACTCTAATAGATAACTATAACAAGAGGTTCAAGGAACTTATCCAACCAGAATTCACTTAAGATCGTTACCGGGTTACTAACCGGGCACTGCAGACTAAACAGTGACCTACACTCAAAAAATTT
The DNA here is from genome assembly GCF_030179915.1 of Drosophila takahashii. NCBI lineage: Eukaryota > Metazoa > Arthropoda > Insecta > Diptera > Drosophilidae > Drosophila > Drosophila takahashii. The sequence continues at coordinate 2,259,247 of NC_091682.1, read as the reverse complement.
GTTTCCTAAATTTTAGAAAATCGCCATAAAATGAAAAGTTTTCTTAATTTTAGAAAATTTTCTGAATTTTAGAAGCTGTTTTCTTGAATCTAGGAAAATCGACCATAGAAACATAATTTTATGAAAAACTTTTCATAAATTTAGAAAAATGATTTTTTTTCTTAAATCAATGGTGTTTTTTCCTACTTTGCTCTCCGAAATGTTTTTTTAAATTAATGGCGATTTCGCCATTAAATTAAGAAAAAATGTACTTCAAGCCTTTCTAGAATCTAGAAAGTCGCCATAAAACCCACGGTACATTTTTTTAAATTTAAAGAACAAGTTTGTGTTGAGCCTATTTAAGAAAGTTAAAGTGCGATTCCTCAAAGATGCAATTTATAGGTAAGCAATTGAATTAAACTGAAATATAACTTTGGTAAGTGTGTGGAAATTTATGGTAACCAAAGGGCATACTATTTTAATAGATTTGGCTATTAATAATATTGCAGGCCGCAAATACCATCCTTCTCTAAAATTAATTTTTATTTTCGATTGCAGGAGTAATTTCTATTTCAGATATTGTTGATAATTTGGCAGTAAGTAAGTAAATTGTAATAATAATATATTAAATACTTTATATAAATATTAGGGGAGTGTAGGGTAAGGTGACGAACGATTCGTTTTTTGAATGTAACTTTTCTAAAAATCAATATTTTTCAAAAGTGTGAACGCAGAAAGTTGCTTACATCTACTGAGCATATCCCTGTAAAATTCGAAATTCCAATGCAGCCAAGTGCCTCAGCGTTTCGCGTGAACACTTCTTTTTTTGCACTTTCAAAAGTTGTAGGGTAATGTGACGAACGATTTGTTCTTCAATGTAACTTCTCCAAAAATCAATATTTTTTAAAAGTGTAAAAGCAGAAAGTTACTTACATTTACTGAGCATATTTCTGAAAAATTTGTATTCGAAATTTCAATGTAGCCAAATCCCACAGCGTTTGGTCAAAATCATCCTTTTCACAAAAAAAAAAAAAAATTTTTATATATAATTTACGGAAAAGTTATTTTCGATACGGAAAAGAAAGAAGTAATAAGATAATACCGAAACTTACCAAAAAAAAAGGTCAAAGTGCAATTTTTTAAATTAAACAAATTTTTTTTTTGTTTATTTCACTATTAAAAACAACAATAAAACTGCAGCAGTAAATGTTATCTGGTATTATTATATTTTTTTTACAAATAATTAACTTTAACAATTAAAATTCTTGAATAAAAAAAGTTCGTCACAATACCCTACAAAAAGTTCGTCGCGATACCCTACAAGGTAGACTTGGAGCAAAAATGGTGTCACTCTCAAACGGCGCAAAAGAAAAAAACGCGAGGTACCAAAAACTGTTGATAAAGATCTCATGTATACGTGCATATATTTGCCTGGTTTTATTTTCCACTCATCTTTGCTTGTAAATTAAATAGGTTTGCTAGTTTGCGCACCACATTTTTAGCGAAAATTACCTCACGAACAAATTACGGGACTTCTTATTAATATTACTGTAAATACATTGTCGACACGATAAGGGGAGACGACTACATTTATTTGGAATTTTTGTCGTGACGTCATATATGAGATTCGACGAGTTCGTCACATTACCCTACTCGTCAAATTACCCTACACTCCCCTAATAATTACATTTTTATCTTATTTGTTTTGTTTTCTCTTTTTTGTTTAGGAAATAATTATAATGTTATTTTTATCTTTTTTTGTTTTGTTTTCTCTTTTTTTAGGAAAAATTTTAATGTTATTCTTTTCTTTTTTGTTTTCTTTTCATTTTTTGTTTAGAAAAAATACATAATTTTCTTTTCATCTTTTTTATTTTCATTTCTCTTTCTTGTTTAGGAAATTAAATAGTAAAATAAAATGTATGCATTTTATTTAAATAAAGAAAACTTTTTGAAAATAAAAGAAGTCCTTTCTTATTTTAAGAAAAAAATTCTATGTTTAAGAAAAGTACTTTCAAAATTGTAGGAAAATTTCTCAATTTGATGGATATTTTTCTAGATGTTAGGAAAGTATTTCTGCTTTTCAGAAACTTTTTTTCTACATTTTAGAAAATTTCTTTCTAAAAAATATGGTAAATCGCCATCGACTGAAAAGCATTGCGAATTTCATCCAATCTTTTCCCTCATTCTTGTAATGGACGGGTAAGTTTCCCAGATTTTACCGGCGATTAGTAACAGCATATAGCCAGGGCAGACAATTACTAATCCCATTTTAGAAATCAATTCTTGGGCAGCTAAATAATCTCTCATGTTCTTACATATGTATGCATATTCAGAAAAGCGATGTTTTTATTTTTCCTTATGTAATGGGTGTCATGAATGTGGGCTTTGTGCATTAAATTGTCTTACAAAGTGTATTTTGAGCCACCACCAGCTCGATTCCGGGCTACGCCCATGCGTACATGGTCGAAATAGTGAACACGGTTTGAAAAGCCGAAGGGTAACGTACACACTCACACGTATGTTGCAAAGGCATGTCCACATAGGCATGTGCTTCTTTTAAATATACTTACGTTACCGGTTTTCCGCTATCCGTCCGCCAACCGAATCGCAATGCTGCAATACAATAGCAAATAATTGACGAGACAATTGGCTGAGACAAGCGGAGCAGTAACCACCACTACTTGCGACGTCGCTGCACGAAAAGAGGCGGAGCTTCACTGTACATATGTACGGTTGTGTTGGACAATGCCCTTTCCTTGGCTTTCTTTCTATCGATTTTGGAGTCGAGCAGAAACAAAAAGGTTTTTGTTTCTCGGCATTCATGTATTCACTCGGCAACGAACCCCGTGCACGGGCGGGACAGAGACAGATCTACGGAGAGGGGGTCCCGGGGTCGGGGGGTCCGGGGGTCTGGGGGCCTGGTCTTCCCCAAGTGAGAGAGAGTGATGGGAAAACATTGGTCGAAACACAAGGAGCGAGAGAGACAATTCTCGTAATTCGTGCAACAATATGTATGTGCAGAACAATTGAATCCACGCCCACACACATTTACGGCGATCCCCAACCAACCACTCGGCGAGCTGTTTCGTGACCTCGAAGGGTGGGAGAGCTGGTGGAAAGGAAAGAGCCGCCCTGCCCGTCGGCTGGCAAAGCAAAGAGTGGCAGGAAGAGAAGCGAAGAGCGCAAAGAGAGTAAAATGTGAGCTGCACAGTGGATGAGGTGAACGAGCCAACTCAAGTTTTTAACTTTTTTTATTATTATTTTATTGCTTGCTGATCGACAAACCTCGTACCGCGCAAACGTCAGAAAAAATAACTGATAATCCTCTCAAAAAAATACGAAAATTGGGGCCAAGTTGCTAGATATTTTTTTGATTATTATTAAATAACACAATGTATATAACACTCTCCCAGGTTTCCAATCAGACAGATCAATACTTTCAAATATACAATAGAAGCGTTGGAAGCTTCGACTTGGGGTCGCCCAGCCTAGCAATTTACGTTTTCCGCTGCTGAGACATTCCGGCCAACTGTGCGCAGCTGCTGCGCTCTGGGCGTCTCGAACAGTCCATTGTTCAGCTCCGCCGCAGCGCAGAAGTAGTCGGGTGCTCCAGCGTCGCCAATTTTCCGACGCTCCATCGTCAGATTCCCGCAGTGGCTCGACAGTTTTCCGCGATGGCTCGACAGGAGCAGTAGATGAGTAGATGCCAAGGCGGCGACGACGAGGGCCAGCGTAAGTGCACAGAGTACGGCAAGTGGAGTCCCGAGGGCAGAGCAGAACCGTCATTTGGATTTGGATACCCTGCCGGAATGGATGACCAATGTGTGCCGAATGCTGCCTCTGAGAGCGGCGAGCACTGAGCACCGAGCACTGAGCACCGAGCTTTGAGCAAAGCAGGCAACGTGGTCGGTGGAGGTGGAGGTGGAGGTGGAGGAACACTGGCGCTTGGCAGTGACGTTTACGGGTACTGATACCGATACGGATACGCGTCACGCTGCGATTTGCTATTGTGTCGCATTGCCCTGGCCAATCAGGCGCAGACCTTTCGGGCCATCCTCCCTATTTAAATTTTCAACTGCTCGACAAGACTGACTTGCTGTAATGGCACAACTCTTGACGATGCGCGAGGTGAGCCACCTGCTGTATTTACCAAGATTCAAAGCTAGTGAGTGCAAATCAGGAAAGACTTTACACTAGAACATTCGTGAATATAAGTACAACTCTGTGCGGCATAAGTGAGTGGAGCAGATGGCCCACAAAATAATCATTCTCGAGTGATTATTTCCGACACAAAAAAATAAAAGGATACGAGTGAAAAAACGGACTATACTGTGTTACAGTGCTATTTTATAACTATCTGAAAATTGTTTAAAAGAAAATGGGCGCGCTTCGTAGGCTCTAAATGAAAAACTCGACTGCTGAATAGCAGTATCTACTGGAAGGCGGATTACGACCTTGTTCCACAGGGATACATTGCACGGTGTAATTATATTAAACTATGATTTTGCTAATATAAGTTGTTGCACCCTTGTTGTCTTAAAATGATTTACCTTTGAAATTAATGACGCTCCCTGCTTATAACGCACTAGAACAAAATATACAAAATGTTACATTTGTTCCCAAGGTAGAAATAGGACATGGTGTTTGCCCGATTGGAGCGGATGTTTATCATGATCAAAAAAGTATATCAACCGATTCTGTAAGACCGATTTATCAGCGAGACTTTAAATTCACCGACCCAAAACGTCAAATAAGATTATTGTTCACTTGTTAGTTAGATTTCGCTGTACATTAATTTTTTTGTCCTTCTCGGCAGTTGCTTCTGAAGAAAGCTGTTAATATGATAAATGCGTTCATCGGGGCGAAAATGTGGGTGTAAATGTTGCTAGCTCTTAGATACAATTATTTTGATCTAGCCTTGTCCGTCCTCTTTCTATTACTGTGGACGGCGTTTCACGTAGTGACGAATCGCACCGGGAGTGCGCGATTCTGAACCCTTTTCAGAAAACATAGGACTCCGAAAAAATGTGGGTAAAAGTAAAAATTAAATAATTCGGAAAATTGGAGCTGGTCTGACATTTGTATACCCTTGCATAGGGAATAATAATTTCAGTCAGAAGTTTGCAACGCAGTGAAGGGGACGTTTCCGACCCCATAAAGTATATATATTCTTGATCAGCATCACTAAAGTCGATCTGTCCGTCTGTCCTTTTCTATGCGAACTAGTCTAGCGACATTCCCTAAAGTTTTCTTTCTATTGCAGGTAGTACATATGTCGGAGCGAGCTGGATCGGACCACTATATCTTAAAGCTCCCATAGGAATAATCAAACAAATATAGGAAAATTCAATGTAACTTTGTGGGAAGTAGGCGTTTTGATTTTTGACAACTTAAAAACAAGAAAGGAAGCTAGCTTCGGCCAGCCGAAGCTTATATACCCTTGCAGATCATTCCTATTAATTAACAAATCGCAAAAATGTTCAACTTTCTAATATTTCTCATTAATTTTCCGATCGTTCCTATGGCAGCTATATGATATAGTCGTCCGATTTTGATCAAATTAAAATTGAAATTCGGAAATATTTAAAAAGAGTCATATCCTAGAGTAGAAGATAATACAATAAAAACCAAAGAAGCTAGAATTTATTTCCTATTACTTTTCCATTAATTTTCCGATCGTTCCTATGGCAGCTATATGATATAGTAGTCCGATTTTTTAAATAATTAATTCGAAATTCAGAAATATTAAAAAAATAACATCCGCAAAAGTAGAAGGTAATATTTCAAAAAACACCGAAGCTAGAATTTTTTAAAGTTTTTTTTTCGATCCTTCCTATGGGAGCTATAAGATATAGTTGTCCGATCCGGTCGGCTCCGACATATATACTACCTGCAATAGAAAGAAGACTTTTGCGAAAGTTTCGTCCCGATAGCTCAAAAACTGAGAGACTAGTTTGCGTAGAAACAGACAGACGGACAGACGGAAATGGCTAGATCGACTCGTCTTGTGATGCTGATCAAGAATATATATACTTTATGGGGTCGGAAACGTCTCCTTCACTGCGTTGCAAACTTCTGACTGAAATCATAATACCCTCTGCAAGGGTATAATAAAATTTTAAATAGGAACGCAGAATCTGGAATCTCTGGAAATGCACCGATAGAGTGAGCATTAAACTATAGGTATTTACTTTATATGCAAGGGTATATAAGGGTATAATGATAAACCTTTTAGAACTGTTTGCTGAAAATGCTAAAAATTCATCTCAAATGTTAATATCAGGAACTATTGAACTATCTTAATACCACTTTAATATAATTTATGGTTCCACGATTGACATTTACGAAATCAACGACGACTTGCAGAATGTATAATAATTTCAGTCACAAGTTTTCAACGCAGTTAAAAAGACTTCCGATACCATAAAGTATATATATGTATATATTCTTGATGAGCACCAATAGCCGAAGTACTTAGATCAAATAACAATTAAAACCAATATGCTCTTTGAAAGAGCACATTTTTCCGTTATTTCAAAGAAATTTACTAGGCATAAAGTGACCTCTGTCGGGCTGAGGCCTTTTTGTTAGCAAAACGGGTATCTCAACTTACAGGCTCAAAGTGGCCCTACTGTCAAATGAATTTTATAATTTTTTTAATTTGTTTACAGTTTAATTACTAATGTTTTAAACATCTTACCAAATTAATTTTAGCGCGCTATTCAAATTTTAAAAAAGTGAAAATAAACTTTTTTTTGTAAAAAATGGTACACGAGTGTCACTGCTTGAGCCTGGCTTCGAATGTTAAACACAAAAGTTTTGTAATCAAAAACTACTTGAAAACAAGAAAGGAAGCTAGCTTTGGCTGGCCGATCGTTCCGATCGTTCCGATCGTTCCTATTAATACACAAATCGCCAAAATGTTAAATTTCGTATTTTTTTGACATTATTTTTTCTGTCCTTCCCCGTGGCAGCTATATAATATAGTCGTCTGATTTTTGTTAAATTTAATACAAAATTCGGAAATATTAAAAAGAAAGAAAGAAAGGAAGCTAGCTTCGGCAAGCCGATGCTTATATACCCTTGCAGATCATTCTATTAATTGACATATCACAAAAAATGTTAAATTTCCTATTATTTTACATTAATTTTTCGATCGTTTCTATGGCAGCTTCATGATATAGTCGTCCGATTTTGATAAAATTAAAATTCGGAAATATTTAAAAAGAGTCATGTCCTACAGTAGAAGAAAATACAAAAAAAAACAAAAAAGCTAACATTTATTTCCTATTACATTCCCATTTATTATACCCGTTACTCGTAGAGTAAAAGGGTATATTAGATTCGTGCAAAAGTATGTAACAGGTAGAAGGAAGCGTTTCCGACCCTATAAACTATATATATTCTTGATCAGGATCACCAGCCGAGTCGATCTAGCCATGTCCGTCTGTCCGTCTGTCCGTCTGTCTGTCCGTCTGTCTGTCTGTATGAACGCTGAGATCTCAGAAACTACAAAAGCTAGAAGGTTGAGATTTCCCACACATATTCTTTGGTTTCCTACGCAGCGCAAGTTTATTTTAGCCGAGCGCCACGCCCCCTCTAACGCCCACAATCGCCCACTAACGATTTTAAAATGGGTCCTGCGCCCACATCTTTAAAGATTTCCGAAAAGTAAAAATGCAATTTTGTTGTGTATATTTATTCCTATCGAAATGTAGAAGACATTTTTCAAATCGGACCATTCATTTAAAAGTTATACGCAATCAAAATTTATATATCTATCTCCCTCTCACTCCCTTTAGCTGAGTTACGATTATTAGTCGGGATACCAACCCGAGTACAGCGTTCGCACTCCCTTTAGCTGAGTGACGGGTATTAGAAAGTCGGGACACCAACCCGACTATAGCGTTCTCTCTTGTTTTTCGGTCGTTCCTATGGGAGCTATATGATATAGTCGTCCGATTTTTAAAATATTTAAATCGAAATTCAGAAATGTTTAAAAAATAATATTCCCAAGACTAGAAGGTAATATTTTAAAAAACACCGAAGCTAGAATTTTTTTAAAGTTTTTTTTTCGTTTCTTCCTATGGGAGCTATAAGATATAGTTGTCCGATCCGGTCGGTTCCGACTTATATACTACCTGCAATAGAAAGAAAACTTTTGGAAGAGTTTCAAGACGATAGCTTCATAACTAAGAGGCTAGTTTGCGTAGAAACGGGCAGACAGACGTACGGACAGACAGACGGACGGACAGACGGACATGGCTAGGTGCACTCCGCTATTGGTGCTGATCAAGAATATATATACTTTATGGGGTCGGAAACGTCTCCTTCACTGCGATGCAAACTTCTGACTGAAATCATAATACCCTCACTCAAAATAAAATTAACCCTAAAGTCAAGGAAATCGCTTTACTTTTGTCTTCAAGACAAGCTCGCCCTAAATTTTAGGGTCACATTTTTCTATATTTTTTGATTTTGTTTGACGTCGTTTTTTAGGGTAATTTTACTAAATTTAAGGGCAAAAATTTCTAAAAAGTAGGAAATTTTCCTAAAAAGTAGAAATTAAAAAGAAAACAAAAAAACATGTTCAATCATGATTTTTTTTTGTATATACGTTTATATTATGTACTCCTCCCTATATACATATGCAGGCGTTGTGTGCCTTGTATATTGTGAATTTTAAAGGTTATGTATTTATTATTATGTATTTGCGCTTGGATTTCTTATCTAACCAAAGCCAAATGTTGTTGTAAATGTGGACTACGGGACTGCGGAAGATTGGGAATGTAGAAATTATGATTAGTTAATATTTTATCTTCATGAAAAAAACTTACATTTTTACTTGTCCGTCGGTGAACCCGGGTCTCCCGCGCGAGGAGCGAACGGCCTACATACTGGGCCATTGTAGCACTTAAATTCGCTGTGGCAAACCGAGCATTGTATGTAAAGGGTCAAGCGGAGAATACATTTGAATACTATTGCATAATTTTGACCATTCGCGTTTTACTTATTTACATACATATATACTTATGTATATATTTATGCTATCGCAATTTATATTATGTGTAGTATATAGTAAATAGCTAAATATAAACCAAATTATTTTCGGTTTACCGCTTGCCACCAATAAAAAAAAGGAATAAAAAAAAGAGTAAAAAAACAAATTTAAAAAAAAAAACTTTAAAAGAAAATTTAAAAAAACTTAAAAAAAAAAAGGTAAAAAATAGTTTGCTCTGGGACTCGAACCAGGGTCGATTCGATTTCTAACCAAGCGCTTTAACCGTCTGCGCTACGAGTACAGCCGCCCGGCAGCTGACAAGTTCTGGCATTGAACATTTTGGTGTGCCAGAGCATGTGAAAACAACTATTTCTATTTTTTAGAAAAACTTTCTACTTTTTAGAAAATGTTTCTATTATTTAGGGTTAGCTTAATTTTAGGGTTAGGGCACTCATTTTTAGAAAAAGTGTTGCCAAAATATTTTATTATTTTCGTTTGCCTTTCTATTTTTCAGAAAATTATTTCTAATTTTAAGGGCATTTTTTCTAGATTTTAGGGTGATTTTAGTTCATGGTAACCATTTTCTACATTTAAGAAATACTTCCTGGATTTAAGGAAAACTTTCTTGACTTAAGCAAAATTTCCTTAGATTTAGAAATAACTTTCTTGTATTTAGAAAAAAGAAATTTTAATGGCGATTTTCTAAAATTTAGGGTTAAATTTATTTTGAGTGGCTCTGCAAGGGTATACAAAAATAAAAGAAAATTTGTTTGTTGAAGAGTTCTGAGAAAATATGGTGTCTCAATTTACAGACCTCTCCCCTAATTGATCAGGATCACTAGACGTGTTGATATAGCTACGTCCGTCTATTTAAATGCGCTTTGCGATTTCAGTTAAACAGCTACGAGTCATTATAAAATGAATGAATGAATAAATTATGTCAAAATTGGTTGTTTTTCAAGACATTTGCCAATATTTTGTTGTATATTTGTCATATTTTCTATTTACACATGCCAAAGTTATATTCCCTTATCGTTTTTTTTCAAAAGATGCTTTCTTCCATTTTTAAGTCCAGGAACTTATTTTTTATACCCGTTACTCGTAGAGTAAAAGGGTATATTGTATTCGTGCATAAGCATGTAACAGCTAGAAGGAAGCGTTTCCGACCCCATAAAGTATATATATTCTTGATCAGGGTCACTAGCCGAGTCGATCTAGCCATGTGCGTCTGTCCGTCTGTATGGACGCTGAGATCTCGGAAACTACAAAAGCTAGAAGGTTGAGATTTTGCACACATATTCTTGGGCCTCCTACGCAGCGCAAGTTTATTTCAGCCGAGCGCCACGCCCCCTCTAACGCCCACAATCACCCACTAACGATTTTAAAATGTGTCCTGCGCCCACATCTTTAAAGATTTCCGAGAAGAATAAATGCAATTTTGTTGTGTATATTTATACCTATCGAAATGTAGAAGACATTTTTCAAATCGGACCATTCATTAAAAAGTTATACGCAATCAAAATATCTACATGTATCTATCTCCCTCGCACTTCCTTTAGCTGAGCTAGTCGGGACACCAACCCGAGTACAGCGTTCGCACTCCCTTTAGCTGAGTGACGGGTATTAAATAGTCGGGACACCAACCCGACTATAGCGTTCTCTCTTGTTTCTTTATAAAATTGTATAAAAACCAATTATGTTAGATGTAGCCATTACATTTTTTAACAAGAGAGAACGCTATAGTCGGGTGCCCCGACTATCAGATACCCGTTACTCAGCTAAAGAAAGTGCGAAAGAGATGGAGATAAAAACTTTGATCCGCCTTAACTTTTTAACGAATGATCCGATTTAAAAAATTATACATTTCGATAGGTATTGATAAACACAATAAAACTGCATTTTTATACCCGTTACTCGTAGAGTAAAAGGGTATATTAGATTCGTGCAAAAGTATGTAACAGCTAGAAGGAAGCGTTTCCGACCCCATAAAGTATATATATTCTTGATCAGGGGCACTAGCCGAGTCGATCTAGCCATGTCCGTCTGTCCGTCTGTATGAACGCTGAGATCTCAGAAACTACAAAAGGAACTGGAAGGAGGCGTTTCCGACTTCATAAAGTATATATATTCTTGATAAGGATCACTAGCCGAGTCGATCTAGCCGTGTCCGTCCTCCGTCTGTCCGTCTGTCTGTCTGTATGAACGCTGAGATCTCGGAAACTACAAAAGCTAGTAGGTTGGGATTTCCGCAAGTTTATTTTATCAAGGTGCCACGCCCCCTCTAACGCCCCCTCTAACGCCCACAAACCGCAAAAAGCCGTTGCGCCCACAGTTTTGTGTACACCCAGTACCAATTCCTTGCCATAGATGGCGCCGCGTGTTCAAAACTCTTGCTGGTGTTGGAAAAAAGCTGGTCACTCTAATTTGGAATATGTGAATGCAAAATGTAAATTATTTGAAATGGGGCGCAAAAAACATACAAGATGGCATATTTATATTAAAGTTGTACAGCTGAGTAACGGGTATTTAATAGTCGAGGACCTCGACTATAGCGTTCTCTCTTGTTTTAATTGATTAAAGTCTTAGACAGTATAATTCGTTTGTTTGCACATACTAACAGGAAAAAATATTTTTTTTTTCAGACCCATTACGTTAGCATGACCGACATTGATGCAAGTGCTCAACAGCAACAACACCTCCAAAACGTGCAGAGGCTGCAACACGAAAGCTGCCTTCAAGAGTTGCACAATCAACTGAGCAGTCAGTTTGGGGCAGCTCGATTTGCAGCACCGAACCCCCACCACCAGCAGCAGGCAGTTTCCGTGTCTTCCGGAAACTTGGTTCCATTCCTTCCGGCCTTCCTACAGCCCCCAATGCCTGCTCAGCAGCTTTTGCAGCTTATTCCTGGCCATGCGAGTCCCCAAACTGTCGCCCACCACAGTCACCCGCAAAACGAGCCATCCAGCGCACACAAAATGGCCCTAGCTCCTATGTGGTCCACTGCGGCGGTGGCGGCTGCGCACATTCAGGCGGCCCTGGCGGCTGCAGCGGTAGCAGCTGCCAATAGCAATCAAAGCAGCAACAATTTTTCTAGCAACAACAACGTACTCGCTTCATCAAATATTGCTAATGAGCCATCGAGCGCAGATTCCTCCGTCTCTCTGCCACTGATGGAGATCGGAGAGATGAGAAGAGGCGGGAATGGAGGGGCAAGCTTGTCAAGGCCAGAGTCCCCAGCATACGAAAACCCACCTTATGCAATCCTCTCTTATAGCCACAACACACCTCCGGAATCTCCACATGGGCGAACAGCTGAATGTTCCAAAAACTTTCCACCATCTCCGATGGACAATCACAGCATGGCGAGCCTCTCTGAAGCCCAAGACTCGGAAATGGATGCTCCACTGAATCTCAGCAAGCCAAAGGGATCGCCCAGTTCTTCGCCGAACAGCTCTTCCCAAAGGGATCACAGCGAAAGCCTTACTCCCGTTGTGTCCAGTCCACCCCTTAGCTGGCATCAAGGGCAACAACATTATGCCGAGATAGAGTCACCTCTTTTGAAGAGTCATGTGAGTGTAACACTTCCTGTTTTCCCGTGTTTTTCTCGCTTAACTGGAATATTGTATTGCACTGTATATTTTTACCCGTTACTCGTAGTGTAAAAAAGTACGTGCAAAAGTATGTAACAGCTAGAAGGAAGCATTTCCGACCCTATAAAGTATATATATTCTTGATCAGGTTCACTAGCAGATTCGATATAGCCATGTCCGTTTGTCAGTCTGTCTGTCTGTCCGTATGAGCGCTGAGATCTCGGAAACTATAAAAGCTAGAAGATTGACATTTTGTTCCTACGCAGCGCAAGTTTGTTTCAAAAGGGTGCCACGCCCCCTCTAACGCCCACAATCGCTAATATACGATTTTAACAATTTCAATATTTCGGAAAAGTAAAAATGCAGTTTTATTGTGTTTGTGAATACCTATCGAAATGTAGAAAAAAATTTTTTAATCGGACCATTCGTTAAAAAGTTACGGCGGATCAAAGTTTTTACCTCCATCTCCTTCGCACTCCGTTTAGCTGAGTAACGGGGATCTGATAGTCGGGGCACCCGACTATAGCGTTCTCTCTTGTCTTAATTAGGATCACCAGCCGATTTGATCTAGCCATGTCCTGATCTCTGATTGCCGGGACACTCGTCTAGAGCGTTCTGTCTTGTTTTCAAATGCATTTGTTGCTCACCAAATTCTATCATAATCCTGGATGAGATTGAGGTTTCAGTTTTTTCACCTCCCATACTTAATTTCTTTCGTAAGAGCAAGCAAAGGTTCTTTTCAAAAATGTGGGAAATCAAAACATGCATGTGAAATATGAAACATGATGAGTGTAGTGCATAGCGCATCTAATAAAATATATTATGGTTTCGGAGTTAATATTAAACTTTTTCTTGTGCATTTCTTTCCAGGGAAGAGTTTGGAACTCAGCTGTCGTCGGTTCTGGAGGATCACGTGCAACGCGCATGAGTCGGGACTCAGTGAACAGTTGTGGTACGAATTCAGAAAGATCTGCTGCGTTGGACCCAGAAACCATTAACCCAAGTCAAATTGGCCCTGTACCTCCGTCACCGTCGTCACATCCACTGCGGCAAGGCAATGGGCATGGACATGGACACGGTCATAGCCACGGGCACGGGCATAGCAAGCCGCACATCAAGAGGCCTATGAATGCGTTCATGGTGTGGGCAAAGGATGAGCGAAGAAAGATTTTGAAGGCATGTCCGGACATGCATAACTCGAATATATCGAAAATCCTGGGTGCGCGCTGGAAAGCAATGTCTAACGCCGACAAGCAGCCATATTACGAGGAACAGTCAAGGCTCTCAAAGCTTCACATGGAGCAGCATCCGGACTACCGCTACAGACCACGACCGAAGCGCACCTGCATTGTAGATGGCAAAAAGATGCGTATTTCCGAATATAAAGTCCTGATGCGCAATCGGCGGGCTGAGATGAGACAGCTATGGTGTCGGACCGGCGGGGTCAGTGGCTCTGGAAGTGCCTGCGCCGATCCCTGTCCAAAAGGACACCCCGGTGGATCAAACGCCCAGGCGGCGGTTGCAGCCGCTGCAGCTGTTTACCATTTGCAGGATATGGCATCTGCAGCAGCGTCTACCGTTCATGGCAACGACTGCGGGCACACGCCCCCTCAGCAGTTCTTCTACCCGCCGGAAAGCTTATCGCCCTCTGGCTTTTCCTCCGACGAAGTGGAGTTGGCATCTCAGCGCGAGCTGGACGATTAAGGTGGGGACGGCGATTGCCAGGCCAATAACGGGATAGTGACAATTCTGACGAGACGTACCAGTTCTCCATAGCACAGAAGGGAGGGAGATAATTAAATGTAATCAGCTTTGTAAATACAAAACGGTTAGGATAGTCACTGTTTGATTTAGCCATATAAGTTTCAGTTCAAGTGCCATTACACGCGTATAAATATAGATAATTTGTGAAACCATAGTTCGCAAGACATTCGGTCTTGGGAACATTGCAATTTTTGTGCCATTTACGCACCAATGCTGTAGCCATAGAAATATACTCCAGTTTAGACGTACTCAAATAGGTAGTTAGTATCGTTTAATATTTGTAAAATATACAAACTCAAATAGATTCATATGTAAATGTCAAATTTGTATGCGTCCAAATACTCGAACGTAGTCTAATAGAAGCCACTAAAATACATAAGTATACATATATTCACTTAGTCGTATATTTTCATGATTACTTTCGAGTTAATTATTTAAATTGACTTGTGTGCATACTTAGTAAACACATTGCTATGTTGTTATAAAAACTAATAGTATTCCTATTCCGGCAGTAAGCCGCTTTTCGTATTGCTGGTGTTTATTATGCTGGTGATTAAAATGTATATTTTCAAAAAATTCACAGAATGTATTGTCTTTGAAGAAAGGGTCAAAATGTACAATCAGTCAGAATATCATTTCCCGCTAACCTTATTAATTTTAATCTTTAACAATGCAATCGAATCAAAATGCGCATACTCTGAAATATAAATTTAAAACTAATTGAAAGCGATTGAATTTTATCAGGGAGTAATGGGAAGGGGAACATAACTTTTCCTGGCGTGGAAAAACATGTTAATGTAAGTATTTTGCCTGGATTACGCAGGTCAGATTTTGTCAGGAATATAGATTCGTATTGTCCTGAATAATGTATGGCAAATGCTGTATGAGTTCCGTCTGAAGAGCTAAGAGTCCGATAAGATTGCCGGGTCGGGACAGTACCGTTCCTAATAAAAAGAAAACAAGACTGTCCCGACTATCTAATACCCGTCACTCAGCTAAAGGGAGTGCAAGGGAGATGGATATATAAAATTTTTTTGAGTGCGTATAACTTTTTAATAAATAGTCCGATTTGAAAAGTTTCTACATTTCGTTACACAACAAAATTGAATTTGTACTTCTCGAAAATCTTTAAAGGTGTGAGCGCCCATTTTAAAATTGTTAGTGGGCGATTGTGGGCATAAGAGAGCTGTGGCGGTCGGCTGAAATAAAGTTGCGCTGCGAAGGAAGCCCAAGAATATGTGTGGAAAATCTCAACCTTCTAGCTTTTGAAGTTTCCGAGATCTCAGCGTTCATACGGACGGACAGACGGATAGACAGACGGACAGACAGACATGGCTGGATCGACTCGCCTAGTGATCCTGATCAAGAATATATATACTTTATAGGGTCGGAAACGCTTCCTTCTCCCTGTTACATACTTTTGCACGGATACAATAAAAACATAGAAAATTTAAATAGGGGTATTGGCTGTGCATGTATTACCCCTATAGCCTCCCTTCAGTTCCAGATGTCACTTTTCCCTCAGTAATCACCAAAGGAAAGCCCGAGGACATGTCATTTGTACCTCAGGACGAACCGAGGATGCCACATAGAGAAAATTGTATGGGTGTTCCGCTTTTTCCTTCAGTACAACAACAAATTATAAGACAAGGAAAGAGAGCGCAATATATAAATACCGACTGCTCTGCTGACGTCGACAGCGGCCGAGCGTTTGGCCTAAGGAATTGTCCCCGACATGGGACGCCAGAACTGAAGGGCTAGTACTCAGTACGACGAAAACTGCTAGCTAAGCATAGGAGTAAACGAGAGGCAAATAGGTAGCTAAAGCCTTTAGCTGGGACTTTTTTCTATTGCTGTACTCAGTTGAGCTAAGGAAATGGTAAGGAAATACCAAAAAAATACCAGATTTAGCGGATGAATTCCGATGAACCCCTTTAGCCGCGGCCCAAAGAATACAAAATTTGATCTTTCGCTGTGTTTGTGCAGAAGCGGGTTGACAATAACAATTTATAAATGGAAGGAAAACCACAAAAACCAATGGAAAACTGCCTGTAGGAGTTGCTGCAATACATATCGCCATTCCAACAGCGAATTTAAAGCTTACGACCCAGATCGGCTCAACGTTTTGTAATATTTTAAAATTGGCGCCAGTTGATTTGTTTGCCTAGAGTAAGACCATGCTACATGCATTGCGGATGAGCTCCGAAAACTTCGGTCTCACTAAAAGAATACGATTTTTCGACTAGTGAAACTCTTAGCCGAACTGAGTACTAGGCTTTGGCTAAAGCCTAGTACTCAGTACGACGAAAACTGCTAGCTAAGCATAGGAGTAAGCGAGAGGCAAATAGGTAGCTAAAGCCCTTAGCCGGGGACTTTTTCCCACCTCGGTACTCAGTTGAGCTAAGGAAATAGTAAGAAAATACCACTAAAATACTAGATTTAGCGGATGAATTCTGATGAACGCCTTTAGCCGCGGCCCAAAGAATAAAAAATTTGATCTTTGGCTGTGTTTGTGCAGAAGCGGTATGCCAATAACATATTATAAATAGAATGAAACCCCCAAAAACCAATGGAAAACTGCCTGTAGGAGTTGTAGCAATACATATCCTCATTCCAACAGCAAATTTAAAGCTTGCGACCTAGGTCGGCTAATCATTTTGTAATATTTCAAAATTGGCGCCAGTTAATTTGCTTGCTAAGAGTAAGACCATTCTACATGCATTGCGGATGAACTCCGAAAACTTCGGTCACCCTAAAATATTAATATTTTTCGACTAGTAAAACTCTTAGCCGAACTGAGTACTAGGCTTTATTCTTTGGGCCGCGGCTAAAAGCGTTCATCGGAATTCATCCGCTAAATCTAGTATTTTTTTGGTATTTCCTTATTGTTTCCTTAGCTCAACTGAGTACCGCCGTGGAAAAAAGTCCCAGCTAAAGGCCTTAGCTACCTATTTGCCTCTCGCTGGCTCCTATGCTTAGCTAGCAGTTTTCGTCGTACTGAGTACTAGGCTTAACGCGTGGTGGAATATTTTCGCGTTACAGGGCTGCAAGATCAAATTTGTGGTACTTTTCAGTACGTCTACCCAATGGATTGTCTCAGCTAGAAAGGATCGAAATCGACCAATTGGTCGTTGTAGCGCAGGCACATGGGCCTGCCATCAAGGCGACCTCCTGGTAACACTTTGTGCGCAGGTACCAAATTATGATTCGACCATCGACGGCTATTCCATATTTAAGTGACACACACTTTGTCTGGCGACGACAGAAAGCAGCATGACCACCTCCTGATTTGTTTACTGCCACTGAATGCTGCTCCTTATCTTATTTTACTTTGCTGGTGGTGCTACCGTCCTCGAAGAACTGCTGGAAATGGCACCTCTCCCTTCTGCTGCAGCAGATCCATTTGCTTTTTGTTGTCTGGACTCCCGAATACATATATGATGGCCCGATCTTTATTTGGATCTTCACCAACTGCTGGCACATATATTTACGCTGTGCAAATGCTGTTCTGCGATTACAATTATCAATAACCAATTACTTAAATCGTTCGTTTTCTTTAGCTTGCGACTGACAATTTCACAGAACAGCTGTTTTCAAACGCGTTTGCCAATGGAAACACCTCACGTTGCCAGTCGAAAATTAACAAAAATACCAAAAAACCGCAAAGTGTTTTATAGCCTCTTCCCATAGAGTCCGTGTGAAACGGTTGGGATTTTTGACAAATGTGAAACTCGTGTTTCCACAGAGCACATACACCATCCGATAACAGCGGACTTGAGGAGCAGTTGCTTAACCCATCATAACCGAAGGGGGATTTCAACTCAGCAAAACTGTCGTTAAATTGCGTTCTCATAATCGTATTGTAGAATAATCAGGGACCGAAAATAATGATTTTTTTTTTGAGTAAAAAATAAAAATCACCATTTAATGATTATTTTGTATGCGAAAAAAAATATCGCTCAGAAATAATGATTATTTTGTGAGCGATATTATTTCGCGTAAAATATCACTTAAAGTGTGATTGCAGCCGTCCTACGCGGAATTTTACAATTATTAAAATGTGTAGAACCACGAAGCACATATCCAGCTAAAAAAAATGTTCTTTGTATAAACCGCTTAAAAACGGCTGACTTTTGTAGAAAAAAAACACTTTCTGTGGGAATCGAACTCGTGCTTACAGCACGGGAGACCAACACACTAACACCCAGCCCACATGTCGGGTTGGATCTATGTGAAATAGTTCATAAGATCTTGTTAAGTCGTTTTGCTACTATATAAACAAGATAAAGTCCTAAGGTTGCTACAACTCTTTGTTTTTATGCATACCTCTTGTAAACTAATAACAGCGTTGTTAAAAGTTTATACAAAAAAAACACCTTATTTTATTAACTCAATATGTGCTCCGTGGCTCTACCTACAAGCACAAATTTAAATCTTTCTAAAATTCCGTACAGAACGGCTGCAAACGCACTTTGAGTGATATTTTTAAGCGAAATAAGGGGCTGGCCATATATTACGTAATCAGCTAGGGGTGGGGAGGGGGTCATTGAAATGATTATGTTTGATTACATGGAGAGGCGAAAAAGAGAATGTTTAGTGGTTCAATCACACGAAATGGCTTGACGAAGAGTATGATGGAGATAATATCACCGTGGACGAACCGAATGTGTCATACCAAACTTCATTTATAAACAATATTAAAGATTGGGTTGCATCTCCGTTTGAATCCACAGATTAAAACAAAAAAAATTGTATTCTTGGGATTACGTAATCATTGGGAGGGGGGGGGGGGTTGTTTATTGAGGGGGTCAAAAATCACCAAAAACGTGATTAAGTAATATATGGACAGCCCTTAATATCGCTCACATAATAATCATTATTTCTGAGCGATATTTTTTTTCGCTTACAAATAATCATTAAATGGTAATTTTTATTTTTTCACTTATAATGAGTAGGGTTCCTGAGAATAATACACTAAATAGCATAAGATAGGAGTTTAAAACATATTTGAGCTCTTATAACGAGTATGCATACATATTGCTGACTGGGGGAGAGCCTTACCTATCGCGTAGCTTATCGACAATTTACAAGATTACGACAAAGACTGATGGTGGAGACTGGGACCTGCCGTAGATGCGGCACAGTATGAACAGGCTGTTATATTATAACAAGTACACGTGAAAAGTAGCGATATTTCTTTTTATCGATTTCTTCCCACCCGCAGAGTAGTGCAGCTGTCAATGGTGAAAATGGCGAATTGCGATGGAGTCGGGGAACTGATGATAAATTATTAATTTACTTTATTTTGTGACGAATATAAACAATTTCGTGTTCAAGGAAGTGTGTCGAGGGAACACAGACTTTACAATTTAATTGTGTAGCTATAATTTGTAAGCATAACGATTGGCCAATATACATCGTGCTTTAGTATGTGTGTTTTTTCAGATATTCATTGCATACATTAATTACATTATAATTTTGGAATATTTTGGTCTTCAGAAAACACATTTTTGTTTTGAAGCATTTCTTAAGTTACAATTGTTGGATTTTGTGTATAAAAACAGATGAAATCTTTTCTTGATTTAAAAAATTTTAATACAAAACTACAGACAAAATGAATACAATTTTTACAGCAAATACATTTTGTTTTCACATGCTACTTTCTCTCATTTAAAAAATTTGAACAGAACTCGCCTTTCGCCGTTTGCTGTTCCTTGAATCTGGACCAGAGGCTTTGCAATCCGGAAGATATAAATGAACCAAAACCAAATCCAGCAACTTACCACTCACCTATCGCAGGCACTTGATCAAAACTACGATGTAAGAAAGTGTGTTATCTGTTTAACAAATCGGTCTTTATATCTTTATAAACGATGTTTCTAGGTCGTCAACATGGATACAGTGCTCTCTGTTATATGTGCACTGGAAGGCACACCAATCACCAAGGAGCAGCTGGAGGCCACCAGACTGGCTAAGTACATTAATCAGCTGAGAAGAAGGACCAAAAATGAGCATTTGGCTCGACGCGCAAAGTCCTTGCTAAAGAAGTGGAGGGAAATGGTGGGGATTCAGCAAACGGCCACTGAAAGTCTCCCACATCCCAGTCAAATTGTTTCCCAACCCACGCAGCTAGTATCAGACTTTGTAAAGTCCGCAGCGGTGGCACCAGACAGCGGTGTCCACATGAGCGAGCCAGTTGCTCATCTACCGTTCTCTCAAGCGTTGTCTTCGCAGCAAATTGCTTCACACATGCAACTAAATATCGACTCTTCTGAGCCTGCGCCTTTGGGTGTGCACACCCAACTTCATACGAACTTCTCAAACCTGGTCAACAATATCCATGATTGCGAGCGTGACCAAAAAAACTCTGTAACGACACTGCACAATAACAAGGACCGGCGCCAACCACAGCCCACACTTAGTAGGCACCAGAGCTCTCCTCAGCCGATCATAATTGAACAGTCGGTCAATTCCGTATTCAACCTAACCGATGTCAGCGCCGAGAAGATGAACGAAGCTTCAGTTGTCATTGACATTGTATCCGATTCCGATGAGAACGACAACAACTGTGTGTCGAAGCAAGAAAAATCCAACTTGGTGGTGCCAGCGCCCCTTGCAATTCCAACAACGCCAAGCTCTCGGCAGAAAAAATTAAAAAAAGAGAAAAGAAGTAAGGATAGAGAAGGGCAGGTCGCACAAAACATAAGATTTGGTTCAAAAGTTAGCGACGGATTGCTACAGTCTGCTCTCGCAGCAGATTCAGGTATGATTTAAAAAAAAAAACAAAAGTTTTTTTTATAAATGTTTCGTGACGTAACGATACATATTTTGATATTAATGCTTGAATTAGAAGGAAATCCCTTTTTTTATTATATTTTCAGAAATTTTTTCCCTTTCAAACAGTTCTATGAGCTCAATTTTATCTGGGGATGCTACATTGGGAAATTCCCAGCATAAGACTCGATTAAGCTCAAGCGAGTTGACATTTACCGGCAGATTTAAGTCGGTTAACCAATTGGATGTTTCGAACCACAGTAATTCAAGCTTTTTGGCCGGACAAAACAGTGTGTTTCGAAACACTGAATCAGGGAAGCAAAAATTTGATGAATATAGTGCTTACGACTCAAGTGCATCATGTAGCCGTCTATCTCCATCAACTGTCGAAGAAGTAAGAAAGTCCGAGAATTTATTTGATGCTCGATTACACAATGCATCTGCTATTCAGATAGCAATGCCTTCTTCCGGCATGGGCTATGATCCAAATAGTAGACCTGAGTATTTGGAAAACTCCTCCCAGTCTCAAATTCCAAAAAGACGTGGTAGAAAAAAAGGATCAAAAGGTGTGGACGGTCTTATCGCCAAGGAGTCATCTAGCCTGTCGCAACAAATATTTTTTGGGGGCTCAACCGTTAAAAAAGTAAAGACCACGAAGGAACTCTTTAACGAAATTCAGAGCAGAAAATTAAGTGTTTCCATGCAATCGTCAACCAGTAATCTTTCAAATTCGTCAACCAATCGAGAACTGGCTTCCCGTGCTATCTTTCCAAGACCAACGTCGTCTTGCTCAGGTATGTTTTTGGAAAAACTCATTGCGCAATGATTAATTATTTATCTAAATGTTTTAGACACTTCAATGCATTCTCCACAAATTTTGGAATCTTTTTCGGGCAATGCTACTTTTACAAGCAAAATAGAAGGTTTGTACAAAAACTTATAGGGAAACAGAAGAGGACGCTATAGTCGGAATACTACCCCGACTATCAGATACCCGTTACTCAGCTCGAGGGAGTGCGAGGGAGACGGAGATATATAACTTTTAAAAAAGTTTAAAATTTGATAAATTTACATTTCAATAGGTATAAATAAACGCAGCCAAATTGCATTTATAGGGGAGAGGTCTGTAGGTTGGTACACCTTTTGTTTTTAATCTGCCATTTCGACATTCACTTGTGAAACTTCACGTATTTGGTACTGATCGAAAGGTTAGTCTATTAGCTTTAAAAAAACAAAAAAAAATTTTTTTTTTGTTAGGGAAAAGTAAAAATTAATTTTTTTTGAAAAGTGTCAAAAAACGACATTTTGAAAAAGAGGTCTGTAAGTTGGGACACTTTTATAAGTCAATAATACTCACACCAAAAGTAGTCCAAACTTTTAAAAACAATTTATTTATGTTAATTTAACCAATTTAAGTTCGTCCTAAATTATTTCCCATCCATTTTTTAAGAACTTAAACCAAATTAAACAAGCACTTTTCCCCTAATATCAAAGAAATGTACTAGGAAGAAAGCGACCTCTGTCGGGCTAAGGCCTTTTAGGATGTTTCGGGAAAAAATTAAAACCTTTTTTTCTGACAAAAACTTTTTTGGTATAAAATGGTACACGACTCTCACAGCTTAAATCTGGCTAGAGCCTGGCTTATAATGTTTTCCCAAAAGTTTTGTCACTAAAAAGGACTACAAAAAAAAATAAAATCCATTTTTTTTAGTGGAAAAGTTTTGAGAAAATTGAGTGTCTCAACTTACAGACCATCCCAACCTACAGACCTCTCCCCTACCTTTCCGAAATCTTTAAAAATGTGTGCGCTAGACACATTTTAAAATCGTTTGTAGGCGTTAGAGAAGGCGTGGCGCTCGGCTGAAATAAACTTGCGCTACGTAGGAAGCCCAAGAATATGTGTGGACAATCGCAACTTTCTAGCTTTTGTAGTTTACAAATTCTCAGCGTTCATACCGACGGACAGACAGACATGGCTATATCGACTCGTCTAGTGATCCTGGTCAAGAATATAAATACTTTATAGGGTCGGAAACGCTTCCTTCTCCCTGTTACATACTTTTGCACGAATACAATATGCCCTTTTACTCTACGAGTAACGGGTATAAATAGTCGTCCGTGTATTTGTTTTGGCTTTGCGTACTATTAAATAGTTAAACTACTATTAAAATAGTTACGATTACGAGATGTGTGTATTCTGTTTTTGTACCTTGAAACTATTTTAAATAGTTGTTTAATTATGAACAATAGTTACCCTAACGTAACTTCTTTAGTATAAAAGTAAAATAACTATAAATAATTGTATATTTACTATAAAAATAGTAAGTTAACTACAATTTATGGTTCGGGCACATTCTACCCTATTTTATAGTTGCATAACTATTTTTTATAGTAACCCTTACGTTTACGAATTACGTAAGAGTAACAATTTGCTTAGTAGTTGGGGCCTGTTTGACAATTATTACAGTTGATGTTACCAAGTTTTTTTTGTGTATACATATGGGCATTTCCACCAAAAAGTCCACAATGCCAAAACCCTTTAAACTTTAATAAAACATATTTCCACATGATTTTGCCGCTATATTAGTTTCTAATTAGTTGAATCCTGAGCTAAACTACAAATTTTGAGTATAGTTTGATTTTTATGACAAACCCACCCCATCAATATACGCAAGTTAGTTTTTGGATTTTTTTTTGTTATTTTTTGGACCTGTCTTTTGTTGTTAATTTATCCTATAGAAATGCCAATATGTGCACACAAAAAAATTTGCTTGGTAAAATTGACCAACAAAGATAGTTACGAAACTATTAAAATATTTACGTGTATTTTGTTTTTGCTTTGGGTTTGTGTCTTTGCTAATTGTGTGTATTTTGTTGTTGTGAAATGACTATTTATTTAGAATTGACAATTTTGCTGGTTGGGGCCTGTTTGACAATTATTACAGTTGATTTTACCAAGTTTTTTTTTTGTGTGTGACATTTTTCTGTACTGAATGCTTCATTTTTACATGTCAAACTATTAAGTTAAAAGCAAAACAGCCTGCAATTGAGTTATAGAGGTAAAGAAATCCTTTTTACAAAACGGTGAGAAAAATTGTCCCAAGCGAATGTGTTTGAAACTGCGTAAAAAAACGGCCAACAATTTTTCAATAATAGATTTAAGTTAAGATGTAGCCAGATAAGGATTTATCCGTTGGCGATATATATAAATAAATAAATAAATTTTTGAGTAAAACCAAAACCATAGAAAAACAGCTCTGGTACTTGAGGAATTTATACCCGTTACTCGTAGAGTAAAAGGGTATATTGTATTCGTGCAAAAGTATGTAACAGCTAGAAGGAAGCATTTCCGACCCTATAAAGTATATATATTCTTGATCAGGGTCACTAGCCGAGTCGATATAGCCATGTCCGTCTGTCCGTCTGTCTGTCCGTCCGTATGAACGCTGAGATCTCGGAAACTATAAAAGCTAGAAGATTGACATTTTGCATGCAGATTCTAGGAGCTCCTACGCAGCGCAAGTTTATTTCAAAAGGGTGCCACGCCCCCTTTAACGCCCACAATCGCTTATATACGATTTTACGAGTAAAAATGCAGTTGTATTGTGTTTATCAATACCTATCGAAATGTAGAAGAAATTTTTTTAATCGGACCATTCGTTAAAAAGTTACGGCGGATCAAAGTTCTTATCTCCATCTCCTTCGCACTCCCTTTAGCAGAGTAACGGGTATCTGATAGTCGGGGCACCCGACTATAGCGTTCTCTCTTGTTTTTTACCTCGTTAAGAGGTGTTTTTATTTGATCCAATTAAGGCCGATTTCTTGATAACAAACGGGACCAACATTGAACATAAGTACCAATACTTGTCAATATCTTTAGTTACGTTGAATTCGCGGGTAATGAAGTATATCAAACCAACCATCAGAGAAATTTGTCCTTAAATAATTCCTTAGAACTAGGGGATCTTCAGGTTGTGCGGAATAAATATTTATTTATTTATTAAGATTTTCTTGACCATTTAATACCCTCTGCAAGGGTTAAAATTACTTTTTTTATGTTTTTATACCCGTTACTCCTTGAGTGAAAGGGTATAGTATTCGTGCAAGAGTATGTAGAAGGAAGCTTTTCCTACTCCATAAAGTATATATATTCTTGATCAGGATCAGTAACCGAGTCGATCTAGCCATGTGCGTCTGTCCGCTAGAAAGTTGGGATTACCCACACATATTCTTGGGCTCTTCCCACGCAGCGCAAGTTTGTTTCAGCCGAGGGCCACGCCCCCTCTAACGACCATAATCACCTTAAACGATTTTAAAAGGTGTCTGGCGCCCACACAATTAAAGATTTCGGAAAAGTAAATATGCATTGTTTTGTGTGTACTACCTATAGAAATGTAGAAGACAAATTTTTCAAATCGGACCATTCGTTAAAAAGTTATGTCCGAGCAAAGTTTTATATCTCCCTTGCACTCTCTTTAGCTGAGGAAAGGGTATCTGACAGTCGGGGCACCCGAATATAGCGTTCGTTTCAGCGCTTGGCTTAAATAAACTTGCGCTGGGTAGAAAGCCCAAGAATATGTGTGGGTAATTCCAACTTTCTAGCTTTTGTAGTTGCCAAGATCTCAGCGTTCATACACACAGACTGACAGACAGGCGGACATGGCTAGATCGACTTGGCTAGTGACCCTGATCAAGAATATATATACTTTATGGGGTTGGAAACGCTTCCTTCTCCCTGTTACATACTTTTGCACGAATACAATATACCTTTTTACTCTACGAGTATCGGATATAATTAATACATAGAGTAAGTCCTTTAATGCGACTGTGGGCGTAAGAGTGGGCGTGGCACAAACTCTGCGTAGGGAGCCAAACAATTTGTGTTGTTAAATTTCTAGCTTTTGTAGTCTCCGAGATCTCAGCGTTCATACAGACACACAGACAGGGTAAAAATATATCTTGAGTCCTAAAGTGTCAACTTTTTAGATGACGATATAGCAATATTTTTAAAATTATAGAGAGACATGATGGTCATAAATCGCGACAACAGGATCCCCAATGGAATTAATAATCTTTGAATTTCGTTAACATGAAACTACCGAACCAACAACCAAAGTCTTTTTCCTTAAGGCCAATCTTAAGAAATCGCGGAAATGTAAAAGTATTGATGGTAAACGGTATAAAAATTCCCTATAATAATTTTTTAGTCTTGCTACTCTGATCCAGTCTACTTGCTTTCTTTAATTGAGTAAAAATGTTGGACCTGAGCTACACGAACTGAAAGATAAGTCAAAAGGGCTCTTTGATTTTCTTTGTTAAATATATTAACGTGGTGTGACTGCATATAAGCAATTATAACTGAATCTATTTTCAAAACTTGCAGTCCTGATTTCCGCAGGCAAAACTGCGGCCGACCTTGCTGGTATATTTAAAAATTAAAAAAAAACAATTTTCCCTTTACAGAACCTGCAATTACGGACAGTGATACGGTGACTTCAGAACCATCTCACGATAGTAATAAATCGCAGGAAATTAAGGAATGTACTTCATTGGAGAGCAATAGCAATTCACTCCATACCTTACCTTTAGCAAGAACATCGGAAAACTTGATGCCGAACAATTTTAATGATGTCACCACTCAATTAATGCACCTAATTCACAGCTTGAACAGCCCACTGAATGAAATGGAAATTGAGAAAATGTACCAAGCTCAAATAGTACCATGTACTTGCCTAGTTATCGAGGAAGTTCAGAGTACATTAGAAGAGTCTAAAAATGCAACTTCAGATACGGATAAGAATGATCCAAAAACTAGTTTAAATTATAAGGAGAACATTTCTCACAAGCATGAAGAAAACTTGCTTAATTTTGAAAGTGTGGATAATGGTGAAGTAGGTGACACTCAGCCAAAACCAGTAAAGTCAATTTTTGATCTAGATTTTGATGATAACGACGATCCTTTGTATTCGTTAATGGATGAAATTCGAAAGCCAATAGCTAATTTTGAAGATTCAAAAAATAATTCTGATACCAAAAATGTATCTTTTAGTGCACCCATACAAAACGTTGCGTCAAATTTGATAAGTAATAACGCGGATGCTCAACTTGACAATACTAATCAAGAAAAAGAAAGCAGTGAAACAAACAATGAAGTTCTTCCTGTCTTTACAGTTCACGAAGATCCTGATTGCGTAGCAAAGCAAAGGTTTTATATACAAACCAACAAAGTAACCAGTTTTCACATAAATTCTTTGCATAATTTCTACATACCAAACATAAATGGGAACTGGGATAGTGTTGACTCAGCCTCTAGTTTTCAATCTGAGAATAAATGTCTCCACACCTTGGACTCTTACACAGTGACTGATGGAGCTGATGTTGTCCCTAAATATGGACTTCTAACATCCGATAGAATCAAAAAAGACCTAAGTTCTTTAAAATTTATAAAACCTTTTAAAGCGAAACAATTTAAATCTTTAATGGCACCATTTCTTGGCGTAGCAAAGTGCTTGCCAACGTGTCGACGTGCTAGAAACAGGGTTAAGGAATGGCTGAACTCTCCGAATACTGCTAATACATTTTCTAAAAGTTTAGAAATTCCCGAAGGTAACATAGAATATAAATTTAATAGTTCCAGCCCGCTTGAGGTTAATGTTGATGTCCCGATTTCTGGTACGAATAGCCATAATGAAAACCACGTGCCAACGCAAGTTAATTGCAACATCAATATATCACCGTCAACGAAGACATTATTTGGTACGTCCTCCGTGAAAGCTTTCAGTTATAATTTATTAAAATTGGCTAATGATGAAGTGCACTTCGCTGATCCTGATAAAACTGATAAAAGCAGTGATCACGAATATCAGGATGACAGTCCTTATAGGTCTAGTAGTTCCAGCAGTTGTAGCTATTCTAGTTTAAAAGCAACTCAAAACTCCATAAATGAAAAACTAAGAAATAAAAGGAAAGATTCATCAGGCACAAAATCAGAAGTACATCGAAAAAATAAAAGAATTTATGCAGAGGATGTTATAAAAAAGAAGAAACAAGTACGAAATGAATTTAATATTTCAGTCAAGCGGTTTAAAACATCTTTGAATGGAACCTTTTCAAATTTGAGTAGTAATAATAACAGCAGTGATAGTGACAATGGAGCAGAGAATGATAATGAGAATGAATACGAAAACAGTAATAATGAAGAATATGCCATTGTTCAACGCCCAGTAGGTGATGGGGGAGCTTGCAGCAACCATATTGTATTGACAATAAAGAAAACGCCAAGTAAAATTAATTCTCCAGCCAACTCTATGACTGCAGTCTCACCAAATACTACTTCAGATATGGGAAATGTAAAAAAACCGCTTCCCAACTCTTTTCAAGAAGATCTAACTAAATGCCAAACTGAAATTCCACTGGAACACTGTAATGTAAAATCGAAAACATGCAGGCTAGCTTCTAGGCCCCGTAATATCCGCTATCGCCGAACATGCCGAAAACAAGAAAAAAGTCAAATTAGGTCTATTGATTTAGAACTAAAACATTTATTTCATTTAAAACCAAATACAACAGATTACTCAGATATTAAGCTTCACAATAAACTGTTTTTCCACCATGAACTGTGCAGGGAGAACGCTCTAGGTGTAAAGGAAAGAATAATAAATTATAGCAGTAGCAGCAGCTCTAGTTATGACGACGATAGCGAAGTGGAAAACACTTCCGCAGAGGACAAAAAAGTTAAAAAAAGTTCATCTTTGGATACATATAATTTAAAAATTGAGACTGAAATGAGTGCCGCAGCAGCGATTTCCGAGGCCAATTTTGAAAGCGATTTGGATTCATATTTAACTTCATTAAGCGATAGCGATAATGGAGATCAGAAAGAACTTAAAGAAATTGATTATACTGTCAATGAGGGGAACGATTTTCAAAACAACAGTATGCTGCAATCTTTTAATTCAATATTTGCTGAGAGTTCTGTTGCAAGTATAAAATTATCTCCGACTAAAGCATCGCTCGAATCACAAAAAATTGATAATTCCGATGCTAGCAATATATGTTTTAACAACAACAACAACTTAGATGTAGACCTAACCATGAGACGGAAATCTATCGAGTCGGCCGAATCAACCATTAAATTTCCATTGCTCGGCGTTGAGTACCGCACTGGAATTCGGTCATCTTCAGATGTTGCTTCTACAAGTATAGCGGAAAAGAACTTAACCAGCTTTCAACAATTTAAGGAATGGCATCAGGTTCTCCAACTAAAATCGTACAACAATGAGCCCTTAATTGTTCTGCCTTACGTTTTGCTTGAATAAATTCAACTTTTCACTCACGCTGTGTGATAGCATTTCCAAAACAAAAAAAGAAAATGTAAAAGCGTGTAGCGAAATAAAATACATTAAAAAAAATTATCAATTAATCATAATCTTGTGTTGTGTATACTAAGTCACTTTTGATCAGATCACAGCACTGTTGGTTAATTGTACGTTTGCCAGGACTAAAAGAAATATACTAATATAAGAAGAATCAATTGCGTTTGCAATATGAATTTTTGTTACATTCTATTGTTAAAACTTTTTATGTTTTTAATTTGAAAATTTTCAGTAAATATTTAAATACCGATAAGTAACACAAACTAATGTATAATAACTGTAAATAAAATAGATATACATTAAATACGTTTCTCAATGAAATTTTACCGAATTCAAATTTTATATTACGAAGATATTTTCCGTGATCCAATTTTACGGCATATGAGAAAATTAAAAATATTAAAAATAATAAAATTAGTAATATTTTATAGTTCCTGTTTTTTTATTTTGTTTGTCTTTTTCTTCCACTAAAATACGATATTATCCCCGCAAAAACACATTAATCGGAACCAAATGACTAAAGAAATATTAAAACGCAATGTTTTAGATCGGCAAAAGTTTTTAGCTGGACGATCATACACTGTCGTTATCCTTTGGGAAAAACATAAAAACGGTAATAACAAAAAATAATAAAATGTGGTGGTTGAAATGCAAAAACAACTACATGTTAAAATCATTTTGTACCTTTTTGATTAATTTAACACTATTAAGAGTAGAAACTTATCATAAAATCTACAATTTACCGGCTAGAACGTTTATAAACCAATAATTTAGGATCAGAAGTGTGCGCCTAGTTGGGTGGTCCTATCGTTTTTTTGCAAAATTAAAAAATTGAACTAAATGTGTGTATTATTAGATTAAATATTTCATAAAGAACTGATTTAATAATGTTGTGCAGTAAAAAGTTAAGTTATACCACCAAGAACAGTACAGCAAAACCAAGTTGCCATAAAACCTATATCTTTTTTATGCAAGTCTAGACCTCGGCCAGATACCGAAGTAAGTCATGGCCAAAAGTGTCAGAACCAAGTATATTTGAAAAATGTTGCTTATAGGTACTTTTTGGAAATTTGTAGGCATAGGTCGGCAGCGCCCTATTAAGTGAGCATAGGGGTTTGTTTTGCCCAGCCGCCAATTAAGTGTCGAAAATGCTTGAAGAATATAGTATGCCAACAAAACGCCTTTTTTTAATAGTGTTCCAGCAATCGCTTTGCCACCGATATATTAGCCGATAGTATCGGCTATAAAAATTAGTGGATGTTATTTAAATGGCACTTTATAATACAAAAACATTATTTTGAATAGGAATTGAAAATAAAAACTTAAGTTTTAATATTGTTTTAGTCATTAACGCTGGCACTTCTGCTTTAATGAGCGGCCGAATTTTGACATAATTTTTAAAAAGTGGTATAAACCAAAATTTGGATCGGGTTTTGGCTGAATTCTACTCTATATAGTCTTATCTAACAAAAGAATCCGAATAGCCACAGCAAAACTTTTAAGAAGTAAGTGCACTACTATTTTCATGGTCACAGCTGTATATAGTAAGTCCGATTTTCGTTAAACTTAATTCCAAGCTCTGAAAAAATAAAATATGAATGCGCTTAGCACCAAGCTTTAAAATGTGGCATTCCCCAATTTTTTTTATTACCTTGGTGATTTATAAAAAATTAAAAAGTAAAACCAATATACTGGGGCAATCTCGCCACATAGGGGGGTAAAATCGCCACACCACTGAGGCAATTTCGTCACCTGAAAAATGTAGGGAGTTTAACGCCTGTAAATATGCTACACTGATCAAGCGTACCATTTTTGGTGACGTCTTATATTTGTTGCTGCTGCTGGTAGTCTGTTCGTTAGCCAGCTCGTCAAATAAAAAAATATGTATTTAAAATAGGTGCGAATTTACCCTTAGCATATGGTGGCGAAATTTCCCCACACAGTACTTTTTTAGAAATAATTATTTTTTTTTCCGAAATTAGGCGCGAAGTTAAAAATCACTAAATCACTAAATGCACATTATAGCACTGTGTATTATATAAAAAAAACTGTATCTTATCCCTTTTTAATTGTGGCATACAGAAAAAATTTCGTCGAGAACTAAATATAGCTTTTGAACTATTAAAACACATTTAATATTATAGCTTAATTATCTTGACCTTCTGTGCAAAAAAAATTGCATTGGTTGTGTCATGCCGTCTTGAAGGACTAAAACAAAAAAATACAAGAGAGAACGCTATAGTCGAGTGCCTCGACTATTAGATACCCGTTACTCAGCTAAACAACTTAATAGAAATATGCCTTCTTATATGTTTTTCGCCGCTCGATTTTTACCCAGGGATCTCTTTCTAGAAGACGCTTTCTAGAACTTTCAATTCTGCCTAGCACATCTTCCGTCTCTCTCTAGCGCAGGTGAAAGCACTTGTGAAAAACGTATACGAGAAAAAGAGACAAAATGCGCGCCGCATTTCAAATAATTTAAAATTTGCATTAACATAATGTGAATTAGAGTGACCACAGAAAAAAACGCAGATTTTTTCCAATGCCATTTCCTAGATGGCGCTAGTGTATATTGTATTGCGCCATCTACCGCCAGATATTGGTACTACTGGTCATGAAAGGTGGAAATGTAGGCGCTGGCCAGGTTTAAGCGTTTATTGGGTTTGTGGGCGTTAGAGTGGGCGTGGCAATTTTTTACTTGGCCAATCGATAGGTATTGACGAAGCGAATACATATCAGTTACTATTTTCATAATAGCTTCAAAACTGTGGGCGTTAAAGGGGGCTTGTGGGCGTTAGAGGGGGCGTGGCACCTTTTTGAAACAAACTTGCGCTGCGTAGGAGCTCCTAGAATATTCATGCAAAATGCCAATCTTCTAGCTTTTATAGTTTCCGAGATCTCAGCGTTCATACAGACAGACAGACAGACAGACAGACAGACAGACGGACAGACAGGCGGACAGACGGACATGGCTAGATCGACTCGGCTAGTGATCCTGATCAAGAATATATATACTTTATGGGGTCGGAAACGCTTCCTTCTAGCTGTTACATACTTTTGCACGAATACAATATACCCTTTTACTCTACGAGTAACGGGTATAATTATATATTTTTACGACTTATGGATTCCGAGATATTGCAGGTGACATAATTGCCCCACTCTCCCCTATATTACAGAGTAGAAAAGAATTCAACAAAATCAAGAAAGCTATAATTTTTACAATTAGTTTCCGATTTTTTCAAAATTATTATCAAAATTCAGAAATAAAATTATATTCCCAAAAGTAGAAAATAATATGGGTGAACTTCCGTTTAGCTCCAAACCCCCGATTTCGTTCAAACTTTCAAAATCCACGTTATTCTTCATGTTCTTCATGTTGTATCGGTGTGTCAAAATTTATATCGATGTCTCTCGATGTATTAGCGATGATACTACCTAAGCACGAGAATGGCATTACATTTTTTAGGAAGAGCATTTCAGTTATCGTAGTTAAGTATAACATTTAGAAAACAAAATAAAATACAAATTATACAACGGAAATAATATGTATTAACAAAAAATACATATAAATCATTTATTAAGTCGCAGGCAAAAATTTTTTTAAACAAAAACCGCCGCGATTTTTGTTTAAAAAAATTTTTGCTTGCGGCGCTTTTTTCTCCCCTACCTACCTACTTTCTTTAAAAGCTTATGCACCTTTCATTCAGGTCATCCGTTCCATTTCCTTTTTTCGAGGAGCATGAACACGATACATCGTATAAAAAGGCAAAATAGGTCCATCACTAGAGTAGAAGGTAAAATGCTGTTATCGACTAATCGAAAACTATCTGTCGCCATTTTATGGCGGGATATTGCAGTATTTTGAAATGTTCAACCCAATTTAAAATACTTCTTTTAGTTTTTCCTCGCAAACCTTTATGTTTACGAAGAAAATGATTAATACACAATAGATCCGTTTTATAAATATCTTCTGTTTTTGTCTAAAACATTTTTTGATTTTTCTTTTATTTTCCGAAAAAACTGCAAAAAGCCGAAAATTTTAAGATTTTTACCGTTATTTTTCAAGATCCCGTTATTTGCGCCAACTTTGGCTATTTTTCCCGTAATCAGGACCCAAAAACACGTCAATATGAAAAGTTTGAAAAAATTAGGGGTAGGAGCTAAACGGAAGTTTATCCAATAATATTTCAAAATACACCAAAGCTATATATTTTTTTTTAATTTGTACAATTATTTTTCATATCCTATTTATTGGAGCTGTAAGATATAGTTGTCCGATCAGTTGCGACTTTTATACTAACTGTTCCTATGGCAGCTATATTATATGGTCGTGCGATGTTTATAAAATTAAATTCGAATTTCAAAATTAATAAGCAAATGTTATTCCCAAGCGTAGGAGGCTATATGTCAAAAAACATCGAAGCTATAATTTTTTTCCAATTACTTTTAAGATCCTTCCTTTGGGAGCTATAAGAAATAGTTGTCCGATCCGGCCCGTTCCGACTTATACACTACCTGCAATAGAAAGAAGACTTTTGGAAAAGTTTCATTTCGAAAGCTTCAAAACAGAGAGACTGATAGCGAAACGACTTCAAAAAAACTATTTTTTAAGGAACAAAAAAATATTCAATATCACTATGGACGGCAGTCCATGTAGTGACGAAGCGCACCAGGAGAGTGTGCGAAGGCGACTACTATTATATAGCCGCAAAATTGAAAATCTGCTGTGATAGTCCGATCGTAATGAGTAATACACCAATCGAAAGGTATTGCAAAAACTTAAAGGATTGCATACCAAGACTTTAAGAAAATCAATTGGCTTGGGAGAGAGAGCAGTGAAAGTGAAAAAGTGCAAATTTCGAAATTTGGAGCTGTTGGGGCCGGGGGGATATATGCCCCCTCGCAATGCTTTATTTGTGTTCCTATTGAAAATACCCGTCGAATGAGGGGTCATATGATAAAATCCGACGCTCCGTTCAAAAGTTATAGCCAAAATAAGATTTTCTACGTCTTCCCAAAATGAAAATTAAATTCTGTTTGTCAGTTTGTCAGTTTGTCCAAAACATGTTTTTTAAGTTTTGAAAATTTTATATGACGTTCATCACATCGATATAAAAAACTTTTGTTCTACCACTTTTGGAAAAACTCGCTAGTTTAGCGGGAAAACAGCTATAAATAGCTAAAATTCGGAAAACCGTAACTTCTATACTACTAAAGCTACAGACTTGTGCAGCATCTCGTTTGAAAGGTATTTTTATATGTATTATAAGTACGCTACCTAAAATTTATTCATTCGGCACGCTACAACAGAAAACTTTCGTGTAGATATTAAATATTTGCTAAAGCGGGCCGAACGAGTAAATTTTAGGTAGCGTACTTATTTAGTCGCATCTAAAATCATTTTTCGTCACAAAAGTTGATATCAGAACCTTTGTACGTTGAAGGTGCGATCGTCACTAGTTTTTTACCTCGTTTAGAGGTGTTTTTATTTGATTTATATATGGGTCGAAGATTGGAAGCGTCTTTGAGCTGGATTTCTCTCAAAATGGAGTCTGTTAAAAACAACGTCAAAAAATTTTGTTTCATATGAGCCCTTAACCTGGAAAAACCTACGTTAAGTTTGGCCATTAGAACGGAATATCAATGGTGTCTTAGGATTATGAAACAATCGCAAATGTTTTGCTTCCATAAGAAACTTAAACTTTACAAAATTTCAAACAAAAAATTTCTTTGGTCTTATAGTTTTGCATACTAGCAACAAAAAATCATGTATATTTAACATGGGTGCCAAAGCACAATGATATACCAGGAAACGAAAAGGCGGTGGGGACGGCAGACGACTCCTATACAACTAGTCTACCTGAATCCCTAAATACAGTCAAAGCAAGGATTCACGATCACTACAAAACACAAGCCAGTAAAAGTTGGTCGAAAAAGCGGGGTCTCAGGAGATCAAAGCTCTGCTGGCCAACCGTCAATAGCAAGATAACTCGAGAGCTAATAACTAAAAGTAAAAGGGATATTAGTAGGATCATGGCACTCAACACAAGCCATTGGGCCATTGGCACGAAAGCCATGAAGATGGGGCTTCCGTACAACGATAATTGCAGAAGCTGCAAAGAAACAGACACACAGGAGACACCTGAGCACATGATGTGGCGTTGCCCAGCACTAAACCACATCAGGGCGAGATACTTCGGGGCAATCCTAGGGTTTCTACTTGGAAGTCCTCACCCTCATAAAAATTAATTTCTAAATTTTAGAAATATCGCCATTAAACCGGCCTACCTTTGAAAATAGAAAAAAATTTATTGTTTTTAGAAAATTTACCTTTGAAGAGATGAAGAAAATTCAAGAAATAATTTTTCTTGAAATTAGAAAAATAAAAATCTTATATGTTTTTTTTGCCGTCGCAGCCAAAACAATTTCTACGTATTTAATGGCAAAGTCGCCATTGAATATATGAAAGAAATGACCCTAGAACTACCGTATGTTAACGACAAGAAAAACGAAGTAGGACGAAGGGCCTACTCGGCCCGAATACTTCTCTGATCACCCGAGCGTCAATTGTGAAAAAAATTCGTAAGTGATGGGCGTGATTCTCAAGCGTATAAGAGGT
Source organism: Drosophila takahashii (assembly GCF_030179915.1). Classification (NCBI taxonomy): domain Eukaryota; kingdom Metazoa; phylum Arthropoda; class Insecta; order Diptera; family Drosophilidae; genus Drosophila; species Drosophila takahashii. The sequence continues at coordinate 2,223,142 of NC_091682.1, read as the reverse complement.
GAAGCCTTTTTCCAAATATTCAAAGGGATATGTACATGTATAATTTTCTGTATAGCGCGTATTTGTGTGTATGTAATTAAATGAAAAACTGTAAATCTCTTAACCAAGTTTATACAAATGTAGTTGAATTGTTTTTTAGCTAAAAGCTACTTACATACATACATTTGTACATAAATATTTAGGTGTAGAGTTCTAAAATAACTTCACCTTATTACTCGCATTATATTTATTTTTCAGAGTGAAATATTACAGATGAATCGCTAAAATACCTACAGCCAAATAATTTCTTTGGCGAAGCTGTTATTTTGTTTTAAAACCTTCTAAGGTAAGAGTATATCAAAAAGAATAATATGTTGTATTTGTTTTATTTGACATACCTCCCAATGTAAATATGTAGGTATGTACGCGGCTCACCTGATCTGAAACCCGATTTTCAACCCTTTCATATTCTGCTCCTGTATCTCGCTCTCTTGACCGACGCGACGTTTCTCTCTTCTTCTTAAAATTGTCATGATCCGCCCTGCTTACATTCGGACCCCCTTGCGCGTGTCTCTCCCGGATCTCTCTCTCTGAAATTCGATTTTCACCCCTTCCATGCTCGTGTTCTACCTGTCTTGCTCCTCTCACTGTCTTTTGACCAACGTGATTGTATTTTGGCTAATATTAACATTACATTATTTCAAAAAATGTTGTTTATCTTAAAACAAATATTTGATATCCTGATAATTCTATTTTTTCCAGTTGAGGGAAGGCGAAGAAAATGGTATTTGATGCCTGCAGCTACATACTGAGTTTTGAGATCACCTTATGTCATATGAAGTTCAACAGACCTTGGGTTATACAATATACCACCAATAATAACTCATATGCTAAATAATAAATGTTTTCTTAAGTCAAAAGTGTGTTATTTAAAAATGTTTATGTTTAAATGTTAAGTGTTAAATGTTTGAAATGTAATAAAAAACAATATAAAAAAAAAAACTAAGTTACTTTTTACTATTAGGGTTTGTAAAACTTCCTTTCTATTTTCTCTATATTTCTTTTATTACACTAGTTTACAGTAAAACAAGAAAGGAAGCTACCTTCGGCCAGCCGAAGCTTATATACCCTTGCAGATAAAAGAATGCTCACTCGGTGCAGTTCCAGGGATTCCAGACTCAGCGTTTCTATTTATTTAAATTTTGTTTTTAAGTAGTCAAGAATCAAAACGCCTACTTCCTACAAAGTTACAATGAATTTTCTGATATTTGTTTGAATATTATTATGGGAGCCTTAAGATATAGTGGTCCGATCCGGCTCGCTCCGACATATGTACTACCTGCAATAGAAAGAAGACTTTCGGGAAAGTTTCATCGCATAGAAACGGACAGACGGACATGGCTAGATAGACTCGGCTATTGGTGCTGATCAAGAATATATATACTTTATGTGGTCGGAAACGTCTCCTTCACTGCGTTGCAAATATCTGACTGAAATTATAATACCCTCTACAAGGGTATGCCTTGAGACCAATTTTTTTTGATTAGTTTTGAGTTGCTAATCACGCTGAACAAATTAAAAAAAATTCCCAAAGAACCGTTCTGAAGATATTCGCAAAAATCCAGATTTTCGGCACTTCTTTTATAAAACCTAACAGATCTCAAAAACCATTAGACCAATAAACTTGTAACTTTCACTATTTTAAAGGCAATAGATGAGCCTTTCTGAAAAGCTATTACTCGTTGTAATCGGGTCGCAATTAATAGAGGTACAACCTGTGAAAGTTCAAAAAAGTTTAATTTCTGGCGTTTTTTTGTTATAGCTAGATTTCATTTACTTAAAAAAAAAACACATAAAAATGTATAAATTATTTTGAGCTTTCAGATCTAAAGGCCCTTTTGTTGTTAACAAGTTAAGGCCATATATTTGCAAATCGAGTGCAAATTCTAGGAGATATGCATTTTTTATTGAAACAACCCATTTCTGGAAAATGATATTCAATATTTTAATTTGTTCAGCGTGATAAGCAACTCAAAACTAATACAAAAAAATTGGTCTGAAGGCTTACCTCGAAAAAAAATTTAAAGTTGTAAACTAGTGTTATTTCTTAAATCAAGAAATAAAAATTTTCACAAGAAAAAATCTCCTTTTAAAACAAGAATTGCTTTTCTTGTTTTAATAAATATTTTTTCTTGTTTAGAATGTGCCTTTTTAAAAAACCATTTCTTGTTTTCAGAAATTTAAATTCTTGAAACAAGAAAGCAGCCACCTTTGAAACAAGAATCGCCTTTCTTGTTTTAAGAAAGATGTGTTCTTATTTCAATGGTAACTTTCTAAAAAACCATTTCTTGTTTTAAAAAATTTAATTTCTTGTTTTAAGAAATATTTTTTCTTGTTTTAATAGGCCTTTCAAAAAAAACATTTCTTGAAACAAAGGTGAGGTCGCACTTTGCAAAAATTCAGGAAAGAACTTTATAGATTTTAAGGAAATTTTTTGATTTTCTTTTATGAGTGCAGAGAGGACATCACCACTTCTACCTACCTTAGAGTTTTGAAACATACCTTATGTGATTAAATAACAGCTGAAGAAGTCGCGGTCCATGGAGGAAAAAGCATAGCACAAATGCACTTGCTCTTGCGAATGCAAACAGCAACCGATCCAAAAAACAATCAAAATCAATCCGCGAAATCTTTGGGCCACATGCGTTCAAAACAAGCCCAATGGTACAGCGGTCCATAACTCAAAAAAGGTTAAAAACAAACTTTCTTAATGAACCTTTCCTTTCTGCCTCTTCACTCCACTATTTTGTGCTTCTCCTCCTTGGTCCGCGAATTCTTAGGATTTAGCCAGGCGGTTAAAGTGCACCAGTAATTGTGCTATCATTTCAGTGGACTTTTGGTACTCCCGTATTCAAATATTCTAAATTTGTATCGCAAATGTCCAGTCCAGTCCAATGTTAAAATAACATCTGTTAGAGTCAAGCGCAGCTGGCGAACACGTGTTTAAATTTGCTTGATTTTGCAGTGCATATATAAATTAATATCTCTTTGACGACAAGACGTAGAACCATTAAATTTGAAATGGATATTCATTAAAAATATCCATCCCATTTGTTAATACTACTTTGTTGCTTATTTCGTGAGTGTATTTAATGCAATTGCTTCTATACCAAGTGATCTCACTTAGGTCCGGTTTCTCGAGTGCCGGCTAACATTTACCAAATAAATAAAGTCCCTGCTAAGGCATTTTGGCTTTCTCGAGCACTCCCTTTAGCCGAGTGACGGGTATTTGATAGTCGGGACACGAACCCGACTATATCGTTCTCTCTTGTTTTTTTTTGTTTTTCTATTTTGTTTTCTACATTTGATCATCAATGGGTAACACTATTATTAAATAGATAGATCTTAAAAAAATATTAAATATATTACATATATTTTAGATAAGCCATTTGCGCGAACTAAAAATTTATTTTTGTTTTGTGTACCTAATAAACGAAAGTTAAAAATAGAACAAGCTCATTCCCCCATTTCGCCTTGCCGACAACAGTGTGAACAGAAAACGCGTCTTATAATCTCTCTATCGGGGGTGTCACAGAAAACCATTCAAACCGAATTTCCCCCGAATAGCAAATGTCGGTATCACAGACGTAATTTTTAATGGTTTCTAAGTCCCCCGTATTTTGCCGGACGTTTTGATAAAATTAACCAACTAATAGTCTATTTACACTGAAGTGGAGTTATGGAGTTATGGGGTTATTGACATAACCCTGTTTTTTTTACATAGGATGTGTATAGGCAACTAGATGTGGGCAAAAGTGGGGTACTTTTAGGGTCTTTGGTATTTCGGAGTATTTTTTTGTATATTTCGGTATATTTTGTATTTATTTCCTATCGTTGAAGGTCCATCCCTAGTCAAATGAACAACACAAACAACAAACACTAGATGTCATTACTCGATATTTGGAGTTAACCATGTGGAAACACTTTTTTGGAGTAAATGGGTTATTGGCTCACTCGATAGGTTACCCCACACAGTGTGACTAGACTATTACACATGTTTCCCAAAAATATATCTTTATTTATGACAACTCTAATGAATTCTATCAACTATCTGCATACTACGATTTTTATATAAACTCCGGGTTATATTTAAAACATATATTTATACCCTTGTAGAGGGTATTATAATTTCAGTCAGATGTTTGCAACGCAGTGAAGGAGACGTTTCCGACCACATAAAGTATATATATTCTTGATCAGCACCAATAGCCGAGTCTATCTAGCCATGTCCGTCTGTCCGTTTCTATGCGAACTAGTCTCTCAGTTTTAAAGCCATCGCGATGAAACTTTCCCGAAAGTTTTCTTTCTATTGCAGGTAGTACATATGTCGGAGCGAGCCGGATCGGACCACTATATCATAAGGCTCCCATAGGAATATTTAAACAAATGGGCCGTTCTTTTACAAACCGAACAGATTTGGCCAAAAAAAAAATTTCACATTTTTGATTTGCCTGAAACTTTTTTTACACGTACTATTCGGAAAATAAGTAAACACGTGTATCAGGATTTGACCGAAAAAAAATTATTTTCCTAGTTAGAATTTTTTTAAGTGTGCCAAAAATTGTCAAATTTGAAAAAGTACCCTCTCATTGAAAATCTGTATCTCCGGTTATATGAATCCAATTGACTTCATGTCTTTTGCATTAATTCCTCTAAAACCTCTCCTTTCAAAATAAAATTTATTAAAAAAAAAATTTTTTTAATTTCTTAAAAATAAAAACAAAATAAGATTTAAACAAGAGAGAACGCTATAGTCGGGTTGTTGTCCCGACTATCTAATACCCGTCACTCAGCTAAAGGGAGTGCGAGGGAGATAGATATATAATTTTTGATTGCGTATAACTTTTTAATGAATGGTACGATTTGAAATATGTCTTCTACATTTCGATAGGTATAAATATACACAACAAAATTGCATTTATACTTCACGGAAATCTTTAAAGATGTGGGCGCAGGACCCATTTTAAAATCGTTAGTGGGCGATTGTGGGCGTTAAAGGGGGCGTGGCGCTCGGCTAAAATAAACTTGCGCTGTGTAGGAGGCCTAAGAATATGTGTGGGAAATCTCAACCTTCTAGCTTTTGTAGTTTCTGAGATCTCAGCGTTCATACAGACGGACAGACGGACAGACAGACAGACAGACAGACAGACAGACGGACAGACGGACATGGCTAGATCGACTCGGCTAGTGACCCTGATCAAGAATATATATACTTTATGGGGTCGGAAACGCTTCCTTCTAGCTGTTACATACTTTTGCACGAATCTAGTATACCCTTTTACTCTACGAGTAACGGGTATAAAAAATTTTTTAACTATTGCCCCCACAAAAAAAAAAAAAATTTTTTATTTTAATACTTGCGTCATATTGTTAGTTACAATCGGTTTTTGTAAAAAGTTGGAGCCACTTTTAGATTTTAAAATATCGAATTTGTTTTAGCAAGGCCTCGGCTTTTTTCTATGAAAAAACGTCGCAGCAAGTAGATCTACTCTCTCACTCTTATCGGATCCTAATGGAATTTATGTTTTCTCATTGTTTACTAGTCCTTTAACAATTGTTAATGATTAAAAGTTAAGTTTTAAGTTTTTTGACAATTTCTGAATGACAAAAAGTAAAAAGTCATTTTTTAATCAATTAAAAACTTACAACTATTTATTTAACCGTCTATTTAATAAACAATAATTTTAAATTTATTTTATTTATTATTTTTTTATATTATGTAATTTATTAAACATTTTGAAATATTTATTTTTAAATTTAAAAAAAAAAATTAATTAAATTTTATAATTTTTTATTTTTATTAAATAAATTTTTTTAAAAACTTAAAAAAAAATATTTAAAAATGTTTAATAAATTACATAATATAAAAAAATAATAAATAAAATTAATTTAAAATTATTGTTTGTCTACAAAATTAAAATAGAAACGCTGATTCTGGAATCCCTGGAACTGCACCGAGTGAGCACTACTTTATCTACAAGGGTATATAAGCTTCGGCTGGCCGAAGGTAGCTTCCTTTCTTGTTTTTTTGTAAATTTTCAAGAAAAACATTAATTAAGTTTACAAATTATTGGAAAGTAGTCCAAATAAGTAAAAAAAAATTCGATAATTATTGAATATTCGATATTTAGTGTATGCATCCAGCTTTGGACTTTTTTTGATAAATTTTCCGAAAAAAGGAAATCTTTCGAATTGCTGTGACACCAACGGTTTTGGTCGGTTGGTTTCTAAACCAACCGTCCCCAAATCCGTCGCCGGTTTCTGGCACACCCCCGTATAACACCATCTCCAATTACACCAAAAAAAGAGATAATGAAATGATAAAGGAGAGAGGAATAGTTTCACTTCTGTCGTGCGTAGGCTGGACACACCACCTTTCTTTTAACCAATAAGAGATTGTGCTGGAATTTTGAAACTTGGCAAGTTGTTTACATTGTTATTATATAATTTTAACAAATTTGTATTCCTTTTTATCTTTTGTCCGCTTTAAAAAAAAGGTAGGCGAGCTGCGAATTGTTCACAGATCGCTGTGTAGATCCAATTTTTATAAAACCAAGTTTATTTTGTTAAGAAGTAATGTAGAAACTGTCAGAACCTAAATAAAATATTAAATAGAATATCTCAAAAACTTGTGTCACTCTTTCAAATTTAAAATCAATTTTTTCATATCTTTTATTCTGCCGAACAAAAAATAGTCAAATGTACAATTTCATTACGAATATACATACATATCTGTAAAAGCAGCATGATAATCAAATCATTGCTTTTTGAGATACACGATCCGCATAAGTTAAAAATACCTGTTTCCAGATGTTGTATTTGGGTGCATCCCTGGTAAAATCAAGACTTTTTCAGGAAATCGATTACTGCGTTGTTATTTTTTAAGAAATATAATTTTCCTTTTATTTTCTTAAATGTTTGGACTGAAAATTAATTTCATTTTAAAGATAAAAACAAAAAAAAAAAGCTATCGCGATGAAACTTTCCCAAAAGGCTTCTTGCTATTGCAGGTAGTACATATGTCGGAGCGAGCCGAATCGGACCACTATATCTCATGGCTCCCATTAGAATAATCAAAAAATAATAGAAAAACCATTGTAACTTTGTAGTAATTAGGCGTTTTGATTTTTGACAATGTAAAAACAACATTTTAAGTAGGCATACCTGCAAGGGTATATAAACTTCGGCTGGCCGAAGTTAACTTCCTTTCTTGTTTTTTTTAATTGCTTGAAAAAATATAAAAAAAAAATTTTTTTATGACTGCATTAAAAAAAAAAAAACAAAAAAAAAAACTTTTAAAAATATGTTTTATCGAAATAAAATAGATTTGTTCACAAATTTTGACTTTGCCGGTTTGTAAGTACGCCTCTGCTCTAGTTTTTTCAGTGTGGGTACATCTTTAATCAAAAAGGCCACAAAATAAATGCATATTATTTCCGTAATTTTCGAAAATTTTTTGTAATTTTTGTATAGAAATTTTGTTTTGTTGGCTTTTTTTACGGGTGCGTTCAGGCATACAACTTAAATAATCGGAATAATCGGAGCCCCACCGTTTAAGTAAACTAGCTGTTATCTATGTTTTTTCAATGTTGTGCAACCCTTTATGTCAATGTAGTCCAGCCACAGAAAAATAGATTAGTTTTATTTAAAAAATAGTACATTTATTTTTATGTCAATTACTACCCGCATTCTTCACATTTGTCTTTATATTTCGTAAGTTATACAGAACTCTGTTCGAGAATTAGAAGTTTCAACTACTTGAATGGCTAATGTATTTTAGATGTTATTTTTGAGGATGCCAGTAGTCACTCAAGCAGCGGAGGCCTTGTCATTTCCGTTCAGTATCTGTGAGTTCATTGCCATTTATAAAAATGTAAGGGTAGTCAATTACATTAATTTTGCTTATACATTATTTTTCGATTAATAGTATTTCTACAAATAATGCGTGAATTATGTAGGTGCACATGAATATCTGATATTGCTTTTATGGACGATATGGTTGAAATGCATAAACTTTACATATATTTATATACATAAACGCCTATGTATATGTGTAGATGTTTGAATGATGAAAGCGACTTTTCATGAGCAGTCTAATTTTTTGGCATACTCTTAATACATATGTATATAATATATATGCACGTTTTATATAGTTGGTTGAATGAAGTATAATAACTCCGACTTTGACTTAGCACTCGGCGCTGTGAACATTTACTGAGAATGCACATATACTTTCTCCCTTTTTAGCTACCGCCTTAGCCTGGTATTGACCAACATCGTCCATGTTACATTTTGCAACTGTAAAAGCGTATCGGTTGTCATCTTTCGTAAATGAGTATCGTGAAAGAGTTTCGTCAATCGGCTTGCCATCTTTCACCCAAACCAAATTAAGGAGTTCCGAATCTAATTCGCATTCGAATGTGGTACTCTCTCCTTCAAGTATCGAAACTGATATGGGGAATTTTACAAAGGCCGGATGCTTAGGCTCATCTCCAGGCACGGTTACGTTTATTGTGCAGGTACTGAACGATTCGCCAACATCATTAAAGGCCTCGCAAGTGTAGGTGCCGCCATCTTCGGGGAAAATCTCGGCGATTTGCAAGCGATATATATTGGCTTCGTTGGTGTATTGGAAGTCCTTGCTTGGCTTTATCTCTTTGTTATTGTGCAACCATACCACATCGAAATGTTCGGCCCCAATAATGCGACAAGCCAAGGTAACTGCATCGCCATCCTTAACAAACCTCGACTCCAAGTGACTTACTATTTTCGGAGCTTTATCGCCGGAAATTACTTTTCGTTTTGTAGAGCTCTTATCCAGTGCTAAAATTATATAAAAAGAAAATTTTTTAGTACATTTTTTGAATTATTTTTAAACTATTCTTTGGGTTTAACTCAGTGTTAGTTTTCAAAAAAAGACAAGATAAACTTAAAAAGTAATGTGTTTTGCTTAAAATCAGAGAGCTGACAAAAAATCGACTGAGTCGACTACTATTGACTTATTTTAATAAAGTACCATTGGTGGAAGTTTTAAACAATTTATGGTACTTTTAAATAGTTCTGTGCTGACATTCGTCCCAAAAATATGTGATTACTTCTTTTTGCAATTTTAAATGCTCTGACTGGAAACACTAACGTATCATAGCAACCTAATCATTATAATATATATTTAAGGGCGTTGATCTTATGTCAAAAAACTATATCGAAAACAGTCTCCTGATTTGCTGTCAAACAATCGACTTTAGTCACTTTCGATAGTTTTACTTCATAGTAGAGCTTGAAAAAAGGGATGGCTTGTTAAAAAATTAAAAATTAAGTTTTAAAGTTCAGTTACTTTTTTGGGTAATACTTTATATTAGCGGAATCACCCCCCAAATTCGCGAAAAAATTATCCTCGATGGACCGCGATTTCTTAAGAATTTACGTGCAGTCAGAAATAATATGATACCGCGCCTTTATTATTGATTCTTTCTCGCACTCGTTTGAAGTCCCATTAAAGAAAAATTGCTACAATAAATTGACTTTAAGGGGGGAAATACATCTTGGTGAAACTTTCTGACACATTCTTAAAGAGTTAATCTAACCGATTTGTTTTTCTCGAAACCATGTTTTATCAAAAAGTAATGGTTCGATCATCATGCTGCTTTGACAGAAATGTTCGTAATGAAATTGCCCACTCTCTGAACCTACTTGCTACTTGAATAAATTTGTATGTTTTAGTATTTTTTGTAAAGCAAAAACAAAAAAAAGCGCAAAAAGATTTTTTTGACTTTGAAAGGGTGCCACAACCAGAGTTTTTGAGATATTCTTTGTAAGTTAGGTTCAGACAGTTTCTACATTATTTCTTAACGAAATAAACAAGGTAATCAATATGCCAAGTTACGAAATCCCAGCTTAATCCCTTATTAATTAAAAAAAACGAAAAACATCACAAATTTGCAGTACTAAATGTATCTTCCCCCTTAAAAATTAAATGTGTTATCTCAGCCTTAACCCTTAAATGAGATTTTGTTTCAGTATAGTGGGCTATCCTAATGGACATGATACAAATAATGTTTTTTTTTAAAGATATCTACTTACGCTTTATTGTTAGTTTGCACTTAGTTTCTACAGCACGAATAGAATTTGTGGCCGTGCAAGTAAACACTCCCTCGTCTTCCGGGAAAACTTCGTTTATGGTTAAAGTTGCAACACCATTTTTATACTTTAAGTCAATTATATCAGAAGATGATATGGACTTTCCATTCTTTGACCAAGTGATCTGAGGTTCTGGGTCTCCTTTTACATGGCAAGTTAGTATCAACTGCTCACCATCACGGATAGTTAGATCGTGTAGAGGCTTCGTAAATTCTGGCTTGCACATTAATGAATCATCTGGGGGAACTAATTTCATATATATAAGTAGTTTGTAAAGCTCAAATATATTAAATATATACATACGTATAAGCTCTTTAGTGGCACTTCGTGATCTTGAAGGGCTTCCAGGCGCCTGTAAACTATTAGACGCATACTTCTTTTTGCTTGAAATGCTATTCTGCGTGCTTGAAGAACTTGAGTCGGACACAGTGGTTTTGTCGGCCTATAATTGACTGATGACTATACGATCAGGCTATAGAATTTTAAATACTTGCCTTAGACTCCGATGTGCTCTGCGTTGAAGATGAGGTAAACTGGCGGGATGTTATTATTGGGGGAGGAGCCGGCTTAAGTGGCTGCTCTATGTATTTCCTATCTGTTATGGTAAATAGAAACAATGGGTTTTAGGATTAAATTTCAAAACAAAAAAATTCGACAGTTGTAATATTTGACTGACATTATTGTAATCATAATTAACTTGGATAGTGGGAACTGTATATTAGTATTTATTAAATAATGAAATAAAAATATTATTTATTTTAAAATCTATCGGGATTGTATTTATTTATGATAACCAGTTGTTAAAGCTTAATAGCTTAAAGCTTTAAAAAAGCAACAATTAATTTTGGGATTGACTTGTGTACTGATATTGCCTTCCCTTTACGTTATTGTTGATTACATTAGTTTACAGCCAAACTGCTCCAAGGCAATTGATGGCAAATTCTGTTAGTGTTCGACCCCCAAATCACGAAAATACCACTAATTTTTTTTTCGATGGCACAGACTTTTTTAAAGTTCAAAATGTTAAGTATCGGACTTTTTTCGAATTTCTTCCTATATCTCGGCAAATATCCACCCAATTGGGCCAGTTTTTGTTTCATTACAAAGTCAATAGATCAGAGCTTAACTTTGCCATACAGATCAATATGATTGGATAAGTAATGGCAGCGCAGCAGCTCGACAAAGAGGAAAAATGTGTTTTTTAGGTCGGCTGTGTGTATCGTAAAAACTCGAAATAAATCCGTTGAAAAATTATAATGGGTACAAACTTAAAGTTTACATCCCACCGGACAAAACAAGCCGAGTATGGCCCAAATTCATAAAAAATTGGATTTATGGTGGACTTTTAAAGTTCGGGTTTTTCAACTTTTTTCGGTTGACAAAGTTCAAATTTTAGTTTTATCCTAGGCGGCCACATGTAAACAAAAATGAGTGGTGATGGCAGCCGGGTCAAAAAATAGCTAAATCAGATATTTAAAAGCTAGAAAATTATAAAAATGAATTTAATTTTTAAAAATTCCTAAAAAAATATAAAATTGCTTGCGTTATGACTGTACGTATTTTTAATAAGTAACATCCATTTGGATAATTAATAAATTTCAAATATTAAATTCACTTTTGTAATTTTTTAGCTATTAAATATCTGATTTAGCTATTTTTTGACCCGGCTGCCATCACCACAAATTTTTGTGTACATGTCGCCGCCTACGATAAAACTTAAATTTGAAATCTGTCGATCAAAAGATGTGGAAAAATCCTAACATTAAAAATCCACCATAAATCCAATTTTTCATTAATTTGGGCCATACTCGGCTTGTTTTGTCCGGTGGGATGTAAACTTTAAGTTTGTACCCATTATAATTTTTCAACGGATTTATTTCGAGTTTTTACGATACATACAGCCGACCTACAGAGGACCAAAAAACACATTTTTCATCTTTGTCGAGCTGCTGCGCTGCCATTACTTATCCAATCATATTGATCTGTATGGCAAAGTTAAGCTCTGATCTATTGACTTTATATTAAAACAAAAACTGGCCCAATTGGGTGGATATTTGCCGAGATATAGGAAGAAATTCGAAAAAAGTCCGATATTTAACATTTTGAACTTTAAAAAATCATTAAAAAAAAAACTTTGCCATCGAAAAAAAAATTAGTGGTATTTTCGTGATTTGGGGGTCGAACACTAACAGAATTTGCCATCAATTGCTTTGGAGCTCTCCAAGAATATTATTTTGTAAACTAGTGTTACACTACACACAAAAAAATTTGCTTGGTTAAATTGACCAACAAAGATAGTTACGTAACTATTAAAATAGTTACGTGTATTTTGTTTTTGCTTTGGGTTTGTGTCTTTGCTAATTGTGTGTATTTTGTTGTTGTAAAATGACTATTTACTTAGTAGAATTGACAATTTTGCTGGTTGGGGCCCGTTTGACAATTATTACAGTTGATTTTACCAAGTTTTTTTTTTGTGTGTAGTTTACAGCAAAAAAAAAATAAACATTGAGACCAATTTTTTTGATTAGTCTTGAGTTGCTGATCACGTTGAACAAATTAAAAAAAATTCCAAGGAACCATTCTGAAGATATTCCCAAAAATCCAGATTTTCGGCAATTCTTTTATAAAACCTAACAGATCTCAAAAACCATTTTAAATAGAAAATAAAATCAGATGAATATATGCTCGTATAAATGAGATCTTAATCACAAGTTTTTGGTACTTGGCGATTTTTTTGGTTGCGCCGTTTGAGAGTGACACCGTTTTTGCTGCAAGTGTACCTTGTAGGGTATCGTGACGAAGCTTTCGTAGGGTATGGTGACAAATTGTTTTCATTCACGAATTTTAATGGTTATCGTTGATTTTGTGTAAAAAACTGTAATACTACCTGATAACATTAAATACTGCATTTTTATTGTAGTTTTGTATTGAGTTTAGTTTACTGAAGACACAGTTGGAAAGGATGGTTCACGCCAAACGCTGTGGGATTTAACCCCGATGGAATTTCGAATCGAACTTTTTACAGAAATATGCTCAGTAGATGTGACCAATTTTCTGCTTTTACACTTTTAAAAAATATTGATTTTTGTGAAAGTTACATTAAAAAACAAGTCGTTTGTCACATTACCCTACAACTTTTGAAAGTGCAAAAAAAGTATGGTTAACGCCAAACGTTGTAGGATTCAGCTCCGTTGGAATTTCAAATTCTAATTTTACAAAAATATGCTCAGTAGATGTAAGCAACTTTCTGCTCTTACACTTTTAAAAAAAACGAATCGTTCGTCACCTTACCCTACATTCCCCAACTTGTATTAGATAATTATTTGGAATCGGAATTCCTAGGATTATTAGGATTATTATTAAGTTTTTCAGAACATTTATCTTAAATTCAAAGAAATTCGAAAATTGAAAGGAATTCTCTAAATGAAATAATAATAAATTCGCTAATCAAACCACGAGAATAAGAATATTTCTTGTTTTTACACCTTTGGAGAAGGTGAATTGTTTAAAATGTAGTGATTTCCGACTACATAAAGTACATGGATATAAATATATTTTTGACTAGTATAACTAGGCAGGTCGAAACGGTACCTTCGGCTACCTTCCTATATCGTTTTGTTATAACTGTGATTTAATGTGGAAGTGTTCAGTTTAGGGATTAAATGCATGCTGAAGGTAAATATGTTTTTAAATTTTTGTTTCATTTCATTATTATCATTTACCTCCTGAGTAAAGGAAATTGTGGGCAAGTTGAGCCTGCTCAGGCGTAACCCATTCTCCTGGGAAAAGTTGAATTTTAAAATGTAGTATACAAAATGGTAAGGCGTATTTAAATAAAGACCATATCAAACGTTCACAATATAATACAAATAAGGGGATTAGACGTTTAACTAACATTGCTGATTCTTCATGCCCAAATCATTGTGTGGGAATACATATAGCCCGAGACCAGATTAATAAGTTTTAAGGCGTGTTTCATCGTCTGTAACTTTATTTTCATGACGGTTAGTCGACTTCATCTGCAGTTAAGGCACTTGTACAACTTGAAAAGATGTAGTATAAACTCATTTCAGGAAATGGTAATTTGATTATATAAAGTATTTATTATTTCACAGGTCAATTTTGGCAATTTTTTGTATAGTTGCCACCTACATATCTGTTCGTTGTCAGTCTGGTACAAACGTTCTTCCGTATAAAGCTGATCGATCTAGCAGTTAAAAATGAATTTAATATTTATCTGTAAAGATGTGCCTCCTGTGCAAAAGGACTGCCCTATACAAATATTTAGCAAAATCCTAATTTGCTAAAACACTAGCTCCACGATAAGAAGGTAGAAGGAAGAGTTTCCAACCCTCTAAAGTATATATAAAGTGATCATAAGAATCACTAGCCGGGTCGATCTAGCCATGATCGTCTGTCCGAATGAACGCTAAGGCGCTATTGCCAAACCAATTTTGAAATTGTATTTACCCAACGGCGCCACTGTGCGACACATCTTACAAAATTTACCCTATAGTCTTTTTTAAAGAATAAGAATAGCAAAAGAGTCGAAGCAACACAAAATCAATGATGGGCATGAAGGTCTGCGGTTATTTTTTCAGAAAGACAGGCTGTTTCCTCTATATAATAAATAATCTAATGATTAATCATTTCTCAAATATTATTCGAATGGGTAATTTTTTTCTAATCGGTTGCAAATTAAAATAAAATTTGTTGTTACAATCAACAACTATGTTTAAATATTCTAAATAATGTGAGGATTCTAGCGAACTTAAGGTCATAGTTGGTTATATAAATAACTCAAAAATTTAGCATTTCAACACACTTGCACTCGCTAAGGTGTGAACCTCGGACTTTTCGGGATCAGCCGGAGAAGAGAATGTGAGCTGTGCGTCGAAACTTCTATTTATACCACATCTAGGAATCTGTAATTAAGATTTACATACTTCTAGGGTGTGAAATACTTCAAAGCTTCGTCGCTTAAACTTCTAATGTGTGTGAAAGCTATAATGGTTGTCTGCTGAAAGCGATCTGCTTCTGTGAATAATAACAACTAATTACTTAATTGTTGATTTTTGAAAACGTACGCATTTTTGTGTGCATTTGCATTATGCGGGTGTTCTTAGGGCGCGTCGACCCTTATATAGTTTCAATAAATAAATAAATAAAAAAATTACCCATAATAATGTTAAGCTTTAATTAAATTATTTTTAGTAGGGCCCGATTAAAATAGTGTTCTTTTAATTTACCTTCAACAATCACGACACACTCAGTTTCGTCTGTTCCGTGACAGTTTGTTGCCTTACAGCTGTATTTTCCTGAATCGGATGGCTTGCAGTCAATTATTTCCATGGTGACAACGCCATCAGAGTGGGTCATCGCATACTCGTATTTGCTAAGCTCTCGGCCATCCTTGTACCACTTTACAGTAGGCACTGGCTTGCCACTTAAACAACAAAGCAGTTTGCATGTGTCGCGAGCCTGCATGACGCGTGGCCGCAAAAGGAATGTGAAACTGGGCGCCGTCTCGGACTCTTCCTGCCAGAAGGTGTACGGCAAAGGTTCACGTCTGCGAACCGGAGTTGATTCCGTTCGATACCTGGGCTGTTCTTTTGGTAAGGGCTGAACATTCAGGAAAACGACTTCTTCTCTGGAGCCATAGTGATTTTCTGCACGAATAATATATTCTCCTCGGTCGTCTAACTTCACTCGGTTGATAATGAAGTAGTAGTCATCCCCAGTATATCGTTTCATAAACTTGACACTCTGCCGCAATTCAATATTATTATGGGTCCAGGTGAGAGTAGGTGTAGCTATTGCAATGCATCGGCAGTAGAACTTCACGCTTTGGCCTTCATAGCAAAATTGTGATGATGGTCGAATCACAAAACGTGGGGCAGCTTGACGCCGATCGAAAACGGCATCGTGTATCTTATATTTCTCCATAAGCAACTTTCTTAGAGAGGAGTATTCTGATAAGCGTCCGATTGGTAACAGATACCTCTCAAAGTCTTCATATTTCTTTCTCAACTTTTCACGGTAGGCCAGATAACGATCACGGTTAATGGCTTGTGTCATACCCTTGTGATCTCCAGTAAGCCAAGGATGCAGAAGACATTCGTGCGCAGTCATACGCTTTTCTTTGTTTGCAACAAGCAATTTTCTTATAAAATCTTTACCCTCTTCAGATATGTACTTAAATGATTGTACATCGAAATCCCAATCGCAGGCTTTAACGTTCTTGAGAGTTTGAACATCATTATCACCAGCGAATGGTGATAATCCGCTTAGCCTAAAATAAAAACATTTTATTTAAATTCTTTGTTATAATGTCACTGATTTAAGAAAAGTAACCAATCGTATGGCGGTATCATTAAAAGATTCTAAGCAATATTGACAGATAAATTATGGTATAAATTACTTTTTACAACCCCGAGCACGAATAAAAAATGAGATTTTCTTGGGAAAAATATAATAGTAGCTAACTTGAAACATTTAATGTCAAATGTAATTTTTACCCATAAGTTTCTTTGCCAGTATTTCTTAGAATCCTTTAAAGATAACGTTACCCCATACTGCATCAGTCTTAAAATTTGTGCTCGAATAAACTAAACTAATAATAATGATAGGACGTCTATATACTATAGTTACAGTAGAAACGATTTATGAGAAAATTGTTGGTAGGGTAAATACGGATCGAATCTTATTTTGTGTACCTAAATATGTACACTTCGACTTGCCGAAATTAGCGTTAATTTAATTTTATTGTTTTTAGTCCTTAACTGCACTCTTTAATTATTTTATGCATTTAGTAATTAAAAAGGATAATACGATAGACAAATATTAAAACTTACAGAACATATGTAAGCACTCCAGTAGCCCACATATCAGTGTAGAAACCGACGGGCTCCCTGTTAACGATTTCCGGCGCAGCGAACTCGGCTGTACCGGTTGTAATTTTAACAACTTCATTAGGATCAAGCCGTGTCGCTAATCCAAAGTCGATGAGCTTGACATTTGTGCTTGAACGAGTTTGGCACATAATATTTTCTGGCTTTATATCCAAGTGTATAATATTTTTTTCGTGCATATGCCTGATACCCTCGCAAATTTGCCTCATATAGTTTATTACTTCAGCTTCCGTCATTACGTAGCCCTCAGCAGTAATGCGTTCAAATAATTCGCCACCAGATAAGCTAAGAAAAAGATTTATAAATTATAAAGTTAGAATATAAAATAATGGGTTTGGCTTACAATTCAAGTATTAGGACCATTTCATCATCGTCTTCGAAAGCGTCGTGTAGGTTAATAAGCTTTTGATGGTGTAGCTGATTCATGATATCTATTTCTCTGCGAATCAGGTCTTTCTCGACTGAATGTGATACTGGAATAAACTTGGCAGCAAAAATATTTCCAGTGCTTCTCTCACGACACCGGTGCACCACTCCAAAGGCACCCGTTCCGATTTCTTCGAGAATATCGTACTTGTCGTAAACACTTTGCTGAGATATTTCAACAGGTTGTGGAACGAACTTGGAGTAAATGTCAAACACATAGGAATCGTAGTCTTTAATTGGTCCATCTGCTTTGCCGCGCACTTTCTTGCCATCTGCATCGACTTCCCATTTACGTTCTGTTGGTTTCTTTTTAATGGAATCCTTAGTCTTGATTAGACTGCTAGTGTCTGAAGGCTCAGAACGTCCATAAACATTATCAGCAAAAATGCGGAAATCATACTCTTTTCCTGGAGTCAAACCACTGACTGCCATAGATGTAAACCGAGTATTTCCAACACGTATCCACGAAGATAATGGATGCTCACGACGCTCTACGTAGTAATTTGTTATGTCGCTACCACCGTCCCAAACAGGAGCTTTCCAACTAAGAGATAATGAATCAGTGCCAATACTTTCAATTAAGGGGAATCGCGGCGGATCTGGACGATCACTAATTTGCACTTGTATTATTGCTGTATCCGAACCAAGTTCATTCTCAGCTGTTATCCTATAAGGTCCAGAGTCCAAGCGGGATCCATCACGAATTATAAGGACAGCATGTCGCTCTTTCACCTCTACAGTGTAGTGACCACCGGACTCGATATTCTCACCTTCCCTAACCCAGTGTATACGTGGTTTTGGGAAGCCAGTGAAGGGAATTTTTATTACAACATTTTCGCCCTTATCAAAGTAAGCTGTGTCTCTGAATCGTGGTGGAACGTTTAGTTTTGGAGAAGCTAAAAATATAAACAAGTTTAATATTCAAAAATTCAAAAGCTAAAAAAATATTTTATTAAGATTTACGTACTCATTATGGCCAATGCCGCCCGTGTTGATTTTGCTCCAGCTTTATTCACCGCGCGGCAAACATATTCATCAGCGTCTTCGCCGAATATGTCATTGATATTTAGGAAGTGATTGTCGCCCTCTGAGTACATGTGATAACGAGCCCCATTACTAATTTCACGAGCCCCCTTATACCAGGTTATTGTTGGGTTAGGAACGCCGCTTATTGTGCATGTGAATTGGGCGTTGTGATTCTGAATGCAGTTGGCATCGCGTAGCGGTTTCACAATCAATGGAGGCGAAGCCGCCTTTGGATCTATTATCTTGATCGCTTGGGAAGCGGATGATTCCTTTGAAAGACCTGATACATTCTGAGCAAAGATACGGAACTCGTACTGCCGACCTTCGATCAGATTGATACAGTTTATTTGGTTGGCTGCACAGATGGTAGCGTTGACACGCTGCCATGTGTCGCTGCCTACCTCACGTTTATCGATCCAGTAGCCTTGAATGTGAGCACCGCCATCCGATTCCGGTTTGCTCCATTCCAAATGCACAAAGTCTCCTCCAATCTCAGTAATTTTAGGAATGCCTGGTGGCGATGGAGGGTCAATAGGGGCCTTTGCTCGGATAGGGTTTAAGCCTTCTAGTGGTGGACCCATTCCGTTTTCATTTACAGCCATCACACGGAAAATATATTCTTGGTTCTCGATAAGACCTTGAACGTTGAAGGCGGTATCTTTGCAGGTGCTAGAAACTGTTATCCAGTGCGGTGATGCAACATCCTTTCGCTCGACCACATAGTGAGTAACTTTAAGGCCACCATCGTAGGAAGGCGGACGCCACGCCAAAGTACAGGAGTTTTTGTTTATGTATGATATTCCCATAGGTCCTGTGGGCGCTGAAGGTAAGCCAGTGATGCGTACATAAAACTGCGCGGTGGCACTACCGGAATCATTGGTGAATTCTATTTGATATGTGCCAGCATCATTATTTTCAATGTCACGAATACAAATTGCAACATAATCGTCAAATATGTTTAACTTAACATGCGTCTCATCATTACTATTGGATATTACTTCATTGTTTTTCTTTAAAATCACAGTCAGTGGCTGGTCGCCAGAGTAGTAAACCTTGATCTTTGTATTGTCCCCTTCGGGTAAATAAAGTTCATTGGGACATCTGTTAATGATTGGTGGTGATCCAATTTTAAGATAACCTGAGGTGTGAACAAATCCAAGCGAATTAATTGCCTCGCATGTATAGTCACCATCATCACCAGCTTGCACATTAGATATGTGCAACCGGAAAATCCCGTCCTTACTATCGCATGTTATTCGGCCGCCACCCATTTGAATTTCTTTACCATTACGAAGCCATCTAGCGGTTGGGCTGGGTTTACCTGAGGCGGCACATTGCAACGTGAAATCCTTGCCATAAGGTGCTATTCTGTCTTGAAGTCGTGTAGTCCATTCCGGTTTTTCACCACCAAGTACCTCGCAAACCTTGATTGGCATCGTACATAAGCTGGGCTCCGAGCGACCAGCGGAATTGACAGCAAATATGCGGAATTCGTAGTCACCCATCTCGATCAGGTTAATAACGGTGTATTCAGTGTCCAACACATTGTAGTCATTACATTTTACCCATACGGCTCCACCGATGTCCCTTCGTTCAATAACGTATCCGGTAATTCGAGAGCCCCCATCTCTTAAAGGTTTCTCCCATTTTAAGTCGACATAGTTCTTGCCGACCCTAGTGACTTGTGGGGTTCCAGGAGGTGAAGGTACACTGTATTTACCTTTTAGTTTAAATCTCAGTGATGGTGGGGAAGGTTTACTTAAGCCAGCCGCGTTTTTGGCCTTTATACGGAATTCGTATTCGCTGCCGTTGGTTAAATTGTAGAGCTGGTATTTAGTGTCCTTTATAAGGTAGTCATAAGTATTCCATGAAGAGTCGTTGACAATGTCTCGATATTCGATTTGATAACCTTGAATGCGGGAGCCGCCATCACTTGCTGGTCGAGTCCAAATCAATGTTACATTTCCAGAGTCCCAGTCTATAACCTTTGGTTGTCCAGGCTCATCCGGAACTGTAAATTGATGTTTGGCAACAATAGGCTCGGCAATCTCCAGAGGATCTGACAAACCGTACTGATTTTCTGCTCTTACACGGAAGTGGTACTTGTGTTGAGGTTCCAGGCCCATGACGTCATAGTGAGTGTTGCGAACAAAACTACTCACCTTAACCCAAGTGCCACTATTGTCCAATTTTTCAACGACATAGTTTGTAATCGGTGAACCTCCATCATCTAATGGCGTTTTCCAAGCCAGGGTGCAAGTGTCTGGGGTAATATCGTAGGCATTCAACGGACCCTGAGGAGGTCCTGGCCTGTCTACCACCGTGACATGACACGATGCCGTATCTGAACCCTTGTTGTTAGTAAGAGTGATCGTGTATGACCCAGTCTCACTTCGCTTAGCAGATTTATTGTAGAAAACTGAAGCATAATCGTCTGAATCGAATCGAATTCGCGCGTCTGGAGTGACTTCAAGACCATTCACACTCCATGACGGCGTAGGTCGTGGATTAGCGTGATACGGTACAGTTATATGGAATTCATCTCCTGCAATTACCGTCATATCACGAATTGATAAATCGGATGTAATCTTTGGTGCATGCGGTGGTCGGCGACAGAAAATGAGATCACTGGAACCGCTGTAAGCAGATTGTCCGGCAGCATTAACTGCGGCTACTCTGAACTCATATTCAGCATTTTCTATAAGGTTTGGAATCTTACAAGTAAGATCGGGACAAAGAGCATGTACTGCCTTGGTCCATTTGTCGTCGCTTAGCAAGCGTTTCTCTATAACGTAGCCTGTTATAGGAGAACCACCATCATGTTTCGGTTTCGACCACGCTATTGTTATACTATCTTCTGTCGAGTCAATGCCATGGGGTATACCGGGAGTATTGGGAACATCAAATGGATGTCTTGCCCGTATGGGCTCTGATGTGTTGGCCGGATCAGATTGGCCATATTTATTTTCAGCTATCACGCGGAAGTCATACTCTTTGTTAATCGTGAGATTGCGAATTCTAACAAATGGAACGGTGCAGAAGCTGCTAACTTTAGTCCATGTGGACGATCGGGCTTCCTTCTTTTCAATAATGTAGTTCTGTATAGGAGAGCCGCCGTCATCTTTTGGTGGATTCCAATACAATGTTAGAGAATCTCCGGCGAACTCATCAGCACGGAGGTGTGTTGGGGGAGCTGGTCTATCCAATACCTTAACATTAATGGTAGCCGTATCAAATCCTGATGGGTTCTTTAGCTGGAGTCGATATTGACCTGAGTCAGAACGCTTAGAGTTCTTTACGACAAACGATGCTGCATCATCAGTCAAATGCTGGTGCACACGATTATCGTCATCCAAGACACTGTCATTAGAATACCAAAAAGCACTAGGCTTGGGGAAAGCAACGTAAGGCACATGAATGCTGAAATCGTCACCAGCTCGGCACACGATATCTCGAACGCCTCCCAAGTCCATACAAGGCTTGTTTGGTTGTTCCTCAATTGTAATGGGCTGCGAGGGCTTTGATGGATTCGATCGTCCAACTTCGTTTTCAGCGATAACGCGGAATGAATACTCCTCTCCTTCCTTAAGGTTTGGTACTGTGTATACAGTTGAATTAATAGGAAAGTCGTTAACTAGTTTCCAATCCTTTTCATTTTTGGGACGCACTTCGATATAATAACCTTTGATTCTCGATTTTCCATCGTTGCGGGGCGGCCGCCAAGATAATGTGACACTATCCCTCGAAATACGATCTGGCTTTGGTGGCTCTGGTGGATCTGGACGATAGCGCTGGTGCTCAGCAGTCATTGGATCTGATGGCTTTGATGGTTGGCCAGGTCCAGCCTCATTAACAGCTATTATGCGGAATTCATAACGAGCTCCATCCCGGAGATCGGGCACTGTGTAGGATGTATTTGGCGTTGGATAATTGTTGCACTTAATCCATTCGCCGCTGCGTTCTCGGCGCTCAACAATGTATCCAGTTATAGGCTTACCACCAGAATAGTCTGGTGGATGCCACTCCAAGCTTGCCGAGCTCGGCGTATAAGCAGCAATTGTTGGTTGAGATGGTGCGCCGGGAGGATCGAAAGGCGACTTGGCTAAAACCGGCTTACCTTCGAGAGGTTCGGAGGCTCCGTAGATATTTTCAGCTCTTACACGGAAAATATATTTTTTTCCTTCTGTTAGACCCTTTACAGTGTAGTTAGTCTTGGGACAGTAGCCCGGCACTGGCTTCCAATCATCTACGCCAAACTCAGTGAACTCGATGATGTATCCTGCTATGTCGCTGCCACCATCGTCTTTGGGCGGATGCCATTGCAAGGAGATATGATCTGGGGCTGTCTCTGTGTAAGTTAATGGTCCTTCAGGTGGCGATGGCTTATCCACTACAATAACTTCGATATCAGCTGTGTCCTTACCAAACTCGTTGTTGGCCGTTACGGTGTACTTTCCAGAATCACGCCTGTTCGAATCATCAATGCGGAATATAGTACGTTCCGAATTAGTGTCGTAAGACACGCGTTTGCTTTCCTCCAATTTGCTGTCACCCCTCTTCCATTCAATTGAAGGTGTGGGAGCACCAGAAATAGGAATACTTAAGTTGACAGGCTCCCCTGCACGGACTTTAATGCGTCTTCCTAAAAGACCATCCAAATAAAGCCTTGGCTTTTCACGAAGTGGCCTAGCATCGAATGTGGACGATGGTTCGGAAGTCTTCCCGTTACCAGCGGCATTAACTGCCGATACTCTATATTGATATTGATGGTTTGGTGTTACCCTGTCGTCTTGGTATTCACTGGTAGGTACTGGTTGGCCATTAATTTTTATCCATCGTCCTGTGTTTACGTCACGACGTTCAATGTCATAACCGATTATCGGGGATCCTCCATTACTAATTGGTTGTTTCCATTTGATGGATATGTGATCCTTATCGCTGTCGGTTAGTTCTGGTTTTCCAGGTGCACCAGGCACTGTGTATTGGTTTTTGGCAACTACGGGTTGGTCGGAAGTAAGTGGATCGGAGCGCCCTTGTAGGTTTTCGGCCATCACTCTAAATTCATATTTCGTTCCTTCTAGTAGTCTGGGGACCACGGCATGGTTGTATTTAGCATTGACATAATTTACTGCCGGAACCCACCCACCGCCATGCGTTAAATCTCGTTTCTCAATAATATAAGACGATATTTCAGAACCTCCATTATCCTTTGGTGGTTTCCATGAAATGGTCACAGAGTTCGCGGTTATTTCTTCATACTCCATTGGACCATCTGGAGGCCCCGGGCGGTCGAGCACTATAAGTTCAAAACTACCTTCATCAATTCCTGAACTATTACGCAGTAGTAAGTGGTAGATTCCGGAATCGGATCTTTGGCAATTAACAGTGTGCACTACGGTGTGGTGACCAATTGATGTAATTGTAGATCTTTCATTTGAATTTAAAGGATTGTTATTGAGTGTCCATGTTGCTTCTGGTGCTGGTTCACCGATGAAATCAATATCTGTATGGAATATAAGCCCACATTTGATACGAATTTCATTGAGTGGGGTTATTATTTTTGGCGGCAAGTAGCGTGGTTTGGCCATAATCATATCAGACGGCTCTGAAGGCTCAGACTGCCCTGCTTGATTAACAGCAATCACTCTAAACTCATATTCTTGACCCTCGGTTAGCTCTGGAACTGTGGCTGTGTTCCTATTCGACGGAACGTGCAAAACGTTAGTCCAGTAAGGGCTGCCCTTTTCCTTTTTCTGTATAATGTATTCCGTTATGGGAGCTCCGCCATCGCTCTTTGGCACAGGCCATTCCAAGTCAACATGGTCACGATCCCAATCAGTAATAATGGGTTTCCCAGGCGCGTCAGGCTCATCAAACTCGTTTTTGGCAATTATACTCTTTTCTGCTTCCAATGGATCGGATTCCCCAATTGCATTGACGGCTTTGACGCGGAATAAGTACTCTTTGCGATGAACAAGACGAGTTACATCATGAACAGTATGTGTACTCATGCCAGCATCAGACCAAGTGCTTCGGGACAAGTCCATTTTCTCGATAATATAATGCAAAATAGGCGAACCGCCATCATCGTCTGGAACATTCCATGATAGATGGCATCCATCTCTTGTAATTTTGGTTATATCTAAAGGACCTTTGGGTGGCGATGGTCGATCCAAAACGGTTGCGTGAGCAGATGCATCAAATGATCCATGCTCATTCTTTAGAACTAACGTATAACGACCTTCATCACTTCTAAGTGACGATGGAATTTCAAAAGTTAATTCGTTTTGGAAAAGATTTGACTCTCCACGCGAATTGGGACCCAATTCTTTTCCGTTGAAGAGCCATTTGATTGTGGGTTTCGGAGATGCCTCAATTGGTAATGTCCATCCTAAACGCTTTCCAGCATGGACTGTAATGTCATTTAAAAGTGACTTATCAAAGAATGGTGCAAGGAAACGTGGCTTGCAAATAATGGTGCTCGATGGATCGGATGGATCGCTAGGACCTCCTCGGTTTACGGCAATTACACGGAACTCATATTCACCACCATCTGTAAGTTCAGGTATATGGGCCTTACACTCTTCTCCTGGCACAACAGCAGCGCGTTCCCACTGTCCAAACTTCGGTCTTTTTTCCACTATATATGACGAAATTGGTGCTCCGCCATCCCTCTTCGGAGCGGCCCACTCCAAGTCGACAAAATTTTTACCCCAATCTACAGCTTGCGGTTGTCCAGGCTTGTCAGGATGTGAATAGGGGTCCTTTGCAGTTATTGGCTGAGATGTTGTGAGTGGTTGTGATTGCCCTTGCTTGTTGACAGCTCTTACTCTAAAGCTGTAGTCATGATTTTCGATTAAATTATCAGCTCGGATTTCGGTATCAGCGCATTCGCCAACAGGCACCCATCGCATGGCATCATTATCCATTTTTTCAACAATATAATGCGTTATCTCTGAACCGCCATCATCCTTCGGTGGCCGCCAACGCAGCACAATAGAGTTTTTGGTTACATCACCGTTGCGTAGTGGACCTTCGGGCACACTTGGCACATCTAGAACTGTTACCTTGACGGTGTGCCTATCTATACCGTTTATGTTACGAGCTATTAAAGTATAGTCTCCTGTATCGGATCGTTTGGCATCAAGTATTCGTATCTTGGTACGGTCATCACTGTTGGATATTTTCACTCGGTCTGTGTTTATGACCATATTGCCTTCGTGAGTCCACTCTTTGCTTGGCAAGGGCTCGCCATACACTGGTACATCAAACTCGAACACATTACCAGCTTTAATCTTAATATCTGTCATGAAGTTGCGATCTATTTTTGGTGGCATGTTTTTGGGACGAGCCAGATGTGGTTCAGTTGGATCACTGGGAGTACCAGGACCAGCCTTATTTACTGCTCTAACACGGAACTCATATTTAACGCCTTCAATCAGATCGGGAACGTGGGCATTAGTGACGTCCTCACTAATCTCAGCACACTTTTCCCAATCGGGGGAGTACTTGTCGCGCTTCTCAATGATGTAACCGGAGATAGGAGATCCACCATCACTTTCTGGTCTACTCCATTCCAAATCAACAAAGTCTTTATCAAAGTCTTTAATGATTGGAGTACCTGGCTTTGTAGGTTCGTCGTACGGATTTTTGGCCTCAATCGCTTGTGATGTCGTGAGTGGATCTGAAGTTCCTTGACGATTCTTGGCACGCACTCGAAATTTGTATTTATGACCTGGGGTCAGACCCTTTACTTTAAGGCTTGTAGTTGGTCCGTCTGTCTCCCCAGCTGGTACCCAACGACCTGTTGCTTCATCTAGTTTTTCAACGACATAGTTATCTATTGGTTGTCCACCGTCATCGTCTGGTGGATTCCAGTGCAGAGTACAAGACTCGGCATTTACATCATCAACCTTCAGCGGTCCGTTTGGCGGTGAAGGTTTGTCGATCACAGTTACTTTAACTTCGGCACTGTCTTCTCCATTTGCGTTTTCAGCATACACTGTGTAAACACCCGAATCAGATCGGGTAGCAGAAGTAACCTTTAGTTTTGTATTGTAGTCAACATTAGTAACCTTAACATTGTCCTTTGAATAAACCTCCTTTTTCTTAAGCAGCCACTTAGTCTTAGGCGCTGGCTCTCCAGATACTTTGCAGTCGAATGAGAATGCCTGTCCAGCTTTAATGCGCACTTCAATCAGGTTAGATCTATCTATAACAGGTGGCTTGTTGCGAGCCTTAGCAATTATCGGGGGAGTGGCATCAGATGGTTCTCCAGGTCCCGC
The DNA here is from genome assembly GCF_030179915.1 of Drosophila takahashii. NCBI lineage: Eukaryota > Metazoa > Arthropoda > Insecta > Diptera > Drosophilidae > Drosophila > Drosophila takahashii. The sequence goes on along the minus strand of NC_091682.1, from coordinate 2,196,318 downwards.
AGCGTTGACCGCGGAAACTCGGAACTCATAGGCTTGACCCTCGACAAGATCAGGAACAGTTGCTTTGCATTGATCAGCTGGAACCTCAAGCGTCTTTTCCCACTTACCATATTTATCTTTCTTTTCAATAATATAACCAGTAATGGGTGACCCACCGTCAGTTAGTGGTGGGGTCCACGCTAAGTCTATGTGATCCTTATCCCAATCAGTTGCTTTAAGATTTTCGGGCTTACTAGGTTCATCAAATGGATTTTTGGCAATTATTGTTTCCTCGCCAACCAAGGGCTGTGATTCACCTTCAGCATTTACAGCTGACACTCGGAACTTATATTCGTTTCCTGGCGTAAGACCTGTAACATCCACTTGAGGTTCATTTGAACGACAGGAGGGAATCCAGCATCCAGTTTCGGGATCTAGTTTATCAATTTGGAAATACTCAATTGGAGTTCCACCATCGTCACTGGGACGCTTCCATTTTAGGTGGCAACCTTCCTTGTGTACATCAGAGATTTGAAGGGGCCCGTTAGGAGGAGTGGGCTTGTCTGTGATAACCACATTCACAAGTACGCTATCTTTTCCTGAACTATTAGTGGCTGTGACCAAATATTCTCCAGAGTCACTTCGCTGCGTTGGTCGAATAACTAATTTTGTATAGTAGTCAGGAATCTCGATCGTCACATTTTTTCCTGATTGCAAGTGGTAGTTGGAGAATTTCCACTCCACTTTAGGGGCTGGCTCACCTATTATATTCGCATCTAATTTAAGAGCGGTTCCTGACGATAATGTAATATCACGAAGATTTCTACGGTCTATCTTGGGAGCAAGATACCGCGGCTTGGCTATAAAGACTTTGCTTGGATCCGAAGGCTCCGATTGGCCTCCCTTATTCAAAGCAACGACTCTGAATTGGTATTCATTTCCTTCGATAAGGCCTTGAACAGTCGCAATAGGACTTGGCGAGTCGGTTTCTAATGCTTTTTCCCAAAGAGGGCTGTACTTGTCTTTCACTTCAATTATATATCCTGTTATTGGCGATCCACCATCACTTGCCGGTTCTGGCCACGCAAGTTCTACCTTATTTGCAGTCCAGTCGGTAGGTTCTGGAATACCAGGCTTCGATGGAGCGGCTAAATAAATAATATTTTATGGTTAAAATGTACATATTTTAGAGAATAATAAATGCAGTACTCACTGAAAGGATCCTTGGCAATAATTGAGCCCAAAGTTTCCAACGGTTCCGATTCACCCTCTTTGTTTACAGCCTTTACTCGGAACTTGTACTCGTGACCTGGGACTAGGCCGTCAACGTTGTATTCTGGTACATCAGTTTTGCCCACAGGCAACCAAACACCGGTATCTGGGTCGAATTTCTCAACCAAGTAGCTTTCTATTGGTTCACCTCCATCGTCCTTAGGTTTTTTCCATTTGAGCTTACATCCATCTTTGTGGACATCTGATACCTCCAAAGGACCTTCAGGCTTACCCGGTTTAGCTGAACAAAAGATAATATTAAAATACAATTTTTATTGGTTTCTCCAACTAAAAAGTCTGCTAACTTACTAATAATATTGATTTGGAACTCTACTTGGTCCTGGCCATAGAGGTTATGCGCAGAGATTTTATAGAGTCCTGTGTCTTTTCGTTCGGGGTTTTTATTTATGTACTTGGTGTTATACGGAATACTTTCTATATGACTAACTGAAGTTGCCTGAACAGACTTATTGTTTTGGTTCCAAGTAACATCCGGTGCGGGTTCTCCACTGACATTGATGTCCAAAAATATTGGTTCTCCAGCCTTTACGTTGTAAGTTCGGATATTTTTCCGATCAATCTTGGGCGCCACTATTAAATAATATAAACATATTTTAAGATTAATTATACTCGGCTTATGGCTTCCATAATTTTAGCTGCAAGGGTCTAAAATCTTCGGCTTGCCGAAGTGGTCTTCCTTCCTGGATTTCCTATTAATGGTTTCTATTTATACCCGTTTCTCGTAGAGTAAAAGGGTATATTAGATTCGTGCAAAAGTATGTAACAGGTAGAAGGAAGCGTTTCCGACCCTATAAACTATTTATATTCTTGATCAGGATCACTAGCCGAGTCGATCTAGCCATGTGCGTCTGTCTGTCTGTCTGTATGAACGCTGAGATCTCGGAAACTATAAAAGCTAGAAGATTGACATTTTGCATGCAGATTCTAGGAGTTCCTACGCAGCGCAAGTTTCAAAAGGGTGCCACGCCCCCTCTAACGCCCACAATCAATTAAATACGATTTTAAAAATTTCAATATTTCTAAAAAGTAAAAATGCAGTTTTATTGTGTTTATGAATACCTATCGAAATGTAAAAGAAATTTTTTAAATCGGACCATTCGTTAAAAAGTCAAAGTTTTTATCTCCATCTTCTTTGCACTCCCTTTAGCTGAGTAACGGGTATCTGATAGTCGGGGCACCCGACTATAGCGTTCTCTCTTGTTTTTGTTTAACAACTATATGATGACGTCAATGGGTATATTGTATTGTATTCGTGCAAAAGTATGTAACAGGGAGAAGCAAGCGTTTCCGACCACATAAAGTATATATATGTCCATGTCCGTCTGTCTGTCTTTTCTTTTTCTTCTTCCTTCTTTAAAATGTATTAGGTTTGCCTACAATATTTTTTTATTGGCATTGAAGTGACTGTCACACGCTACATGTCGCACGCGACAGTTTTTACGTCATTTTCTTAGGTGGTTTTTCTGTAACCTTAACATCAACAAAACCGTTTAGGGTCCACTTTAAAAAATACCAAAAAATTACTTGTTTCATATAACAGGTAATGTCCTGGAAAATTATCCAAAGATACTCAAATTACTTAAGCCTAGTACTCAATTCGGCTAAGAGTTTTACTAGTCGAAAAATATGTATCTTTTAGTGTGACCGAAGTTTTCGGAGTTCATCCGCAACGATCAAATTTTTTATTCTTTGGGCCGCGCTAAATCTAGTATTTTTTTGGTATTTCCTTACTATTTCCTTAGCTCAACTGAGTACCGCGGTGGAAAAAAGTCCCTGCTAAAGGCTTTAGGTACCTATTTGCCTCTCGCTTACTCCTATGCTTAGCTAGCCGTTTTTGTCGTACTGATTACTGGGCTTTAACTTAGTTGAGGATCCATCTAACTAGAATCAGATCCCCAGAGGATTGCCCATATAGTCTTTTTATTTATTATGTGTCTTTTAAAATAACAGTTTTTAAGATTATTTTCTAAATTATTGTGATCAAAAAGAATTGTAATTCACGTGACTATCACATTAATATATAAGTTTAACTTGTAGTGCTAGGAATTTAAATAAATAAATAATAATAGTGCGTCATCCCAAAAACCTAGAGTTAGACATCAACATTTCGATATTTTTAAGACATTGATGTTTATCGGACGCATCGATGTTTTTCCGACGTCTTATAAACATCATTATAATATTCATTATACCCTTGCAGAGGGTATTATGATTTCAATCAGGAGTTTGCAACGCAGTGAAGGAGACGTTTCCGACCCCATAAAGTATATATATTCTTGATCAGCATCACTAGACGAGTCGATCTAGCCATGTCCGTCTGTCCGCCTGTCCGTCCGTCTGTCCGTCCGTTTCTACGCAACTAGTTTTCAAGCTATCGTGATAAAACTTTCCCAAAAGTCTTCTTTCTATTGCAGGTAGTATATAAGTCGGAACGAGCCGGATCGGACAACTATATCATATAGCTCTCATAGGAACAATCGGGAAAAAAAATGTAAAAAAATTATATCTTGGGTGTTTTTGAACCTATAACATCCTACTTTTGGAAATGTAATTTTTTATCCAATTCTGAATTTCGAATAAAATTTTTTCAAAATCGGACGACTATATCATATAGCTGCCATAGGAACGATCGGAAAATTAATGGGAATATAATAGGAAATAAATTATTGCTTCGTTGGTTTTTATTGTATTCTCTTCAACTCTAGGATATAACTCTTTTCAAATATTTTCGAATTTCGATTTGAATTTTATCAAAATCGAACCACTATAACATATAGCTGCCATTGAAACGAACGAAAAATTAATGAGAAATAATAGGAAAATTAACATTTTTGCGATTTGTAAATTAATAGGAATTATCTGCAAGGGTATATAAGCTTCGGCTGGCCGAAGCTAGCTTCCTTTCTTGTTTTATTTCACTTTTTTTCCTTGAAACCATTAATATTATCGATACGATATTGTAGGTATGGATTTTTTTAGTTTTACTTATTGATAGTCATGATCTCTACCAATGACCATGACTATCAATAAGTAAAACTAAAAAAATCCATACCTACAATATCGTATCGATAATATTAATGGTTTCAAGGAAAAAAAGTGAAATAAAACAAGAAAGGAAGCTAGCTTCGGCCAGCCGAAGCTTATATACCCTTGCAGATAATTCCTATTAATTTACAAATCGCAAAAATGTTAATTTTCCTATTATTTCTCATTAATTTTTCGTTCGTTTCAATGGCAGCTATATGTTATAGTGGTTCGATTTTGATAATGATAATGATGACCTTACCGAAAAGTGCAATGCTGCCAGTTTAAAAAAAAAAAACATGCGCAAGGAGTGATGCCTTATAAACACTTTAGAATCGTTTTCTTTTGCGTGCTACATTATTTTCCACGAGAGAACGTCACAGAAATCTTCGCAAACCAATATCTTCTTACGTACATCAACACACACCCCCAAATATAATATTTTACTGTTTAAACTAAGATATGTTTAGACTTACACTTTCTTGGCTTAGTAATAACAGGCTTGCTGGCATCAGAGGGTTCGCCAGGTCCAGCTGCATTAATTGCTTTGATACGGAACTCGTATTCACAATTCTCATTAAGATTTGGCACAGTAGCTTTACACTCTTCACCAAAGCCGGGAGCTGGAACTTCAGTTCCTTTTATCCATTTGTCAGTACCTTTCTCGCGCTTTTCAACTAGATATCCAGTGATTGGGGATCCACCATCGTTAATTGGTGGCCTCCAAACCAAATCCACGTGATCTTTATCCCAGTCGACTGCTTCCGGTGTACCTGGCTTTCCGGGCTCATCAAATGGATTCTTGGCTATAATAGACTGTTCTCCAGTCAATGGTTCAGATTCACCTTCAGTATTTACAGCGAGCACTCGGAACTTATATTCATGACCAGGCTCCAAGTTATTTAACTCAGCAAAGGGTTCCTTAAAGCGTCCAGATGGCACCCAACGCCCACTCTCAACATCCATTTTTTCAACAATGTAGTGCTCAATAGGCAAGCCTCCATCGTCTAGGGGAGCATTCCACTTAAGCTTGCATCCTTCTTTGTGTACATCTGTGACTCGTAGAGGTCCCTCTGGTTTCCCCGGTTTATCTAGGACAATGACTTCAAATGAAGCCTCATCGCGTCCAGATTCATTCTCGGCTTTAAGAGTATATTTCCCTGAATGGAATCGCTTAGAAATTGGCACTGCTAGTTTTGTGCGATATGACTCCATGTCAATATTGTAGTCACTATCGTCATTTTCAAGTCTGGCTTTGTTGTGCAGCCAAACTTTGGTTGCCGGAGGTTCTCCAGACACTTTAATGTCATATCGAATGTGTTGTCCAGCCTTAATGGTAATGTCCTTAATGTTGGTTCTATCAATTTTTGGTGGTGCAAATCGGTCCTTTGCTGTCATCTGATCTGATGGTTCCGAGGGCTTGCTTTTTCCTGCCTTGTTAACAGCTTTTACTCTGAATTGATATTTGTTGCCTGCGATTAAGTCATTCACGCGGGCCTTACAATCGGGAGTATTTGTTTCAAGAGCCTTTTGCCACTTTCCTGTATTGGGGTCCTTCTTTTCCACAATATAGCCAGTGATGGGTGCTCCGCCATCGTCTTCGGGAGCCCTCCACTTAAGATCACAGTGGTTCGCAGACCAATCAGTGATTTGCGGCTTTCCTGGAGTGTCGGCAGCATCGAATGGATTTTTGGCTTTTGTAGGAATATCAGTCACCAAGGGCTCCGATTCGCCTTCGGAATTGACTGCTTTTACTCTAAAAAGATATTCCTTTCCTTCCGTAAGCCCTGTAACATCGGCCTCAGGTGTCTTAGTTGTAAGAACAGGTACCCATCGACCCGTTTCCGTATCCATGCGTTCAACGACATAATGTTCGATTGGCTCTCCGCCCTCATCTTCGGGTTTTTCCCATTTAAGGTGAACACTTTCGGCTGTTACGTCGGATACAGCCAACGGACCCTTTGGCTTACTTGGCTTGCATAACACCTCCAGTTCTACTTCTACTGTGTCTGAACCAGAGTCATTTTTGGCAGTGACGATGTATACGCCACGATCAGCGCGCTTCACCTTTGGCATTATAAATGTGGTTTTATAGTCCTCGTTTTCTATTTTTAAGTTGTCTGAAGATTTGATTTCAGTTCCATTGTAGGTCCATGTTATTTTAGCTGGAGGTTCCGCTTTTACTGCAGCGTCCATGTGAAGCATTTGTCCACTTCGCATAATTTTTTTTTGCAGATTCTTTCGGTCAATATGTGGCTTTAGGAAACGAGGCTTGGCCACCACAGTTTTTGATACATCGCTAGGGTCACTGGGTCCTGCCTTATTGACGGCAACAATGCGGAACTCATACTCATGGCCTTCCTCTACGCCGGTAACGGTGCCATTAGTTTTATCTCCTGGCACTGTGGCAGCGTCTACCCATGCACGTCCAGATTTATCTCGCATTTGGATAATATATTTTTGGATTGGTGCGCCGCCATCGTTCTTTGGTGGATCCCAAGCTAAATCAACGAAATCTTTATCCCAATTAGTGGGCTCGGGTCTGCCCGGCTTGTCTGGTTCATCAAATGGATTTTTCGCAATAATTGGTTTTTCGGTTTCTAAGTCCTCAGATTCTCCTTCCTTATTTACAGCTCTTACTCTGAATTTATAGGGCTTTCCCTCATGAAGACCAATTACCTTTGCCTCAGGCTCAGTACTCTTTCCACATGGTAACCATTCCCCAGTGTGTGGATCAAGTTTTTCGATTTCATAATAGTCGATAGGTGTGCCGCCATCATCATCTGGTTTCTCCCACTTGAGTTTGCAGCTGTGTTTCGTTATATCATTGACTTGAAGAGGACCCTTAGGTTTTCCTGGCTTGCCTAAAACTGTGACTTCCAGTTCTGCTTCGTCTTCACCAACTTCGTTTGAAGCTTTGATAATGTATTTTCCGCTTTGAGATCTTTGAGCGCGCATTACAAAGAATTTCGTATTGTAGTCAACATTATCGATTTTAACACTGTCCTCGTTGCTGGTTAGGGGTAATGCATTAAAGTACCATTCCACTTTCGGAGCTGGTTCACCTTTAATGTTTATGTCCAAGCTAATTGATAAACCAGTTTTAACGATCACAGGTTTCAAGTTGGTTCGGTCAATATGAGGTTTCACTAAATGATTCGTAAACATAAAAAATATAATAGTAATATTAAAAAAAAAATGTTTCAGGCAACTTACGGAATCGAGGTTTGGCTATATGCCAATTAGTTTGCTCGGATGGGTCAGATGGACCAGCCTTGTTGACGGCACGAACCCTGAATTTGTATTGCTGTCCTTCTTCAAGCTTCTTGACAACGCCTTTACAAACTGGACTATCGGTTTCAACAGCCTTCACAAATTCACCTGAATCTTTATCCATTACTTCAATTATATAATTGGTAATAGGAGAGCCGCCATCTCGAATTGGTGGTTCCCATTTAAGTTTGACATGATGCTCATCCCAGTCTTCAAACTCGGGTAAGCCAGGGGGAGCAGACACATCGAATGGATTTTTGGCGGTAATAGCTGACTCAGTTTCTAGAGGTTCCGATTCGCCCTCCTCGTTTACAGCCTTTACTCTAAATTGGTAGCGATGATTTGGATCCAAACCCTTTATCTCAATATCTGTTTTTTCTGGATCAACCGAACCAGCCGGTACCCATTTTCCAGTGGCTGTATCCATTTTTTCTACAACATAGCCAGTAATAGGTACACCTCCATCGTCCTTCGGCTTCTTCCATTTAAGCTTGCAACCTTCCTTATGAATGTCTGAGACCTCTAACGGTCCTTCGGGCTTAGATGGCTTATCCAAAATAATGACTTCAACCACAGCTTCGTCAACGCCATTTATATTTTCAGCACGTAGCTTATACTCGCCACTTTGCTTGCGAGTCGTATCCAACAATGTGAGTTTGGTATTGTAGTCTTCGTTTTCTAGGCGGACTTGACCGGTGGGCGTAAGTTCGTTTTCTTTCAGGAACCAAGTTAAAGTAGGCGCTGGTTCTCCCTTAACATCCACATCAAACTTAACTGTTTGGCCAGCGCGAACCTTGATGGGCTTCATTTTATCTCTGTTTATAGATGGCTTAACTGAAATTAAAAATATCAATTATAGTATGAGGGTGAGGGTAAAAAGCAAAATGAACTAAGCTGGTCGACGTTTTCTAAGATAATACATCGGTGATTTGCTTTTGGCTTAACATTCATATGAACGCGGTTGAGATATTTTTAGGGTGTCAACTTTTTTTTATCCGCGAAGTGTAATATAAACAGTCTTACGATTCCTTGGCTTAGCCAAATGAGGCTCCGTTGAATCGCTTGGCTCGCTGGGGCCAGCTTTATTAACTGCCCGCACTCGAAACTGGTATACATTGCCTTCGGTGAGACCTTCAACGGTTGCTTCAGGGGCGGAAGTCTTAAAGTATAATATTTGTTTTAATAACATTTTTGAATAACGTCCTAATCGAGAACTCGTTAGAAAACTAAATACATTTTACTTACATTAGTGCTGAGTACTTCATCCCAAATAGGGGAGAACTTATCCTTCTTTTCAATTATGTAACCAGTGATCGGAGCTCCTCCATCAGACTTGGGGGTTTCCCACTTTAATTTTACCATGTGCTCGTTGTAATCCTCAATTTTAGGTGTACCTGGCTTACTAGCAGCATCATAGGGATTTTTCGCTATGATACTGCCATCGGTCTCCAGTGGCTCGGACTCGCCCTCTTCATTAATTGCCTTGACACGAAACTGATACTCATGGCCTTCTTGAAGACCCTTGACATCAAATTCGGTATCATTGCCAGAGGTTCTACCGACAGGTACCCATCGACCTTGTTTTTTATCAAACTTTTCAACCTGATAGGCCGTTATTGGTTTGCCACCATCATCTTCAGGTTTTTTCCATTTTAGCTTACAACTGTCTTTTGTAACATCTTTAACTTCCAATGGACCCCTGGGCTTGCCTGGAGGAGCTAGAATATTGACCTCAACTGTAGCTTCATCCTCGCCGTGTTCATTCACAGCCTTAATCTTGTAGATGCCAGTATGTTTACGAATTGTGTCAATAATTGAAATCTTTGTGTTGTATGGGATGTTCTTGATTTCGCTATTGCTGGGTAGTTCCTCTGGTTTGAGCTCCGTATCATTTTGATACCAAGTTATTGTAGGTGCAGGTTCACCACGAACATTAACATCGTACTTAATTGGCTTTCCCGCGCGAATCAACAACGGCTTTAAGTTTGTTCGGTCGATACGAGGTTTCACTGTGAATCAGAAAAACAAAAATAAGCGGTTTGAACATAAAAAATTTATGTTGTCCCTGCTTGGCTATCGTATGCACAAGTAGTGACGGAACCGTCCGCAAGGGGTTGAGACTTACATTTTTTGTACTTAACAATCTGAGGAACACTAGCATCTGATGGGGGAGAAAGTCCGGCTTTGTTGACTGCTATTATACGGAACTGGTATTCTCCATATTCTTGAAGACCTGCGACTGTGGCTTCCAGTTGGTCTCCCGGTATTTCTAAAGCCTTTTCCCAATCAGGCTTATTTTTATCTTTTTTCTCAATTATGTATTTTTGAATAGGGGCTCCTCCGTCATTATTGGGAGCTGTCCATTTTAAACTCACGCTTTGATTATTATAATCAGTAACTTCAGGGGTTCCCGGTTTGTTAGGCTCATCGAACGGGTCTTTTGCCACGACGCCTACCAAAGTAGTGAGTGGTTCTGATTCCCCTTCCTCGTTAACGGCAGAAACGCGGAACATGTACTCTGATCCGGGATTTAAGCCGGTTACGTCGAAACTTGGTGGTTCCTTCTCTCCAGGAGATCTTCCAACTCGAACCCATTTACCTGTGGCCGTGTCCATTTTTTCAACCACGTATTCCTTAATAGGAACTCCCCCATCATCTTCAGGTTTCTTCCATTGCAGTTTGCAGCCATTTGCAGTAACGTCGCTAACGGCAAGGGGACCTTTTGGCGAGCTAGGTTTTCCTAGAACAATTAATTCCACGGTCTCGCGGTCGATGCCGTTTCGGTTCTCGGCTTTTAAAGTGTAGAAACCACTATCTTTACGCAATGCATTTGTAATGCTAAAGTCTGTGTGATAATCTATATTTTCTATCTTTATTCGGTCCCCGTTCGTTAATGGAATATCATCCCTCCAACTCCAGTGCAGTTCTGGTATTGGTTCCCCGATTACGTCAACCGACCATTTATGAGTACGGCCACTCTTTATTGTTACTCGTTTGAAAGTAGACCGATCGATGAGCGGTTTTACTAAAAGTTGAACAAACGTCATTAATTTTAAAGTTTGTATTAACTTTCTGGACATTGTAAGTGTTTTTTTTTAATAATACATACGTAGTAAAAGCGCTGGCAGTAAAGCTGATGCGAGTTTTTTCGAAGCAATTTCCGACTATAATCGGCAGCTATTAGCGTTGGTATAAATTCAAATGATACATGCGCAGGATTATGAGAGATAATATAAATTTATAATTTGTATTAAAAGTTGCTGATTCCATACGTGACTCTTTTGGAATATTTTGAATCGTCTTATGGAAAATTAAAAGTATTGAAAGTCTAGCCAGGGCTGCCATTTCTAGCCTCTTTCATCACAGATCCATTAATAATTTTATAGATCTAGCCAGAAAAGCTCTTACACTAGACAGCATGCTTAAATGGATATTAAACCGGCTGATAATTGTGATCAGTATTAAAGTATATATTCTTAGGGGTCGCACACTATCAGTAGCTGGTATATGATAATGGCAACCTAATGTTAATTTAAAACCAATCTGTACAGCAGTTAAACCACAAAAATATGTTTTTTGGGTAAATTAAAAAATCTTTACACAAAAAACATCTATGTGAAGCATAATTTCAGATAAGATTATAAGCACGCCCCCGGGAAACCGATAGTTTCAATGAGAAAATATTGCTGTATAATCACTAGAATATATCTGAATATAAGTATTCCTAAAAGCAATATTATTTAATTAATCCCAAAAAGGTATAGCGAGATTTGTTATGTTAAGCCAAAGCAAGTCTATAGCTAAACTGAATTGGAAGTTATGAAAATACTTACGATTTTTGTGCTTGCACAGGTGATTGTCTGTGGGCTGTGAAGGTTCGGAGGGGCCTGCCTTGTTCACGGCTCTAACTCGGAACTGATACACCATTTTTTCCTTAAGGCCCTCCACCGTGCACTCGGGAGTAGGATCCTCAGTCTTCGCTACCTCACTCCAGGTGGGTGAGAATTTATCTTTGATTTCGACTACATAATGGGTTATCGGTCGTCCACCATCTGATGGCGGGCGCTTCCATTTTAATAGTACACTCTTGTTATCGTAATCATCGATAACTGGCTGGCTGGGCGGACTCGGGGGGTCATAGGGATTCTTTGCCAAGATGGAGTCGGATGTCTCGAGTGGCTCTGACTCGCCTTCTTTGTTAATGGCCTTGACGCGGAACTTGTATTTTTTATTCGGCGTCAGTCCCTTAAAATCAAATGAAGTCTCATTTGGACCCACTTCGCCAGCAGGTATCCAGCGTCCCGTCTCTTCGTCCATGCGTTCTAAAGCATAGCCAGTTATTTCACAACCACCGTCATCCTCTGGACGCTTCCACTTCATTTTAATATGGCTGGCGCGAACCTCTTCTGGTTCGAACGGTCCACCAGGAGCAAGAGGTCTGTCAAGAACCACGACTTGAGCTTCGGACTCAATTGTGCCTGAGCTGTTGGACAGCACTAATTTGTATTTGCCTGTGTCCTTGCGCACTGATTTTTTAATAGTAATTGATGAGTTCCTTTCCAACTGATCTAGGCAAATGCGCTGGTTGTCAAACTTCAGATTGTCAGTTCCCTTTACCCAAGTTGCTGTTGGCTCGGGCTCACCGTCATATTTAATATCAAATCGAACGGTTTGTCCCTTCTTAACGGTAATGTTTTTGAGGCCGTCCCCAACAAGGAAGGGCTTTACGAATCGGCATTTTGCAATAATCGATTTAGTCTTGTCGCTAGGCTCACCTGGACCTGCCTTATTAACAGCACGGACTCGGAATTCATACTGTTGGCCCTCTTTTAGCCCATCAACGGTAGCAGTTCTAGCATCACCATCAACTTCCTTGCCGGCTACCCAGTCGTTAGAGAACTTTTCTTTGTATTCTACAATATATGCAGTTATGGGATCCCCGCCATCACTATCGGGGGCTTCCCACTTGAGATCCGCATGATCCTTATCCCAATCGGTAAGATCAACTGCCTTGGGTTTTCCCGGCTCATCCCATGGATCTTTCGCGAGAATAGTATTTTTAAATGTTGCCGGATCTGAGGGGCCAATAACGTTTACAGCACGAATACGGAATCTGTACTGCTTCTTGGGGACCAAGTCGTCGATTTTTTTTCGACATGGTTCATTAGGTTGAACCTCAGCGACAGGCTCCCAGCCTTGTTTTTTGCTCAAGTCCTGCCGTTCGATCACATATTTGGTTATAGGAGTACCGCCATCGTCAGTCGGTGGCTTAAAGTTTACTACACAGGATGTCTGATAGACGTCTGTGATATCCACTTCCTGCGGGGGCTGTGGAACATCCTGACAAATAATTTGGACATCTTTCGTATCTTCACCTTGTCCATTTGAAATTTTGATTTGATAAGGACCCGATAAATCTCTAGAAGGCTTCTTTATTTTAAATGTGACTTTGTCATCGGTAACTGCAACCTCTACATCCTTAACAGGCAATGGTTTGCCGTCCTTGAATAATTTTGCCTCCACTGGTGTTTGCTTTGTACCGGAAACTAAATAAACAAATTTTAAGATTCAATTGCGTACATTGACAAAGAAACAGACAGTGATAATATAAAAATAGAAACGTGATAGTACCTTTATTCACTACCTCTACTATACACACAAAAAAATTTGCTTGGTAAAATTTACCAACAAAGATAGTTACGTACCTATTAAAATAGTAACGTGTATTTTGTATTTGCTTTGGGTGTGTGTCTTTGCTAATTGCGTGTATTTTGTTGTTGTGGAATAACTATTTTCTTAGTAGAATTGACAATTTTGCTGGTTGGGGCCTGTTTGACAATTATTACAGTTGATTTTACCAAGTATTTTTTTTGTGTAGACTTTAAAGAAATACGCTGAAATTTTCGGGTAATTGGAGAACGCTTATAATATAATTCATGTTTTTGTTGGTACCCTGCAGGAAACTGAATCAGTTTTGGACCAGTTAAATACTAGTTGGGACAGAAAGGTTAACTAGTTGAAGTTATGTCCATTCCCTTGTAACGAACTGGTCCATTTTTCATATGCTTGTCATCGGAAACAACTAGTTCATTTGTCACCAGTTTTGCACTAGTTGCTGTTAACAAATTTACAATTACAGCTGTTAAACCACACTAAAAATAAATATTTTCACGAAAAAACTAAAAATGTAAGTCTATACCATTAAGTTCTTGGATTTCACTAGTACTAAACGATGCTTGGCTTAACGCTCTCCTCATTAGTAGCTAATTAATAGGCGCGGTCCTTAGAAGAATTCTGATAATTATTATATAATCAAATACGGTAAATGATAATTAAATGAAATTAAAACAAACTTACTTTTTTTGAGGCAGGTCGCCCTCTCTAGGACTTGAACCCGGGTCCTTAAGATTTGTAGACACACTAACTGATTGAGCCATTCACGCATCACATTTTGCAATGCCCTAACAAGGTTTATGAATTTTAGTGTTCACATATATATTGCCTCGGATCGATTAAACTAAGTTTAAAATGGAACTAAATCATCACCTAGCAAACAAAAAAATAATTTACAAAGACTGGGGATTGAACCAAAAACCTATTCAGTTTAATTGGTTTTGTGTTTAATTTCCCAAGACATTTACAATCTATGCTATATTTATACCCTTGCAGGGGGTATTATGATTTTAGTCAGACTAACTAGTCTAGCAAACTAGTCTCTCAGTTTTGAAGCTATCGGGTTGAAACTTTCCCAAAAGTCTTCTTTCTATTGCAGGTAGTAAATAAGTCGGAACCAACCGGATCGGACAACTATATCCTATAGCTCATATAGGAATAATCGGAAAAAATAATGGAAACAAATTTTAGCTACGGTGTTTTTAGAAATATTACCTTCTACTTTTGCAAACTACTTTTTATATATTTCTAAATTTTGGATACAATTTTTAAAAAATCGGACGATTATATCATATAGCTGCCATAGGAACGGTCGGAAAATGAATGGGAAAATAAATTATAGCTTCATTGATTTTTATTGTATTCTCTTCTACTCTAGGATATGATTTTTTCAATATTTACTAATTTTGAATTAAATTTCACAAAAATCTGACAATTTTATTATATAGCTGCCATAGGAAGGTCAGAAAAAATAATGTCAAAATAATAGAAAATTAAAATTTTTGCGATTTATAAATTAATAGGAATGATCTGCAAGGATATATAAGCTTCGGCTGGCCGAAGCTAGCTTCTTTTCTTGCTTTGGATGATATGTGTTTCAATGGCAACTAGTTAAATTCCAGTTGTCTTTTTACTGGACTTTAACATGTATTTGTTCTACCAATTAAATATTTGTAAGGTTTTTTTTTGTCAGAAAGGTACCAGTCCAAGACAAGTTGCTTTTTTTAGTTTTGTATTATTCATTTTTTTGACTAGCAATAATTTTCTAGACCCTGTGTAGTCCAAACGTATCCAGTCAAATTCTGGTTGCTTTATATTAGTTGTATAACTAGTTGTTTTTCAGACTAGTTCGCATTTTTCCTGCAGGGAATTTACAAAAGCATGCGCGTTCTTATTTTTTTTTCCATCACTGATGTAGGAGTGAACAAAAATCTGATACAAAATTTTATATTCCCCATCAATGTTTTTTGTTACTTTTAGGGCCGGTTTCTCGAGTGCCGGCTAACATTTCTCAAACAGATAAAGTCCCTGCTAAGGCATTTTGGCTTTCTCGAGCACCAATGTGAGAGCTAACTTAGACAGGGACTCGGAGTCCCTGTTAAGCGTTTTCGGCTCGATAGAATGACAGCTGATTTCCCAAAGCCAACTATGAAGAAGAAACGAAATCACAGCTGACTTTTCCTTTGAATTATACCCAAACAGCTGATGAAATAGTCGAAGCACGCCATTTTTTACGCTTCACAGCACAATTCTGTGCGTTAACAGCACTCTGTAATTGCTTCTCGTCCAGATAAATTAAAGTAGTCGAGAAAGCGGATTTGCTTTTACGAACAGTTTATCTGGTATTTAAGTTTTTCGAACAGATAGCAATCAGGGACTTTGACAGGGACTCGAGAAACCGGCCCTTAATCATTTTTCCAAGAGGTCGTAAATCGCGCAAGACCCTTGTGCGGTTTTTTATTCTTACCTTTGAATGGTACTTCTACAAGCACAGGGGCACTGATAGGTCCGGCAAATTGATCAGGACAGTCAATGTTTGGTCTACTTTCTCCCTTGCGGATAGAAAGCTTGCATTTCGAACTAAGCTGTCCAGACTCGCAAGTTATTTCGCCCTCGTTAGACAAATCCAGGCTGTTAAATATGAGCTGATGCTTGCCGCCACCCAGGTTCTTGATCTCAATATTATCACTCGGTACAATGGGCTCCCCGTTAAATTTCCAGTCGCACGGCGCCGTTTGATCTTGAAGCTCGACGTCAAGAACCAATTTTTCTCTTTCCACGGCATCAGTGTCCTTGAGTTTTTTGTTAAATCGGTTTTGATCTATAAAATTTAAACATTAATAGTTTACGATCCGGTTGAGATGTTATTGCATGTCTTCAGCGTATTTTAAGTATGCATATAAGGACATTACTCTACGACACAGCCATAAAAAAAGGAAGAAAATAATAGATTCATTGATCTTGATCATTATCTTCAACTCTGAAAAGCTTTATAAAATTCGGTATGCCAAAGTTTCGTTCCTTTCTTAATATTATACATTTGAGCCAACATATAAATGTTCACTGAAATTTAATCGGCCAAGTAATTTACTGTTTATAAATCAAGCTTTAATAAAAATATTTAAATCTATAAAATATCAGATTGCTAGCTAAGCTATAAGATCCAAAAATTATTTTTGACTTGTTTTGGTAAAGACAATATAATAGCATTGTATTAAAACTTACAGTTAATAATTATTTCCGCTTCTGTGGTGTCGGCATTCGTTGTACATTTGAATTGGCCGGCATCCGTTACCTTACAGTCCTTAATGACTAACTTTCGCTTTCGACCGTCCTTTACTATTTGAATGCGTTTATCTGGCTTGATTTCTTCGCCGTTACGGAACCATTGCACTTCTCCCATAGCATCATCGATTTCACAGGCAAGCGTCACAGTGTCCTTCTCTATACACTGCTGAGACTTTAGAACCTTAACAAACTTGTACGGGTACTCTGTAACCTTTAGGTTGCACTCAGTCTTATCAGGTTGCTTATCCAGTTGACATCTGTACAGGCCGGCATCCTCAAGAACAGAGTCCTTGATTATAAGCTTTAGATTGCCGTTTATGTCTTTGGAGATAAGGTAGCGATGATCATCAGACTCCAGTTTTGTGTTATCCTTGAACCAATGTACATTGGCCATACTGCTGCTGACAGAGCACTCTAGAGTAGTTTCGTGCTGAGTAAATCCCTCAAGTTTCTTTTTAAGAGGTTTTGTAAACGTGTAGGTGGGATCGGCTTCTTCGACATTTAAAAATGCCGTACTTGAAACACCACCGATTTCAATGGTATACTTCCCGGTGTCCTCGGTTTTTGGTGTAGAAATAATCAACTGATAAGTATCATTTTCTTGTTTGAATTTAAATTTACTGCCAGTGAACACCTCCTATAATTGTTTATATATTAGACATTTAAAGAAGTCTATAGCAAAAACTCTTTATATTTTTCGAAGTTGAGCTAGGCTTCAGACTTATACTTACGTCCTTGCGAAACAGCCACTTTGGCTTGCAATTGGGTTTGCTGAATCTGGCTTCAAATACAACCTTTTTGTCCTTTCCCTCCTTTGCGAATTGGTCGATAAGTGGGCTGAGGAATGACTCAACCTTCTGCGCTCACACATTGTAAGTTGATGCGTTGTCAAAAATGGGTAAAGTTATACAAATTTGATATACGATTACTAATTGATCTTGGTTTTTGCCTTCTATATATATGACAAATCAAAATAATTCCCACATATATATGTATGTATTATAATTTGTGTTACAAAATCATATATATAAGAGACATATTTCGATAAGTTGGGTTATTTTTGTTTTATAATTATTAATTGATGCGAGCCCAAAAAACAAAGTAGCTTTCTTTGTAAAATATTCTTTTTTGAAATACAACAAAAAATTATTATTACATTTAAATGGCTTTACTTATAATGTAAAGTCGTATTTTTTTTCATTTGTTATTAATAGATACGTTTGGTACATTGAAAGTGTTGCTAAACAAAGTATCAGTTACATATATTTTTATGCCCTTGCGGAAGGTATTTTAAATTCAATCAGAAGTTTGCAACGCAGTGAAGGAGACATACATATCTTGTAATTTCTTGAACTTGTTAAGAGGGCATTCCAGCAAGAAGGTAAAAGGGATTTAGATATTTTATAAAAACTACTGTAAAATGAGAATACCTTACCAAAAAAACTTCTAAGTGATTACTCTAGTTTACAGAAATCATTTTATCGAGTTCAAAGTCGCCAAACAACCAAGAATTATTTTAAAAGGATGATTATTATCATTGATTTTGTTGGCTTTCAAATAGTGTTATAAATGGGACAATATCATAGAAAGGAAAAGCACGAGAGCACACAAATACAAAGCTCATTTGAATGAGACTTTGAGTTCGGAAAAACCAAAAATCTGTATTATTGCTGAGTAAGATAAAAACTGGGAAGGATAAAAACAATTATATAATTTTTAAAACTTTACACCTTTTTGAGCGGCTAAATTTTTTTTTTAACAACTAAAAAAACCTTTAAGTTACCATTTTGAGGAATCTTTTTTTATAACAACTTTGTAGAAAGAGTCATCGGCTTGATTATTTGTTTAAGTATTTGCTGATTATTTGGTTATACTTTCCTATCGTATATCGAATTTTTATTTTAAAGCTGTTTTGTCTTCGAATTATGTGAACATAGATCAGATAGATCAGACATTGACCAACTGATTGGTAATTGTTTTTATTTTTATCAAAATGTATAATTCTTTTATCACATAAAGCAACTGAGGAATCACACATTTTCACAATAAAAACAAAAGCCCCATTCGCGATAAGAACAAAATATCATTTTTAAAATTAAATTTTTCCCTCTTTTTTGTTTTTTTGTAGGAAGCGGCGTTGCATAAATTTGCTTTCATTTATGCAGGGCTTTATTTGTTCAAGCTTTTACACATTTCGGCCAAACATTAGGCTATACAGATGCGATGTTTTTAAGTGGAAAACTCATCATGGAATGACACATAGCTTAAGAAACGAATATCAAAATTCAAATAAAATAAAATAAGTTATTTCTAGTCACTTTTTAGAAAAGCTTTTTGCGGTTTAAATCAATATCAAGACCAAAAACTCGCAATAAAATAAATTGATATCCAAACCGTATATTACTCTATAAAAAATGAGCAAAAATCAATAATCGCTTTCACCACTGGAAAATAATATAAGTTATACATTCAGGGTATTAATTCGGAAATAAATATTATATATATAAATATATATGAACAGAGCGCACCTCCTCACGCCGAAACGGATGTAATGTCGGCCAATCAGGAATCAGCTCGGCTAAAGATGGTCTACGCGATCCTGGACCCTAAATTTCGGTTAATTAATCGAATAATAGTATAGTTCTCTAGGTGTATTAAAATTAAAATATTTGTATATATTTCACCTGACCTAAGGTCGTTAGCTGATTTGTTAAATTTGTTCCTCAATTCTGACGAGAATTCCAAGCGCTTAATTGGAAATAAATCCGTAAAACTTGAACTGGGGCAAACGTTAATCTGCCGCATAGATTCAGTTTAACATACTTAAAAATATATGGAATGCTAAGTTTCAGAAAGGCAGGTATTTAATAAAGAGTATAGTAACGCCCTACAGAACTGAATCAAAGTGCCAATAAATGATAGAGAATTCCACCCCATAATCAGCGAGTCTGTTAGAAGCGTACAATTTGGTTCTTACCCTTTCAACTTTTTTAAGGGCCGGTAACGGTTTTTCCGTTTCTTTAAGGTCTCCCCAATTGGGGTCCTGTTCGTCTTTGTCCCATTTTTGATAACGACGTTTTTTGAGCATGGCACGGAAGTCCATGCCACTTGAATCAGATACATAGAGCTGCATCTCGGCGGAATCCTCACCATGAATGTTCGAAACAACAATCTTGTACTTGCTCTCATCATTGGGCTTGCACTTACGCATACACAAAGTAATTGTGTTTGTCTGCCCATCTGTGAGGAACTTAAACCGACCGCCCTCAAGAATTTCACTGACTCCCTTGTAGAATTTGAATGTAGGAGCTGGACTGCCTTCGATGCCAACCGTAAGGTAAGCAGTCGAGTCTAGAAAACAAGTACAAAGCGTGCTCACGTTAACAAATACATTTTAGTTAGTCAGATTCAGATTCCTCTGAATATAATACGTAAATATCAGGGTTCGTAACACACCAATCGCAATACAAGTTAGCTCAATTCAGAAAACTAAAATTTTTTCAGTTTGAAAGCTTTTAACTTAAAGCAAATTAGATCCGGAAACTATTTCCCATTACTCCTGCAAAAATAGTTGGGATTGAAATGCTTCTTCTTGTCAAAAATGTTCAAGTTTCTTTTAGTTTTTTTTTTGCCATTTATCATTGTTTAATTCTTTTAAAGTTTCCGGTTTTGCTATAAAAAACAAGAGTGCTTTTCTCATATTTTCAATCAAAGTAATTACATTTTAATGAGTTCTAGATTTCTAGAATTTTAAATTCATCTCATTTTAACAAAAAAGGATTTTTATAGCAAACGATAGAACTTTGAAAATCAATTACAAGAAAAACCATGGCCGACCGCCAAGTTACTTTTGCACGTAAATTCTTAAGAAAACGCGGTCCATCGAGGATAATTTTTTCACGACCTTCGGGGGTGAGTCCGCTAATCTAGAGTATTACCGATACTTCCAATAGTTGATATTTACGAACCCTCGTAAATTTGTTTGTTACGTCGACATAGAATTTAATTTATTAATGAATACATACCTTCAACAGCAGAATAAGACTCTTGCACATCGACGATTGAAGGAGGACCGCCATCACCGACATCGCGTAATGGCGTGGATGGCTTGTTTATAAGATCTTCTAGATCTTGCACGCTTGGACGGCGTACATCAATGGATGGTCTCCTCCGCTATCGACCGAACACATATACATTGACACAGATGACGATTGAAACAGGGAAATATATAAACAGATAAACTAATATAAGGAATACTGATCAACAGAAATTACGAGGTTTACAATGCCTGTATAACATTCAAGATATGAAACTCTGAACTTTATAAGGCTTAAAAGAAAATCAGACTTTTTCCGATATTATTGAGGAGTGAAAGTAAAAAATTAAATCCAAATTAAATCTGTTGTTTGAGGACTCCAAGTATAAAGATCGGAAAAGGCCTGAATACTTTATATATCCGTTGTTAATGTTTATAAGATAAGAAAAAAACATATTTTATAAACGAAAATAAAAATGCATTCCGCTGACAGAGTAAGGATAGGTATACCAAACTGTCAAGTAACTAAAACTACAAACACAATCTACTTGTTGTAAAAGGTTAGACATATGTGTGAATGAATATTGTTAACAAATATAATTTACTTGTGCATTATAGTCTAGAACGACTATAATAGTGCCTTTCGAAATACACGATATGAATGTATTTATTTATTCATGGGATTTAATTAAATTCATAACACAAATTAGCTGTATTTAGTTGGCAGGACACAAATCATCAGAATTCTTATTACAATAACTAATAAAACCTAAAGTACGCTAACAATAAGTGACAAAAAAATAAGGCATGACTAATGTTTTAGATCGAAACTATCTATGTGGTTGCTAAACCATCAATTTTTATAACCATTGATAATATCGATTGTGCTTTTGAACCATTTCCGATCCTATAAAACAGTGAGATCTCGGAACCTACAAAAGCTAGAAACTGGGATTCACCGAACAGATGATAGGTGGTCTTCTTTTGTGGTTCTAACTTATTTGACGAAAATACTGGGATGCTTTGATTATTGCTTCTTAGTTGTCTTTGTAATATCAGTTGTACTTAATCAAATCGAAAAAGCATTTTTTTATGGAATGTTGGATTATTTAAAATTTTTTCCACGCCCACTCTAACGCTTACAAATTACAAATTTTTGTCAAGGGTGTCACTGACGCTATCTAATATGAAACATACATAAATGTGACAATGAAAAGTTTATAAGAATAGGACAAAGAAACATGCAATGCACAATGCACTTACAAGAAAAAATCCATTATTTTTTTCTTTGATTTGACTCCAATTCGATAGGCTTCTCGTAGAATACTGATTATTAAAATTAACATTTATGTTAGGTACTCTGGATCAAATGTATTTTAAAGCTTTTCGTACTTATATGACTTTTGTATTAATAAGCCATTCGCACGATTCATGATCGAGAAGCAAATACATACTTGGGTGGTCAAAAGTATTTTCACAAATTTTAATGTTAATTGTATTCATATTTTAAACTTATAATATAAACTTTTGGCACCTATAGAAAGAGCACTTCAATTCCGTTTAAATGACACAAAAATGTTCTTAAGCCATTAAGACCCCTTTGAGCAAGTTTTGTGAAAGTCAAATTTTCAACTTTTTTTCTGGGGCTTAAAACAAAAATGTTTTGATGCAAAATTGTTCCCCAATCAAAATTAATAATAACTGCAAAAAAACAAATTTCAAAATATTTGTCCTTGTATTTTTTATAATTTTTTGAATGGAGATATCTCAGTAAAATGTTGTATGAAAAGGAAGAAAAAGCGGCTAAAATTGTCATTTTTAGCTATTTTCAAAAAATCATAAAAAATACAAGGAAAAATATTTTGAAAATTTTTTTTTTGCAGTTATTATTAATTTTGATTTGCATCAAAACATTTTTGTTTTAAGCCCCAGAAAAAAAGTTGAAAATTTGACTTTTAAAAAAAATTTTCTAATTTTCTAACTTTTTAAAGGGTGCTTAATGGGTTAAGAACATTTTTGTATCATTTAAACGGAATTGAAGTGCTCTTTTCATAGGTGCCAAAATGTTTATATTATAAGTTCAAAATATAAGTACAGTTAACATTCAATTTTGTGAAAATACTTTTGGCTAGGGTTGTATATGGGTATGTATGTATGTATAAGTCCTGAACATGTAAAATATATTCTTAAGTTACTAAAGAAAAACCTAAGGATTGAACCCATGATAGTTTATAAAGTTGTTTAAATCTCTTAACGAGACTTATTATAAAAAAAGTCCTGAACAGAATTGAGGTCCCTATAATATATCTCATATACATTTTTTTCCTTTAATTTGCCGTTAATTATCCGTAAATTATTCGCGAAAGAAAAAAATTTTGCCGCTCAATTTTTTAAAAGTTATTGGATGGATACTTTCTCAATCTTTGACTTTTCAAACATTTTTTTCAGAATTTGTTTTCAATTATTCGTGAAAGAATTCAATTTGTTGCTCTTTTCTAAATATTTTTTTGTTAAATAATGTTATTGCTCTGCTAACTTGATATCAAGAATAATTCACGAATAATTAACGGCAAATTCTGAAAAAAAATTGTTGGAAAAGTCGAGGATTGAGAAAGTGCACTTGATATCAAGTTAGCAAAGCACTTGATACCAAGTTAGCTGATATCAAGTTAGCAGAGCATCCAAAAACTTAAAAAAAAAATTGAGCGGACGATTTTTTTCTTTCACGAATAATTTACGGATAATTAACGGCAAATTATGGGAAAAAAATTTGAAAATCAAAAGTTGCACTGCTAATTTTATGCACATTGGAAGGTGGTCCATCGAGTGAGTTGTGGATGTCGATCACGAGAGATAGAGCGTTTGAAGCTTTTAAAGAACATTAAATTTTTAAGTGCTTCGGCTTACCGACGCTAACTTCCATTCTTATTGTATTTTCTAGTAATCAGCAGATACCAACACGAAATCTTTTCTGCCAAACACTACTGTAACGAGTTTCTAAGAGTCAAGGTTCATTTTGTTTTTTTTTATAAATCGTTATTTTTTACCAAATAACTGTAATTGGAACGATCTGCTAGGAAATGCAAAGTTTGGCTCGCCGAAGCTAGCTTGTATTTTTGACGTGTAGGCAAAGCATAACGTCTCCAAGCATTCAGTAAAAATTGCATATTCGACACGAGAAATTTATGTTCCTTACCTAAGGCCTAGTACTCAGTTCGGGTAAGAGTTTGACTAGTCGAAAAATATTTTTCTTTTGTAGTGGAGCTGTGAAATATTACAAAATGTTGAGCCGACCTGGGTCGCAAGCTTTAAATTTGCTGCAACTCCTACAGGCAGTTTTCCATTGGTTTTTGGGGGTTTCATTCCACTTATAATATGTTATTGGCACACCGCTTTTGCACATACACAGCCAAAGATTAAATTTTTTATTCTTTGGGCCGCGAGTAAAGGCGTTAATTGGAGTTCATCCGCTAAATCTAGTATTTTTGTGGTATTTTCTTACTATTTCCTTAGCTCAACTGAGTACCGAGTTGGGAAAAGTCCCCGGCTAAAGGCGTTAGCTACCTTTTTGCCTCTCGCTTACTCCTATGCTCAGCTAGCAGCTTTCTTCGTACTGAGTACTAGGCTTAAATTGTCAGTTTTTCTTCTTCCGCTTATTTCATGAACGGCTCGACGTAGAGATTCTGTCTCCGAACAAGAAATACTGTGAATACTCCTTACTCCATTATGAAATTTGTGATATTGGGACTCTTACTGTAATAGGGATTCGGTTTTTTTTTTTTAAATTTAGGGGTCCCTTAAAAAAAATGTGCGGTTCCTGTTTACGGTGACCATATATGATGACATTAAGATATTGTTAAATATATACAATGTTTAAAAAATAAGTCTGGTTTATTACTAACAAAAAAAAGATCAATTTAATAAATTGTCGATTTAATATTTTGTACAACTTTTTTATAATGTGATTGAATTAAAAAATATGGGTATTTACACAGCTTTTACACCGAATGTTACATACACATGTACGTCCTAATATTTTAATATAACTTCCATTCATTTCCATAATCAATAAAAAGCAAGCGAACACATAGTAATAAGCAGAAATGATCGATAAACTCGACCACAGTATCGAGACCTGTTTCGTGTCCCCCATTTCTCCGGGTCGCTGTTGCTTTTGCTAACGTATTTAAGAGAAATAAAAAGTGGAAAAAACTTTACTTTGGTTTTGTTTTATAGATATAAGCGTAGTGTCCATAATGTGAGTTCTATTCTCGAGAAAATTGTACATTTCTAGCACGATCTGATTTCCCTGTTTTCCAAGTAGAGAAAATTGAAAATATTGCTTTCTGGTGAAAAGGTTTTTTAATAATTTGTAGGGTTATGGAAATTAAGACCAAAACTAACTGAGAAATCAGGTCGTGTAAAAGGGAAAAAGTGTGAGTCCATAGTGTAAGATTCCGTTCTAACACCGAACTGAATGTGTACATGCTGACTTAATGCTGCAACCAAGTTCATAAATGTGAAACAAAGATTTATTATAAGGACGAAATAAAGTAACAAACCAATGTTCTTCATTGGGTTTATCAACTTCTACAATAAAAAAGAGTGGGTGCAATTAGATTAGAGTTATGACGTATAATTTATACGAACTGTTCTAGGTTTTTATTAATCTTATTAAAATATGGTAGTTTAACAAATTCAAACCCCTTTAACTACTACAGGTAAATGAGTGAGGTTCTGGTATTATTGTGAAACGTGTATTTTTGAATGAGTCAATGGACCAGTTTCAGATGTATTTTTTGTACTTGTTTTTCAAATATATGCCGTTTTGTCTGGAGATGGAATGCAAATCACCAAATGTTAAAAATAGGTTCTACTAACAAAACTATTTATGCAACAACGATGTGCAGCTAACTCTCACCTGTCCTTCACCGACCTCGCCTGGCCTCAACAACTGTAATATTATTGAATCGTATTATAATGCTGAACAAGGTATTATACACTCTAGCATACATCATGAAATTATATAGACTTGTAAGTAGGTAATTCATCGATGTGTGTAGACATTGGGTTTTGTTTTTATAAGCTTTTCGGGAGAGTATAGTTTCAAAGAGGTAGTGTGTACTTTTACTTAATGTTGTTTTATTGTTTCATGTAAAATTTTCCATTTTTTTTTCATCGTTCACATACCAATAATATCTAGTATTTATTATAAATACTTTTTCATCGTTCACAAACCAATAATATCTAGTATTTATTATAAATACTTCTCGTTACATTCTACCGAACCGAAAGTGCATATAATCCCAATTCTATGTTTATTGGATATTGAACTAGATGTTGTCTGCTCAGTGGCAATAATTTATTTGAACAACAAAACCAGAGCAGCAGAAATTACCGATATAAATCAAAGCTGTACATTCTCTAGGCGGCACCGTTCAATGGAATCAGCCAGTACATAATCTACAAAAATATATTAAATATTCGTATATATACACATGTGTATATTACACCATACTTATATAAAAATCAACCAAACGAAGGGCATGGTTGAACAAAAAGGAATATGTACCCATCGGCAGGCACAGTGAGATGTCGCAATGCAATCGAATAAGTCTGGGAAATTATGTCCAAAAAAATGTTCATCAGTTTATTGCTTTGCTTATTTTTCGCTTTCGTTTGTCAACATTTTACTGTACTATAAAAATAAAAATATGCTTGGTATATCTGGGCTCTGTGGCCTATTTTTGAACCACGAGCGTGATATTTATGTTCCACTTTCTTTGTTTCTGTTTACGTATCTTAGTACGAAAACGAGGGCAAGCATGATGCGCCCAAAATAAAATTGTAAAACATATGTATGTAATAATCTTGAGTGTCCTTATAGACCCGATTACGTTGTTAAAAAATGATTCAAAAAACTGTTTATCGCTTATCGATATTGAAAAGAGGCTCCTAATGGGCTGACGGAACTTCTACTCCCTCGCTTGATAAGTGCACCAGCACAAGAAATGCACCTCATAGAAAATGTTTAAAATAAATTTAGCTGAACAACATTTGTAATTGCTTCGAAGCCACTTTTATATTGCGAGCTTGGCGAAAAGTATTGAGATTTCTTACCCGCGTGTCCATTACTTCGCCGGGACGTAGTTTCTTCTGTTTTGGGTTGTTGATTGATGAAGGATTTGCGGAGTGGGTGTACGAGTGTTGTTGTTTTATGCAAAGGGTATGCGTTGGAGTATTTAATGTTTTATTGTTGAGATTTAAAGAACATTTTTTGTAGGGTTGTTATTGAATGATGTTGTACAGATTGTTGGTTGGCGGATTGATTGTTGTTTAGTTTGAAGGGCATTTTGCATATATGGTAGGTACATAAAAGGGAACACAGTAAATACATATTTAAATTAGCTACATTGGAGTAATTTACTATTTTTTATAAATGCATACATTTAATAAGAGATTATCACAGTTAATTGACAAAGCAATTATTTAATTACATAAATGTTTGGTCCTATTAAATTTATCAAGTACAAAAAGCTACTTTAAAAGAATAATCAAGTGTACCCATTAAGCTTAAATAAACTCACTAAATTAAGTTATTTCACTTTCAGTTATTTCAAAAGTTTACATTTTACTGTTTTTCGGCTAAGTATGCAATATTTAAACTAAATGTCGTTTCTATAAAATGGAAAGCTTATGGAGAATTCTATATATAAGCATCACAAATACAAGTAGAATAAGTTTAAGATTTACCGATGTATGTATATACACGTGTAAATGCATGCATACATACATATTTAAAGTTCAATAAAATGTAACATTAAATGTTACACTTTTCTAAGATCTCTTGTTCAAATGTGATTCATAAGTTGCTAACTTTATTTCCATTTTGATTTAAGCCAGCATAAATTAAATGTACCATGATAAAAAAAATTTATTTATAGTTACCTTTCCGACCATGCTCTTTGTACCATTATTTAACGGCATGTTGCCATTTAATTAATAAATGTACACTCCAAAAAATTACCCATAAATTCATAAATTTAACATACAATTTAAATTTGTCTAATTTGCAGTAAAATTGTTACAAACTGAAAAACACATTTAAGTTAAAATAGTTTTCAGTTTCAAATAAAAAAGCTCAACAAAAAAGTTCGTAACTTTGGAACAATTTTATTTAGTGTTTCTACCTTAGAAAACTGAATGCAGGAATTCTTTATACATTGCTCTTAAAAACAAATGTATATCTAATTTCTAAATTTGTAAGGCTATTTTTTTGAGTGCAATTTATTATTCTTAAATGCTTAGGCAGCAGTCGAAGAATTAAAAAAAAAAACTTGCCAGCTTATTTGTATTGCTTACCTCATCATTGATGATCAAAGATGGTCGACGACCAGTATCGGCTGGCGGTATAAGAGAACCGCGGCGACTTGGCGGCTCCGGTGCCAGAGATGGTCGCTTTTCCCGGATCACTTCTATCTTCGGTGGGTCACCTGGAGCCGGTGGTTGCATCCTGGAAACTTTTGGCTTCTCCTCCTATTAAATATAGTTTATATACGTGTTTGTGAAATTATTAAGCATAAAAATAGCTTTACTTTGTATAACGAACTAATCTGCCGTGTAGTTATGTATGTATATAGTACGGTTTCTTGTTAATAAAGCTAGAAATAGTAGTTCCCATTATTTTTTGTAAGGGATTAAACTACTCATTTGAAATTTATTTAAATCAAAATAAATTTAAAAATATTCAGAGAAAAAGATATTACACATTTTACTATCAAATTAATTTGACTCTAAGTATACATAAAAAAAATTAATTACATATGATCGTATAAAAAACTTATCTTTGGCTATGTCTGTACATGTGTTTCTAAAATTATTTGTGGTCACTCGTATCTTAATATTACGTGTGAATGGTATATGCACTGGTTATAAAACTATGAAATAAGGTACCCACCGTTATTGTAAAATTAAAGGCTGACATTTTTATGATCAAAACCTAAAGACTGGGGATTATAATTAAATTAAAAGCCAAAAGAAGAAAAGGGCAGAGCAATCATTTCGGATGCTAATTTGATATGGATATTTGTATTAAATCAGAAAGAATATTGAAATTAATTTAAAAATTTGGAACCGCTTAGACAGAGCGACAAGAAAAGACAGACATCAAACGGTTTATGAGGAACAGTTGCATATTTTTGACAAAAGATATTTCAACACATTAAATATAAACATTTATTTATATATACATTTTTTATACACTATATATTCATATAAATATATATGAGCATATTTATAACGTATAAAATATGTGGTGCCTTTTGGTGTTTGTTTCATATTATATTTGTGTTTCGAAAACATTTATATATAAGAATTTTCATATATTCAATTTGTTGGTATATAGTACATAAATCTACGGGACAGGTTTTCATTAGAAAGTATCAAATTTAATTGCGAATTTCCATGCTTACCTTAGGTTCTTCTACAGGCAATTTTACTTCGGGATGTTTAGTGTCCGGTGTGATAATGGCTGGTGTGGGTTTTTCTGATTTGGTTTTATCAACGCTAGCAGGTTCATACTTTTCTAAAACGGGGCGCTCATAGTCCTCAAGGGTTGCTAGAGCTTCAGGCCTTTTCAGGTCCGACACTTGCGCCTTGATTGCCTTTGCAGGAGAGAACTGCTCGGTCGCATTTGCCTTCGATTGTATGGATTTTATAGAGGATTAGGAATTTTGTACGCATACATTGTACCAAATGGAAAAACATATAGTCAAGGGCAGAGAGTTAAAGTAAACAACAAAGAGACAGAGAAGAAGAGAGTGGCAGGGAAAGAGACAGACATAAAGAGAGCGATCCAGCGAATAGAAAGTAAATTTCTCAGCTAAAAATTGGGCGTAGAAGTACCCGAAGTTTAAAAGTGCTAAAGATATCGAAAACATGTAAATTGTTTAGTTAATAAGAGATAGAGATATTTTCAGATGAACCGTGGCTTGCACTAAAGTTTTCAAAGCCGTTACCTTTGTTAACTGTACAGCTTGCTGGGGCGCAGCTTGCTCTTTAGCATCCTTTATCACAGGCTTTAAAACTACCCCAAGGAATGATTCATTTTGAATTGGTTCCTTAGTCATGAGATTTCTGATTGAGGATCGACGTCGCTGCTTTATAATATCTAGTACAGATGGTTTATCGGCCTGCTAGGTGTATTTTTTTGTAAGGGGGGTTATACAATTAGTATGAATATAGGATCTATTCTTCATGTGTAGAATGCAAAAAAGTTTTTTTACAGTCCGGTCACCCGAAATAAGTCATGCACTCGGTCTGTCTTTTAACTTATACCGTTTGTGTAATTTACTTACCTCAGAAGTCTTTTTATTTCCGTTCTCAGACTTATCCTTCTAAAAGGTTCCATGAAAAAAGGTTTGGGTTGCAATGGGAAAGATAATACAACAATGTTAAAAAACAATTTAAATAAATATAAACCAATTTTTACAATAATTTGTGCAGCTTTTAGGTTTTACGTTACAAATAACGACATGTTTTCGTATGTGTGACAATTGCACATCAATTACCTCGGGCTCAATAATGACTGGTTTGAGAATAGCGCCATCTCGACTGTCATCTTCATCGGGGAGTTTACCTTTACCGATTTTCAAGCCCTTTGGTTCCTCTGCAGGCTTCTCAATAATTTCCGCCTTCTGTATATGTACACAGATACCAGACAATAAGATATAACACATTTGACAACCAAATTATACAAAACAAGAAACAACACATACTTTAGGAATTCCATTCTTCTGAGCAGGTGCCTCGGGCTCCTTCTTTCCATTATCTAAGACGGGCTTTTCCATCTTGTTTGGTATTTCAAGTTCGCGACCAAAGTCAGTTGGCGTAAAGTCTGATTTTTCATACTTTTCTAACTGTGGACGTTCGTAATCTGGAATTTCTGGCAGTTCCTCGTATTTTGGCTTTGCTTTCGGCTTAGCCTTTGTCTTTGGTTTCGCCACCTCAGGCTTTACTTCCTCTTTTACTTGAGCGATAGATGTTTTACGCAGCTTCGGCAGCTCCTCGGCAGGCTTTTGCTCCTCTATCACCTGTACCACACATTAATGAGATGGACACAATAACCAATTAACGTAATGTACGAACACATTTTAGCACACAATTTAAATAGGTGTAGGAAAAACTAACAAGTGTTAATTATAAAAAAATATCTTCGACAAAAGTTTATATAGGGGAGAGTGGGGGAATTTCGTCACAGGGGCAATTTCGTCACCTGCAATATTTCGGAATCCATAAGTCTTAAAAATATATAATTTTTTTGTTTTAGTCCTTCAAGACGGCCAGACACAACCAATGCATTTGTTTTGCACAGAAGGCCAAGATAATTAAGCTATAATATTAAATGTGTTTTAACAGTTCAAAAGCTACATTTAGTTCTCGACGAAATTTTTTCTGTATGCCACAATTCAAAAGGAATAAGATACACGATTTTTTATATAATACACAGTGCTATAATGTGCATTTCTGCGTCAGTGATTTTTAACTTCGCGCCTAATTTCGCAAGAAAAATAATTATTTCTAAAAAAGTACGGTCTGGGGAAATTTCGCCACCCTACGCTAAGGGTAAATTCGCACCTATTTTAAATACATATTTTTATATTTGACGAGCTGGCTAACGAACAGACTACCAGCAGCAGCAACAAATATAGGACGTCAACAAAAATGGTACGCTCGATCAGTGTAACATACTTACAGGCGTAAAGTTCCCTCCATTTTGCAGGTGACGAAATTTCCCCAGTTGTGTGGTGATTTTACCCCCCTATGTGGTGAGATTGCCCCAGTATATTGGTTTTACTTTTTAATTTTTTATAAGTCACCAAGTTAATTAAAAAAATAGGGGAATGTCACATTTTAAAGCTTAGTGCTAACCGCATTCAACAATAAAAATAGAAATATGATAACGTGTCTCAAGATGGACAATAAATAGCTTTGAAAAAATGCTGACGAAATTCCCCCACTCTCCCCTATATTATAAAATATATACCTACATAAAATTGATTAACCTTGAATGGTCGCCGTAATATAAAGACATCGATTCTTTCGATTTTGTAACTTGCTACTTTTTAGGGATTCGTTTAATCGCAATTTCAGCTTCGAAATCTTGTTTCCCTAAATCATAAGTACTTTTAGAATTTGAAATTGGTAGGGCTTGTGGTATTTCAATGTGGTATTAAACCAGTAAAAGGTATTCTACTGTAAAAAATATCGATATTTTACTATCAAAGACTATTTTAAACTTTTGTCAAAAAAAATCTTTTAGTTTTCATGGAAGCAATTGAAGTAAAAACATGGGACTAAAACTTTGGATTCAGATTTTAAGTTAGGCATTTGGCAGCCTATCCTTAAATTGTTAAAAAAAAATTAACGATGCCAATAAAAATATTAAAACTACTTTTACAGTAAAAAAATAAAAAGGCTTATTTTAACCTAAATGTAAAAAACCAATTTTTATAGGTTGACAAAACAACCTTAAACAATTTTTATTCATTTTTGCGAAAACGAGAGGTTGAAAGGCTGACGAGAAATGACCCAGTTATGCTTCTCATTAATTTCATTTGCCTTAATTTAAATTTACTGTACTTGATTTTAGTATCAAGTTGTTTTGCACATATTTTAATTTTAATTGCACATATTAAAATCCAAAGTCTTGGTAATTTTTTTATAGAAAGCCATGCAGTTTGATGCTTTGTTGTCCTTTTAAATTAAAGCCGCGCAGCTTATGTATATAATTTTTGTTTCTTTACTTTTAAAGTTACAAAATATTTGTTGTCTTGTGTAGATAGACTAATGAAAAAGTTTTTAGGGTTATATCAAGAAATTAAAGATATTGAAGTTTAGAAGTTATCACACAGATTAATAACAACGAAGAAATACAGTTCAGCAGTTAAAGGGCATTTGACTGATTGTTGATTATACCGCTTACCTTTGACGTTCGACGTTTTTCAGCAGGTTTTAGCTTGGGAATCTCTTCTTTTAGTGCTTGTGGATTTTTGTTAGCGTCAATTTGCTTACTATCAACCTGCTACAGGGGAAATATTTATCTTATAGGTGTATTTACTGGGATTAAAGCCATTTAATCTAAGAACTATTTTTGTTATTTATGCTCGGCTCTGACACTGGAATATCGTCGACTTCGTAGCACTTTTCGAATAATATACATAACTGTTGGTATATATTATTGGTACTCACCTCCAATGGTTTTTTGTCAACGACGGATGCTCGTCGGGACTCTGACTTAGATTCCTCAACCTTTTGGTTAAACATAAAAACAAGAAATGCACACATTTAACAATCAACGTTCGCCAGATCAGCCTATTCGTATAGGATTACTCACAGCCAAGGATGACCTTCTTGATGATACCTTCCTATCATCGACTGTGGTTTCCTCCAGAGCTTTGATTATTGATTGGCGGCGTACCTCTGTTGAGGTCTCCTCTTTGACAGACACAATACTGGCCTAAGCAACAACAAAACAGGTAACATTAAACTAACATATAAGTTCCACACATTCATATGTAAATGTCGACAGCACAATCACATAAAATGATGATACAACACTTTACAATTCCAAATTTAAAAATAAAAAAGTTTAGCTTCGAGAACTTAATGTTCAAAGTTACAAATTAAATCGAGAAAAAGAAAATATTTTGGTTCTGCGAATATAAATTATCTGTGACTTACACAAAACAGAATGGGTAAAAAAAAGATATGAGAAATTATGGATCATATTTATGTCTTTATCATGCCCTTGCAGAGGGTAATAATAAGAAAAACCATTTTTTTAAACCAGAAAACTAAAATAAATCGAAACCATATATTTCTTCGGCTTGCCAAAGCTAAATTTCTATCTTGATTTGTTATGCCTATATACTTACTTAACATAGATATATTGAACATTATTTGTAATTTAAATGTTTTTTTATTTTTTTTTCTTACCTTTCGTTCCACTTTTTTAAGCCCTATCTGTTCCGTTGACTTTTGCTGTGGATGAAATTTACAAATATTATTACAGATATGTTTGGCATTTTTATCTACATATATCTATAACTATAAGTTAGTTAGGACATGCATCGGGTATTTAGTGTGTCTGACTTGGATTTGTTTCTTGGTGTCAGGCAAAAGCCAAGACGAAGCAGAGTTGTTGGTCCGCAGAAGCACGAAATATTACCTCCTCGGGCTCGGGTTCTTGCTTATTGGCTTTAGATGGATCTGAAGTAGGTTTTTCTTTTTTCGTCTTGGCTTCTGGTTGAGCTACCTTGTCCTTCTTGTCAGTAACCTTCTGTTTTGCTGGCTCAGGCTTTGGTTCACGTTTAGGTTTCTTTGGCTCAAGAGTTTCTGGCTTTTCACTTTGATCAACAAGATTTTCTTTCACTTCAAACTTTTCATCTTTGTTGTCTTCGGTCTCTTTCTTTGCAGTTGGTTCTTCTTTCCTTTCTTCTTTCTTAATTTTTTGTTCTTCTTTCTTAAGTTCATGTTCTTCTTTCTTAAGTTCTTGTTCTTCTTTCTTAAGTTCTTGTTCCTCCTCTTTAATTTCTTGTTCTTTTTTCTTTTGCTTATCCGTTTTTATAGTAGGTTGATCGGAAGGTTTTTCTTCTTCCTCAATCTCCTGCATTTGTTGTATTGTGTTTGAAGTGTATAGTGTATTGTTATTGACCAGAATGAGAGTTCGTAAAAATTAAATAAAATAAATTAGTAAGGGGGTATAGAAAATAACACAGATAGGAAAAGTTTAGCATGAAAGTCTCATTTTCGAGTCAGGTCTGTTAAAAATGTAATCAGACTCAATTGCAATTCGCCTTAAAACCTTGAAGGCGACCTATGTACCAGTAAGAGCTTAATTAACAACGAAATTGTTGTTGTTACACAGGAAATGGAAAACAGAAAAGAGTAGTTTAGCTGGAGGATTTGATAGAAAAGTTCGAAGAATAATTAACAGTATAAAATATATATTTAAACTGTTTATAGCTATCAAAATGCCTTGACAATATACTGCAAACCTCTTCACTAGTAAACTGGCCAACAGGCTTTAATGTAACACCAAATATGTCCTTAGATGCATTTGACTGAGATATATCCAGAGGCGAATTCGTGGCACTTCTCCTTTTCAATTTCGGTATTTGATATAAAGTTACGCCCGACTGTATGGTAAAAAGAATGCGCTTTTAACGACTTGTGGGGTTAAGATTGCTTGGGTTAGTTATTAATACTTTTTTAACTTATTTGGGAATATTTTAAATACATTAGATTATGTTTAAAAAATGGATTATGTGGGACAAGAAATTTGTAACAACACATACTTTAAGACAAATGTACATTTGTTTTAAATTCTTATCGGGCTGTAAGCTGTTTAGCTTTCTACGATTTCTTATAAATGATATTAACTTTGGTTGTCAAAGATCATCTTTATTAAGTAATGACTTTTACTTGGCATTTCCCTTATGTTCGGTTTTTTCATAGTGTATGTCTACATTAGGGCGGTCCACACTTGTATGGAAATTTTTAAGGTCCAACTTTCATTGAGGTATTAAGGTATACCAAAAGAATTATTTTTTAAATCGCGTTTTAGGGTCTGCGAATTGGCTTTCAAGTTTAATCCATACGCACGGTTGCCCTTAATAAATTTTTTTTTAATTTAGGTGGCGTATTTTTCAACAATTCATTAATGTTTTGCTCTCCCTCCCAGCGGCGAACATGTGAATGGGGTCTGGAGAAAAGCAGAGCTTGTAAATAACTATCGACACTTTCAATCTGTTTGACAAATAACACTTATGTACTGATAAATTGAGGAAATTGTCAGAACGAAACAGGTTAATTTCTGTCCTTAGTTTTTTCTGACTTCACTAAACAGAAAACAGTTCGTTTTGTTTCAAATGTGTTTCTGTTCTCCAGAAACAGTTATTCTGGGACCCGAATAATAAATGTTTTTTGTTTTCATTTATGAACATTTATGAACTCTAGTTACAAGATTCGACAAAACAATTCCTAGATTGTTGTAAAAACATTAGGAATGATACTGATTTTAAACTCCTATACCGGCCAGTACATAAACGAAAATATTTCGAAATCGAGGTCTCTATCAATATCTTTTAAATATCAAAAACTTGAAATGCAAAAGCATCTAACACATGTTAACCCATATTGATATAAGGTTAATTACTTGGGCTTATTTTTTTTAATTTAAACAAACAATCATTTTTGTATCGATTCTGTGGACACATGTCTTTGCTAATTGTACTCCTGGATAAGTCCAATATTGGATAAGTATCCGGAACATAAAAAGCTGAATCAAAGATCAGAATGATGGCTTTGCTTATTGTACTCGTATAAATGCATCACTAAAGGCGTTTAATGAAATAAAATTAAAAACCGCGAATTCTTCAGAGGATGATTGCCGATCCTATTTGTACTTATATAACAGCTACTACACAAACAAATCAAAAACAAAATTTTTGGTATATAGAACACATTTTTCTCTTAGTGATTTTTGTGGATTTTTCAATAGCGATTATTTTCGGTCCCTGCTTGAAAATAACCACACAGTCAAAAAAGACACTTATTCTGAGACAGTTATAGGTTTTGATCATTAAAAACACTTATTCAGTGAGGTGAAAACAAAAGTCTTCCTTTTTTCTGTTATTGAGAGACAGAAATAAGGTTTGTGTCCGACGAAAACAGTCAACAGAAAACACTTTGAAAGAAAATATAACTGTTTTCTGTCCGAGACTGACAGCTGTTTTTCGTCAGTGAAGTTGTAGTCACAGCTCATATGACTTCGTGTTTGTTCGTTAACGATTTCATTTCGTCAAAAATCACAAACATACCTATAACTTATTTTCTATGTGTTTGCATTACAAGCTTAGAAAAGTATAATGAATTCGTAATGAAGACCCGAAAGTGATTCGGCCCTAGCATACTTTTCCCATTATTAGGATTTAATTTTTTGGACCGCCCTAGTGTACATACGCAATTATTAGTCGTTCGAAATTATCAATCTTATCAACTATTGGACCTGATCAATAATATCAAAAACGATACCAAATTAGGGATAACGACATATCTCCGCCGTCATATCTCCGCCCAGTGCATTTCGTCGGCGGAGATAAGTATGTCGCGCGGAGATATGACGCTATGACCCACATTTTAAGTAAGCACGTTTGTAAACACTGTTCTTAATGTCGTAGTACATTGTGTGCGTAGGACTGTTGGAATTTATGACTTGATTAATATATTGTTTTAATAGCAACGGAATTTTTGACGGTTAAAGCAGTAGCAATTGCCGATTTAAACCATCAATATAATTGGCAAAACTCCGATCAACTTACTAACCGTTGACTCTAAAATTGAAGACGACCGCTGCTTTCTACTCTGTGAAAACTCCTCAAGAACCTCTGTGCCTATTGATTCATCTCTAATCATGACACTCACAGTGTTTTGTTGAGTGCTCAATTTCTGATTGATAGAATGCTGTTCCATCTTAACTACGACCTGGCTTTCATTGCTTTGAAATTGCTGAGCAGTTACGGATTCTAAGATCTGTGTGTCCTTTTCACTTTCCGATATTGTTGTATTTTTATTTACCTTTTGTTCTTTTTCTTTTTCAGCCTTAGACTTATCCTTTTCTTTGGGCTGTTCCTCCTTCTTCTTGGTAGCCTTCTCCACTGTAATTTTGCACGACGATTCGTCCTTGCCGACTTCGTTGGTCACAATGACCTTATAGTTCGAAGTATGTTCCGTCCTTGCAGAGCTGAAAGTTAGTCGCGCCGTTGATCCATCGAACGTGGTGGTGATATCTTTGGTTTCGCGTATTAGAGTGCTACCCTTGTACCACTCAATTTTGCACTTGCGATCGGACTGGGCGAGGCTGATCAAAAGCTCGAAGGTCTTCGATTCGATGACCTTCTGGTCAACGAGCTTTCTGGAGATTTCTGGCTTGCTGGGCTTGCGTTCCTCCTCGGGTATGTCAACAAGATTGACAACTTGAGACACAGCCTCTCCTTTTTCGTTACTGGCCACCAACTTGTAGGCGCCCTTATCACTCTCCTCTACATCGTTTATCTCTAGTTTGACAGCGAACTCTCCGTCCTTAGTCTGCTCCACCAAGTAAACGTGTCTCTTGCTCTCTTGAACAGTGTTCGTTTCCTTGTACCAAGTACACTTGGGTTCGAACTTAGATGCTACTGTGCACTCGATGACTACAGTTCGTTTTTTGATAATCTTAATAATCTTAGGTTTGTCTTTAATAACAGGAACAACTGGAGAAAAAATAGAAATTTTAAAATGTAGTAATGATTATCGTAGACAGAAAAAAAGGTTTTAAAAGAATAGCTTGCCACTAGAATTACATATCGCCTTATAAGTATCGCATGTAATTATACCCGTTATTCGCCCACTAACGATTTTAAAATGTGTCTGGCGACCACACCCTTAAAGATTTCCGAGATAAGTATAAATGCAATTCTGTTGTGTATATTTATACTTAAATACGAAATTTAGAAGACATTTTTCAAATCGGACCATTCATTAAAAAGTTATACGGAATCAAAAAAATTGTATATATCCCAGGGCTGTGAACCACTCCGGAGCTGAACCATTCCGAACCGGAGTGCTTCACTTTTTTTAGAAAACGAACCGAACCGTAAACCGGAGCGCCGAATTTTTTTATAATTGAACCGGAACCGGAACCGAAACGGAACTTTTTTTTTTGATATTCGGTTCGGTTCACGAAAAATGTATTTTGTGTGTTCGTGTTTTTTGTTCAACAGTGTGGGGGGTTTTTTGATCATATTAACATAGAGTTTATTTACTAAGGGAAATAAAAATGCGCCAATTTTTGTGGCTATGCAATGACTGCATCTAACTCAAACAATCTAATAATATATAACTTTCATCTTCCAAAACTTTTCGCAGTAGGCCCACATTAAAATTACATGATTAAAGCAAAGAGTATACTTATTTTTTGAACCCTGGTTCGAACCTGAACCCTGCTCCGGCTCATCATTGAACCGGTTCGCAAACCGGAACATTATCTGTCGATTAGGTTTGAACCCCGAACCGAACCCATGCAAAAATAATATGGGTTCACAGCCCTGATATATCCATCTCCCTCGCACTCCCTTTAGCCGAGGGACAGGTATTAGATAGTCGGGACACCAACCCGACTATAGCGTTCTCTCTTGTTTTTTGATAGTTTTTTTCTTATGCAAAAGCTATTGTTTTTGGGCTGGCCCAGGAATACGTACTCTCTATATTAAGTGTAAGATTCGCATTGAGCTCGCCCAGCGTGTTCTTGATGTTGCACTTGTAAAGGCCAGAGTCCGCTAGTTGCGGATCTAACAACTCCAGCTTTATGTAGTATTGGTCACCACGTTGTTCAATAAACGTCTTAATTTTGTTGCTTTCTTTGACGACTTCTCCGTTGCGGAACCAAATTACATCTGGTTTTGGATCTGCCTTAACCTTGCACTCCATTATAACCAACTTGCCATTGTTTTCAGACACAATGCGGGGCTTTTCTATGAACGTTGGCCCCTCACCCTCCGGCTCTGGCTCGGCTTCAATGTTAAGGTTAAGGTTGGCGTTTGATTCGCCGTATTCGTTTTTGACATTGCACCTGTAGGTCCCACCATCGGTTGCTCCAGGGTCCTTTAAAAAATAAATGGATTTGTAAGTTTTTGCCATCAGGTAATCTTTCCAGATACTCCACCTTTATTTCCAATGTCAGCTCGTAAGTGTCCTCTGCAATAACTGTTGTGTTTATTTTGATCTTCTTACTCTTCTCCACCATCTCTTGACCTCTGAACCAAGTTACGGTTGGCTCTGGCTTGGCCTTGCACTTGCACTTCATTGTGATGAGAGTGCCAGACTCATTGGGGATTATTCTCGGTTTTTCAATAAATGATGGCGCAAATCCGTTGGCGTCGCTCGCACCTGTATTATTGGAAACAATTAAGATTATAATAAACTTTTTCAGCAGTGGAATGCAACAAACACAAAATGTCGAAGCAAGTATTTTAGTTTTATGCTCAGATTGGCCGCAAAGGCGGACAAAAAAGTCTTGTGTTCAATCACGGCATTGAAGAAGCTAGGTTTTCTTACAGCACGTTCTCTCTAAGTACACAAAAAAGGTCATGTCCGATATTAAAACGTCATGTTACGTTTCTGCCTCTTTAAGCAAAGCCAAATAACAAAATTACATAAAACTATATAAAACGGATAAGGAACTAATCACTTGTTTAAGCCAAAGCTAATAACGATTTGAAAACCGAAAGCAAGTAACTGAATCTGAATAATATTATATATTAAATGTAGTGGGCATATCCGTCAATTATTCCTGATATTTATTTATGAACTGGGTGATAAATGAACGAATTTGTAAGTCCTAATTTGTATCAACAAAATTTTAAGTTGCTATGAATGTAATAATACATTTGTATAATACTACTTTACTTATTTAGGCTAGTTAAGAAAATATTTTATAAAATATATTG
The DNA here is from genome assembly GCF_030179915.1 of Drosophila takahashii. Taxonomy (NCBI): domain Eukaryota; kingdom Metazoa; phylum Arthropoda; class Insecta; order Diptera; family Drosophilidae; genus Drosophila; species Drosophila takahashii. Next base: position 2,156,205 of record NC_091682.1, on the reverse strand, counting down.
GTAGGTTTAATTTATGAAATATTGGTAATGATAAAATGAATTCCATATCCGGACTGTCTATTTAACGGCTTTTTACACCTATAACCGTACTATACATATGTATGCACTCTTTGCTGAGTATAAGCACAAGCGTTCATACTTCTTAAACTCCCACGGAAAAAAACGAAAACTCTCATCATGCTTACATTTTTATAATACGATTATACAAATCACGCTATGGAAAGAAAAGGAAGTTTGGTACCTTGAAAGTTAAGCGCAATGTTTGCATTACTTTCGCCATACATATTAATTGCGTTGCAGCGATAGTTGCCGCCATCCTCTTTTGTGGGATTTTGGATTTCCAGAGTCAGAATGTAGCTGTCTTTGGTTATTGCCTTGCGGGTCATTTTCGTTCTTGGATTGTCAGAGATTTCCTTATCTGAGCAATACCATACAATGTCCGGGACCGGATGCGCTTCCAATACGCATTCCATGATGAGTAAGTCCTCTTCTTGGCGGATCGTTGGTTTTTTTGGAAAGCGTGGTGACTTTCCATCTGGAATTCTGTATTGAGTTGGAAGGAGTATAACTTTCGGTATTTTGTATTATCTTTAAATGCGTTTTGGTTGTCTTACTTCTTCGATCCGCTTTCGAAATTAAGATTAATGGTGGCGACGCCTGAACCGTGCTTGTTCTTCGCTTGCGCGCGATATTCACCCTGGTCAGTGGAGACCACACTGCTAATCTCGAGACACGCCATGTGATAAAGTTTCTGATCCATTGTCAGTGACATTTTGTAGCGTTTGGATTCGCTTAGTATAGTCTCGCCATGGGACCTTTGTGCACATGAAGAAAAGTTTTTGATTGAAACGTGAAGTGAACTGGGTTTTAGTTGAATCTGATTATCTGTTGAGACACAACAGCTTGTATAAAACAGATATCACTTATATGGGGCTCTCATGCTACCGGACACTTCCGATTACACTTGCATCTCTTTGCTTAATCTGTTTAGTTTGGTTAACCGGTTAACTTTACTTATCACTGAGAATTTTCTTATGTTCAAGATATATGTTGATAATTTTATTTTCGTACCATGTGACTGTGGGCGTGGGATCTCCGACGCATCTACATTCGAACGTTACATTTCCGCCATCTTCGCTTTGACGAATTACTGGTCGTTCAGTAAATGTCGGCTTAATGCCTTCTGCACTTTCTGGCACGGGGGCTTCGTCGCCTATGGAGTTGAAATATCCATGTAACACAATTTGCAAATGACAAGGTCAGTTTCAATACACGGGACAATGTGTTTAAATACATATATGCAAACAAGTTTTAAGGTTATGTTTAAAATATATGTCTTTAACTTTATTTAACGATTTTTATTTGATCACCGACTGCATCAAACAACAAATGTAAAGTTTTGACTGGCACGAAAAAGAACCTTGACAATTCGTTTGATGGTTTGCGATCGGGAGTCAAACAAAGCCCTTTAATATAACACTAAAACTACTCTTTTCTTAAAAATAACCGAAATTGAAATATGTATTTGGCTAACAATCGCAGATAAAAATAAATTACACAATATATCAAAATCTCAAAGTTTGTAGCAAATGAAGCGTTATTGTCCATACTAAATAAAGTTATTTTTGCGGTTAAGTAGCAAAAACAAAATTTTAAATACTGATGGTTAATGAAAATCAAGTGCAACAACGAAATGTCATGTATACTTTTAGGACTTTATGTGACTTACTATCGAAATTTAGGCTTATTGTGGCGTTGCTTTCGCCCAATTCGTTCTTTGCATTCACTTTGTATTTTCCAGCATCCTCAACTGTAACATTTAGTATCTCAAGTGTTGCAAAATATGAATGGACGTCTTTATCAACAGTGAGCTGAAAAAAAGATATTATTATTTACACTCCTCGGGAAGCCGAAATAAATTACTTTTGAATGGTAGTTATAAGCAAATAGCGATAAAAGAAGGTGTTTAAGTTCTCATACAAAGTTTAGCATCTTCTCGAAAAATTTAGAAGAAAATGTAGTCAAAACAAAACCACTTGATTTTGATTTTATATTTCTCCAGTCGAAATCTTACTTGCTTTAAGATTGATCCATAGCTAAATAATTTAAACTAAAACAGCTGTTATATAGAAAAATTTGAAAGATTTACAAAGAAGTTTGGAACCTTTGTAAAAAAAATAGTAAGGAATTCTTGTTTTGGAACGGAATTGAATAGTAGCCTTCAAAAGGATCCCTGTTTATAAAGAAAATAAATTATCTTTCCAGACTTTTGTAAATTTAAAATAACTAATGCGTTAGTTAGTGATTTACAGCTTTAAAAATTATTTACATATATACCTTATGGCGAGCTGATTCTTTAACAGTAGCTCCGTTGTGGAACCAAATAATGGTGGGTATAGGATCAGCGTTAACACGGCACTCAAATAATAATCGTTTTCCATCTTCTTCCTGTCGTATGGCGGGTTTTTTCGCGAATGTCGGCGCGAAACCGTCGATTTGTCTGCAACGTATGCGTATATCAAGTTACGGTCATTTGTTTTTATTAACCAATAAACATTTGGTAAATTAGGTGAGGTGAGTTAAGCATTGCTATATATAGCTGATCAAATTAGTACCATTATGTAACATTAACTTAGGCAAAAATTTTATTGTATTAAATATATTATTTATTTATTGTAGAGGTTGGGTCAAGAAGAACAGTTTGGTTAGACATAGCAGCTATAAATAAAGGGCCATCGGAATGAGACTGCTATCATCGAAAAGGCTGTTCTTTTGGATATAGCCTTCGAGGAACGTTGCAAAATGTCAACATACTTTTTAAACTAGTCTATCCCCAATTCTGGGGTAAAAACAGTACGAAACTTACTTTCGCTGTTAACAGTATAAGGTAAAAGAGATAATTTTCATAAAATTTTATTAAACTTTTGTTGTTGTTTTTTTTTTAACCTTTATTTGCTATTTAAAATGCAGTTATAGCTCTTTGGCGCGGAGGTCCACATTTTTGTAAGTTTATTATTTTTGTTCCATGACTTCTACAATTCCATTATTCCCTAAAAATTTCGCGCTGACAAATTTTTGTTTTGTCTTGGACCATTTTGTCCAGTTTGACTGCAATCTGGCTCATCAAGCTCTCGCTTACAGATTCGACCATAAGCGCAACCAATACTGCGACTATGAACAAAAGTTTTTCCAACCTATAAAAAATAAAAAAGGGACCATGTTTTATCATATAGTACCCTCAACTATTTTTACTTTAAATTGGCTATGACCTTTTATAGCCATATAAATTGCTGGCCGAAGTAAGCTTCTTTTCTTATATGTTTTAATACATGCTGTTTTTTGCTTTATCACTTGAATCTTTTGAACTACGTTAGGATTACACGAATAAGCTTAAAAAAGTAAAGATTCCTATACACGTCACTCGTAGAGTATATCGGTATATTACCCACTGAAACAGGTAAAATAAAGTATATGTATTCTTGATTTGAATCACTAGCCGAGTCGATACATATGTCCGTCTGCCTATCTGCCCGTGAGGCCCAAAATTTCAAATATTATTTTCTGTGTAAATGGTATATAATTTAAGTTGTTAAAAGCTATGGGCGCGCCAACCCTTATCCAAATCGGAACATTCATTAAAAAATTATAACCACGTAATGCGATTAGATGAGTAACTGAACAAGAGTTAAGCATTAACATTGCCAAGATGGTTTATCAACATTTATGTATATGTTAAACAGGATTGTAAGTATGTATTTTAGCTGCGCACATTTAACAGTAGGGTCTGTCCATATATTACGTAATCACCTAGGGGGGGGGGGGGGTAGGTGGTCAACCAAATGATTACTCTAGTGCAAAAAAATTTTTTTTTGTATGAAGAAATGATTACGTGGGGGGGGGGGAAGGGGGTTAAAAATCACCAAAATTGTGATTACGTAATATATGGACAGCCCCCTACATGTGATTAAAGTTTACTTACCCTTCGTTTTCAAGAACTGAAAACTTACCATCTGTTTTGAATTTCAAACCCCAATTAGTAAATTGAGTGGTATAGAAAGAAAAATTAAAGCATTTGTAAAAGGGTAAAGCCATTTTCTAGATGATCATGCGGTTCTTCTTAAAATGTTAAGGTACTCTAAGCTCAAAAACAGGCTTATAGCGTTAATTTAAGGCATAAAAAATCAATAAAATGTAAAAAATGGTTTATTTTTGCTGAAAGGTAAAGCATCAAAAGTAGCTTACTTTTCTTTTGGTTCGTCAGCAGCTAGATATTTAATACAACGGTAGAGTAAAAATTCGTTATTAAATTGGTTGCCGTAAAATTTGTAAAATAAATATTTTTAAGATTTATTTTTAAAATCTTTTTATTTGAATGGAATCTCTTCGACAAAAAAAACAATAAGATAATATTGTAACAATAAATGATGTTAGCTAGACGGTACCCTTGCATAAAGAACAAAAGAAAATAGGCTTCGGAAATCCGAAGTTTATATATCCTTGCAACTGTCATTTAGTTTAAATCATATCATTATCGTCTTCATTATGAACAGAAATCAGACTTACACGGCAAAACATTACCTGGATGAATTCTTAAGGAGTATGTTCACAAAAATAATTCCCTACGTAAGGATTCTTAGGAATAGGTCCTCAAAGATGGAACATTTTGTTTATATTTCTTTGTTTCATTAATTTGTAGGATATATGAGACACGAAAATGTTTTTTGAAAAAGTTGCATGGTTATTGTTTCAAATAGATTTTTTCCACTCTTATCAAATTTTGTAAAAAAACGTGAAATTGACATTAACAAAATTTAAAAAATAATCACAGTAATTTGACAGCCAGACTTTTTACGAAACTACCCTTTTTGTGTAAGTTGGAACACTTTGAGCGTCTAAGTTCAAACACACAGTTTCAATACAAAAAGGTCTCAGCCCGACATAGGTCGCCCTATGGTTTTATTTATTAATTGTTCTAAGTTCTTTAAAAATGGACGGGAAACAAGATACACGGCCCTGTTCTAGTTTTCACTTCGAATTTTCCAGACCTGTTCCAAGACTCACTTCCGAAGGAACAGCACGGATTCAAATATCCCTCATTGTTACTCTGTTAACTTCCGCAAAATTCACACGGAAACTTTCCGCCAAGCATTTGACAGACGGACCTAAATCCGCCAGCATTTAATCAAATTCACTTCCGAGTGAAAACTGGAACAGCCCGGATAAAGAAGTTAAATTTATTAATATATTATTACTTAATTATTATTTACTTTTGCTGTGTTTCTTTTTAGCTTTTAAAAGTGTTCAAACTTTTAGATCTCTTTTTAAAAATTTAGTTTTTGGCACATGAGGTTTCATGTCCAAATACCAAAATTAAAAATAAAAGTTGTCCCAACCCATAGACCTCTCTCCCCTCTATATGTACAATGTACATTATGCAGGGTCTAATATAAATATATCACTGCTGTGGACCTTCTGACCTAAGTTATAATGAAACTATATTATAAGTTGACCGACCGTTTTTAAACTGACGGATACACTAAGACGATTTTCGGACTAAAAATATAATTTTCTTTAAAAGGGAACAATTTAAATTGAATAATAAAAATGATTGGTTCCTGTTCAACTGGCAATCTTATTTAGATAGTTTACTTACGTGTGAAATTTAAATTAATAGACGCAGAGACTTCTCCCGACTTGTTCTTGGCTTTTACTTTGTATAGTCCGGCATCCGTTTCAACTACATCGTCAAGCTCTAATACTACCGTATATTTATTATCTCCAACGGGTTGAATTTTGAATTTGGTTCGGCCATCTTCTACTAGTTTATTGTCACTTCGAAACCATTCAATGTCCGGTTTCGGGGATGACAATAACTGGCACTCAAATATCAATCGATTGCCATCATCTTCTTGATGCAGTTGTGGCTTTTTAACAAAGCTGGGAGCGAAATCTTCAGCCACCCCCATGCTGAGGGCTTTCCTTAAGCTTCGTCTTCAACGGCTGTGGCTCTATGGCTCTGAAAACAATTTAATTTTTAAATATTAAAACAATGGGGGTTTTCATTTCAATGTGTGAGTGTGTGCCGAAAGCTGTTCTACACTATTACATACGTGTATTACAATTTTGTAACATAGCGACATCTAACAATGGTACTTGAAAATTAGTGTATTTATTATATATAATTTTGTACCCTATAAAAAACCATTTTTTTCGCACTGCTGGTTAAATCTATTTGTATTTATACCCGGTACTCGTAGAGTAAAAGAGTATATTGTATTCGCGCAAAAGTATGTAACAGGTACAAAAGCGTTTTCGACTATAACTATAAACTATAACTATAAAAGCTGGAAGGGTGGTATTGATAATGTAGATTATTGGGCTTCCTACGCAGCGTAAGTTTGATTCATCACAGATTACCCTGCAAACGTATTCAAGGTTTGTTTTGATGTTAAAGTTTTTTAAAAGATACACTCTTTATCTGTCAAACCCCATACTTGGAATAATTTTAGGATTTTTTTAAGGGAGAAATAAATTCTAGAAAACATAGTCAAAAACATAAAAGCATACAGCTGCGGTCAAAATAGTATTAGTTTTCCCGCCCTGTGTTTTTAAAACCTTCCAATCACGATTCTGATTGTCTGACCGTTCGTATGAACGATGAAATCTCGGAGACTACACATACAAAAAACTTGGTAAAATCAACTGAAATAGTTGTCAAACATGCCCATCCGTACAAATTGTCAATTCTACTAAGTAAATTGTTACTCTTACGTAATTCCTAAACGTAAGGGTTACTATAAAAAATAGTTTTGCAACTGTAAAAAAAGGGTAGAATGTGCCCGAACCATAAATTGTAGTTAACTTACTATTTTTATAGTAAATATAAATTAAATTATTTATAGTTATTTTACAGTAATTTATAAGTACTATTAAGAAGGTAGTTGTCCAATTACCTTTTCCAAAAGTGACTTTATCCTACATCTTATAAAAGTGCGGGTTGCACTTGACTTCCAGCTAGTGTGGAAGTATATTAAAGACTTAAGACAGAAAATAAGTATTAATGACTCAGAATCTGACTTGGGCTTGGTTCATAGTTAAACAACTATTTAAAATAGTTTCAAGGTACAACAACAAAATACACACATCCCGTAAGAGTAACTATTTTAATAGTAGTTTAACTGCGTACTATTACGCAAAGCAAAAACAAATACACGGACGACTATTTTTACTGTTAAAGTACTATTTTTTAGAGTTAGTCAACTATCTTCATTGGTCAATTTTACCAAGCAAATTTTTTTGTGTGTCATATAAAAACTAGAACGTTCTAGGCCCCAACAGTTTTCATGATTAAACTGTACCTTTAACTTAAATGCATTTATTTCAATCAATGTACATGTACCTATAATAAAGTTTTGCACGCCTACTTCTTATGTTCATTAAATTTAGTCAGTAACGTCACTATCTGCAGGGCCGATATTTATAAAGCCGATTTCGGCCATTGCCGAAAAAATTTTACTGGTCAGATCTGCATTAAATGTTCTTGATGAGAAAATGGCTCTGTTTGTATATATACAAAAAGCCAATCTATGTATAATATTACAATCTTATGAGTAAGGAGCTAGCTTTCTAAGCAGGGGTGTGTCGCCAATGATGTCATAGTATGTAAACAAGGTGCTGATGGTCTAGGTCCTAGCCACTTATTATTACTAAATGTAAGATCTTTCTTATAAATATATTATAATGTATTTTAGCTGAGGTCGGCTTATTTGCATAATGTTTAAAGTAATTGATATACATAAATACACTATTTAAAAGTGTAATTATAAGCATTAATCGAACCGCAATGACAAAGAGTGATATATGTACATGTATTTAGGTATTTTGAGTTGCACACGACCCACCACGTTTTGGAAAACGGAAATTCGATCGCTTTTCCCTCATTCAGCATAAATGTTGTTAATGGAAAACATTTTACTGAATAAACGAATATTCATGTATTGCATGTTTATTTTTAGTCGTTCGCAGTCACCGGCTGTGAAATAAACCTGTACATACACAACTCACACGAATCTATCTTTATTTATTCATACATAGATACATGGCTATATATAAACATCCGCATACATATTAAGTACATAATCGAAGATTTATACAAAACGAAAAGGCATAGGGGTGCAGGAAATGATCAGTTTTAAATTGTTTTAAGTTTACCCTTGCACATAATATAAATGCATAATACGTATACATATGCATTGAATTTATACAACATTTTGTTTCAACCTATGTCACCTATTAAAAAATATATTTTGGCCTCAAAGATTAAATTAGATGTTGTATTTTTAACGAACACATTCACATTTGCAGAGCCATATACTGTTTCGAATTTTTCATCACAGTTTTTGGGATTTTTCATGGTCTATTTTTATAAACAACAACGTGTTACACAACGCCATGAATAGATCAAAGATTTCTGTATAGCATGAAACACATTCACTTTCCGTACATATGTACATTATTTTAATCATAATAGCACTTATGATTAATTTTTTAATTTTTTGGATTGCAACAATTCCTTAATTCGTATATATCGTAGTTTTAGTTTCACTTCACATTAAAAAGAATTAGAAAATTCTGACACAGTAGTGACCTAATAAACATAAATGGAAAATTTTAAAACCGATTATCCGGATCCATACACATTCCTTGTGCATACAGTTAGAATGAGCAATCGCTCTTAAAATAATTTTACGTTTCCCGACGTAACTGTATATAAAAGACTCAAACTTCTATATAATTCTGCACCAAATGTCGAAATTGATTAAAAGTTGTAAGTAAACGTCCATAGTAATTTTTATTCTACGCATATATAGTATATTTCTCTCGGTTGGTACGTACAACTAGGCTACAGGTAACACAGAACGAGCACAGCACGAAATTATACTTTCTGCGAAAACGAAGCGAACTCCACGAGCTTTTGTCTATTACTGGCAGGTCCGAAGAATTGGTACTCTCGATCAGCAAGGCATCTGCGCTGCTACAAGAAGACAACAGGCTGTGCATGCAACAGCGCAGGCGCGATTTGCTTCCGACACTAATACATAATATCTACATATAAGTGCATATACCTTTGGACATACATATGTGCGTACGTGTACACCTAGTATTGGTAAGGTTCTGTGGGCATTCCAGGTTCGTGTAATACATTTAAAGCCTTTTTCACAACCTATCGAGCTAGGCCCGAATACCCAATGTCATATTTACTTTTGTCATTTTTGTACGTTTCTGTTTGGGAAGAATTATTCTATACTCTATTCTTTTAGCTATGTTAATGTTTTAGGGTAATTCGTCGGCTAACAAAATCAGACAGACAACCAAAAGACCAGCTCCAAATCGAATACCCGGTACACTCAGAAAAAGACTTTTGGGAAAGTTTATTTGAGATTCAAAAATATCGTAATTACCCTGTTATAAATGTTACACTACTTAGTGTAATTTGTATTCCCACTAGGTAAAAATGTAATACTGTGTTGCCTTACTGTAGAATGCATGTTAAGCATGTTAGTTAGTGCTCCTGAGTAAAAATCCCATACAAACTTATGTCCCATCACCTACAGGTTCCACGATATAGCTAAGAATACAAAATACCGATGTTATCCGACATTTCATATTATGTGGCCCATATATTTCGACTTACCTTAATTATTTTCGCTGAAATCTTCTCTCAATACATTACGGCATTCATTCATGTCTTTGGAATTTGACGCCAAAGTTGAAAATCCGAAAATTTTACAGATTTTTCTGATGGAAAAACAATTCTGAGAATTAAATCATAAATGGACATAATTAATTATTAATTATTCTAATTTCGATTTAAAGCGTTTTCATGGGGATATTTTATTGGATTTCTTGTACAAATAAAACGTTTTTTTTTTATTTTATTATCTACTCCTAAATACTGTCAAATTTTAAATAAGTCATGGCAAATTCTAGAATGAATAAATGAACTACTTTTACAGAACATACACTGCACACTGGGCCAGAAAGATAATTTTTTGGCCAAAAATCTGTAATTTCTTTTCTAGGATAGTTAGAAACATGAAGTTTTTTGCGTTTTTTTCTTAAAATATTGAACTTTTCAACGAAATAAAATATATAGATAAACCAAAGTCGGAAAATTTTTCGTACATTTCGGTTTATTATTTTTAAAAAAATAACTAGAAGGCGCACTGAATCCATTTTCATTAACAATAAAGATAAAACAAACTAAAAAAAATTAACATTACTAAAAAATATTATGTCGTTTAAGATTTATGAACCGCTAAAAACTGCAACTTTCAACGTTTATCAAACAATCGATTTAAGGGGTTATATACAGTTGTACCGACCAAAAAAATTAAATTTTAGCGATTTTTTTTTGACACCAAAAAAAATACTTTTTAAAAATGTTTTGCCGGCGATGTTTAGTAGGGGAGAGTGGGGGAATTTCGTCACAGGGGCAATTTCGTCACCTGCAATATCTCGGAATCCATAAGTCTTAAAAATATATAATTTTTTTGTTTTAGTCCTTCAAGACGGCCAGACACAACCAATGCATTTGTTTTGCACAGAAGGCCAAGATAATTAAGCTATAATATTAAATGTGTTTTTACAGTTCAAAAGCTACATTTAGTTCTCGACGAAATTTTTTCTGTATGCCACAATTCAAAAGGAATAAGATACACGATTTTTTATATAATACACAGTGCTATAATGTGCATTTCTGCGTCAGTGATTTTTTACTTCGCACCTAATTTCGCAAGAAAAATAATTATTTCTAAAAAAGTACGGTCTGGGGAAATTTCGCCACCCTATGCTAAGGGTAAATTCGCACCTATTTTAAATACATATTTTTATATTTGACGAGCTGGCTAACGAACAGACTACCAGCAGCAGCAACAAATATAGGACGTCAACAAAAATGGTACGCTTAATCAGTGTAGCATATTTTCAGGCGTTAAACTCCCTACATTTTTCAGGTGACGAAATTTCCCCAGTTGTGTGGTGATTTTACCCCCCTGTGTGGTGAGATTGCCCCAGTATATTGGTTTTACATTTTATTTTTTTATAAATCACCAAGCTAATTAAAAAAATAGGGGAATGTCACATTTTAAAGCTTGGTGCTAACCGCATTCAACAATAAAAATAGAAATATGATAACGTGCCTCAAGATGGACAAAAAATAGCTTTGAAAAAATGCTGACGAAATTCCCCCACTCTCCCCTACATGTTTCTGGGTACTTATTAAAATTTTTTCATAAAAAAATATTAAATAATAAAAATGTTATGGCCAAATTCCAAGGTCGTCTTTTTTTGATGATGACTTGCGTTGGACATCATATCCCAAGAACGGTTCATCTCAAATCCCCAATTCAAAAAAATGTTGTTAGTATATTGTATTGCCTAGTCCCTGAACGAAGGATTTTTAAAAATTTTGATTTAAAAAAAATGGCGACGGTTTTAACAAAAAATATACTTTTTCAAGGAATAAAATTTTGGATTTTTTGTTCTAAAAAAAGAAGTTTTCAAAAAAATTGAAAATCCTTCGTTCAAGGACTAGCTATTGTTATAATAAATAAGTGGTCAAAATTTTGTGTCGTTCGGATTAATAGTTTTTTAGTAATCGTGTCCACCGCAAAGGTAATTTCGAAAAAACGAGATTCTGAGATAATCGCTTTTAAAGTTTCAAGTTTGTAAGGGCCGATGTGCAGGTAGTGCGCTATAAATAGCTACACCTTCGGTTCTAAAGCTCCGATCGTTTTGAATTTTGTGAGAGTATTCTCAACAGTATATACTTAAAGAATATGCAATAAAAAAAAAATCGATTTTTTCATCTATCACAACTGTATATAACCCATTAAAAAAATTTATATTTTTTTTGTTTTCTCTTGAGATTTTTATAATCAAATTATTACAAATATTTGTTTTAAAAATATGGTTTTCTAATTTGTATAATGTTAATTTGACATATTCTAAAGCAGCGGTCGGCAGCGCCCTATTAAGTGAGCATAGGGTTTTGTTCTGCCGGCGCGCTGCTCGCACATGTATAACGTAGAACAGCGGTCTGCACACACACATCGATGAGCTGCCCAGTGCAAATTACTCACACAAATAAAAAACAAAATGTCAACGTATTTGTGTGCCGACCGCTGCACTATGGGGCATTTGACCACTTTGGTTGGCCAAAACCCATTTTTTAAAAGTCGTTGAAACAAAAAAAGGTGTTTGGGGATGTGTTAACAAAAGACCATTTAACAATGTTACGTTTACAGAAATCCGATGGAGGTAGCCTCTGTTAAGGTAGGAGCTGTTAAATCAGCTGTTCGATATGCAATTATCGAGCTGTTGAATTTCGACTTTTTGCTTGCAGTTTTAAAGTGCTTTAAATTTAAGTTTTTAAGCAATCCAAGTAAACTTTTTGGATTGGATTTAAAGGATTATGCTATTTACTAAGTAGTTGTGTGGTTCGACGACAAAAATGAGACGGTTTTTTCTTACAAATGAGTGTTAAAGGGAGTGGTCTAACAAGTACATTTTTATAAGAAAACTAATTTTCAAATGGAGCAACAAAGTGAGTCCAGCCGAGTCCACTTCTGGAACCTATTGGGATTTGTAGATTATTTAATTGTTGTTAAAATGTATATGGTCAGAATCGCCACTTATTGCCACTTTTTCTGTAATTTAATTTTTTAGACCATAACCTCAAATTTCACAAACTCCTATCGTTTGCACTGGTGGCTAAGGAAGTAAGGACTTTCGTGACTTTAAATTATTATCAAAATATAGTAGAAATACTTAGCTTTGTAATTGACTAACTTAAGTGGACTTTAGCGGCTTTAAAACGAAAGTTCCGCTACAACTTGAACAAAAAGTCGTACAAATGTAAAGTAAATTCTTTCATTTGCCCCTTTTTTTGAGAACTTTGGGATATAGTCGTCCGATTTGTACAAAACTGTTAATATTGTTTTAAAAACTTACATAATTGCTATTTCTAAAGTTATGTGCATTTATCTCCAAAAACAGCAAAGTTAATTTGATCGTTTCTATGGCAGCTATATGATATAGTTTTCCGATCCGGATGATTATCATATATAATATGCGGGGGGATAAGAAATGGCAACTGGTAAAGTTTCATGTCAATATCTTTTGAAATGACCGAGTTATTAATTTCGGCCAACAAAAGTGGTCAAATGCCCCATAGTGCGCTGTTCTAAAGTCATCACAAAAGTATGCTACGCTTTCTGTGTGACGACTATAATTCACTGTGCCACGTCTTACTGTTTGATACCCCTAATGCTACTAATTATAATAAACTTATGTATTTTCTGTCTTTAAATAATTTGTAAATTCCGTGTGAGCATGTATTTGATACTGTCTATTGTTATATCGTATTTTTCCATGTCCGTAATTCCGCTTACTTGCCCAAAAAGGTTTAGGGCTCCGCGCGTAACAAGCTTTGCTTGGTGTCGTAAGGGCTACTTGTTTGTACTGACCATAGTTCATCAACGTCCAAATATTTATATTTGCTTAGTTCAGGTTAGTTATATTTTAGTTCTCATCTGAAGAAAGTACGAGAAATAAAATCAAGTTTTGGCGCGCAAATTTTCACTTAAACCTTAAGAAAAAAAGTACGGCATTCTTTCTCTCTTTCTCTCTCTTAGCAAAGCTCATCGAGTTAAGCCATCAATTAGAACTTAAATTACCGAAAACTAAGGCAAAACCTCATCGAGTCGGCGGTATACGCTTTTAGTAATTTGATCAACGAATTTTTTTTAAGCAACTTGAAAAGCAACGCACTCATTTGCTAAAAAAAAAGCCGTAAAAGTCAACAAATACATTTGTTTTAGGAAACAAGTAAGACATACGACCTATATTATATTTTTTATTTGGCATAAATTACTTTAATGTATTATAAAACAGATTTCAAAATTATATTGGCCATTTTCTTAAAAAAAAATCGTATTTTTGGCCAAAAATCTGATCGGCTGGCCCAGTGCGCACTGGTGGCAAAAATAATAGAAACGATTTGGTAGGGCCTGCTTTCTTCTCATTTTCTCAAAAATTTGGTTATAATTTTTGTTTAAAGGGTATTCTATTATCTTAATTCACAAGAAGCGAGAAATTTTTAAAAAAAATTTAAGTCCCAAAAAAAATTAATTCCTATTTAAGCATTTAATATTTTTAGTATATAGTATTTTATAGTATTAACAGGGAGAAGGAAGCGTTTCATACAGTACATATATTCTTGATCAGAGTCACTAGCCGAGTCGATATAGCCATGTCCGTCTGTCCGTCTGTCCGTCTGTCCGTCCGTATGAACGCTGAGATCTCGGAAAATACAAAAGCTAGAAGGTTGAGATTTTCCACAGATTATTTCAGCCGAGCGCCACGCCCATTCTAACGCCCACAATCGCCCACTAACAATTTTAAAATGTGTCTGGCGCCCACACCTTTAAAGATTTCCGAGAGGTATAAATGCAATTTTGTTGTGTATATTTATGTAGAAGACATTTTTCAAATCCGACCAATCATTAAAAAGTTATACGCAATAAAAATGGTTTATATATCTATCTCCCTCGCACTCCCTTTAGCTGAGTTACGTTTTTTAAATAGTCGGGACACCATCCCGAGTACAGCGTTCGCACTCCCTTTGGCTTAGTGACGGGTATTAGATAGTCGGGACACCAACCCGACTATAGCTTTCTCTCTTGTTTATGTTTTTAAGGTTTTTGGGAATTAGATCTGTTCGAAATAAACGGTAAAAAAGAGTAAGAGATTTTCTCTGCATTCGCTTAGCTAACCAAATCTATATAATTAGGCTACCAGAACGGTGGAGTTAAGGTGGGAATAAGGTGAGATTAGGGGTTAAGTTGCGATTAAAGAGGTATTAGATAGATAGGGTAAAAGTACTGTAAGGGAAGGGTGAAGGTGAGAAAGATAAGGTTCGTTTGGACTTTAGTGAGGATAAGGTCAAGGTGACAAACAAAAAGTGAAGTTAAAGTAAGTAAGTATAGTAGGGAAAGTTTTTTTTCAGGTGAGACTTAAGTTAGGTTAGCTAAGAAGAGGAAAAACTGGTGCTAAGGTGGGTTAAGACGATAAAAAAGTGATAAAAAAGTGTGCCAAGGGTTAGAATAAAATAGGTGGGGTTAAGGTGAGGTAATATTAGGGTTAATGCGGTGTTAAGGTTAGGTATGTTATGGTTAGAGAGATTAGAATATTAGTGCGTTCTAGGTGGGTTTGCTGTTTAGCTAAGGTTACGCGGGATTTTACTCTGATATTCATTTGAATTTGAATATATGAAAAAATCAGCAACAAATGCGTTGCTAATTGTAGCGGACAACGTCGCACACTGCACACTGGGCCAGCCGATCAGATTTTTGGCCAAAAATACGTTTTTCTTTTTTAAGAAAATGACCAAATTGAGTTTGGGATCCTTTTTATAATACATTAAACTAATTTATGCCAAAGTTTCAAAGAATTCGGGCAAGTAGTTTTCTTTTACCATATTTTCAAAGTGAAAAATTCATAAAATATTGATGGAAATGAAAAAAAATTTAGAAGTCAAAGATGCTGATGTTGCTGTTCGACTTCTTTCCGAAACTTGCAGAAGGGATTATTTTCAACAAGTAAAAAATATAATATAGCTCGTATGTCTTACTTGTTTGCTAAAATAAATGTAATTGTTAATTTTTACGCTTTTTTTCAGCAAATGAGTACTTTGCTTTTCGAGTGCCTTCGAGTGCCATCCCCAAATTAGTTCATTCCTTCAAAAAAAAAATTCGTTGATCAATTTACTAAAAGCGTAGCCCACCGACTCGATGCGGTTTTGCCTTAGTTTTCGGTAATTTAAGTTTTAATTGAAGGCTTAACTCGAAGTCGAGCTATTTTGAAGAGCTTAGCTAAGAGAGCCCAAGAGTATGCCATACTTTATTTCTTCAAGTTTTGGTGAACATTTTGCGCTCAAAAATTTGATTTTAGTGTGACTAACATCTAAAATCTACTTTTTACGTACACTAATCGATTATTGTATTTTCCAAACCTATATCTATCTATTTAATCAGGACTATGCAAATAAAAATGTAGCATACTTTTGTGATGACTTCAGAATATGTCAAATTAACATTAAACAAATCAAAAAACAATATTTTTAAACAATTTTTTTTACATAATTTGATTATATAAAACTTAAAAGGTAACAAGAACAAAAAAATAGAAATTTTTTTTAAATCGATTGTTTGGTAAACGTTGATGTGGGAGCCTCCGAAAGTTGCACTTTTTAACGGTTCATAAATCTTAAATGACATAATATTTTTTAGTGATGTTAATTTTTTTTAGTTTTTTTTATCTCATACTTTATTGTTTTCGAAAATGGTCTTCTAGTTATTTTTTTAAAAATAAAAAACCGAAAAGTACGTAAAATTTTCCGACTTTGGTCTGGATTATCTATATCATATAAAATTCCAAGAAATTTTACTTTTAGTTCGTTTACTTTAGTTCGTTAAGAAAAAAACGCAAAAAACTGCATCCTTCTAACTGTCCTAGGAAAGAAATTACAGATTTTTGGCCAAAAAATTAACTTTCTGGCCCAGTGTGCACTGGGGTAAAAGTGACGATCAAATCCGCCGACAAAAAGTGTGAACATGTTATAATTTTGTATTTTGTATTTGATCACGAAATGTAAAAAAAAACAAGAAAGGAAGCTAGCTTCGGCCAGCCGAAGCTTATATACCCTTGCAGATAATTCCTATTAATTTACAAATCGCAAAAATGTTAATTTTCCTATTTTTTCTCATTAATTTTGCGTTCGTTTCAATGGCAGCTATATGATATAGTAGTTCGATTTTGATAAAATTAAAATCGAAATTCGAAAATATTTGAAAAGAGTTATATCCTAGAGTAGAAGAGAATACAATAAAAACCAACGAAGCAATAATTTATTTCCTATTATTCCCATTAATTTTCCGATCGTTCCTAAGGCAGCTATATGATATAGTCGTCCGATTTTGAAAAAACGTTTTTCGAATTAGATAAAAAATGACATTTCCAAAAGTAGGATGTTATAGGTTCAAAAACACCCAAGATATAATTTTTTTACATTTTTTTTCCCGATTGTTCCTATGAGAGCTATATGATATAGTTGTCCGATCCGGCTCGTTCCGACTTATACTACCTGAAATAGAAAGAAGACTTTTGGGAAAGTTTTATCCCGATAGCTTGAAAACTGAGAGACTAGTTTGCGTAAAAACGGACGGACAGACGGACGGACAGACGGACTTGGCTAGATCGACTCGTCTAGTGATGCTGATCAAGAATATATATACTTTATGGGGTCGGAAACGTCTCCTTCACTGCGTTGCAAACTTCTGACTGAAATCATAATACCCTCTGCAAGGGTATAATAACATTTGGACTTTTTTATTTTTCTTCAGTACATTTTCCGAAAATTTGGGTATTTTTACCAAATAATTCGTAATTTTTTTATTAATAGCTCTGAAATTTTATCCGAATCGTTTATGTATTTATTTAGACTACATATATTAAGAAATGCCTAATCTATAATTTTGGCCAGTAGTCAGTTTTGCCATTCCTTGGATAAGTCGTATCCCAATCCGTATACTCAGTTGACTTCGGAAGTATCCAATTATTCGCATTTGTATCCCTTAAATCCACTATAGATTTCTTTTTCTAATTTTTGCAATTTATTTGCATATTAAATTGTAGTCAATTTGCTAGCATATCAAGTCAAGTTTATACAGCAGCCTATGGAGGTTTCTATAATCCCTTTGCCAACAGCCAAATTGGGGCGAAATACTTAAGCTGATATAATCTCTATTCAACAGCCTAGCTCCGAAGTGGTTGTTATGTGCATGTTAATAACTTACAGTTAAACTTCTATACAGCAATTCTCTTATTACTACCACCCCTGTCAAAACGAATCAGGAGATATACAAAAGTATAAATCTAATGTGCAAAGGGATTTAATTATTCCTATAATAACAATGCAGCATTTTGTATTTTTTTATTATTAAATTACATACAAACGCAAATGTTACGTCAACAGTTCAATTATAAAATAACAGCTGTTAAAGTCTCTCGCCGCAAGCGTGAGTGTGTATATTAGAGAGAGAGAGAGCAGTGTATATTAAAATTAATATAACAAGGCAACATTTTACAGGAAGTGTCACAACAATCCCTTCCAACCAAATTTCCCGCAGAAATGTTGGTGTCTTCTCTGACGGATTCTAAATCCCACGTAGGTTGTTCTGAAAGTAAGAAAAAAAAATCCAACGTACTTTGCCAGTACTCTGAAAATCGATATGTTGTAATAACAAATTATTTATAAAAAGGAACGTAGTCTTGTACACACAAAAAAATTTGCTTGGTAAAATTGACCAACAAAGATAGTTACGTAACTATTAAAATAGTTACGTGTATTTTGTTTTTGCTTTGGGTGTGTATCTTTGCTAATTGTGTGTATTTTGTTGTTGTGGAATAACTATTTACTTAGTAGAATTGACAATTTTGCTGGTTGGGGCCTGTTTGACAATTATTACAGTTGATTTTACCAAGTTTTTATTTTGTGTGTAGTAAAAAAAACCTATTTCTGGTAAAAATTGTATGTTAAAGTAAGTTGTAGTCCTTGAAAAATTAATAAAAAAATATAAATTTAATTTTTTTGCTGGATAAAAAGAATAAGAAGACTAACTTTAAAATCATGTATTACGTTGTTAATCAGCGATCGGCACACACATGCGATGACATTTTGTTGGTTATTTGTGTGAGTAATTTTCACTGAATAGCTCATCGATGTGTGTGTGCAGACCGCTCTTCTACAGTGAACGTGAGAGGCAGCGGATAAGCAGAGCAATTCCCTATGCTCACTTATGCGGTTATTTCACTACATTGCACACTGGGCCAGGCCCATGGTGAAACTATACAAGGTGGTCTCGCCAGCTCTGCTGAGGGCGTTAAATATGTTTACCTCTCTGTCTTTTTATTGTTTTTTAAGAAAATGACCTAATTAAGTTTGAATTCCTTTTCATAACACAGGCCAACAGTGTTTTTGGTGCAGCCCTATGGGCATTAAATTGTGTTAATATAGACGGATATAAGCATATCTGCATACTTAGTTTTGGAGTTTAACGGGTGGTATTTGTGCAATCGCGGTTTGAAAAAAGTAGCAACATTTTATATTTTCATTTAAGATATTCTCGAGGGTCTGTGCTCAGTTGTAATAAAACCTATGCCAAAAAATTGCTTAGATGCCCTTCTACATAATTGCATTTAAGGTTCCATCATTATTTGAGTTAATAAAAGCCTATGAGCCATTGAAGTAATTTGTTCACCTCTATTTACAACCAACTTGATGCGGTGAACAGGCTTAAAAAAATACAAGGAAAAATATGTGCCCTAAAATATTTTACATGCATCTAGAGGAGTCTTTTCCCGAATTTTTGAGATAAATCCCACTATTGTACTTCGAAAAATGGAATTTATAGAATTTTTTCCGTAAGAATGGGAAAAGTAACAAGTATTTTAGAGTCACTCTTACGTAACGAGTTTGTCGTGATTTTACACAGTAGGCTTTTTAAAGATAACAGTGGCGTCGCCTTAAAATTGTGGTGGGGATTTTTTTTAAGGCATATTAACCCCTTAAAAATATAATTTGTCTATGTTCGGCGCCTACTGCTAACCAAATTGAAAGGCACATTTTTACGAATGTGTCAGATATTTATGTAAAATGGGATTTAAAATTAGTTGTTACTTTTTAAGTTCTTACGGAAAAAATTCTATAAATTCCATCCTTCGACGTACAATGGTCTTATTTGTCTTAAAAATTCGGTGAAAGACGCCTCTAGATGCCTGTAAAATATTTTAGGGCATATATTTTTCCTTGTATTTTTTTAAGCGTGTTCACCGCATCAAGTTGGTTGGGAATAGAGGTGAACAAATTACTTCAATGGCTCATAGGCTGTGATTGACTCACATTATGATGGAACCTTAAGTGCAATAATGTAGAAGGGCATCTAAGCAATTTTTTGGCATAGGTATTATTACAACTGAGCACAGACCCTCGAAGATATCTTAAATCAAAAAATTAAATGTTGCTATTTTTTTCAAACCGCGATTGCCCAAATACCACCCGTTAAACGCGAAAACTAAGTATGCAGATATGCTTATATACGTCTATATTAACATTTTTTAATGCCAATAGGCCTGCACCTTTTAATAAAGTCCATTTTGTTGACCTGTGTAATACATAAAACTGATTTATGCCAAAGTTTTAAAGAAATCGGGGAATTAGTCTTCTTTTACCGTATTTTCAAAGTGAGAAATTCATCAAATATTGATGAAAATTAAAAAAAATTTTGAAGTCAAAGATGCTGATGTAGCTGTTTGACTCTTCACAAAACTGTTAAATGTGATTATTTTTAACTAATAAAAAATATAATATAGCTCGTATTTCTTACTTGCTTTCTAAAATAAATGTATTTGTTGATTTTTACGGCTTTTTTTTAACAAATGAGTGCTTTGCTTTTCAAGTGCCTTTGAGTTCCATCCCCAAATTAGTCCATTCCTTCAAAAAAAAAATTCGTTGATCAATTTACTAAAAGCGTATACCGCCGTCTCGATGCGGTTTTGCCTTAGTTTTCGGAAATTGAAGTTTTAATTGAAGGCTTAACTCGAAGTGGATGAGCTTTGCTAAGATAGCCTAAAAGTATGCCGTACTTTTTTTCTTCAGGTTTTAGTGAACATTTTGCTCGCCAAAATTTGATTTTAGTTTGAGTAACATCTAAAATCTACTTTTTACGTACACTTATCGATCATGGTATTTTCGAAATCTATATAGTTTAGATCCGGAAACTATTAAACAGGAAATTACAGCGCAGAGGGGAAATACCCGGTAGAGGGACCCATTTTAAAATCGTTAGAGAAGGCGTGGCGCTCGGCTGAAATAAACTTGCGCTGCGTAGGAAGCCAAAGAATATTTGTGGGAAATCTCAACCTTCTAGCTTTTGTAGTTTCTGAGATCTCAGGGCTCATACGGACGGACAGACGGACATGGCTAGATCGACTGGGCTAGTGACCTTGTACAAGATATGGGGTCGGAAACGCTTCCTTCTGGCTGTTACATACTTTTGCACGAATACAATATACCCTTTTACTCTACGAGTAACGGGTATAAAAATACATTTTTTTTTAAATCGATTGTAAAAATTAAAATTGTTTGACAAACGTTGATGTGGGAGCCTCCGAAAGTTGCAGTTTTTAACAGTTCATAAATCTTAAACGACATAATATTTTTTTTAGTGATGTTAATTTTGTTTTAGCTTGTTTTATATATAGTTTGTTTTTATCGTGAATGAAAATGGATTAAGTACGCCTTCTAATTATTTTTTTAAAAATAATATACCAAAAGTACGTCAAATTTTCCGACTTTGGTTTGGATTATCTATATCATATAAAATTCCAAGAAATGTTACTTTTAGTTCGTTGAAAAGTTCAATCTTTTAAGAAAAAACGCAA
Source organism: Drosophila takahashii (assembly GCF_030179915.1). NCBI lineage: Eukaryota > Metazoa > Arthropoda > Insecta > Diptera > Drosophilidae > Drosophila > Drosophila takahashii. The sequence continues at coordinate 2,134,641 of NC_091682.1, read as the reverse complement.
AAAACTGCATCCTACTAACTGTCCTAGAAAAGAAATTACAGATTTTTGGCCAAAAAATTAACTTTTTGGCCCAGTGTGCATTGGACCGATGAGCAATGAGCAAAATTTAATCTAAAAAGTACCATTTTGCTCATTCCTTAGAGCTACTGTGAAATGGGATCAATAACACTGTGCAGCATTTTTAGTGCTTTTTAAATTTACCTCGATGGATGCTATATTTTTGGATTCGTTACGAATTCCCAAGTTAAACTGCGTTTTCCAAAAAGTGCCCCGACGCAAGGATTCTTAGCAAAAGTACCTCAAAGTTTGAAAAATGCTGAAATTTCCCAATTTTGCGGAGTTCTCAGAGGCAAATGGATGCATGATTTGATTCGATGTTAAGATACACTCTTTATCTTTCAAACCCCATACTTAGAATAATTTTAGGATTTTTTTAAGGCATAAATAAATTCCAGAAAACATAGTCAAAAAACTTAAAAACATACAGCTGCGGTCAAAATAGTAGTAGTGTTGCCGCCTGTTTATTTAAAAGTTTGTTGTTGTAATTGGTCTTTTCCCGGTAATATTGTATTGATTATAATTTTACTATTAGACTAATTGGATAAAAAAAGTGACAACATCAAACCCTTAAAAACACAGGGCGGCAATACTACTACTATTTTGACCGCAGCTGTATGCATTTATGTTTTTTGACTATGTTTTCTAAAATTTGTTTCTCCTTTAAAAAAAAAACCTAAAATTATTCTAAGTATGGGGTTTGAAAGATAAAGAGTGTATCTTTTAAAAAACTTTAACATCGAATCAAACCATGCATCCATTTGCCTCTCAGAGCTCCGCAAAGTCTGCCAATTTCACCATTTTTCGAACTTTGAGGTCCTTTTGCTAAGAATCCTTGCGTCGGGGAACTTTTTGGAAAACGCAGTTTATATTGGGAATTCGTAACGAATCCAAAAATATAGCATCCATCGAGGTAAATTTTTGATGCTGCATAGTGTAATCACTATGGACGGCAGTCCATGTATTGACGAAGCTCACAAGGAGAGTGTGCGAAGGTGACTACTATATATAGCCGCAGAATGGAATCTGCTGTCCGAATGAGTGATACACCAATCGAAAGGTATCGCAAAAACTAACAGGATTGCATACCAAGACTTTAAGAAAATCAATTGAGAGAGAGAGCGGAGAAAGTAAAAAAGTAAAAATTTCGAGTTTTGGAGCTGTTGGGGCCGCATTATCTGAGTTGTGTTCCTATTAAAAATACGCGTCGAATGAGGGGTCATATGATAAAATCCGATGCTCCGTTGTACTGAAAACAAGATTTTCTTCTTCTTCCCAAAATGAAAATTTAATTCTGTTTGTCGTTTCTCTGTCTGTTTCAAAACCTTGTTTTTAAGTCTTGAAAATGTTATATAGTGTAGATATATTTAAACAAATCGATATAAGAAACTTTAGTTCTACCACTTTTGGAAAAACTAGCTAGTTTAGCGGGAAAACAGCTATATATGGCGAAATTTCGGGAGGCCGTAACTTCTGTACTACTAAATATACATACATGCGTTATACCTAGTTTTGAAGGTATTTTGAAATACATAATTCTGCGCGTAATTTGTCTAAATACAACATTTTAAAAATTATGGCAAAACCAAAAATTTTTTAAATGGTTTTTTTTTTGTTTTTTTTTAATCAGAAAATGTTGGAAAGTGTATTTAATGACGAGTGTAACAATTTTTTTTCACAAATGTTGCCATCAGAAGTTTTGTATGTTGAAGGTGCGATTGTCACTAGTTTTTTACCTCGTTAAGAGGTGTTTTTATTTGATAAAAATACATTTTAATGCTTTTTGGTTGAATTTGTTAACCTTTTGCGACTAATTAGGTGTATAAACAAATAAACATTTCAAAATTATGTCATTAATGCGTCTATAAATTGATATAAAATGGCCTTTCTTGAAATTACTGCCGGATATGATAATATTAAAAACAATTACGTATGTACTTTGTATAGCCCATAACATTTTAAAAACATGTTAAAAATGTCTGATTTCATGTCAATACACACTATAAAGTTTACAGTTTTTAACCTTAATGATTTGACTAGTTGCTTTTATTTAAATTAAACAACAAACTTTTAAAAACACAGGGCGGCACTACTACTACTATTTTGACCGCAGCTGTTTACTTATATGTTTTTATGACTATGTTTTCTAAATTTTGTTTCTCCCTTAAAAAAATCCTAAAATTGTTCTAAGTATGGGGTTTGAAAGATAAAGGGTGTATCTTTTTGCCTCTGAGACCTCCGGGAAGTTGGCCAATCTCAAAATTTCTCGAAATTTTGCGTAGGGGAACTTTTTGGAAAACGCAGCTTAAATTGGGAAATCGGAACTAAACCATAAATATAGCATCCACCGAGGTAAAGTTCTGATGTTGCATAGTCTTATACCCGTTACACGAAGAGTAAAGTATGTATATCTTTGTCAGGGTCACTAGCCGAGTCGATATAACCATGTCCGTCTGTCAGTCGGTACGTCTGTCCGTCTGCCCGTCTGTCCGTCTGTCCGTCCGTATGAACGCTCAGATCTCGAAAACTACAAAAGCTAGAATATTGGGATTACCCACGCAGATTCCTACGCAGCGCAATTTTTTTTTACAAAATTAAAATGTTTACGAACATTTTTTTTGTAATTTTTAAGAAGTTAAGCATTAAAAAATAAAATGATTTTTAATTTTTTTGGAGAAAAAAAATGTATTTGTTTATAAACTTGGACTCTGCCGGTTTGTTAGAACACCTCTGCCACGCCCACTCCCTGCCTCAAACGCTCATTTTAAAGGAAGATTAATGCCTTTTAAATTTACCTCGATGAAACCGTTTCACTGATATTTGATTCAAGCCTTTTGGCTTGGTTGACATCCTCAGAGAATTGCCCATATATATTTTATACAATAATTAAAACAATAGATTAGCCGCGAAAGTAAGACCCTGATGTTCGTGATGATGTGAAAATCACCATTTATTTTTAGCTTGGAGATTGTAGATCCCAGGCCGAGTGTAAAAATAAAACAGGATTTGATTGTCTCCATTTGTCAAAATTAAATCATTTAATTTACACCAATTATTCTACACTATAGATTGGATTTAATGGGCGGAACTATATAATGTATACATACATATGTATTTTTCTACAACCTCTATTATATTGAAAGAGATATGTAAATTCGATTTATTATGGCCTCTTGTGGAGAGAGGGCGGCTTACAATTATAAAGTAGTCTATTAGAAGTGCCTTTCTGACTGAACCACCCCTCCTTATTTAGACCCAAGGTGAGTAGAAGCATGAGGCGAAGAACTGTTGCTTTCCAGGAGCGACATGCGCCGGGGCTCCGCCGGGGGAGGAAGCTGACATGTTGTTGGCGGTCGAAGCATAGTTGTAGCTCATATGTGCATACGAAGATACAGCCGGCGAAATCGGGTCAGTCGCGAATACGGAGCTGTGGCCAACTCCCAGAGGGTTTGAGTTGGAACTGCAGGGCGAGGGGCACGGTTCTTGGGACATGGGGTGATGGGAGGTCCCATTGGCGCTAGTACTGGAGGAGGTTGGGAAGTTCGATGCCGGTGCACTGCTCGATGGCAACGGGGGCGGGGGCAACGCGTAGGCGGAGAGCACTTCGTATCCCGAGCCACCGCAGTTTGCTCCCAGGTTCGCCGATTGGGCATTGCCTATGCCTCCCGCAGGGCTGCTCCCGTTGCCCGGTACTATGTGGTGGTGTGGAGGTGCGATTGGCGGCGGTCGCAGGGTCATGTGGCACGGGTACAAGGAGGGTGGCGTGAGGTCGCCCTGCTGCGATATGGGCGACGGTGGGGCCAACGATCCGACGGATGAGTGGTTAAAGCTCGGAATTGGTGTTACCGTTCTGCAAAGAAAAGGCAAGAGATTTCGGTTTAGTATTTGTAAGGCTTTTACTAGCAATATTAGTGAATATGCTTACCCGTAGGTATCACTCATGGACAAGGCCGTGTGATGCATGTTCGAGTACATCGCCCCAAACCCGCCGCTGTTGAAATTGAGTCGTGGCGAAATAGCAGGAACAAGCGCATGTGCGTGGGCATGGGTGTGACCATTGCTTTGGTGATGATGGCTATTCGGCTGGCCGCCAATCCCCAGGGGGCACGGAGAACAGGCTCTTCTGCAGTCTTCACTGTGACGTCCAGCGGATATGTCCGAGGTGCCACCGGGTCTAATATGGGTTGGTGCTGGGCTGCCGGTACCGTCGATGCCAGCACCAACCGCTGGGGCACTGGCACTGGTGGACAATGTATTTGGCGAGGATAAACCACTAAGAGTATCTAAATAGAAAACAAAATGTTATGGGTTTTTTCGTTTTAGTATAGGTATTACACTTTGCAAGAACAAGAAATTACAAAGCACTACCCCAATAAATAAATATGAAAACGTAGTAAATTTGTAAGCAAAATAGGAACAAATTACTCTTAAACCATACTGAATTGTTTTTTATTTTGCCCGGTTCCTGCCCTCCTGCTCTGTACTTACTGACTGAAGGGCCTGCTGCTGATCCGGACAGCAAGGAGGAACAGGCACTCAGGCTGTTCGGGCTATCTGTTAAGGAGGCAGTTGCTGATGTTGAGGACGAGGTTCCGCTAGCTCCCGTGGAATTTGGTGTTCTCCTCTGGTTTCGCAGTTTTTCCTCGCGGCGCCACTTTGCACGGCGGTTCGAGAACCAAACCTGAATCCTTGCTTCCGGCAGACCAATCTTTCCAGCCAATCGTTCTCGCGCAAAAACATCTGGATAGTGCGTTCGTTCAAACTCTGAAATCAATATTTTAAGAGGTTCAAGGATGTATAGTAAATTTTAAATTAAAGGCGTCACTTAGGTTCTTGGAAAAACCAACTGGTTTATAGTCTCCTTCATTGTAAAAATTGTCTTTTTTTCGGTTCATTAGCGCTTATACATGAAACAAACTAGGGATTACTTAGGCATACCCTTCGTGTACGATTAACATCTAAGATATAATTCAAGAAAGTATTCTAACTTTTATTGCCGTTCAGCACATAGGAATTTTTGTACCTTAAGAAATTTTTGCAAAACATAGCACGCACGTTCTTACCTTTTTCAAGACTATCTATCTGGTCGTTCGTAAAGGAGGTTCGATTACGCTGCAACTTTCTTTTAAGTATAAGACGAGCTTGATCATCCTCATTGTTTCCTAAATTCGAAGCGCCTCCATTGGAGTTTTCACCTTCACCGGAGCCTGTCTCATCCGACTGATGGCCATCGAGTTCTGCCGAAAGGAATAGCAAAAACAGTTTTTATTAACACCTATTTATAACAGAAACACCACTATGGACAAATAAAGTTCTCATATCAAAATGATTGGAGTACATTTTCTAATCCGGAGCGCTTCAGCAACATTTTTGGGATTATTGCCTAATTACATTACTTAGGTAAAATTAGCCTAAAACTGGAACTAAGTCCTTGAATGGCCTAAAATTTAGGATTCCATGACCTAAAATGTTAGGCCATTAATGGCCTAAAATGGAGGTAATTTTTGGCCTAGGTTTTAGGTAATTGGCTGCCTAAAAATATGAGAAAACCCCTATCCAAAATTTTAGGCTTTCTTTGGCCTAAAAATATGTACTGAAAAATGTATCTAACTCGAGGTCAATGTCAACTTAGTCTTCAGGAAGTCGTCATTATGCCAACACACAAAAAGGAGCGAAGAGGCTTCACTGTACATGCATACAATCATCAGCAGTGAAATCGGTGTCTTGGTCAACGATCGAAGTGCGTTACCATGCAAGCCGCGCTATAACTGGTTGGGAATTATAGCGTCGCCAGAACGGTATCAGAGTTCCATGCAAATTTATTTAGGTAAAATGCATTAATTTTAAGGCCCACAATGACCTAAAATGTTAGGCTATACGGGACCTACATAGTAGGGCAAGTATACAAAAATTTAAATTTTTAGGCAGTACATGAACTTTTATTCCATTTACATTTTTTTAGGCTATGCATGACCTAAAATGTCCATCATTTTTCTGGGTGTACATATAGAGTACTCGAGAATTTTGAAACATTTTATTCCTCGGAAAGAGAAGCGTTTCCGACACATGTCCGTTGTGATTTCGAGAACTATAAAAGCTAGGAGATTGGGATCGATAAGCATGGACTAACGTATAATATTTTTGTTAAAATATGTATACTCGAACCCCCCTCTATCACTTTAACTGCCACAGTTTTGCTCGGCTTGGGGGCGTTAAAGTGGGCGTTGCACATTCGGATAAAAAACTTGGCTATTTTCTAACTCTTTATAAAAATGGCTCAAAAAGTTTATCATTTCGAGATGCCTAGCCCTGTAAAAATTAGAACATGATTGATTTGATTCATTAAATCCTACAAACTAACATTTTCATATTGGAAAGAGCCACAAAACTATTTTTTTAAAAACTTTTAAACAATGCATAAGATTTTGATAAATTAGCTGTCATTCGACAAAGCCAAAATAGATTGAGATTTTTACATTTAACCAAATAAGAAATTTGCTCATAACTCGTAATAAATGATTCGATTTTAGCATTTATTGACAAATCAAATAAAATACAATTTGCACTGCATCGTAATGATACAACCTTGCGTTGCGCAATAACCCCTAGAATCTGTACGACTAATATTCTAGTTTTTAAAGTTTCCGAGATTTCAGCGTTCATGTATACACAGACAGACGGGCATGTTTGTATTTTAATACCAAAAGCTATGTTTTATTTTCATGTTAGGGGCTGTCCATATATTACGTAATCACCTAGGGGGGGGGGGGGGGGAGGGGGTCATTGAAATGATTATGTTTGATTACATGGGGAGGGGGGGGGGGGGGTCTTGCACAATGATTACGTAATCATTTTATATACATTTTTTTATTTAAAGAATTTATTTTAAAACTTTTTTCCTTTAATTATATCTACAAACTTAGATAGGAAAGCAGAGAAAAAATTTTTTTAGTGGCTGGGCGGCGAAAAAGAAAATGTTTAGTGGTTCAATCACACGAAGGACGCGAAGACCTGGAATGGCTTGACGAAGAGTATGTTGGAGATAATTTCAGCGTAGACGAACCGAATGTGTCATACCAAACTCCATTTATAAACAATATATAAGATTGGGTTGCATCTCCGTTTGAATCCACAGATTAAAACAAAAAAAAATTTATTCTTGGGATTACGTAATCATTGGGGGGGGGGGTTGTTTATTGAATGATTACGTTTGATCATTAGGGGGGGGAGGGGGTCAAAAATCACCAAAAACGTGATTACGTAATATATGGACAGCCCCTTACCAAAAGTGAAACGAACAATTTGGCATACTGAGACTTTTTGAATGTCCTTCAATAAAGAAGCAATTCGCAAATTTGAAAAGTTTTTTTTTCAGAGTTTTAACCCTACTTTCAATTTAACAGGCGGACGAGAAAACGGCCCTTAGACTTTTTGAATGTCCTTCAATAAAGGAGCAATTCGCAAAATTTGTTAGAATCGACGGTGTATCATGAATTAAGTGGCACACTGTATATATACTGTGAAGTATGGTACGATAGTTATTATTACTCTACGAGTAAGGGGTTTAAAAAAGCCTTCTTTTAAAAAAAGTGTTAAATCAAAACTTGTGTGTATTTTGTACCACCTTCATCCTTTTGGAAACCTAATCATAAATGTAGATACTTGGAGGCATGATTGATCTGCAGCAATTGAACTAGGAGTACAGCTGTTAAGGCTGCATTAGCGGCCACATCAAAGAGGAATGCTAATCATTTATGTTTTAGCTGGGGTCAGCTCGGCCAAGGTGTGTGCTAGTACACACAAGCAATTCCACGTTCTTGTGGAATTGACGTTGAATGTTAGTGGATGTGACAAAGCAAATAGACGCTGATAGCCCAAAGACAAGCCGCGGGATAGACCCCGTCCTGTATCTCCTCAAAGCACATGTCAGTGGCTAGCGAATTGCAATGTTCTGACAGCGGCAACAGCGTTACAATGACAGACGGCGTCAGATGCCAGGCAACCAAAACGAGAACACGAGCTACAAGCCAACGAGATCTGCGACCGTATCTGGAAAATGAAACTGGGCTGGGAGGATGAGCTTCAGCGGGGGTTCGAGGCTGAGTTAAGGGACAGTGATGCGACACTCTCACATTTAAATGCGCTAAAGACAAAACCTGATAAGGCCAGAGCCCTAGAATGAGGTTTCGAAGTACAATTTTATAAATATGTATTTTCCGTAATCTATTTATGCACCCCTCATCTTCGCCAGCATCCAATCCAACCCCAACCCTCCACGTCCTGACCATGAACCCATCTCTAACCACAACCACCCTCACGGTTTGTCGTTTAATGAAGTGTCATCGCCTGTAAAATGAGTCTGTAAATCGCATTAAAGCAAACTACACGGTTAAGGGTAAACCTGTCAACCACGGCAGTGGTTACGGCAGTGGTTGCCCCATAGCTATACTTGATCAAAAGGGGGAAACTTAGGAGGGGCGGTCGCAAAGCACTGACAGTTCTGACACACATGTTCTTTGTTAAGCTTCGAGTCGAGAATTTGTTCTGTTATCGAAACTCTGCCTTTTCTATTCGGCCAATTGTAAATACCACATTAATGACACACCTTTGTGTTCCCGATAATGGCAATACTGGGATAAATAAATGGAAATAAACAGAATTAATATTGTAAGGGCCACTCTGCCTGTAGGAAAATATGAACGTCGGTATCTTGGAAACTATAGGAGTTCGAGTATTCAATTCTCTTATGCTTATTTTTAAAATTTGTAAATTATTGTATAGAAACAGTAATATGCCAATTTATTCCGGGCGGATCCAGGATTTGGTTGTGTGGTGAACACCATGTTTCATGTTTCACCACGGTATGGGTGATTTATACCTCAAATCAAGTTTTTCAGCCTGTCACCATCACGCAGTGTACATTTTATTTTATTTAATTTGTCAAGGTCAAAGCATAAGTTAATAAGTTCAATGGGGTTAGCCAAATTATTATTTTTTTAAATTAATACATTAGCAAAATATAATATTCGAACAATGTAAGTCTTCAGGATTTAAAGAAAATGTTATTTGTGTTGGTAACTGTAATACAATTTCTGTTTTTGTTAAATTTTGAATTGGACCATGGGTTCATCAACCGCCCACGCCGCATATTTACTTTAAAGGCATGGCAAGCTAAATTTCATAATCAACGCCTTTCGCAAAAAAATTGAAGTATCTTCTTGTTTGATATTTTTTGCCAAATAGAAGCAGCGTGCAAAAGCAATGGCTTTTCGTAGAAAATTGGGATAACCCACACATATTTATTCATATCCTACGCAGAGCAAGTTGGTTTCGCACAATCGCCCTAAACGATTTTAGAAGGTGTCGGACTATTCGTTAAAAAGTTATGCCCGATCAAAAATGTATATCTTTATTTCCTTCGCACTTCCTTAAGATGAGTGATTCGGTGTAGCCATGTCTGTCTGTCCGTGTGAACGCAGCTATCTGTTAAACTACTTATAAGAATGAAAGTTAGTGATTTTATATTCAGATTCTTTAGCTTCTCATTAACCGCAGGTTTGTTATCCAAATGTACCACGTCCACATCGCTAAAGCGTAAAGTATATATATTTTTGATCAGCATCACTAGACGAATCGATCTAGCCATGTCCGTCTGTCCGTCCGTCTGCCTGTCCGTTTCTACGCAAACTAGTCTCTCAGTTTGTAAGCTATCGGGTTGTAACTTTCCCGGAAGCCTTCTTTCATTTGCAGGTAGTATATAAGTTGGAACCGGCCGGATCGGACAACTATATCTTATAGCTCCCATAGGAAAGATCGGAAAAAAACGTACAAAAAATTCTAGCTTCGGTGTTTTTTTAAGATTTCCTTCTACTCTTGGGAATAATATTTTTTTAATAATTATGAATTTCGAATTAAATTTAGAAAAAATGGGAACCCTATATCATAAAGCTGACATAGGAATGGTCGGAAAATGAAATGCAAATTAATAGGTAAACAATTATTGCTTTGTTGGTTTTTATTGTATTCCCTTCTACTCTGAGATATGACTCTTTTTAAATATTTCCGAATTTCGATTTTAGTTTTATCAAAATTGAACTACTATATCATATAGCTGGTATAGGAACGATCGGAAAATTAATGAAAAATAATAGGAAATTGAAAATTTTTGAGATTTGTTAAATAATAGGAATGATATGCAAGGGTATATAAGCTACGGCTGGCCGAAGCTAGCTTCCCTTATTGTTTTTAATATTCCAAAATTTTAAATTAAATTTTTACAAAAATCGGACGACAAAATAATGCAAAAAAAATACGAAAGCAGCTATAATTTAGTTTGTAGTAACATATACGCGAGTATATATAATATACCTATTTTTGTAATTTGTAATTTAACAGGAATGATCTGCAAGGAATTAAAAACATCGGGTGGTGAAGTAAGCTTCATTTTTGTTTTGATAAATTGTCTATAACATTGAACAGAGAATGTAAATACACGGTTTTAAGCTTAAGTGTGAGACGGTAAGAAACTTTCCCTGTTACATTTTATTGTAAAAAAACATTGAAAGACTTGCGATGCTTGAGACAATCAGAACCAAGTGTATTGTAAGTTGGTCACGTGCTCGTCGTATTTACGCACGACGCGACAACCTTTTGGTCCAGTTGTAGACTTTTATAACTGATAAATACGAAAATAAAACGGCATATCAGCAAACGAAAATTTGCAAATGCCAAGTTCGCTCGTGCGTACATAAAGTAAAATAAAATATTTTGGGCTTTGTTCTGATTGTACTTTTGCTTGCAATTGCAAATGAAGGTGGTCCAAAATATGTTGGGGGTTTTCAATTTCAATTGAGCTTGTATTTAAATGCAACAGAAAGTTGCACTTATTTTATAACCTTTTTATTGATACATATATATATATATTAATACTTTATTTTTATTTTTAAAGAGATACATGCATAAACAAAAAACAACCCGAGTATTGAGGCCACATTAATATTCGGTTTTTCCTTTTTGTACTAAAAATCTCAAAATTTATTTAGGAAATAAACTTAATTTGACATTTAAAATACTAGTCATTATTGCCCATAAGGTTGTTTAAATGTTTTGGCACTTAAAAAAAAATTTTTTTTGCATATTCTGGACCAGTTTTACCTATATAAAAAAAGAATGTGCGTGATATAGTTAAAAAAAATTAGCAAAGGTACAAAAAATTCTCGATTTTTTTGTTGAAATGGACGGTCAAGACCTTCGCCTACCACTAGGAATCTGTTTCAGCGCAATCCATTCATCCCACCAAAAGAAAGGTATGGGTAGAAAAGCAGATTCGCTCGAAAATGCATTTTTGCTTAAGTTTTGTATGCAATCAAGCAGCAAAATGCTTGTTCTTACCGAATACTTTTTCGAATAAAATTTTTTCAAAATCGGACGACTATATCATATAGCTGCCATAGGAACGATCGGAAATTTAATGGAAATATAATAGGAAATAAATTATTGCTTCGTTGGTTTTTATTGTATTCTCTTCTACTCTAGGATATAACTCTTTTCAAATATTTTCGAATTTCGATTTTAATTTTATCAAAATCGAACTACTATATCATATAGCTGCCATTGAAACGAACGCAAAATTAATGAGAAATAATAGGAAAATTAACATTTTTGCGATTTGTAAATTAATAGGAACATCAGCAAGGGTATATAAGCTTCGGCTGGCCGAAGCTAGCTTCCTTTCTTGTTTTAAATTTATTTCACCCACAAAATCAAGTTTGAGTTTTATTTTTGATCACGACGAATAAGTGTTATTTGTCAACTTTTATTATAAAACTCAAAAAATAACAGTTATTCTTTGAGTTTTACTTTACAAAGCAGAAAATAACTGTTAAAGTGTGATTTTTATACCCTTGCAGAGGGTATTATGATTTCAGTCAGAAGTTTGCAACGCAGTGAAGGAGACGTTTCCGACCCCATAAAGTATATATATTCTTGATCAGCATCACTAGACGAGTCGATCTAGCCATGTCCGTCTGTCCGTCTGTCCGTCCGTCTGTCCGTCTGTCCGTCCGTCTGTCCGTCCGTCTGTCCGTCCGTTTCTACGCAAACTAGTCTCTCAGTTTTAAAGCTATCGGTATGAAACTTTCGTAAAAGTCGTATTTCTATTGCAGGTAGTATATATGTCGGAACCGACCGGATCGGACAACTATATCTTATAGCTCCCATAGGAAGGATCAAAAAAAAAAAACGTAAAAAAATTCTAGCTCCGGTGTTTTTTGAAATTTTACCTTCTACTCTTGGGAATATTTTTTTTTATATATTTCTGAATTTCGGTTTTTTTGTTTTTTAAATCGGATCACTATATCATATAGCTGCCATAGGAACGGTCGAAAAATTAAATGGAAATTAATGGGAAAAAAATTATATCTTTGTTGGTTTTTATTACATTCCCTTCTACTCTGGGATATGACTATTTTGAAATATTTCCGAATTTCGATTTTAATTTTTAAAAGATCGAACTACTATATCATATAGATGTGATAGAAACGATCGAAAAACTAATGTGAAATAATAAGAAATTTAACATTTTTGCGATTTGTAAATTAATAGAATGATCTGCAAGGGTATATAAGCTTCGGCTTGCCGAAGCTAGCTTCCTTTCTTGTTAAAATAAAACTTATAACAGTTACGGTCCCTGGTTATTTTTGCTAGTCGAAAGGGTATTAACCTGTTTTTATATGCTAAAACGCCTTTTTAACCATCATTTTTACAGTTCGGCACTTAAAAAAGAATTCTTTTTATAAATTATCAAAGAGACGTAAAGCAATCGATGGATTTTCTTTATAGTACGATTTTTTCTGTAGCAAAAGGAAGAGATAAACATTTTAAAATTATCTCAACTATTATTCTCTTCTTTTTTTCAGAAAAAATTTCAGATTTGAACGACTCTAATTCGGGTTTTTGTATTACCAATAATTTTAGATTATTACGTATACGCACAAAAATTTACCATGGTAAAATGATCAAACGAAGAAGGCGGGCGCAGAAGAACAATACATAATTAAATTTATTATAAAATATATTTAAATTAAGTAATTATATAACCCATTGGTAAAAACAGAAAAATGGAGAAGCATTTACGTTTGTCCCTTTTTTTTGTCCTTTTTCAAATTTTTTTTGTTCTTTTTTCCCCTGTTTTTTGGCTTATCTGTCCTGTTTTTCAAGCTTAGTAATGGCAGGCACTGATGGGAGCTATAGGATATAGACGTCCGATCGGGTCGATCTTCAAACTTGATCTGCGAACACATGTTTTAGGACGACTGTGAAAGTCTTTTAAACTGAGCTCGCAAACGGTATTTAAGCTGACATTCAGACGGACATGGCTATATCGACTCCTCTATTGATCCTGATCAAGAATATATATACTTTATGGGGTCGGAAACGTCTCTTTCACTGCGTTACAAACTTATGACCAAAATTATAATACCCTCTGCAAGGGTATAAAAATGGCAAGAAATACATTCATAATGTATATGTAGGGGAGTTTAGGGTAATGTGACGAGTAGGGTAATCTGACGAACTCGTCGAATCCAGCTTTAATGTATTTGCAATAGAACAATGTAGTTAAGAAATTTATTTATGTTCATGAATCTGACAAATTGTGACTAGCGCTTTAATTTATAAGTATTTTTTTGTACTTGTAACGTTAGGAAGAAATAAATCAAAATTAAAATTAAATTTAAAATTAAATTCAATTTATTTGTGTTTTAGCAGTGCTATAGTGAAGATGTGTTGAAAATAAAATCAAATAAATATATACACCAGTGGCGGATCCAGGATTTTTTTGTGGGGGGTGATATCAGAACAATTTTTTTGTTGCATACTTTTTGAGTACCAAAATTTCTTTCATTTTTCACCCGAGTGGGGGTGATATATCACCCATATCACCCCCCGTGGATCCGCGCATGATATACACGTATCAATGAGATCTTTGTCAAGAGTTTTTGGTACTTGGCGTTTTTTTATTTTGCGCCGTTTGAGAGTGACTCCGTTTTTGCTCCAAGTGTAGGAGCTCCGTTGGAACTCGAATCCTAATTTTACAGAAATATGCTCAGTAGATGTAAGCAACTTTCTGGCTTTACACTTTAAAAAAATTGATTTTTAGAAAAGTTACATTCAAAAACCGAATCGTTCGTCACCTTACCCTACACTTCCCTATACCTTAAAATGGAAGAACAAATCGACACCATTTAGCATAAATAAAACAAATAAAAAGAGCGACTAAACATCGCTGAAGAGATTTACCCCTTTCAATTTCAAGAGTAACTTTTGCGACGAACTGCGTTCCGCCCTTAAGGCTGAACGGAAACGATTAGGCGATCCGCATGAAATTGAGTCGATATTCATTAAGTGGGCATGTATTCGTTTCAACGATTAAAGTGGACTGATACACAGACTTGGCATTGTACTCACCCTTCTTCAGATGAATGTCCTCCGTGGTCACGGGGCAATTCCTCAAGTGACCGCCACTGCCCAGGCTGGCGAGGTCGTTTGGCGGACTCAAGGGCTGGGCGAGCGAAGGACCCGCGGCATACGCCGACACTGACGCGATGTTCGGAGCCGACGAGATGGGGATTTCACTGGCACCTAGAGAGGAGGGGTACCAGGACCCGGAGGAGTAGTGGCGGGGCGGCCAGCTCTGCTGCTGCTGCTGGAGAGCCTGCTGGTTGCCGTGCACCAGCTGGTTGAGTGGGTGGCTGGAGTGGGCTTCGAAGTGGCCGGGCGCCTGGCCCACCAGCGGGGCTGCTATGGCTGGGTCCAGCGATCCCGATCCTGCCGCGTGCTGGGTGTTCAGGAGCCGCAGCTTCTCGTAGATGGACTCCTGCTCGCTCCCCTCGCCGGAGTTGCTCGCGCCGCCGCTCTCCGAGGAGTTCAATGGCGTGGCCGTCTGCATGAGATCAGTGGAGGAGGTCAACGTGGTCCGCGTTCCGTTCGAGCCGTTGCTGAGGTTGCCGCTGCCGTTGGGGGCCCCTTTTGCGCCGCTCGTGTTGCCGGTGGTGGAGCTGCTAGTTCCCGGGCCCTGCTGCTCCTTCTGCGCCGCCAGGTTTCTCAACACACGGTTAATTGAGGACACCTAGAATTGAAAAACTTTAACTTAGTTTTACGTTACGAATTTAGAGCTGTTGAAAGCATCATAGACACAATAAAACACGTCGTGGTCAAATCGATATGCGCATGGTAAATTTCTGGCATATCGTTTTTACCCAGCAATACCAATTTTTGTCTCTCGGGGATTCCCTGACTTCGAAAAAGAGAGGAAGAAGCAATGTGACAAGTTGAATTACGTGAGTGGGAGCGCTGAAAGTTACATGAGTGGGAGGAAGAAAGACGTGTTCGAGGCTCGAAGTGGCCTGTTGTTTATATTTCGAGCATACCAAGTCAAAATTGATACCACACAACATTAAATCGATCATCGTTTCATATCAAGTTTTTTTTGGGTGTAGAAACATTTAGCAGGGAGTGAAGTTCTGTGTGGAATCTCGGGTCGGCATTTGCGAAAAAATCAAAAATCTGAAATCAAAAAACTGTAATTCCAGAAAATTTCTGGTCTCAGTCAGAAACAACGCACGTTTGTTTGCTTTGGATTGCAATTTATTCAGTTTCTTATTGTATTAATGCTGTGCCTGCGCTTGACAACGCTTTTCAAACAAATTCAAAAGGAAAGGAGAAGAAACGAAACGAAAAAGAATAATCGGGCAAACATATAAATGAGCGAGTGAGCGAGGAAGAACAACAGGGAAAAGTGCAGTTGAGTGGAAAAATTAGGCAGAATGTCCTTTACCGGGGGGTATGCGAACAGCGTTGAAACTCATTTTTTTATTTTTCAAATGAGCTCCGTCCTTTTCAGTTCGTCCTTTCGTCCAACCAGATTACAGGCATAGAATACGCCGTATTCTAGTTCCACTGGCGACTGTATCGACTTTTTGCGGCAGTCCTTGTGCGTTTTCTGGGACAACAAGTGCATGTGCAAAGGAATATTTAGTAGTTGTCACTCGTCGAAAGTATCGCTCAGTCAAACTCAAGGAAAGGTCGGTGCACAAGTATTTTCCGCAGTATTCCCCGCCATGGCCGAACGGACAAACGGACGAACGGACGATTTGATTCTCACCCTAACTTCGAGATCCGAATACGAATCCGAATCCGATTCCAGATGTAAACGTGATTCAGCAGTTCCCCCTCGCACTGGCGCGTGAATTTCAACGCTTAACGGTTTGTGGTGGCGGCGGGCCGTATTTATTTAATATTGTATTTTTTCATACATTTTTCTAGCACTGATTTCCCTTTTAGTCGTTTAATGTGCATAAAAGATTTTCCCTTCCATTTGAACGAGCACATTTTCCACACAACTGTCAATGGGAAAAGGAAAAGGCAAAGGCAGGACAACATCGGCCACGGAGGCGGCCATCGGCATGAGCATCGCTGTCACAATTCATTTGGCTTGCTTCTTTTTGGCATACTTAATATAAAAAACTAGGAAAGGAAAATGTTGACGCTTGGGAAAAGAAAATGGCTGAGCCGAATCGAACGCATCATTTTCGTACACTTTTAATTGTAAAAACAAAGTGGTGCAGGCTGGTATATGGTTTAACTTTATAGTAGTAATTGAATGCTTTGGTAAGGTATGATTCACTTACACTGGGAATGTTATCGTTGGTACAAACGTTCTCCTGGAGTAATCTATCCCGAATTTCCCAGGCAAATATACTCGGGCACTCGCGCTTATACTGTGATATTTTGCTCACCACTTCGGCTGTGGCCACACGAGGCTTGGATCCACCAATAGCTCGTGGTCTTATACTCCCTGTCTCGTAGTACCTGAAATAAAGTCACTATTAAAATTTAAATCTTAAGGGCTAGTACTCAACCCAACAATAAGTCGTCCAAAACAAAAAACTTCATATATGAAAAAACGTCAAGAAATTTTATTTTATATGAAGTTTTTTGTTTTAGACGACTTTTTGTTGGGTTGAGTACTATTATTGTACATACATATATAAGGGTCGATTTGGGGGTCTTAAATTAGCCTAATGTGTATTATTAACTCAAAAAATGGAATTAGATTTCAAGTAAAAAAGACCATAGATCCTGCATATTTCTGGCTCTCAGGCTGAATTTCTTCAGGAAAGATACTAATGAGATTAATTATACCCGTTACTAGTAGAGTAAAAGGGTACATTGTATTCGTGCAAAAGTATGTAACAGGGAGAATAAAGCGTTTTCGAGCCTATGAAGTATATATATTCTTGATCAGGGTCACTAGCCGAATCGATATAGCCAAGTCCGTCTGTCCGTCTGTCTGTCCGTCTATCTGTCCGTCTGTCTGTCCGTCTGTCTGTCCGTCTGTCTGTCTGTCCGTCTGTCTGTCCGACTGTCTGTCTGTCCGTATGAACGCTGAGGGAAGGTTGAGATTTCCCACACATATTCTTGGGCTTCCTACGCAGCGCAAGGTTATTTCAGTCGAGCGCCACGCCCCCACAAGCTCCCACTAACTATTTTAAAATGTGTCTGGCGCCCACACCTTTAAAGATTTCCGAGAAGTTTAAATGCAATTTTTATACCCTTGCAGAGGGTATTATGATTTCAGTCAGAAGTTTGCAACGCAGTGAAGGAGACGTTTCCGACCCCATAAAGTATATATATTCTTGATCAGCATCACAAGACGAGTCGATCTAGCCATGTCCGTCTGTCCGTCTGTCCGTCTGTCTCTTTCTACGCAAACTAGTCTCTCAGTTTTTGAGCTATCGGGATGAAACTTTCCCCTTCTTTCTATTTCAGGTAGTATATATGTCGGAACCGACCGGATCGGACAACTATATCTTATAGCTCCCATAGGAACGATCGGAAAAAAAACGTTAAAAAATTCTAGCTTCGGTGTTTTTTCAAGTATTACCTTCTACTCTTGGGAATATTATTTTTTATATATTTCTGAAGTTCGAATTAAATATTTTAAAAATCGGATCACTATATCATATAGCTGCCATAGGAACGGTCGAAAAATTAAATGGAAATTAAAAGGAAAACAAATTATATCTTTGTTGATTATTACATTCTCTTCTACTCTGGGATATGACTATTTTTAAATATTTCCGAATTTCGATTTTAATTTTAAAAAGATCGAACTACTATATCATATAGCTGCCATAGAAACGATCGAAAAATTAATGTAAAATAATAGGAAATTTAACATTTTTGCGATTTGTAAATTAATAGGAAAAATCTGCAAGGGTATATAAGCTTCGGCTGGCCGAAGTTAGCTTCCTTTCTTGTTTTGTGTATATTTAGACGTATCGAAATGTAGAAGACATTTTTCAAATCGGACCATTTATTAAAAAGTTACCCGCAATTAAACAATGTTATATGTCCATCTCCCTCGCACTCCCTTTAGCTGAGTGACGGGTATTAGATAGTCTGGACACCAACCCGACTATAGCGTTCTCTCTTGTTTAATTTATAAACTGACTTTCTTCACATTTCTTAAACATTTTCAGTTTAAAACAAGACCGCTTAAAGGAAAGATATGGAGTAGGTATACCCGTTACTCGTAGAGTAAAGAAGTATATTGTAATTTTGATCCATCTAAAAGTTTCATCCCGATAGCTTTACAAATGATAGACTAGTTCGCATAGAAACAGAAAGACATGGCTAGATGGACTCGGCTGTTGAAGCTGATCAAGAATATTTATACTTTATGTGGTTGGAAACGTCTCCTTCACAGCGTTGCAAACTTTTAACTGAAATTATAATACCCTCTACAAGGGTACAAAATGGAAAAGCTCGGGCATAAATGGCTTCTTTAAAAATACACGCACATAACTTCTTTGGCAAAAAAAAATAAGTTAATGATCATTAGAATCCACCAGAAAATGAATTTGATATGAATATTTTAAGCTTGGTACAACGGGGATCTTTTGGCCGTTTACAGCTATACACTGAGACAACAGGGCTTTAACAGGGATGTAATACCCTTTTTTCCCAATTTTAAAAATGTATATAAAAAGGAGCCCTTGCTTAATTTTTGGGCTGATGGTCTAGCTAGTTTGCTTAAAGTTGTATCTTTAAGTATAAGTTATAAAACTAATTTCGTTTTTTAGGCCTGTATTTTTAAAGAAGACTTTTATGCCAGAGCTTTTGCAATTTTTGTTCCACTTTTTATACCCTTGCAGAGAGTAAAATCATACCAGTCAGTTTGCAACGCAGTAAAGGAGATGTTTTCGACTCTGTAAAGTACAAATATTCTCGATCAGCATCACTAGACGAATCGATCTAGCCATGTCCGCCTGCCCGTCCGTCTGTCCGTCTGTTTTCAGCTTTGAAGCTATCGGATTGAAACTTCCCAAAAGGCTTCTTTCTATTGCAGTATATAAGTCGGAACCAGCCGGATCGGACAACTATATCAAGCTCCTATATAGCTTCGGTGTTTTTTGACATATTACCTACTACGCTTTGGAATAATATTTTGTAATAATTCTGACTTTCGAATTTAATTTTTTAAAAATCGGACGAATAAATTATATAGCTGCCATAGAAACGATTAAAAAATTAATGGGAAAATAATAGGAAATAAAATCTAGCTTTTTTCCGAATTTCGAATAAAATTTAACAAAAATCGGACGACTATATTATATAGCTGCCATAAAAAAGATAGAAGAAATAATGTCAAAATAATACGAAATTTAGCATTTTTGCGATTTGTTTTTTTTTTTAATTTTATCAAAATCGAACGATCGGATCGATAAAAAATAATAGGAAATTTTACATAAGCTTTGGCTGGCCTATCTGGTTTTTTTTTAAATTTACTTTTTATTTTTAAAATATTGTCGCTATTTTCTGCCATTTTAAAGCATTTTAACTTTTTGCCGTTTTTTTGTCTTTTACAAGCAGTGTTTTTGGTATTTTCCAATTGGAAGTATACTTTCGGTATATTTTAAGAAATATACCAAATCAAATTTAAATCCAGTTATACTGTTATATTGTATATCGTAAATTAAATTCTCGGCAGAGGAAAAACGGGTATTAATTTAAACAAGAAAGAAAGTTAACTTCGGCCAGCCCAAGTTTGTATACCCTTGCAGGTATGCCTATTTAAAATGATGTTTTAAATTGTCAAAAATCGAAACGGGTTCTTTCTATTGCAGGTAGTATATAAGTCGGAACCGATCGGATCGGACGACTATATGTTATAGCTCCCATAGAAGGGATCGAGCAAAAATGTTAAAAAAAATTCTAGCGTCGGTGTTTTTTGAAATATTACCTTCTTCTCTTGGTAATGTTATTTTTTCAATATTTCTGAATTTCGAACAAAATTTTAAAAAAATCGGATCACTATATCATATAGCTGCCATAGGAACGGTCGGAAAATTGAATGGAAATTAATAGGAAAAAAATTATATCTTTGTTGATTTTTATTAGATACTCTTCTTCACACAAAAAAAAACTATCAACTATTTAAAAAATCAACTATTTAATAGTGAAATCAGTCCCTACCCATAAAAAAAAGGACAAAAAAATAGTAGATTACCTTTAAAATAGTATATGACCTACAAAATAGTATTTTACCCGAAAAAAATTGTCGGGATTTGAGATTATGAGTCGGATACTCTAACCACCCTAAGTCCATAAAAATAGTTGACATACAATTTATAATTGTATTTTTAAAACAACAAAATATATGAAGGAAAAAAATAGTTGAGTTACGATATTAATTGTGGTGTTACTATTTAACGCCCCAAAAAATAAAACAACAAAATACACGCAAACAAATAAAATAGTTTTGCTATGATATTAATTGAGACGTTACTATTAATTTGCCAAATGAATAAAACAACAAAATACAACAAATACATTCAATGACTCATAAAACAACAAAATACATGAAAAATTCAGAAAATTGTGAAATACTATTTTTCTATGTTTTGTGTGTTCACTGGGATACAGCTTTTCTTTAACATTTCAAAATTTCGAATAAAATTTAACAAAACTCGGACGTCTATATTATATAGCTCCCATAAGAAAGATCAACAAAATAATAATCTGCAAGGGTATATAAGCTTCAGCAGGCCGAAGCTAGCTTCCTTTCTTGTTTTTTTTATTATTCCTACACCCAAAAAAAAAACCGAAAGTTTACAGTTAATACACGTTGTATTAAAAGTATACTACAGCTAGTATCAAACTGTCAGTATTAATTTAAAACTAAATAATGTAAGGAGCAGACTCAATAGTGTTAAGTTAAGACTAAATAGTGTTAAGTTTATGTCCTGAGTTTAATTTCTATACCGAAGTTTTCGGTTTTCGTTCCTGGTGTGAAGCCAGGATGCTCTGGTTTGGAACCTGGACATTTCGAACAGAAAAAGTGTTACCG
Organism: Drosophila takahashii; assembly: GCF_030179915.1. Classification (NCBI taxonomy): domain Eukaryota; kingdom Metazoa; phylum Arthropoda; class Insecta; order Diptera; family Drosophilidae; genus Drosophila; species Drosophila takahashii. The sequence continues at coordinate 2,113,172 of NC_091682.1, read as the reverse complement.
CTTTTTAATGCTATTCGGACGCGTTAGTATTTTAAGGGTTTTACATTAGTGTATTTTGTAAACGACGCTGCGGTCTGTTTAAGGTTTGTTTGTGAAAATTACTTGTGAAAATTTTAATATTTGCTTATTTTGGGCTTATTTGAAATGTAAGTACATTAAAATTGTGTCTTAGTGCATAACTAATGAGTAAATTCTTTTCTTTTTACTGACACCTCCTTGAATTGCGCTCCAGATGCCGGGAAACTAAGGATCTTGCTATTGGCTTGCATTTTTTCTGACCGCGGCCAGCGCAATGTTTACTTCAATATCAGCGTCCCCGACCAAACTCCGGTGTTCATCTGGACGGCGACCACTCGAGATGATCAGCGACATAAGCGGTAAAACTGCATTTGCCCAAATATGCATACACACGTACATATTTTGTACATGTATTGTATTTATGTTTATTTGTTAAATTAAAAATTACCTTCAGTAATTTATAAAAATGTAAAAAATATTTTTAATAATATATGAAAAGTACAGAACAACATTTTTTGAATTTTGTCTCTTTTATACGGGGTATAATATTTATACTGGCATTATACTAAATAGTATACAAAATAAACTAGCACCCTAAATTTCAGTACACTGAGTGAGTATAAACTGTACACTCGTTAGTTTAAACTTGACAACTTCGAAAGTTTCATTTTTATACTTTCGAAGTCCATTAGTTTAATACTCAGAGTATCGAGAAATTTTTGACACTCAATAGTTTACTTTTAATGTAGAAATAGTTTAGTTTCTATGATCATTTTTTTTTGGGTGTAGATATAGTGGTCCGATCCGACATATGTACTATGTAATAGAAAGAAGACTTTTGGGAAAGTTTCATCGCGATAGCTTCAAAACTGAGGGACTAGTTCGCTTATAAACAAACAGCCGGATATGGCTAGGTGGACTTCGATATGGGTGCTGATCAAAAATATATATACTTTATGTGGTCGGAAACGTCTCCTTCACTGCGTTGCAAACTTTTGACTGAAGTAATAATATCCTCTGCAATAAAAAAAATTGCAAGTAAATTAAATGGACAAAAATTTCACTGATTATGGAAACTACTATTTCTCGGTTTTAAGTCATTTACTTGATTTTGGAACGGACTCCTGATCCTTTAGCTTCCAAAATATCTATTTAACTTCTTTAAGGGCCGGTTTCTCGAGTGCCGGCTAACATTTTTCGAACAGATAAAGTCCCTGCTAAGGCATTTTGGCTTTCTCGAGCATAAATGTGAGAGCTAACTTTGACAGGGACTCGGAGTCCCTGTTAAGCGTTTTCGACTCGATAGAATGACAGCTGATTTCCCAAAGCCAACTATGAAGATAAAACGAAATCACAGCTGACTTTTCCTTTAAATTATACCCAAATAGCTGATGAAATAATCGAAGCACGCCATTTTTTACCCTTCACAGCACAATTCTGTGCGTTAACAGCACTCTGTAATTGTTTCTCGTTCAGATAAATTAAAGCAGTCGAGAAAGCCGATTTGCTTTTACGAACAGTTTATCTGGTATTTAAGTTTTTCGAACAGATAGCTATCAGGGACTTTGACAGGGACTCGAGAAACCGGCCCTAAATGGGGTATCATTCTACTCCCTGCAAACACCTTGCCCTGGTACAGAAGTTTTCAAATATTAAAGTAAATATGTTTAAAATATGGCCCTTGAGAAAAAAGCTTTTAACTTCATTTGGCCAAAAAAAAAACACATTTGATAGGGGGAAAAAGGATCCTACCTTCCGAGAATTTTGCTCACACATCCATTGGAAACTTGTAGAATTCGGGAAATATCACATGGTCGTGCTCCGGAATGGGCCAGCTCGACAATTTTCTGTCGCGTTGAGTCCGGTAAAGGTCTTCCACCAACGAAAACGCCACCCAACTGATTTACTCCACTGTGACCTGCAAAATACAAGGAGAGTAAAGCAAGGAAGCGCAAGCTATTTTACTGCATATATAGATGTGGTATATCAAATGTTAATAGTGCCCAAGTCCGCTTTTTATTGCTTCGCTTTAATCAGCGACGTCAATGTGCGACTGTGACTGTACATGTACACTTCTATATAAGCTTGTGGCAATGAGGCGGATAATTTAGTTTGTCACGCTTTTAAAGACGTCAAAATACATTCGTCGACCCAAATTCGAGATGGACATGCTGAAGGGGAGAACATCGATTTGGGTACCTTCTTTTGTGTCCCGAACTCGAAACGGAGCATCTCAATTTGTACACGATGACCAGATTGGTCCTTGTTTAGTCTGAACCATTTAGTATTAATATGCACACACCCTTGCACATTTTTCAATAAAATCATTCGGCCATAATACACAAAAAAAAACTGGTGTCCCATAATTATTTGTTTTATTATGCTATAGTTTTTCCTAAATTAGCGGCACAAAAATTATTTTTTGTTCAATATATTTTGTAATGGTTTTGTAGCCTTAGTAATTAATTTTATATTGAAAACTTAAATACAATTGTTTCGTTTTGCTGCTTACTCGATTCAGATTTAAACGAAAGGGGAACATCTTCTATGTGTACTTATCTTCAGTACGAAGCTGAGCACGAAAAGAAAAGGCAAAAGGGGTAAAAAAGGGCATCCTCGATGTTCAGGTCAAGCATGAGAATGGAAGGGTTTTATAAAAATTTCCGAGTATTGGGACTTATTGAAATAAAATCCCAAAATCTCTGTATCAATTTACCGCTTTATTGGTAAAGAAATCAGCGAAGCAGCAGAAAAACCTAGATACAAGCAGGAAGAGTCAGCTCTGACGAAGGGCTAATCCGAGTGACTTTTCTGTTTTCAGATACGGATCGGAATGCGTCTAATGATAGATTTTCAACGGTGAGCTTCGACCGTCCGTCCGCTTTCGTTTTGATCTCCAATAAAATGGAAATGTCTCTTTAGAGAGCGTCTTATAAAGGGCCCCCTTCTAGCCCACTATGATGGATGCAGCTGCTCATGAAGCCCCATTACATTTGCATGCAAAAAGGTCTTGCGTTCTGGGTAAAAGGTGTGCGGGTCCCGAGCCATTCGACATTCAAATGCAGAGACCCCGCAAGGCCAACGTGGAGTACTTTTGGTATTAGTGCAGGGACTGCAAAATTGGATTGCTTGCCGAAAATTTGATTTGCCGGTGTGACAGGGCACACAATTTCCCAAAACATCTTGCCAGTGGGATTAATAATGTAATTGCAACACAAATCTGTCGGCGAGAAAAACAATGGCTTAGCAATAGGGACAGGAGCTGGACCCTCTAGGGGACTGGTCCATTCAGGGCAGGCACAGACTTTCCCTTGCCTGCGAAAATGGACAGAACTGCGGGGTGGGTCGACAAAGACTGGGTACTGGGTACTGGGTATGGGTAGGGGTATGGGTATGTGTTCGGGTTTGGGTTTGGGTACAATGCCTAAGCGCGTTGGTTCCCGGCAGCCGCTAAAGAGGCTCATTTGGCATTTTTGAGTGCATTGTGTGTGTTTGTATTTACTCGACTTCGGCTTTCAGTGCCAATAATTGTTTCCATTTGTAACGACATGACACGAAACGGTCGTCGACAACGAACACACACTTCAAGATCATTAAAGGTGGAAAATTATTGTATTGATTCACAGCACAACAATGGACTGACCTGGCAGAGAGTACTTAACAGCTCGGCAGGCTAGGGATGAGTTTGTGATTGCACACAAAAAAATTTGCTTGGTAAAATTGACCAACAAAGATAGTTACGTAACTATTAAAATAGTTAAGTGTATTTTGTTTTTGCTTTGGGTTTGTGTCTTTGCTAATTGTGTGTATTTTGTTGTTGTGAAATGACAATTTACTTAGTAGAATTGACAATTTTGCTAGTTGGGGCCTGTTTGACAATTATTACAGTTGATTTTACCAAGTTTTTTTTTTGTGTGTGTGACTGGGAATGGGATTTGAGGGATGTCGATAAGCTACTCCGCAATTCGTAAAATATTGTTTGGCCCATCACGGTCTTGAAAGTCCATGCCGATCCCAATTGTCACCGATGATCAGCTCTTCCCATTGTGCCACTATAATTGGCAGCATGTGCGCGATTTCGAGTCAGCTACTGAACAATGCCTCACCGTCCATTGAGCTCTATGCATTGGGTTACCCGGACATTGAGCTGTTTTCACACCAATAATGAATCCTCATGACACACATTTGGCAATGGAACAAATTTACCGAGATGTCTTTATAGTTCGCACCTTAGCTGCGGATTCTTTCGGATCGAGTGATGAAATTTGAACATTCCCTATTCCCTCGTGCATAACAGGAGTGATTTGAAAGATTAAGCCGGCCTAAGGTGATTTCCAGGTCCACTAATCGATCAGTATTGCGATGAATTAGCCTGTTTAACATTTCTGAATCAGAAACTCGGTGCTTCGAACAATTTCCAAGTTGTTTTATTTATGTTATTTAGAAACATGGATATTAATACATATAAATCGATCTAAATTTTTTGATAATCTACGCATAACTAATAGTTTGAGTATAGTATTCCTGGAAAAGGCACATTTAAAACGAAATTTGACATTAGTCTAACACTACATTAACATTTCTTGTGGGGACTATAATATACTTATAATATATTATATAAAGATAATGCTGAATTAATAACGGCACTGAAGGATATCATTATTATACCCGTTACTCGTAGAGTAAAAGGGTATATTAGATTCGTGCAAAAGTATGTAACAGGTAGAAGGAAGCGTTTCCGACCCTATTAACTATATATATTCTTGATCGGGATCACTAGCCGAGTCGATCTAGCCATGTCCGTCTGTCCGTCTGTCTGTCCGTCTGTCTGCCTGTCTGTCTGTCTGTCTGTCTGTCTGTATGAACGCTGAGATCTCGGAAACTATAAAAGCTAGAAGATTGACATTTTGCATGCAGATTCTAGGAGTTCCTACGCAGCGCAAGTTTGTTTCAAAAGGGTGCCACGCCCCCTCTAACGCCCACAATCGGTTATATACGATTTTAAAAATTTCAATATTTTGGAAAAGTAAAAATGCAGTTTTATTGTGTTTAAAAATACCTATCGAAATGTAGAAGAAATTTTTTAAATCGGACCATTCGTTAAAAAGTTACGGCGGATCAAAGTTTTTCTCCATCTCTTTCGCACTCCCTTTAGCTGAGTAACGGGTATCTGATAGTCGGGCACCCGACTATAGCGTTCTCTCTTGTTTTTTAACTTATTTATCTATATTTGATTATTCCGAATTCTTGGAAATCCCGTGTACAATCTTTCCTCAAAATGATAGCGAAATAGACAAATTCAAATTCCACACACCAAAAAAGGATATGCAAAATTAAGTTTTCTAAGCGTTTAAGTAATTAACCTTCATTTTTAGCCGAAAGAACGGTTGTATTGCGCAAGTTGCTTTTGTATAAATGAAAATATTCGGGGAACGGATCGGAATAGGCTGTAATGGGGAGACTGGGAGTAGGAAGGCTATCTGAAAACGAGTGGTAGGGGGAAAGGTATTGCTTTGCGTTACTCATAAAAACGTACATTCATCATCAGTTAAATGGTAGTAAGTTGTGGCGAAGTAAGACGATGTCGAATGGGGTTGTGACGCAGTGCTGGCTTCCACGGCTTCCATTGTAGGGGAAGGCTTTCCAGCAATACCGCCTAGTCCGCTCCCACCAGCGGCACCCAAACAGGGTAAATTTCTCATTGCAATCACATTGTCTATAAGAAAAGAAGATCATAGGGGTAAAATTCGTATCAAGAAGTTACTTTGCACATTAGAATTAATGTATTATATCAGTGAAATAGGTCTATAAATGCGAAAGAAATTATGTGCTAGGTTAGGTATTAAGATATGTCAGGGAGTTAGGGAGCCTCAAAGGTAGAGATCTTTCAAATTTATTATATCATCTTCTTTGAATTTGAAACCATATTAACCATGATATTCTTGTACAATCTACAGTGTAGTTGGATCGATCAAATTGGATTATATATGTGGCCAAAGTTAAATACTTCCAAATTTCCAAAGCAAATTTTGAATTATCGGCTATTATTGAAATGCTATGATTAATATAAACATTTACCATGTTAATCAAAGCATTCACATCCATTTGGAGTATGTGTGTTCGGTTTTTTTTTTATATACATACATATATGAAAATAGAAAATTAAATGAAATTTAATATTAACAAGTGAGAACGCCATAGGAAGTGCGAGGGGGATTGAGATATATACAAACCTAGTCAAAAGTATTTTCACAAATTTGAATGTTAACTGTACTCATATTTTGAACTTATAATATAAACATTTTGGCACCTATGGAAAGAGCACTTCAATTCCGTTTAAATGACACAAAAATTTTCTTAACCCATTAAGCACCCTTTGAAAAGTGGGCAAATTAGACAATTTTTTTCGAAAGTCAAATTTTCAACTTTTTTTCTGGGGTTTAAAACAAAAATGTTTTGATGCAAAGTTGTTCCCCAATCAAAATGAATAATAACTGCAAAAAAAAAAATTTCAAAATATTTTTCCTTGTATTTTTTATGATTTTTTGAAACTAGCAATTTTTGCCGCTTTTTCTTCCTTTTCATACAAAATTTTACTGAGAGGTCTCCATTCAAAAAAAACATAAAAAATGCAAGGAAAAATATTTTGAAAAAAATTTTTTTGCAGTTATTATTAATTTTGATTGGGGAACAACTTTGCATCAAAACAGTTTTGTTTTAAGCCCCAGGAAACAAGTTGAAAATTTGAATTTCGCAAAATTTGCTCACTTTTCAAAGGGGTCTTAATGGGTTAAGAACATTTTTGTGTCATTTTAACGGAATTGAAGTGCTCTTTCTATAGGTGCCAAAAGTTTATATTATAAGTTCAAAATATAAGTACAGTTAACATTAACATTTGTGAAGATACTTTTGACCACCCCTGTATTCTGGGCGTTAGAGTAGCGTAGCGCTCGGCTGAAAGAAACTTCCGCTGCGTAGGAATTTTCTAGCTTTTGTGCTTTCCGAGATCTTTGCGTTCATACGGACAGACAGACACACGGAAATTCCTAGATCGACTCCGTTAGTGATCCTGATCAAGAATATGTATACTTTATAGGGTCGGAAACGCTTCCTATTACATACTATTTCACGAATATAACATACCCCTTTACTTTACGAGTAACGGTATTAAAAACCAGGCTTCCCAGGTTGATGATTTTTTAATTCCTAAACGAAATTTTATGTTGTTTATTGCCAATTTTGAGCCGAACAAACAAACGCCTTGGGACCATGTCCATCCAATTGGTTTTCTTGACTCCTATGTTAGGCGCAAACCATACACCCCCTCTCGGGTGAAAAAGAAAGGGAATTTTGTTGTTTAACAAGAAAGGAGATCATTATTTTTTTGATCCTTCATATGCTATATAATATAGACTTCCGAGTTTGTTAAATTTTATTCCAAATTTTGAAATGTTTAAGAAATGCTATATCCCAGTGAAGAAGAGAATGTTATATAAATCAACAAAGATATAATTTTTTTTCCTATTAATTTCCATTTAATTTTTCGACCGGTCCTATGGCAGCTATATGATATAGTGATTCGTTTTTTTTAAATCCTTCCTATGGTAGCTATAAGATATAGTCGTCCGATCCGGTCGGTTCCGACTTATATTAAAAAGGGACTAGTTTGCGTAGAAACGGGCAGACAGACGGACAGGCGGACGAACAGACGGACGGACAGACGAACATAGCTAGATCGACTCATTCATTCTTGATGCTGATCAAGAATATATATACTTTATGGGGTCGGAAACGTCTCCTTCACAGCGTTGCAAACTTCTGGCTGAAATAATTATACCCTCTGCAAGGGTATAAAAAGTATGGCCATGTAATTTTCAGATAATGCAAAATCCATTTCGTTTTTACATGTAATACTCTTTTCGACCAGGTCAAATTTACCTGGCCACATATCAAATTAAAATTGATCGTAAAAAACGCTAGTTTACAAAATAATATTCATGGAATGCTTCACAGCAATTGATTTAAAATTCTGTTAGTGCTAGAGCCCTAGATACCACACATCTTATTTTTCGATAGCACAGTTTTTTTAAAGATTTTTAAAATTTAAAATGTTAAATTTCCAGTGTTGGGAAAGGTACTGTGTTTTTTTACCTAGGTAAGGTAAAAGGTATTGGGCAAAAATAAATACCTAGGTAAGGTAAAGGTACTTCAATTTCCCAGTACCTAAGTAAAGGTATAAGGTAAATATATTGTTTTTTTTTATTTTTTTATAATTTTTTTGTTTTGTTCAATGTAATCATTTAAACTTAAAATAAGACTAGTTTTCAGTTTTTAGTCGTCTTAATCAAACAATATCTTTTCATTTCATTTAAATTTAAATGTTTTAATTTTGTGCATATATTTTTAAAACACGCGGCATGAATAATTGTATGCACTTCATTAATGTATTTATGAAACCCTCATGTACATATTTGGCGCGCAAAAATTCCGTATGTAGAAACATTGACTATGTATATGTATATGCCGTTTGTTTACTTACATACGGCATTTTTGCGCGCCAAATACACTTTGGTTTCATAAATAAATTGATGTAGTGATGGGAACATACATACGTGCACAAAATGATATAAAATAAAACTGCGATTAGTTTTAACTTCACAAAACAAACCATAGAACGGCTGAATTCCAATGACTTTTAATGCTGCGTTCCGACTATTACAATTTCGAAACGAAACGATACAATGAAACGGTACTACAGTGTCGCAGTCAGATTTGGCTATTTTAAATCAGAGCAATGTTTTATACCTATGTAAGTACCTTCATAATTTCAAAGGTATATAAAAATCTGTAGCTAGGTAAGGTAAAAGGTACTCAATTATTTTTATACCTAGGTAAGGTAAAAGGTACCACTAAATTGTACCTAGGTACATACCTAGGTAAAAGTATCTAGGTATGTCCCAACACTGTAAATTTCTGGCTTTTTTGAAATTTGTCCTATATCTCGGCACATATCCACCCAATTGGAACACTTTTCGTTTCATTTTAAAGTCAATAGATCAGATCTTAACTTTGTCATACAGATCAATATGATTGGATAAGTAATGGCAGCGCATCAGCTCTACAAAGATGAAAAATATGTTTCTTGCTCCACTGTAAGTCGGCTGTATGTATATTAAAAACTCTAAGTGCCGGTTTCTCGAGTGCCGGCTAACATTTCTCGAACAGATAAAGTCCCTGCTAAGGCATTTTGACTTTCTCGAGCACCAATGTGAGAGCTAACTTTAACAGGGACTCGGAGTCCCTGTTAAGCGTTTTCGGCTCGATAGAATGACAGCTGATTTCCCAAAGCCAACTAAGAATATGAAACGAAATCACAGCTGACTTTTCCCTTGAAATATACCCAAACAGCTGATGAAATAATCGAAGCACGGCATTTTTTGCGCTTCACAGCACAATTCTGTGCGTTAACAGCACTCTGTAATTGTTTCTCGTTCAGATAAATTAAAGTAGTCAAGAAAGCGGATTTGCTTTTACAAACAGTTTATCTGGTATTTAAGTTTTTCGAACAGATAGCTATCAGGGACTTTGACAGGGACTCGAGAAACCGGCCCTTAATAAATAAGTTGAAAAATCCTAATGGGTACAAACTTAAAGTTTAATTCCTACCGAATAAAACAATGAAAATGAATAGTGGTCACAGGTATTTTCGTGGTCTAGGGCTCCAACACTAACAAAATTTGCAACTAATTGCTGTGGGGCATTTAGGCTGTAAACTCGATTGTTTAAGAAAATTGTTCTGATCCATATCAAAATTCCATATCCACCATTGGCGGAAACAATGATAGGCTTTGGCTATTTTATCAGCTGTTTGAGTATCCGACAAAGGAAAAATCAGCTGCTTATCTTACTTGGCTTTGTAAATTCAGCTGAAATTTTATCGAGTCGAAAAAGACTTAACAGGGAGTCCGAGTCCCTGTCAAAGCTCTCACATTGACGCTCGAGGAAACCCAATTTACTTATCAGAGAGTTTATTTGTTCGTGAAATGTTAGCCGACACTCGGGATGACGGCCCTCAGTCTATAATAATACTTGAATGTTTCAATTTTCGATTTAAATGTAATTCCTTTTTAAGCCTACACAGTTATAAACATCTAATTTTATACAGCATTTACATGTAATTACAAGAATTATTGATTGGAAGTAATAAAATTTTAGCCAATATGAATACCCGCGCGACTTATCTTCATCTTATCGTAGTGTGGAAATGCAAACTAGTTGCCGCTGATAACAATGTCTACAAATTATTTCGAGAATTGTCAATATAAACAAGAAAGAAAGTTACCTTCGTCAAGGCGAATTTTGTATACCCTTCAAGTAAAAATACATACTTTACCGTTTAATTTACCATCATTGAGAGCTTCAAACGTTATACCTCTCGTGATCAAGATTCTAGAGCTCCCTCGATCGGTCCCGTCTCCATTGCCTTATTTTAGTGAAGGAGACGTTTCCGACCACATAAGTTATATATATTTTTTTTCTCATTATACCCTTGCAGAGGGTATTATGATTTCAGTCAGATATATTCTTGATCAGAATCTCTACGCAAACTAGTCTCCCATTTTTGAGCTATCGGGATGAAACTTTCCCAAAAGTCTTATCTCTATTTCAGATAGTATATATGTCGGAACTGACCGGATCGGACTAATATATCTTATAGCTGCCATAGGAACGGGCAAAAAATTAAATGGAAATTAATAGAAAAAAACAAGAGAGAAGGCTATAGTCGGGTTGGTGTCCCGACTATCTAATACCCGTCACTCAGCTAAGGGGAGTGCGAGGGAGATAGATATATAAACAATTTTGATTGCGTATAACTTTTTAATGAATGGTCCGATTTGAAAATTGTCTTCTACATTTCGATAGGTGTACACAACAAAATTGCATTTATACTTCTCGGAAATCTTTAAAGATGTGGGCGCAGGACACATTTTAAAATCTTTAGTGGGCGATTGTGGGCGTTAGAAGGGGCGTGGCGCTCGGCTGAATTAAACTTGCGCTGCGTAGGAGGCCCAAGAATATGTGTGGAAAATCTTAACCTTCTAGTTTTTGTAGTTTCCGAGTTCTCAGCGTTCATACGGACGGACAGACGGACATGCCTATATCGACTCGGCTAGTGACCCAGATCAAGAATATATATACTTTATAGGTTCGGAAACACTTCCTTCTAGCTGTTACATACTTTTGCACGAATACAATATACCCTTTTACTCTACGAGTAACGGGTATAATTATATCTTTGTTGATTTTTATTACAATCTCTTCTACACACAAAAAAAAAACTTGGTAAAATCAACTGTAATAATTGTCAAACAGGCCCCAACCAGCAAAATTGTCAATTCTACTAAGTAAATTGTCATTTCACAACAACAAAATACACACAATTAGCAAAGACACAAACCCAAAGCAAAAACAAAATACACGTAACTATTTTAATAGTTACGTAACTATCTTTGTTGGTCAATTTTACCAAGCAAATTTTTTTGTGTGTACTATGGGATATGACTATTTTTAAATATTTCCGAATTTCGGTTTTAATTTTAAAAAGATCGAACTACTGTATAGCTGCCATAGAAACGATCGAAAAATTAAAGTGAAATATGATATTTAACATTTTTGCGATTTGTAAATTAATAGAATGATCTGCAAGAGTATATTCGTTTCTTGTTTTTTAAAGCTATAGCAATGAAACTTTCCCAAAAGTCTTCTTTGTACTGCAGGTAGTTCATATGTCGAAACGAGCTGGATCGAACCACTAAGTGGGAGCCATAAGATATAGTATTTCAATCCGGCTCGTCTCGACAAATGTACTACCTGCAACAGAAATAGGAATTTTGGGAAAGTTTCATCGTGAAAGCTTTAAAACTGAGAGACTAGTTCCCATAGAAACGGACAGACGGACATAGCTAGATGGACTCGGCTATTGGTGCTGTGGTCGGAAACGTCTCCTTCACTGCGTTGCAAACTTCTGACTGAAATTATAATACCCTCTGCAAAGGGTATAACAGAAGAAAACGCCAAAGTCGAATGCCTCGTCTTTCAAATACCCGTTATTTTGCAAAAATGATATGCAAGCACAAAAATCGCGAAATCTCGCGGATTTTTCAATTTAGGCACATAACTTTTCAATGAAAGGTCCAATTCAAACAATTTTTTTTGCAACCGATAGCTATTGACAAATCCAAAAAACTACAATTTACACAAATCTTTGTATTCACACACAAAAACAGTCCCTGACCACAAAATTGCCAATTCTCCCAATTAAATAGTTACTTTTACAACAACAAATACTCACAATTAGCCAAGACACAAAGAAAAAACCAAATACGCGTAACTATTATTTATAGTTCCATAACTATCCGTATAGGGCACTTTTACCAATCAAATTTTTTTTATGGGTAGGGTTGGAAGTGCTATCTACTGCCTGATACAAATTTACTCTTTTATGTTAACAGGTCGACCAAATCACTTATAGAAAATGCCAGTGGCTAATCTAGCATTTTATTGTGGGGGGAAATATGTAAATGGAGAAGGAAGCGTTTCGGAACCTATAAAGTACGTATATTAAATATTCTTGGCCTGAATCACTATCAGAGTCGGTCTAGGCATGCCCGTCTGTCTGTCTATGATCGCTGAGATCTACAAAATCTAGAGAGTTGGAACTTACCACACATATTCCTGCACACAAAAAAAAAACTTGGTAAAATCAACTGTAATAATTGTCAAACAGGCCCCAACCAGCAAAATTGTCAATTCTACTAAGTAAATAGTCATTTCACAACAACAAAATACACACTATTAGCAAAGACACAAACCCAAAGCAAAAACAAAATACACGTTACTATTTTAATAGTTACGTAACTATCTTTGTTAATCAATTTTACCAAGCAAATTTTTTTGTGTGTGGGCTTCATAGGCAGCGCAAGTTTATTTTAGCCGAGCGCCAAGCTCATGTTTTCTTTTGCAAATTCAGATCTACAACTGTTTTTAAGATATAGTTTCTTTTTCAATATTGCTTTGAGTTGTCCCTAGATTACGCTTAAAAGTATTTAGTATTTAAGCCAAAAGCTTCTTGTTTATATATAAACAATATATATATACATATGGGACAGTCAACCTATTTACAGAAAAGGAAAACATAAAATTGTAATATATGTACATTGGTGTCCGATCCGCGGTACTTAATTTTCAGGTATTTGTTATTGTAACGATTTCCCAGCTTTTAAATTGGATGAATAAACCGCAATGACTGGCACCTCCCTGGTAATGGATACACCTCATCTGACCAAAATGATAACATCTCTGACTGTCAGATACCCGTTACTCAGCTAAAGGGAATGCGAGGGAGATGGAGATATACAACTTTGATCGGGCATAACTTTTTAATGAATGGTCCGATTTGAAAAATTTCTTCTACATTTCGATAGGTATTACTAAACACAAGAAAACTTTTACAAAATCTGTAAAGATGTGGTTGCGAGGCTTTTTAAAAGTCCTTTAAAGCGACTGTAGGCGTACGAGTGGGCGTGGCGCTTGGATGGAACAAACTTGCGCTGCGTAGGAAGCCCAAGAATATGTGTGATTAATCCCAACCGTCAAACTTTTGTAGTTTCCGAGTCGGACAGACAGAAGGACGGACGGACAAGGCTAGATCGACTCGGTTAGTGACTTAGATCAAGAATATATGTACTTTATAGGGTCGGAAACGCTTGCTTCACCCTGTTACGTACTTCTGCACGAATACAATATACCCTTTTACTCTACGAGTAACGGGTATAAACACGCAATTGAGAATGGAAAATGGTGCAGGAGTGGAGCTTACCCTTGTGAGCCATGTCCTCTAAGGACGGTAGAATGTTCAATGTTCCCGCTGACCAGGGAGGAACTACGGTGCCCATAGCCGTCGGAGTTGGTTGCAATGTAAACATTATATGACTTGTATTGAACAACTGGGCTATTGCCGGTGTAACTGCGGCCGTCGAGCTCTCCTTAAACCGATATAGATTTCGATTTTTATTCTGGTGCACTGCTAATCACGGTCGACTCTGGCTATGCTTATCCAAGCTTTATCCTGAAAAGTACTGTTTTCTGTTTTTTGCCGGTCGCACGCTGCGAGAGCCCTCGGAGGGCGAGCCGAGCTTCGAAAATGAATATGTGCAGATGGTTGACGGTGACGGTGGAAATCGCGTCCTGTGGTGATCAAAAATCTATTGTTGATGGCGCCATGGGGACATGAGAGTCACGAACTCAGGAACACACATTAAACTGAGCAGCCGCTTTTGTTTTAGTTCACTTGTTCATTTTTCGCACACCACTTTCATCGCACTCACGTTTGTACTATATTTTCACTGCTTGCTTCCGTAACATTCCGTAATATTCCCGGGTGGACCGCTAGCCAGTGCCGATGGCAGTTTCAGACGATATGGAGACTACACGGAACGGCTTAAATCGCAGAATGTAGCTCGGGCAATGCTTTCTACACTTTTTACACTTCCCGACACGACGGCGAAACTGCATTTACCTTTGGAGCGCAAGACGTAGTAACAGTGTCGCGACCTGCCTGCCCGGATCCGTTCTAGAAACCGACTAGGCCGACCCTCGACTGGCCAGCCGGCGTCCCCCTGTGCTCAGAGCCGTGCCTGTGGCAAAGGAACTGCCTGTGATTGGTGGGGACCAACTTGGCTGGCTCACTCACCACCATTTGCCACAGGGAAGCGCTGTGGTTGGACGATGCTGGAAGCACAGCAGTTGTCGCACTCGCACCCATACAGTTTCTGTTACTCGGCTGAGAGGTGGGAGGAGAAAGCGATTGGCGGCACGATGCAATTTCGCAGCTGCGTTTCGATATGAGGAACATATCTCGGCAACGGAATCTTTAAATTAAAGCGAGGCTCAACTGCAGACGCATAAGAAACACATACTTGTCGGTGTGGTTTCATTCTTAACTACTTCGGATCCAGCCCCAGACTAAATGTTCCTTTGATAGCTGGCCATAAGCGGTGCAGTGGCAGGTCTGCCGTTGTACCGTGTACTGCTCAGAGCCAGCTTGAAGGTCTGCCAGCCCCACACGCCGCAGTCACTTACACACATGTTGCACTTAATTCGATTTCGAATTTACGAATAGGGAAACAAGTCTTCAGCCAGCACAGTCGCCCAATAGAATTGTTTCATTCCGATACAATAGGCGCTTTACATTTCCGTTAACTACCCGCACGTTTCCGCTTTGGCAGTACAGGCGTACGTATATAGGGGCTGGGGGCGTGGGTGTGGGCGTATGGTTGTTTAGCAAAATGTCGACAAGCCTAAACACGGTCACACCCACCAGCTCTCCAGCTCTTCAGCTCACCATCTCAACAGCTGGCCTCACATGTGGAGGCTGAGTTCCGAAAGGCTGGTCCTGTCCTGCTTTTGCGCCGCAAAGCGTAAGCCCTGCCAGTGGCCCGAAAGGGACGGCCAGTGTGCTGGCTGAAAGGCGGAAGTTTGCTTGTTTCAAAGTGCCCAAGAGCAGTATTAAAAAAAACTAACGCACACTGGAACAGGCAACTGCAGGGGATGATGGCGATTTAAATGTAATGCACAAAATTCAAGAACAATGTTCTGCCCAATATTTCTTTTCTCAATTCGAATTGGGTTCTTTTTTCAGTCCACTAATACAAATGTTAGTTTGCTCATAGCAAATCGATTTTTTATAAATCGTTAAGTATGCGCAAACCAATACTTGTACTTCTGGCCATTCATTCATTCAACCACCAGGCCTTACGGCTTATAATACGTGAAGCCGTAAGCCGCGACTATATTTAGTGTATTAAATATGGGTAATTTAATAATAATAAAACAATTATTTATCCTCCACTTGTGCACAAATTTTTAAATTATAACTTTATGTTAAGATGTTTGACATCGTCAGGGGTTTTCTGGTTTGGTCGGTCATGTTTTTCATATTTTCCCATTTCTGCACATGTAAGGTTTAATATTGCAGGTAAGACGAAATCATTTTGATATCATTCGATTGTCTGGTGTTCCTATTACATTCAAGATTTAATATGCACAGATTAGATCACAAAATGCCCGACGGTGGAGGAAACAAATGTTTTTATTAGGCTACATGGTAGCACATGAAAGCGAGTCCCCCGCAGGAAACTGAAACAGCCTTGCAATCATCATATTATCTTCGCACTGGCGCTGGAGCTGGAACGCAGCTCAAGCAATCGCCACGTGGCACGTGCCAGCGACACGGCACATGCTCGTACAGTGAAAAGTTTTTCCGCTTCGGCTTAGTCTGCTTCAGCTGCAAGCACAGACCTCCTCCAGGGGTTCGGACATATATTAATAAGAGTAAGAATTATCTCCACAGTAGGGTGGGCTCACAAGTATTTTGGAGTAGATCATTTCAGAAAGGGATTCCGAGATTCCGTCTTCGAAGCTGTATGCATTAATTTGCAAGTACTAGTTTCCGACAATTTAAAAGGCTGAGACCGGATCGTCATTTTATTGATTTCATAGATACACACAAAAAAAACTTGGTAAAATTTTCCAATATAATTGTCAAGCAGCCGTCTACCACAAAAATTGATTACTATACCTTTCCGATCTTCTTATGGCAGCTACATTACATTCGATTCTCATAAAATTAAAAACGCATCTCTGAAATAATAAGGAAAATTACAATTTGCCTTTAGCCGTTCCTTAGCTAATTAAATATCTAACTAAATCTATAATATCTCGGAAGTTATTTTCCTTCCCCTCTCAATTTAAAACAAATATAGTATTTCGACTCAGCGTTCATAGTATGAACTTTGTTTGTTTGTGGTATTTAATTTTTTTTCGATTTTTTTAAATTTTTTTTTATTAATGTACAACACGTTAAGAATGTTGTGTTAAAATTTCATGTCAATCGGATGAAAATTACAAAAAAAATGACCAGTTGAACGAGGGGCGGTCCCTGCCGTCCCTATACCTATCCAAAACATTAAATCGTTCTCCTGAAAAGTATGTTCCGTTAAGTCGGTGAACATTGTCCATCGAAATCTAATGTACCGATCGTTCTGAAATTTTGCACATAATTTCTGTACCTAAATCCGCAGGTAATCAAGTCGAGATTTTTTTTTTATTTTTTATTTTATAATAACTTTTATATCCAATTTTTTGGCTAAAATCGCGTTTTTGACTTCAAAGTAATACAAAAATCCAAAAATTAAAAAAAAAGAAAACTCGACCTGATTACCTTAAGAAACATCTTAACTAATGGACATTTTTTTTTATATTTATACCCTTGCAGAGGGTATTATGATTTCAGTCAGAAGTTTGCAACGCAGTGAAGGAGACGTTTCCGACCCCATAAAGTATATACATATATTCTTGATCAGCATCACAAGACGAGTCGATCTAGCCATGTCCGTCTGTCCGTCTGTCCGTCCGTCTGTCCGTCTGTCTGTTTCTACGCAAACTAGTCTCTCAGTTTTTGAGCTATCGGGACGAAACTTTCGCAAAAGTCTTCTTTCTATTGCAGGTAGTATATATGTCGGAGCCGACCGGATCGGACAACTATATCTTATAGCTCCCATAGGAAGGATCGGAAAAAAAAACTTTAAAAAATTCTAGCTTCGGTGTTTTTTGAAATATTACCTTCTACTTTTGGGGATGTTATTTTTTAAATATTTCTGAATTTCGAATTAATTATTTAAAAAATCGGACTACTATATTATATAGCTGCCATAGGAACGATCGTGTAAAAAAAAATTCATGAAATTAAGCCTCTTTTTGGCCGAATTAACCATACCCCGCCTTAAACGGACAGACGAACATTGTTAGATCAACATGTCTAGTGATGCTGATCAAAAATACATATCCTCTATAGGGTAGAAAACTTCTCCTTCACTTCGTTGCAACTTGCAAGCTTCTGACTAAAAATAAAATACTCTCTGCACCTACATCTGCTCTGAAGCTATTCAACAGAACGGAAAATTCTGAGCTTCAACCAAAAAATGAGTTTTGGTTCAAATATCGCAAACATTATTTGCATAATGTTTGAATGCTTTCGCTGTGCATCTGAAAAGCTTTAGTCTTTAAGCTTAAACAATTACGGTGCAAGAAGGCTGATAGCCTGCCACTCACCAAATAAACGACTTGCCACCGCTCCCACCACCTATTTAGATCTAAGATGAAGAAAGAACTCCCAATTCCAGATGGCTATTACATGCAGCCAGCGTGTGTGCGGCAACAGTTGCTTTTGTGCTGACATAAAAAAGCGTCGTTCTTCTTATCGCCTGTCCGCAAGACTTCACACGGCCACGCAATTGTATTTTAGGGGTGGGGAACGAGAAAAGGGGCGTCTAGATGTATTTCGCCCGGCCCGTCCTGAATCCAGAAAGCAGCACAGCAAGTGAGAGCAAAATATGTCATCAGATCCAGTTTCTTGGACAGATTTTTAGTTGAAGAAAAGGAGTCCGTTCTTACCAGCGAGTAGGAGAGTATTTTATCGTAACCCTGGATGGTTCCAGTGGATTGAGTAATTAGATATAGTGGTCAATACCTCTAGTATTGTACTTTTAACTTTTTTTATTTTCACAGCTATTATTTCTGCTTTTCTTACATTTTTCGCATTGTAGCGTAAGGTGACGAACGTTTAATTATACCCGTTACGAGAAGGAAGCGTTTCCGACCCCATAAAGTATATGTATTCTTGATCAGGGTAACTAGCCGAGTCGATCTAGCCAATGCTATAAGTCAAATAATTGTTTGCATTTTGCAAACAAATTACACAGGCCGACAAAATGTGACATGGGTCGGTGTCCAGGCCTGCCACCATTTTATTTCGATAAATGAGGCTTTTCTAAGCATAAGTTGCCACTACGCCTATAGTCCATCAGCTCTGGTATTTGCGGTATCTTTAATTTAAGAAAATCACAAATTTTCTTCGTCTTTTGGGATATATCTTCAAGAGTGGTCAACCAATTTTGGTAATCTTTTCGGAATTAAATAGTTGCATGTCTCTTTTATACGGTCGTTTTGGAAAATTCAATCTAACTGAACCACAAGAGAAGGTGGGCGCATTTAAAATTTTAAAGTCACAGCAAAGTTTAAAAATCTTCATTTGTGAACAGCGTTTAAAAATTAAATAAAAATATTTTCTTCTACAATGCATTTTTGATCCAAAGACACCTTATGTCCCTAATTTTTAGGACACTCATCAGGTTTTTGTGTATTGTTTTGGAATTTTTAAAATTGTTTTTCTTACTTCCTTCACAGTGACGATTCACAAACAGTGCCCAAAACTGTCACTATTTTACGTAACTCATAACTATTTTTGAGCACAAGTGACCCTTGCTTTAAAAATATTGTTACATGGGCGTAAGCTAAAAGCTGGAGGGGGATTACACTTCAAGCATTTCAGCCCCCAAAGATTAGTAGGCTACGCTCATGTGCTTATACTCAAAGCAAAACTACTTAGATCGTTTAGAATTATGATATTTAAAATTGTGACAGGTTTGGGCACTGTTTGTGAATTGTCACTGTGAAGGAGGTAAGAAAAACAATTTTAAAAATTCCAAAACAATACACAAAAGCCTGATGAGTGTCCTAAAAATTAGGGACATAAGGTGTCTTTGGATCAAAAATGCATTGTAGAAGAAAATATTTTTATTTAATTTTTAAACGCTGTTCACAAATGAAGATTTTTAAACTTTGCTGTGACTTTAAAATTTTAAATGCGCCCACCTTCTCTTGTGGTTCAGTTAGATTGAATTTTCCAAAACGACCGTATAAAAGAGACATGCAACTATTTAATTCCGAAAAGATTACCAAAATTGGTTGACCACTCTTGAAGATATATCCCAAAAGACGAAGAAAATTTGTGATTTTCTTAAATTAAAGATACCGCAAATACCAGAGCTGATGGACTATAGGCGTAGTGGCAACTTATGCTTAGAAAAGCCTCATTTATCGAAATAAAATGGTGGCAGGCCTGGACACCGACCCATGTCACATTTTGTCGGCCTGTGTTATTGACAGTCGAATATTGGCAATTTTTTAGTTTTTCTTGTTTTTTAGGGTGTTTTAAGGGGAAAAATGAAAATGTTTTGATACAATCGGAAAGATAATAGTTTAATAAACAACGTTCCAAAAGAAATAAATTAAAAAATATAGTATTTGATTGTACATTTCCCATCTAAAAACGAATTTTTATGCCATTTTCCCTTTTGCAAACAATTACTTGACAAACTGTACCTTGTCGACACGATAAGAGGAGACGACTACATTTATTTGGAGTTTTTGTCGTGACGTCATATGTGAGATTCCACGAAATAAACAAATTTGATTGGTAAAATTGACCTACGTAACTATAAAAAGTAGTTACGTGTATTTTGTTTTTGCTTTGGGTGTGTGTATCGTAGAGTAAAAGGGTATATTGTATTAGTGCAAAAATATGTAGCAGGGAGAAGGAAGCGTTTCCGACCCTATGAAGTATATATATCCTTGATCAGGGTCACTAGCCGAGTCGATTTAGCCATGTCCGTCTGTCTGTCTGCCCGTCCGGATGATCGCTGAGATCTCGGAAACTACAAAAGCTAGAAAGTTGGGATTACCCCTTTAAGGCAGCTCAAGTTTATTTTAGCCATGCGCCACGTCCCCTCTAACGCCCAAAAACTATTTTAGAATGTGTCTGGAGCCCAAACCTTTAAAGATTTCAGAGAAGTATAAATGCAATTTTATTGTGTATATTTATACCTATCGAAATTTTATAAGAAAAATTTCAAGTCGGACCATTTATTAAAAAGTTATTCCCAATCAAAGTTTTATATCTTTATAATTGTCAAACAGTCCCCAACCACAAAAATTGTCAATTCAACCAATCAATAATTACTTTTACAACAACAAATACACAACGTTAGCAAAGAGACACACGCCTATTTAAAATTGATTTTTTACTTTCAAATAGTGCCACAACCAGTTTTTGAGATATTCTATGTTATATAGGCTCAAACAGTTTCTACATTATTTCCTAACAAAATAAACTTTGTTTCATTAAAATCGGATCTACACAGCGACCTGTGGACGATCCGCAGCTGACCTACTTTTTTTAAATAGCGTGACAAAAAAATTACCACGGCCGCCATTTTAAAAGTTAAAAAAATTAAAAATGGCTAAAATTATATAATAACAATAACAATATTGTAGAACATTAAAGTCCTATATAGCCACATAATTCAAAACCAAATACATTTTTGGTTGGGTACCTGAGTAATTTTGAATATTTGTGGCTGCATGTAATAGCCATCTGGAATTGGGAGTTCTTTCTTCATCTTAGATCTAAATAGGTGGTGGGAGCGGTGGCAAGTCGTTTATTTGGTGAGTGGCAGGCTATCAGCCTTCTTGCACCGTAATTGTTTAAGCTTAAAGACCAAAGCTTTTCAGATGCACAGCGAAAGCATTCAAACAAAGGAGGAACCACAAAATAATTATTTAAAATCAAGGAAAAAAAAAATCGATATTTTTTAAATTTTCTTTCTTGTTGATTAACATTTTAAGATTATACAAAAAAAGTTTAAAGTCAATCGGACAAAAACTTTAGAAGTTATGCTAAATCTAGTACCCTAACCACTAAGACTTTAGGTACGTAAGTGCATCTTTAAGTGCGTTTTTCTCGAAACCACGTTTTAAAAGTCTGTGTTCATCGGCATTTCTAAACGGCTCAACCGATCGTTTTCAAATTTGTCGCATATTTTTCTGCATAAAAAAAACCCGCCCCCTGGGAAGTGTTTTTTTTTTTATTTTTTAACTTTAAATATTTTATATTTAAGCCGAAAGTAAAATTTTTTAGGTGAAAAACTCATTTTTGACTTTTGACTTTAAAGAAAATTGTTAAAAATAAAAAATTAAAAAAAGTGGCTTCCCAGGGGGCGGGTTTTTTTAATTTCTTAAGCAAAATGTAAGGTACAGTGAACACCGCAAAACGCCTTTTTTTAATAGTGTTCCAGCAATCGCTTTGCCGCCGAAATATTAGCCGATAGTATCGGCTATAAAAATTAGTGGATGTTACTTAAATGACACTGAATAATATACAAAAGGTTTGAATTAAATCCATCCAACCAGTTTTTATAGAAAAAATCGCAAATTTAGGCGATTTTTTGGTGCCAAAGACCCTACCCCCTTAGCCCTTGTTTTTAGAACAGACGAACTGTCATTGGCATGCTTCTTGTATCCGGGTAGTAATCTTTGCAGATTTTTTATCGTTTAGTTTTGGTTTTTAAATGTCTCTTTTAATTATATAATAACTGAAACAAAAGTTTCTTCAGTTGGCTGGTAGCCGCCACCACAAGCCTTTCCATTCCCTTAACTTGTTCAAAAATTACCACAATATCTTAAATGCTCTTCATTTCTAAAATGTAATATTCAACCAAGGTAGTGTGTCCGTCTCAACAGCAACAACATCTATAACGAGACATTGTTCCTGTGATATAATTTACAGAAAATTTGCTTAATCCGTAATAAAACGCTACAATTATCGCACTTGAAAATGCCAGTTAGCACAGACGCACCATGAGTCCCCCACTGGGAATTCAAGTAACGAGCCATTAAACAATTAAAGCAGCGCCAGACTCAACTCACCAAAAACCAATGCCGAGCACCGTACCCGGACCAGCGATGACCAGCCAAGCATTTGGCCAGCCAACCAAATATAAACAAGGAAAAGCCTTTTGGAAAGGGCTAAAGGGGAATCCCTAGGAAGCCAGCTATGGGTGTGGGTGCTGTATACCCACGGGGGTTCACATACGCCCTTTCTGGAAGAGGCAACCACTGTGAATATGCTTCAATTATTATGAGCATACCGTGGCCGCGCCTCCCACACCCGACCACCGACCACCTACCTCGCATTCCCATTGCCCTATGTTTGACGACTATCACTTAACAGGAGACCAAAGCACTTCGTGCGACAACACCCTACTGGTCGCAAAATGTGCAGAGCTCGTACGTAATTAAAGGAAACCATGCTGGGCTTAAAGGATTGGAGCCGTGCTTTTTATTTTCCTTCGACAAAATGCTAAAATGTGTCAATGAAGTAATTAATATCTACACCCAAAAAAAAATTCGAAAGTTTACAGTTAATGAGCGTTGTATTAAAAGTATACTACAGCTAGTGTTAAACTGTCAGTATTAATTCAAAACTAAATAATGTAGGGAGCAGACTTAATAGGGTTAAGTTAAAACTAAATAGTGTTAAGTTTATGCCCTGAGTTTAATTTCTATACCGAAGTTTTCGGTTTTCGTTCCTGGTGTGAAGCCAGGATGCTCTGGTTTGGAACCTGGACATTTCGAACAGAAAAAGTGTTACCGCTTTTTAATCTTATTCGACGCGTTAGTATTTTAATGGTTTGACATTAGTGTATTTTGTAAACGACGCTGCGGTCTGTTTAAGGTTTGTTTGTGAAAATTACTTGTGAAAATTTTAATATTTGCTTATTTTGGGCTTATTTGAAATGTAAGTACATTTAAATTGTGTCTTAGTGCATAACTAATGAGTAAATTCTTTTCTTTTTACTGACACCACCTTGAAGTGCACTCCAGATGCCGGGAAACTAAGGATCTTGCAATTGGCTTGCATTTTTTCTGACCGCGGCCAGCGTAATGTTAACTTCAATATCAGCGTCCTCGACCAAGCTTCGGTAAAGTAATTTATAAAAATGTAAAAAATATTTTTAATAATATATGAAAAGTACAAAACAACATTTTTTTGAATTTTGTCTCTTTTATACGGGGTATAATATTTATACTGGCATTATACTAAATAGTATACAAAATAAACTAGCAGCCTAAATTTCAGTACACTGAGTGAGTATAAACTGTATACTCGTTAGTTTAAACTTGACAACTTCGAAAGTTTCATTTTTATACTTTCGAAGTCCATTAGCTTAATACTCAGAGTATCGAGAAATTTTTGACACTCAATAGTTTACTTTTAATGTAGAAATAGTTTAGTTTCTATGATCATTTTTTTTTTGGGTGTAGAAAGGATCAAAAAAATAATGCCAAAATAATACGAAAGCAGCTAAAATTTCGATTATTTTAACATATAAGCAAGTAAATATAAATTTAATGTTTTTGTAAGTTAATAGGAATGATCTGCAAGGGTATATAAGCTTCGGCTGGCCGAAGCTAGCTTCCTCTCTTGTACTGGTTGCAATAAGCAATTAATCAATTGCTTTTTACCTTTGGAGGTTTGGTTTTGAATAACTAATTTCAAAGTTGTTAAGCGAGGTATAATTCACAAATAGTAACCACACTGACTGAATTTTGCAATTTGTGGGCGTTAGAGTGGAAGTGAAAAACTTTGTTTGGTAATAGTGAAAAAAAGCTAACATTTAAGGACACGTGACCCAAAAACCGAGCCACGGTCATGCATTACCTAATATTTAGGCCACGTATAACCGGATATACTTCATATTTGACCTAAAAATGAGATTCAAAGAACAATACTAGTTTTTACACATGATAGTAATATTATATTTGTTCTTCTATTAGCTTATAAAGTAGGAAAATAGTACACATATTGTTAGTTTTAGGAAAATCCTTGACCAAACCTTTAATTTTAGTCTACTCAAAATGATTAGGTGACATGTTACCAAAAAAATAGTCTTTCATTTTACTGTACTGTAATTTAATTTTAAAAGCAATTCATCGTATATAAAATCGTGACAGAATGTAATATTATACATACTCCAAAATAATTCAAAAGTATTCAAAATAATAAATAAACGTGTCCTGTAGAATTTTCCTCTACTTCTATGAATCGGTCTATTAATCTAAGTTATTTCTATATCTTTTTCTCTCATCACTTTCTTTCCAGCACCCAAGTTTACATACACCCTTTGTATATGGCATGATTAAATCGCATTAAACTCAACCGAGCGAAAGAGAAAGTCTTAAAATATTATCAGCGGATTAAAATCAAATTTAACAAAATAAAAGTGGTGGCAAGTGATTGCTAGTGCCCAGTGCCCTTACTCAGGCATGCCAAGTGCTTTTCATTCTTAAGGGGGTTTAAAATGAATACACTTTAAAAATGTTTGCGTATCAAGTACGAAGAAGTTGTTACCCAGAGCGCTTTTCTTTTATTCATTTTCATTATTTCATTATTTTCTAATTCATTATTCATTATTTTTTAATATAATTTCGTCCTCGACTGCCTTAATTTTAACTCTTGTTTTGTAAACTAGTAAAAAGTCGGCTGAAGCTTTAACCAGATTCTAATATAAAAAAACATATTAAAAACCGCATTTTTTTTAGTACTTGCTAATTGTAAAAAAAAAAGTTATTTATATTTTTGTTTTTGTTTTCATTCGTTATTCTTAAATATTAAGCAAAGGTTATACCCCTGAGAAGAAAAAATATATTTAAAAAAAAAAGAGAGAACGCTATAGTCGTGTGCTCCGGCTATCAGATACCCGTTACTCAGCTAAAGGGAGTGCGAGGGAGATGGAGATATAAAACTTTGATCGGGCATAACTTTTTAACTTTTTCGATAGATATAAATAAACACAAAACAAGAAGAAAGGCTATAGTCGGGTTGGTGTCCCGACTATCTAATTCCCGTCACTCAAGTAAAGGGAGATGGATATATAACATTTTTTTGATTGCGCATAATTTTTTAATGAATGGTCCGATTTGAAAAATGTCTTCTACATTTCGATAGGTATAAATATACGCAAAAAAAAATTGCATTTATACTTCTCGGAAATCTTTAAAGGTGTGGGCGCCAGACACATTTTAAAATCGTGAGTGGGCGATTGTGGGCGTTTTACTCTACGAGTAACGGGTATAAAAATTGCATTTATACTTCTCCGAAATCTTAAAAAAAAAGGGGGGGGGGGGCGCAAGACACATTTTAAAATCGTTTGTGGGCGATTGTGGGCGTCAAAGGGGGCGTAGCTTTTGTAGTTTCCTAGACAGACAGACGGACATACAACTTACATACAATATCGACTCGGCAATTGACCCTGATCAAGAATATATACACTTTATAAAATCGGAAACGCTTTCTTCTCCATGTTACATACTTTATCAGGATCACTAGCCGAGTTGATCTAGCGAATGATCTCAGAAGGAGCTAGAGAATTTGACAGGCAGGATTTGACAGGCAGATGTTAAATGTGTCAAACCCAATCGCTTTTAAATGTCTTATAAAACTTTTTTTTATCAACTCCATGCGCGGATCACTAGGGGATATGGAGGATAAATCCCCCACACGAGTAAAAAATTAAAGGAAACTTGATATTCAACCCAATCCTGGATCCGCCACTAATCTATACCCATCTAAATGTCACCATTTTCCAATTGCTATTGTAACTTAATTGTACCGACTTTTTCACTACCGGACTTGGAATGAAAACAATTCTTTGGAGTTTTAACTTCCAATTGTTCACAAACTTACCAATACATGTCTAACATTTTATGTACACTATTAACAACCTTCGCGCCGTTGGGCACTTACAACCAGTAGTTTCACATGATCTTAGAACTCCAGGACCCAATATTTCGAAAACAAAACAATAAACTTGTAAATGCAATCTCAGAATAATACAAATAAAACCATAATTGCATGTTTTCACACGAGAATCGATAGCAGACCGGCTAACCCTCTTCCCTTCTTGGCTCCTAAGGGTTGCGCTGCTAAGATCGTGATCGAACAGTTTTAACGTTTCCCTAAGACTCTGTACGCCGACTTTCTTACCCGCTGTGAGGAACAACTAGAGAGATCAAAGTGTTCGATCTGCCCAAACAGAAAACAACAAAGAACAGAAGTTGCAGGGCTTTTAAGGTCCGGGATATAGTACCGTGCTCTTGAATTTCGCTAGAATAAGATCCTGTATTATTATGGGTCTGCACACAGGGGTTTTTTTTACCATTATTTACATACAAAGGATGAAGTTAGTCCCAAGCCCTGAACTTCTTAATCATTATTGGCCAAACAGTGGTACTTTTTTACTGAGGCCCTTTTCACCTTGCCTACCAAAATAAGCCAATCTGTGGTAAGGGGCTGTCCATATATCACGTGATCACATTTTCGCCGATTTTTTGACAACAGGTATTAATAAACACTAAAGAATCGAAAGGTATTGCTATTCTCTTTAATTTTTTACTACACCCAAAAAAAAAACCTGGGTGTCAATTTAATTTTAGGATCACATTTTTGGAGTCAATTTGCCCCCAAATGAATGTCAAAAGTATACCGCATTTTTAGAAAATGCCAATAATTATAATTTTTGATTTTCAAAGTTCGAACTGAGCTTATCGTGACGGCGATAGGACGATGTTTTACTCGAGTATCGATTTCGTTTTATAATTGTCAAGAGCACAGGCGCGTAATATGGTGCGATGGCCCAGTTGGTAAGGCATCTGCCCCTGATGCGAGAGGACCCCTGTTCGAAAACCGGATAAGTCAGAGTTAGTAAAAGTTTTTAAAATGCATTTTTAACATTTCCCTAATAATCACTATGGACGGCAGTCCATGCAGTAACGAAGCGCACCAGGAGAGTGTGCGAAGGCGACTACTATATATACACGAAGAAATGAAAATCTGCTGTGATAGTCAGATCGTAATGAGTAATACACCAATCGAAAGGTATTGCAAAAACTTAAAGGATTGCATACCAAGATTTAAAGAAAACCAATTGGATTGGGAGAGAGAGCGGTGAAAGTGTAAAAGTGCAAATTTCGAAATTTGGAGCTGTTGGGGCCGGTGGGGATAAATGCCCCCTCGCAATGTTTTAGTTGTGTTCCTATTGAAAATACCCGTCGAATGAGGGGTCATATGATAAACTCCGTTCAAAAGTTATAGCCAAAATAAGATTTTCTTCTTCTTCCCAAAATGAAAATTTAATTCTGTTTGTCAGTTTGTCCGCTTGTCAGTTTGTCCAAAATATGTTTTTTAAGTTCTGAAAATTTGATATGACGTTTATCACATCGATATAAAAAACTTTTGTTCTACCACTTTTGGAAAAACCCGCTAGTTTAGCGGGAAAACAGCTATAAATAGCTAAAATTCGGAAAGCCGTAACTTCTATATTGTGCTGCATCTCGTTTGAAAGGTATTTTTAAATGCTATAAACGCCTTCTATATGCAATTTGTGTAAATGTAATAGTTAAAAAGATATGAACAAAAGAAAATTTGTTTAAACTTTTTTTTAGCTTTTTTTTTTAATTTTCTTAAAAACGGCTTTAACGATTTTCCTTACAACTTTAAACTGTATAGCCCTTGAGATTCCTTAAATTTTTGTATATATCATGTTTATGTAAAAAATCGCGTTTAAAAGTTATGCAGAAACGAAAATAGCCACTTTTGCCAGGTCAAAACAACTTACGCAGCCAAAGCATTGAATTTAGTATGTGCGTATCCAAACTGTATTTAAGGGTCATGGAATCATTTCAATTGTTTTAAGGAGTTCCAAATAGGAAACTTTTGTTTTACGACTTTTGGAAAACCCCGCTGCTTTAGCGGTAAAAAAGCTAAAAAAGCTAAATTTTGTTAGTTCGTAAGTTGTACACTACTGAAGCTACAGACATGTGCTATAACCAGTGTTGGGAAAGGTACTGTGTTTTTTTACCTAGGCAAGGTAAAAGGTATTGGGCAAAAATAAATACCTAGGTAAGGTAAAGGTACTTCAATATCCCAGTACCTAGGTAAAGGTAAAAGGTAAATATATTGTTTTTTTTATTTTTTATAAAAGCTGAACTCAAGGAACCGAAAAACGATTTTTAATTTTTCTTACAAAGTTTCATATTTGTCTTAGCTTTCTTAGCGTTCATGGCCTCGTAGTCCGTGTAACTGCTTGGATGAACCCTCTAAAGTTGTTGAAATTAAATATATAAATAAATATAAGCTTAAATAATTTTGTGTATATATTTTTAAAACACGCGGCATGAATAATTGTATGCACGTATCACTTCATTAATATATTTATGAAACCCTCATGTACATATTTGGCGCGCAAAAATTCCGTATGTAGAAACATTGACTATATGTATATTGTGCATATGTATATGCCGTTTGCCGTTTGGTTTCATAAATAAATTGATGTAGTGATGGGAACACACATTCGTGCACAAAATTATATAAAACAAGAGAGAACGCTATAGTCGAGTGCCTCGACTATTAGATACCCGTTACTCAGATAAACAACTTAATAGAAATATGCCTTCATATATGTTTTTCGCCGCTCGATTTTCACCCAGTGATCTCTTTCTAGAAGAGGCTTTCTAGAACCTTCAATTCTGCCTAGCACATCTTCCATCTCTCACTTGTGAAAAACGTATACGAGCAAAAAGAGACAAAATGCGCGCCCCATTTCAAATAATTTAAAATTTGCATTAACATAATGTGAATTAGAGTGACCACAGAAAAAAAGGCAGATTTTTTCCAATGCCATTTCCTAGATGGCGCTAGTGTATATTGTATTGCGCCATCTACCGCCAGATATTGTTACTACTGGTCATGAAAGGCGGAAATGTAGACGCTGGCCAGGTTTAAGCGTTTATTGAGTTTGTGGGCGTTAGAGTGGGCGTGGCAATTTTTTACTTGGCCAATCGATTGGTACTGACGAAGCGAATACATATCTTAAAGGGGGCTTGTGGGCGTTAGAGGGGGCGTGGCACCTTTTTGAAACAAACTTGCGTTGCGTAGGAGCTCCTAGAATATTCATGCAAAATGCCAATCTTCTAGCTTTTATAGTTTCCGAGATCTCAGCGTTCATACGGACAGACAGACAGACAGACAGACAGACGGACATGGCCAGATCGACTCGGCTAGTGATCCTGATCAAGAATATATATACTTTATGGGGTCGGAAACGCTTCCTTCTAGCTGTTACATACTTTTGCACGAATACAATATACCTTTTACTCTACGAGTAACGGGTATAATAAAACCGCGATTAGTTTTCATTCTAAAATATGTACATATGTAAGTAATGTGTATATGTACATATCTCCAAAGTTCTGATATCAACATTTGTGACGAAAAATTATTACACCCGTCATTAAATAGACTTTCTAATATTTTCTCATTCGGCACGCTGCAATAGAAAATGCCTGTGAAGGGAAAAAGGCTGGAATAAACAAAAATATTTAAAACATTTATTACTATGCGCCATATACGATTTCACTATTTTCATGTTAGGATATATTTCACTGGGAAAAATAATTGAAACAATGGTAAAATAGTGACATTTACCATTTTTTTTTTAACAGTGTAGCTTCTTTGGTTTTTATTGTGTTCTCTTCTACTCTAGGATATGACTCTTTTTAAATATTTCCGAATTTCAATTTTAATTTGATCAAAGTCGGACGACTATATCATATAGCTGACATGGGAACGATTGAAAAACAAGAAAGGAAGCTAGCTTCGGCCAGCCGAAGCTTTTATACCCTTGCAGATCATTCCTATTAATTAACAAATCGCAAAAATGTTCAATTTTCTATTATATCTCATTAATTTTTCGATCGCTCCTATGGCAGCTATATAATATAGTAGTTCAATTTTGATAAAATTAAAACCGAAATTCGGAAATATTTAAAAGAGTTATGTCCCAGAGTAGAAGAGAATACAATAAAAATCAACGAAGCAATAATTTTTATACCCGTTACTCGTAGAGTAGAAGGGTATATTGTATTCGTGCAAAAGTATGTAACAGGGAGAAGGAAGCGTTTCCCACCCTATAAAGTATATATATTCTTGATCAGGGTCACTAGCCATGGCTATATCGACCATGTCCGTCTGTCCGTCCGTATGAACGCTGAGATCTCGGAAACTACAAAAGCTAGAAGGTTGAGATTTTCCACACATATTCTTGGGCTTCCTACGCAGCGCAAGTTTATTTTAGCCGAGCGCCACGCCCCCTCTAACGCCCACAATCGCCCACTAACAATTTTTAAATGTGCCTGGCGCCGACACCTTTAAAGATTTCCAAGAAGTATAAATGCAATTTTGTTGTGTATATGTATACCTATCAAAATGTAAAAGACATTTTTCAAATCGGACCATATATGCTATATGCTATATGCTATATCATAAGTGTCCCGATTTTTCCTAAATTTTTTTCGAAATTAAAAAATATTTAAAAATTAACATTCCCAAGAGTAGAAGCTAATATTTCAAAAAACACCAAAGCTAGAATTTTTTAGAAATTTGTTTGCGATCTTTCCGATGGGAGGAAAACACCTCTTAAGGCTTAGTACTCAACCCAACAAAAAGTCGTCCAAAACAAAAACTTCATATGAAACAAAATTTTTTGACGTTGTTTTTTCATATGAAGTTTTTTGTTTTGGATGACTTTTTGTTGGGTTGAGTACTAAGCCTTAAGAGGTGTTTTTATTTGATTTTAAGAACACCAAAAAAGGAAGTTATATACCCTGGCAGGTATGCCTAATTAAATGTTGTTTTTACAATGTCAACAAGAAAGGAGGCTAGCTTCGGCCAACCGAAGCTTATATACCCTTGCAGATCATTCCTATTAAGTTATTACAGTGATGTACGAAATCGAAATTATTTCGTACACGTCAGAAATAAAGTACACGACTTAATGTACATTTAAATAGGATACTTCACATTTTATTTCACACATGTATAATACACAAGGAATAGTATACTGTGCGTATCAATCATTTTCAAGTATTATACATTTGTATAGTACTTTGTGTCAGGGAACGAAAATAACTGTTATTGTAAATTTTTCATACAAAAAAATCACGCACTTAGAAGGGTCCTAAAAATGTTTTAAATACACCACAATTTTTATTAGACATTTTAGTTTACAAATCCGTAATGATTTTTATTTTTTGATTTTTATAATAAAACTCAAAAAATAACTTATTTTTTGATTTTTATGAATAACAGTTATTCCCTTGACATTTTTGAAAAAATGAAATAATTAAAAAAAAACATGATACCCGTGCTTTTTATAACTTACTAAAAATTTGTTAAAAAAGGCAACCGCGCATATTTTATACCTATATTTTTTTAAAATTTTGTTTACCCACAAAATCGCCATAAATCAAGTTTGAGTTTTATTTTTGATCACGACGAATAACTGTTATTTGTCAACTTTTATTATAAAACTCAAAAAATAACAGTTATTCTTTGAGTTTTACTTTACAAATCAGAAAATAACTGTTAAAGTGTGATTTTTAAAATAAAACTTATAACAGTTACGTTCCCTGCTTTGTGTGTTATTTTCCGAACCCTGCTATTAACTTACAAATCGCAAAAATTTTAAATTTCGTATTGTTTTGACATTAGTTTTTCTATCCTTCCCTATGGCAGCTATAATATAGTCATCCGATTTTTGTTAAATTCCAAAATTCGAAATTCCGAAATATTAAAAAAAATCATATCCTAGAGTAGAAGAGAATACAATAAAAATCAACGGAGCTATAATTTGTTTCCAATTAATTTCCCATTTATTATACCCTTGCAAAGGGTATTATGATTTCAGTTAAAAGTTTGCAACGCAGTGAAGGAGACGTTTTCGAACCCATAAAGTAATTCTAATTTCGAAAAAAATTTGGGAAAAATCGGGACACTTATGATATATATAGCATATAGCATATTGCATATATGGTCCGATTTGAAAATTGTCTTCTACATTTTGATAGGTATACATATACACAACAAAATTGCATTTATACTTCTTGGAAATCTTTAAAGGTGTCGGCGATAGGCACATTTAAAAATTGTTAGTGGGCGATTGTGGGCGTTAGAGGGGGCGTGGCGCTCGGCTGAAATAAACTTGCGCTGCGTAGGAAGCCCAAGAATATGTGTGGAAAATCTCAACCTTCTAGCTTTTGTAGTTTCCGAGATCTCAGCGTTCATACGGACGGACAGACGGACATGGTCGATATAGCCATGGCTAGTGACCCTGATCAAGAATATATATACTTTATAGGGTGGGAAACGCTTCCTTCTCCCTGTTACATACTTTTGCACGAATACAATATACCCTTCTACTCTACGAGTAACGGGTATAAAAATTATTGCTTTGTTGATTTTTATTGTATTCTCTTCTACTCTGGGACATGACTCTTTTTAAATATTTCCGAATTTCGGTTTTAATTTTATCAAAATTGAACTACTATATCATATAGCTGCCATAGGAGCGATCGAAAAATTAATGAGATATAATAGAAAATTGAACATTTTTGCGATTTGTTAATTAATAGGAATGATCTGCAAGGGTATAAAAGCTTCGGCTGGCCGAAGCTAGCTTCCTTTCTTGTTTTTCAATCGTTCCCATGTCAGCTATATGATATAGTCGTCCGACTTTGATCAAATTTAAAATTGAAATTCGGAAATATTTAAAAAGAGTCATATCCTAGAGTAGAAGAGAACACAATAAAAACCAAAGAAGCTACACTGTTAAAAAAAAATGGTAAATGTCACTATTTTACCATTGTTTAAATTATTTTTCCCAGCGAAATATATCCTAACAAGAAAATAGTGAAATCGTATATGGCGCATAGTAATTAATGTTTTAAATATTTTTATAGTAGATTCAAAGATTTTTGTATTTGATTTGACTCCCTTTTCACCCAGAATCTTGTAATTATATTTTACAAATTTGTTTTTTTTTTCGAGTGAGCGCCTAAAATATTTACTTAAATTTTGAGAATGGAGTTATTTATTGTCATTAAAATTAAAAATATTATTAAAAGAGCATTCTGCCTCGATGGCTCAGGGGTCAAGGGCTAGGCTCTGATACTATTTTGTGCTCGGGGGTACCAGGTTCAAGTCCCGCTGACACCACAACTTATTTTTATACCCGTTACTCGTAGAGTAAAAGGGTATACTAGATTCGTGCAAAAGTATGTAACAGCTAGAAGGAAGCGTTTCCGACCCCATAAAGTATATATATTCTTGATCAGGGTCACTAGCCGAGTCGATCTAGCCATGTCCGTCTGTCCGTCTGTCCGTCTGTATGAACGCTGAGATCTCAGAAACTACAAAAGCTAGAAGGTTGAGATTTCCCACACAAATTCTTTGGCTTCCTACGCAGCGCAAGTTTATTTTAGCCGAGCGCCACGCCCCCTCTAACGCCCACAATCGCCCACTAACGATTTTAAAATGGGTCCTGCGCCCACATCTTTAAGGATTTCCGAGAAGTATAAATGCAATTTTGTTGTGTATATTTATACCTATCGAAATGTAGAAGACATTTTTCAAATCGGACCATTCATTAAAAAGTTATACGCTTTATAAATTGTCAACATATATCTATCTCCCTCGCACTCCCTTTAGCTGAGTTACGATTATTAGTCGGGACACCAACCCGACACAGCGTTCGCACTCCCTTTAGCTGAGTGACGGGTTTTAGATAGTCGGGACACCAACCCGACTATAGCGTTCTCTCTTGTTTTTTTTAGTAATTAGTAAATCTTACAACTTTTTTAATACAATATTATTCTTAGAAATGTTAAGTAAGTGTTAAATACACTTCTTAAAAACTTTTTACTTACTCTGCCTCAGACGGGTTTCGAACCGGGGTCCTCTCGCATCAGAGGTGGATGCCTTACGCATTGATCCATCGCACCATGTTAAAATAATTGTGTCAAATAAACTTTTTATTAAAAATAAATGGTTTATATTCCGAATAAATTACGAAAGTACTTAATCGGATCAAAAACAACATTGACTATACTATGTATATAATTTACTATTTTTAATAATAAAAACTACTATTGCGACTTTGGGTTTCAACATCAGTATTATCGTTTTAAATATGATTCCCTTCGATTTAATTATTTTTATATTTGAACGAAGGTTTAAATATGCTTTTTATTAAAATCAATGATTTATTTATTTGATTTAACTATAAAAAGTAGTAAATGAAATCAAATAAAAAAATATTTGATTTCACGCATAGTGAAATAGTTTTTTTACCAGTGTATATTGTATTCATGCAAAGTATGTAACAGCTAAAAGGAAGCGTTTCCGACCCCATAAAGTATATATATTCTTGATCAGGATCACCAGCCGAGTTGATATAGCCATGTCCGTCTGTCTGTCTGTCTGTCTGGATGAACGCTGAGATCTCGGAAACTACAAAAGCTAGAAGGTTGGGATTTCCAACACATATTCTTGGGCTTCCTACGCAGTGCAAGTTTATTTTATCATGGTGCCACGCCCCCTCTAACGCCCACAAACCGCAAAAAGCCGTGGCGCCCACAGTTTTATGTACAAACAGTACCAATTCCGTGCCATAGATGGCGCCGTCGCCGCGTGCTCAACACTCCTGCTGGTTCTGGAAAAAAGCTGGTCACTCTAATTTGGAAAATATGAATGCAAAATGTAAATTATTTGAAATGGGGCGCGCGAAAAACATACAAGAAGGCATATTTATATTATAGTTGTTAAGCTGAGTAACAGACGGACAGACAGACGGACAGACAGACGGACAGACGGACATGGCTAGATCGACTCGGCTAGTGATCCAGATCAAGAATATATATACTTAATGGGGTCGGAAACGCCTCCTTCTAGCTGTTACATACTTTTGCACGAATACAATATACCCTTTTACTCTACGAGTAACGGGTATAAATATAAAAACTTACTATTTTGAGAAAAACATCTTTGATCGGTGCACACTGGGCCAGCCGATCAGATTTTTGGCCAAAAATACGTTTTTCTTTTTTAAGAAAATGACCAAATTGAGTTTGGGATCCTTTTTATAATACATTAAACTAATTTATGCCAAAGTTTCAAAGAATTCGGGCAAGTAGTTTTCTTTTACCATATTTTCAAAGTGAAAAATTCATAAAATATTGATGGAAATGAAAAAAAGTTTAGAAGTCAAAGATGCTGATGTTGCTGTTCGACTTCTTTCCGAAACTTGCAGAAGGGATTATTTTCAACAAGTAAAAAATATAATATAGCTAGTATGTCTTACTTGTTTGCTAAAATAAATGTAATTGTTAATTTTTACGCTTTTTTTCAGCAAATGAGTACTTTGCTTTTCGAGTGCCTTCGAGTGCCATCCCCAAATTAGTTCATTCCTTCAAAAAAAAAATCGTTGATCAATTTACTAAAAGCGTAGCCCACCGACTCGATGCGGTTTTGCCTTAGTTTTCGGTAATTTAAGTTTTAATTGAAGGCTTAACTCGAAGTCGAGCTATTTTGAAGAGCTTAGCTAAGAGAGCCCAAGAGTATGCCATACTTTATTTCTTCAGGTTTTGGTGAACATTTTGCGCTCAAAAATTTTATTTTAGTGTGACTAACATCTAAAATCTACTTTTTACGTACACTAATCGATTATTTTATTTTGCAAACCTATATCTATCTATTTAATCAGGACTATGCAAATAAAAATGTAGCATACTTTTGTGATGACTTCAGAATATGTCAAATTAACATTAAACAAATCAAAAAACAATATTTTTAAACAATTTTTTTTACATAATTTGATTATATACGGTAACAAAGAACAAAAAAAAGTAACAAGAACAAAAAAATAGAAATTTTTTTTAAATCGATTGTTTGATAAACGTTGATGTGGGAGCTTTCGAAAGTTGCACTTTTTAACGGTTCATAAATCTTAAATGACATAATATTTTTTAGTGATGTTAATTTTTTTTAGTTTGTTTTATCTCATACTTTATTGTTTTCGAAAATGGAATGTTAAATAATATTCGAGGCGGTTTAATTGTTTATAAACTTTTCTTTTATTTCTTAATTTTCTGCGACCGGCTTGGCTTCGCTTTTTTCTTCGAGTGACCAACTTCTTTTTTGGATCAAATACATTTTACTGAAATCTGGTATTCTTTTGTTAGAGGTATTCATACAAATAAAATAAAGAAGGAATAAAAAACTTAAATGGAAATTATAAAATTTAGCAATGACATGGAAGAAGTGCGTCTTCTAGTTATTTTTTTAAAAATAAAAAACCGAAAAGTACGTAAAATTTTCCGACTTTGGTCTGGATTATCTATATCAAATAAAATTCCAAGAAATTTTACTTTTAGTTCGTTGGAAAGTTCAATCTTTTAAGAAAAAAAAGCAAAAAACTGCATCCTTCTAACTGTCCTAGGAAAGAAATTACAGATTTTTGGCCAAAAAATTAACTTTCTGGCCCAGTGTGCTATGGAAAGAGCACTTCAATTCCGTTTAAATGACAAAAAAATGTTCTTAACCCATTAAGCACCCTTTGAAAAGTGAGCAAATTAAACAATTTCTTTTGAAAATAAAATTTTCAACTTTTTCCCTGGGGCTTAAAACAAAAATGTTTTGATGCAAAGTTGTTCCCCAATCAAAATTAATAATAACTGAAAAAAAAAAAAATTTCAAAATAATTTTCCTTGTATTTTTTATGATTTTTTGAAAATAGCTATTTTTGCCGCTTTTTCTTCCTTTTCATACAAAATTTTACTGAGAGGTCTCCATTCAAAAAATCATAAAAAATACAAGGAAAAATATTTTTAAATTTTTTTTGATTGGAGAACAACTTTGCATCAAAACATTTTTGTTTTAAGCCCCAGGAAAAAAGTTGAAAATTTGACTTTCGCAAAATTCGCTCACTTTTCAAAGCGGTCTTAATGGGTTAAGAACATTTTTGTGTCATTTAAACGGAATTGAAGTGCTCTTTCTATAGGTGCCAAAAGTTTATATTATTAGTTCAAAATATAGGTACAGTTAACATTTACATTTGTGAAAATACTTTTGACCACCCCTGTAGCTGCCATAGGAACGGTCGAAAAAATAAATGGAAATTAATGGGAAAAAATTATATCTTTGTTGGTTTTCATTACATTCCCTGCTACTCTGGGATATGACTATTTTGAAATATTTCCGAATTTCGATTTTAATTTTTAAAAGATTGAACTACTATATCATATAGCTATGATAGAAACGATCGAAAAATTAATGTGAAATAATAAGAAATTTAACATTTTTGCGATTTGTAAATTAATAGAATGATCTGCAAGGGTATATAAGCTTCGGCTTGCCGAAGCTAGCTTCCTTTCTTGTTTTTATTTATAGTATATTTATGTAGTTACTATTGCTGCTATATAGTAATATTTTCGAACCCTGCATACCTGCAAGGGTATATAAACTTCGGCTGGCCGAAGTTAACTTCCTTTCTTGTTTCTTATGCATACATGCACGCCTTAAATAAAGGAAATTTTCTTCGCCTAAGGGCGGTATTTTCTTTGTTGTTAGAAAATGTGGATAAACTTCCGTTTAGCTCCTACCCCCAATTTTTTTCAAACTTTCCATATTGACGTGTTTTTGGGTCCTGATTACGGGAAAAATAGCCAAAGTTGGCGCAAATAACGGGATCTTGAAAAATAACGGTAAAAATCGTAAAATTTTCGATTTTTTGCAGTTTTTTCGGAAAATAAAAGAAACATCAAAAAATGTTTTAGACAAAAACAGAAGATATTTATAAAACGGATCTTTTGTGTATTAATCATTTTCTTCGTAAACATAAAGGTTTTCGAGGAAAAACTAAAAGAAGTATTTTAAATTGGGTGTGAACATTTTAAAATACTGCAATATCCCGCCATAAAATGGCGACAGATAGTTTTCGATTAGTCGATAACAGCATTTTACCTTCTACTCTAGTGATGGACCTTTTTTTTCCTTTTTATACGATGTATCGTGTTCATGCTCCTCGAAAAAAGGCTTTTTGATTAGGTTATTATATTCGAAGATATTTAAGAAAAACAGTTTTTACCAGGGACCGTAATCATTATAAGTTAAATAATAAAAATTACTTTGTAATGATTAAAATTCAATTTTTATATTTTACTTAGAGCATAATAATTATTTTTGATCAAAAAAAATAGGACTCAAAAATAATTTTTATTGATGATTTTTATTTTTTTTGCTCAAAATAAAACTCAAAACAGCCTCGCGGGCCTCCTGTAAGACTTTTCTCCAATCTGATTTCACAGCCGTTTAAGAGGCTATTAAAACTACCTCCACGATTTTTTGCAAATTTTTTTAACCACTTTTAAAAAAATGGCTTATCCCATGATTTGTATTTTATTCCAATCAAAATAAAACTCATAACAGCCTCGCGGTCCTTCTGTAAGACTTTTCTCCAATCTGATTTCACAGCCGTTCAAATAGTTATTAAAACTACCCCCACGATTTTTTGCAAATTTTTTTAACCACTTTTAAAAAAATGGCTTTTATTTTGATTTAAATAAAAATCACTTTATCATTGAAAGTAGGTAAGTCATAATAATTAATATTTCCAAACGGTTATTAAGCAAATATTCGAACGATATGGGTCGCAAGCGTGATGTTGTTATGCGTAATTTCTTTACGTTCAAGAGTGAAAAAAATATATCGGAGTGTAAAATTTGCAAGTTGGCTTTTAGTGGAAATTACGTGTGCAATCTTAAGCGGCACTTGGAAACAAGACACATTCTTGAATATACTGAAGTCGGCGAAACAACGGAAAATCATGTAATTGAGAAGAAAAGAAAGTTTTCGGTGCTGATGGGGGAAGATGAGGTGAAGGATGCATGTGTTGACCTTGTGACAGCAGCCAAAGTACCTTTTTCTGTACTGGATTCCAAAGGTTTTAAGATATTAACAGCGCAAATATTCACCGGTTTGGAAATGCAACCAGTTACTTCAAGAAATGTTATGAAATTAGTCGAAGAAAAGTATATACAAATTAAAAGGGAAATTGTCGACTGTTTAAAAAACAAAATCATCTCCTTGAAAATGGACACTGCTACCAGATGCAATCGTGGAATTCTTGGCATTAATGTCCAATTCATAGCAGATGGAAGAATATCCATTAAAACTTTAGGCCTGATAGAGTTAAAAAAGTCGCACACATCCCAAAATTTGTGCACACAAATTAAGTCCATCCTGCGTGATTTTGGAATATCAAAAGATCAAATTTACACCATCACGACGGACAACGGTCGTAACATGATCAAGGCAGTGGATCTCCTAAATATTGCCGAGGATGAGGATGATGACGACGAGGAAGATGTTGCTGACGATTTTGAAGATGAAGGGCTGTTAATGAATATTAATATTCATGCCATTCAGTCGATAAAATGTGCAGCGCACACACTTCAACTCGCCGTAAAGGACTTTTTTCAACGCCTCGAATCGCATGAGTTTATTGACAAAGCGCGAAAAATAGTCAAACTTTTGAGAACGCCGGCATATAGGTAATTTGGTATCAAATTGGCATACAGAAAAATCCACAATTTTTTAAATTGTCTCTTTTTTTTTAGGTACCTTATAACGGAGGAATTATTACCTCAACCGGTACTGGATGTTGCGACGCGTTGGAATTCAACGTACTCCATGCTAAGCAACCTGCAACTCTTTAAAGACTTTTGCGAGAGGCGCCATAAAAGCTCTTTAAAACTATCGGCAACAGTGTGGGGCAGCATCAATAGGCTTGTGGATACTCTAAAGCCGGCGTTTCTTGCAACGGAAAAACTTCAGAGCACCCAGTTGTTCATGGGTGACTTTTATAAGCTATGGCTGGAGCTCAAACTTACAGTGGCAGCATCAAGGTCAACTGAAAGCCAACTTTTGAGCCAGTGCATTGTTGAACGAGAAAAGAGTATTTTGGAGTGCGATGCAATCGTGTGCAGTATTTTCTTAGACCCTCGCATAAGACGTGTATTGCTGCCAAATCCAACAAGCCTCTTGCTTGCCAAAGCTAAGCTAAAGCAGCTGTTTTTGCAGCTATTTCGCTTAAAAGAACCCGTTAGTACTTACGTCCTTTATATAAAAAAAGATATTTTGAATCTAATATTAATTTAATTTGTAGGCTAGTCCAATATCGCAGACTTCTTCATCATCAGCATCGCTTCAAGCTGCGAAAGCATTGCCTTCGCCAAACTCGAGCTCAGGGTCTTTGCTGGATGATTACTTGCAAGCAATTGAGGTAGCTTCGGATGAAGAGACTGAAGACGCAGAGCCAACGGACCAAATAAGGAAGGCATATGCCGAAATTGAGAACTATTGTCCAAAACCCATTAGCCTGACCTGCGACATAATGGAATATTGGGAGGAGAAACGCTTTGTATTCCCCTTTTTGTATCAACTGGCCAAGGTCGTACATTCAGTTCCCGCTACGCAAGTGAGCGTGGAAAGATCTTTTTCGGCCCTCAAAATGGTACTGACCGATCAAAGGTGTAACCTTGCTAATGAGGCTTTATCAAAATTATTATTCGTAAAATTAAATAATAAATAAATATGTTTGTAAAAAAATAGTGGAGGAGGTCCGCGAGGCTGTTATGAGTTTTATTTTGATTGGAATAAAATACAAATCATGGGATAAGCCATTTTTTTAAAAGTGGTTAAAAAAATTTGCAAAAAATCGTGGGGGTAGTTTTAATACCCTTTTGAACGGCTGTGAAATCAGATCGGCGAAAAGTCTTACAGGAGGACCGCGAGGCTGTTATGAGTTTTATTTTGATTGGAATAAAATAAAACTCATAGGATAAGTTATTTTTACAAAGTGGTTAAAAAAATTTGCAAAAAATCGTGGAGGTTGCTTTGATAAGCCTTTAGACGGCTGTGAAATCAGATTGGCGAAAAGTCTTACAGGAAG
Organism: Drosophila takahashii; assembly: GCF_030179915.1. Lineage (NCBI taxonomy): Eukaryota > Metazoa > Arthropoda > Insecta > Diptera > Drosophilidae > Drosophila > Drosophila takahashii. Next base: position 2,071,512 of record NC_091682.1, on the reverse strand, counting down.
CACGCGAGGCTGTTTTGAGTTTTATTTTGAGCAAAAAAAATAAAAATCATCAATAAAAATTATTTTTGAGTCCTATTTTTTTTGATCAAAAATAAAGATTACCATTGAACAAAAAGATAAAAATCAAAAATTTAAAAATCATGGCGGGAATGCATAGATTGGACAAAGATAATTATTTGGGTGAAAATCATTTTTTTTAGGCCTATTATAAGTGGCCGATTTTTTTGTTTGAAAAAATAAAAATAATAATTATTTTCGGTCCCTGGTTTTTACCGTTATTTTCCATGATCCCGTTATTTGCGCCAACTTTGACTATTTTTCCAATAATCAGGACCCCAAATAACGTGGACTTTGAAAGTTTGAACGAAATCGGGGGTTGGAGCTAAACGGAAGTTCACCCGAAAATGTTATAAAAAGAACATTGATCCATTGAGCTTACATTTTTTATTTTTAGGAAAAATATTTCATAAAAATAGACATTTATTTCTGAATGTTAAAAAAATCTTCAAAAAAAAATGATCTGTTTTTTAGAAAAACAATATTTTTCCACTTATTGGAGAGTGAAGAGAGAGATGTTCAGAAGCAAGATATATTAAAATATGTACGGGGTCTGCAAGTATTAAAAAAGAATTGAAAAATCTGCTCCTCACACTTTAGGGTTTATCTCCACTCGCAGACCATGTGGCGAAATGCATGATAATCCAGCTTATAGCCCGTTCACACAGAAACTGTTTGCGCCTAATAGCCTCTGCACACTGGCACTTACAATCGCTGTTGCAATTTTAAGCATTTTTACGTAGAGAAACCGCTAAATCATGTAAAAATGCGTTTGTTTTGTAGCAAACTTGGCTAGCTTTCGCCAAGAAGGATATACGCTGGAGTTTGTCATCTTATCACAATGAAAAACCACAAATACAAAAAAATACCTCATCGTGTAAAAAAAAATCCTAAAATACTGCATACTTTCGTCTGCAGCGAGTTGTATCGACAATTCCCGTCTCTTTGTCGCACTTTAATTTCTTATGAACAAAAAGGCGCTGAATCGGAAAATGGCAGATTAAGCGAAATGCCCCTCTGAGTAAACTCACTATCACATTTGAAACCACACATAATTTAACATAGCCAAAAATAAATGAGCTTAAATGTTTTTTAATATTTACGTTCTCGTAGTCCATGTTCCAATTTTCACAGTCAAGAGGAAGAATTCATCGAAAATCCATCGAAAAAACATCGCCTAGCTTTCCGCATAAAAGAGCCCGTCAAATTTTGGTCAATCCGTTCAACGGAGTGGTGGGGCAATTTAGTTTATGATATTTAGTTTTTTGAAAAAATATCATTAATGATATAAAAGGTTTTAAAAAAAAAGCTTGGCCTAAGTCATCAAGCCGTTAAAAACCATTTGAAAACATTTGTGCTCAAATTAAAATTGCATTGATAACATTATAACTGATAGAAGGTATAAAAATGCACTAATTTTACATTCATTTATTATAAAGCTCTGTTTTGATCTTGAAAGATCTTCCACAAAGGTTGTTTACACAAATGTTTTCAAAAAACACGCAAATAAAAAATAAGAAAGTCCTGACAACCTAATTTCCTAACTCCAACCTAATTTTAAGCGAACTAAGTCGCTCCGGGTATAGCTAGTAATATAATAAAAATACCGCAGGACTTTTTTGACAACCTAATATGAAAATACCAATTAAAATATCGATGATATTTTTTCAAAATATTAAAATTTTAATGGGAGAGGACATCACAGGCTGCTCATTTAAAATTCACAGATATGGCAGCTATATAATATAGTCGTCCGATTTTTGTTAAATTCCGAAATATTAAAAAAATCATATTCTAGAGTAGAAGAGAATACATAAAAAACCAACGGAGCTATAATTTGTTTCCAATTAATTTCGCATTAACTTTTCGATCGTTCCTATGGCAGCTATATGATATAGTCGTCCGATTTTTTAAATATTTAATTCAAAATTCTGATATATATTAAAAAAAAAAAAGAAAGAAAGCTACCTTCGGCCAGCCGAAGCTTATATACCCTTGCAGATAAAAAATTGCTCACTGGGTGCAGTTCCAGGGATTCCAGATTCAGCGTTTCAGTTTATTTTTATTTTGTTTTTAAGTAGTCAAGAATTAAAACGCCTACTTCCTACAAAGTTACAATTAATTTTTTTATATTTGTTTGAATATTCCTACACAGAAAAAAAAATTGGTAAAATCAATTGTAATAATTGTCAAACAGGCCCCAACCATCAAAATTGTCAATTCTACTAAGTAAATAGTCATTTCACAACAACAAAATACACACAATTAGCAAAGACACAAACCCAAAGCAAAAACAAAATACATTTAACTATTTTTCTATTTTTCCTTTCCGTTGGCCTGACAAAGAGTAGGTTCCATTTGATATTAGTTATAAAACGCTTTCAAAATCTATTACTTGTTGTCCTTTTGTGCAAATATAAAAATATGTTGTGCAAAATATAAAGCAACTAGCAGGGTCTGTAGCCCGCAGCTTCGCCTGCGGAAATTAAAATTGAAAATTAAGCATGGCTTTATCTTTGGTACTTATTTTAAAAATTCCTAATTTTTATTCTATAAACCGAGAAAAGATTTTATCAGAACTTTTCCCATGATATCCGTAAAAACAAAAATATTTTGTCCTTTGAAAACTACTTAAAAAAACATGTGTCTTTTTTAAATCTTTTTAAAATTATTATGGATGGTTTGCATAAGTTAACAGATGGACAAAACAGAAACAAACAGATTCCTTTTTCGACACAAATCCTTACACTAATTTCATTCAAAACATTAGTATTTTGTCCAAAACATATTATTTAAATATAGAATGTCATACTGCGTTAAGCATGTAATTAAATTCCCAATCCATTGCCATGAAAGCCTAGGAACATTATTTGAAAAAAAATTTCTTTAAGAAAAAAATAGATAGGATACGAATTTGATTAAATTTACATGTTAAAAATATTAAACTCTTTTGCAATTTCTGAGAGTTTTGACTATTGCTGTCCCGCTCTTACCCAGATAAATTGATGCATTTTTTTGTATGAATTAAGAGTGCAAAAATATGAATTTCAAAGCAGTACTTTATCGAAAACAAAGCCAAAAACTGCCAAAATATGGATTATCACGCCGCGTTAAGTATGTAATTCAATTCCAAATCGATTAGCGTTTAACTCTGGAAAAAAACTTGTATTCTTAAAAAAAATTGCTAAAAGTTTTACATAGCTCTCCAACAACCAATATAATAATTTTGATTAAGATTTAAAAAATTTGAGGGAATATTTTTAATTTAAGTTCGCCTTGAAATGTCACAACCGCTTCAAAATGTGATGGGATGTTTATCCTTCGACAGTTAAAAAAAAATTAATGTCTCCAATTCTTATTTTAAAAAAATGAATGCCAGAGATAGGATAATTTTAGGCTTATTTTTATTTCATCGGTCCCTTAAAACAAATCCTGTTGATATTGGCCTTGCTACCTCGTTCTACATTTTCTATTTCTATTTTTTGTTTTTTAAAGGTGCAATTTTTAAACTATTTATTTAAACTATTACAAACCAAATACTCTTGGCGAATTTGCTACCGGGGGGTTTTTGAAAGGTATCCACAGTAGACAACTATTATAAAGGAAACAAATATGCGGAGCAATGTTTCGCTTTATGTATTTGACTAATTTATGAAAAGACATCAAGAAAGGCAATTCCAAATTACTGCATTTTATCATTGATATTTTGTTTCAGTATTTTTGTTTTCACATTAATTTTTCACCTTGATTAGAATTATATTAATAATAGGGAAGGCCGGTGGGCGGGGAAGCCGTGAATCAAATTGTTTAAACATTTGAATTTGTTTAAACAATATGAGCACGTGTAATAAAGAGAGAGAGAATCAATTGGTTTGAATATTTAATGTTCTTTTAATATTATCAATGCGATTTGAATTTTAGTTCACAAAAATCGGTTACAAAATGTCTTATGTAAGTATGTTGTGGAAATGTAAATGAACTATTCTTTAAGCAAAAGGATATCAGTATTGTCTTGAATTTGAATTTGATCGAATTTCAATTCCTTAGTCAGCTGCAATGCACACACACAAACGTACACACGCATATACATATGTATCTAATGGCTGTGTGTGTAAAATGCGCATTTTTTGAATATATTTATTTTGTGCGTGTGTGTGTACATAGCAGAGCAAATCATTGTTTGTTTTTGTTTTTTACAAATCCAAAGTTTGTCGATAACTCAACATTTGAAAACTAATAAATAGTTTGCTTATCGGGCTTTTGCATTTAAAAAAACAGAAGCAATTTTAAGGAAAATTTCGACTGTAAAATTCAGCTTAATAGGATTTCTGTAAGGTCTACCAATATTTTAAAATTTAACGTTTACTTAAGATTTGCGATATAATCGATTTCTTTTGGCTGTGGTATTTTCATTTTCCCCTTGCGCGGTCACACTTAAATTGCGACAGCAGGACATACATATGCACATGTGCGTCAAGTTAGCATCGGTGACTTTAGCGGCGATAGCGGAACGGCGGAATCTGGAACACGGGGCCAATTTTTAATTTTTTATTTTTTCGGCTTCTGGGGGCCAAATTGAACAATATTTAATGCAAATTTGTTAAGAATGAAAATATCTATCGATCTAGATAGGTTGCAAGCCTATCCGACTTCTAGAAGTATATTAAAAATCTATTCTAAAAATCGTGTCCCCACAATTTTTTTTATTGCTCCCCTCACAGAGGTTGTACCAATATGCACGGTAAACATGATTATTCGGCGTTAGGTCAAGCTTCTTGTCAGAAAGTATCATTAAGCTAAAGCCGTCAGTTTTTGAGAAAATCGCCTAACAGTGAATGCACCTCGGATTTTCCCCATACAAAAAAGGGGGGCAACTGTTAAATTGCACAGGGCTCCACTCTCAGACGTTGTACCAACATGCACGGTATATTGGCAGATTGGGGATCGCCTAAAGCAAGTTCAGTGAAACAATCATAAAGATAAAGCCGTCAGTTTTTGAGAAAATCGCTTTACAGTGGGGGGAGATCAATAGTTAAAAGAAGTGCCGCCAAATTCAAATTTGAACCAGTAAGTTCCAAGACATGAACCACTATGTAAAAAATGTATTCATGACACTAACCATATGGGAAAATATTTATGTTTCGACGCTAACTCTATTTTCAATTAATTAGACTTTCACAGACGTTGTACCAACATGCACGGTACATCATTGGAAAGGAAAATTATTTTACTAATTAACTATTCTGGTTCGGTTAACGAAAAGCCGTCAGTTTTTGAGAAAAACGCATAGCGCGTTGTCCCCATCTCCTTTGTTCCGAAATTGGAACCAGAACGACCCTGTTCTACGCTCCCAATAGGAACCAGAACGACCCTGTTCTACGCTCCCAATAGGAACCAGAACGACCCTGTTCTACGCTCCCAAGACTCTTACCACATGGGAAAATATTTATGTTTCGACGCTAACTCTATTTTCAATTAATTAGACTTTCACAGACGTTGTACCAACATGCACGGTACATCATTGGAAAGGAAAATTATTTTACTAGTTAACTATTGTGGTTCGGTTAACGAAAAGCCGTCAGTTTTTGAGAAAAACGCAAAGCGCGTTGTCGCCATCTCATTTGTTCCAAATTTGTAACTAAGAACACAATATATCGATATTTTATATCGATACTCTTAAAATCGGAAACCAATTTGAATAAATAATATATCAAATTTAAACATAGAAATTGCTCGATTTTATTCAACGTTTATTAAATTTGTAATTTGTATGTGAACATACATATGTCTTTTTTAATTATTAAGCCTCGTTGGCTACCGCCTCCTGGCCAGCATTTCCGATCGCGGCCGCCTCCTGGCCAGCATTTCCGATCGCGGCCGCCTCCTGGCCAGCATTTCCGACCGCGGCCGCCTCCTGACCAGCATTTCCGACCGCAGCCGCCTCCTGACCAGCATTTCCGACCGCAACCGCCTCCTGGCCAGCATTTCCGACCGCGGCCTGATTGGCGGCAGCCTCCTGTCGACGGCGATTTCGGCGGCGCCGGCGGCGCTCGCGCACCTGGTCTCGGTTTGACGGTTCGTTTGGTTCTTCTTCGCGTTGGCGTTGTTTTGGGGGGAGAGCCCCCTCGTCATCACCTACGACGAAGTTGACAATGTTCTGAAAGTAAAATAAGTATGTTATTAAACTATAATTAATAGGGATTAATAGGTTTTTAATACTTACGCATTTAATTAAGGCCACACGCGATTTCATGCTTAAGTTTGGTGCTTGGTTCCGTTGAATGAAAGTTTAAGTAAAGTTCCCGCGAATCGGGAGTGATGCCACACTTTCAGCTTGCTTTTATCAAAGTATCGATATAAAATATCGATATAATGTGTTCTTAGTTACAAAATTGGAACAAATGAGATGGCGACAACGCGCTATGCGTTTTTCTCAAAAACTGACGGCTTTTCGTTAACCGAACCACAATAGTTAACTAGTAAAATAATTTTCCTTTCCAATGATGTACCGTGCATGTTGGTACAACGTCTGTGAAAGTCTAATTAATTGAAAATAGAGTTAGCGTCGAAACATAAATATTTTCCCATGTGGTAAGAGTCTTGGGAGCGTAGAACAGGGTCGTTCTGGTTCCAATTTCGGAACAAAGGAGATGGCGACAACGCGCTATGCGTTTTTCTCAAAAACTGACGGCTTTTCTTTAACCGAACCACAATAGTTAATTAGTAAAATAATTTTCCTTTCCAATGATGTACCGTGCATGTTGGTACAACGTCTGTGAAAGTCTAATTAATTGAAAATAGAGTTAGCGTCGAAACATAAATATTTTCCCATGTGGTAAGAGTCTTGGGAGCGTAGAACAGGGTCGTTCTGGTTCCAATTTCGGAACAAAGGAGATGGCGACAACGCGCTATGCGTTTTTCTCAAAAACTGACGGCTTTTCTTTAACCGAACCACAATAGTTAATTAGTAAAATAATTTTCCTTTCCAATGATGTACCGTGCATGTTGGTACAACGTCTGTGAAAGTCTAATTAATTGAAAATAGAGTTAGCGTCGAAACATAAATATTTTCCCATGTGGTAAGAGTCTTGGGAGCGTAGAACAGGGTCGTTCTGGTTCCTATTGGGAGCGTAGAACAGGGTCGTTCTGGTTCCAATTTCGGAACAAAGAATATGGGGACAACGCGCTATGCGTTTTTCTCAAAAACTGACGGCTTTTCGTTAACCGAACCAGAATAGTTAATTAGTAAAATAATTTTCCTTTCCAATGATGTACCGTGCATGTTGGTACAACGTCTGTGAAAGTCTAATTAATTGAAAATAGAGTTAGCGTCGAAACATAAATATTTTCCCATATGGTTAGTGTCATGAATACATTTTTTACATAGTGGTTCATGTCTTGGAACTTACTGGTTCAAATTTGAATTTGGCGGCACTTCTTTTAACTATTTATCTCCCCCCACTGTAAAGCGATTTTCTCAAAAACTGACGGCTTTATCTTTATGATTGTTTCACTGAACTTGCTTTAGGCGATCCCCAATCTGCCAATATACCGTGCATGTTGGTACAACGTCTGAGAGTGGAGCCCTGTGCAATTTAACAGTTGCCCCCCTTTTTTGTATGGGGAAAATCCGAGGTGCATTCACTGTTAGGCGATTTTCTCAAAAACTGACGGCTTTAGCTTAATGATACTTTCTGACAAGAAGCTTGAACGAACGCCCAATAGTCATGTTTACCGTGCATATTGGTACAACCTCTGTGAGGGGAGCAATAAAAAAAATTGTGGGGACACGATTTTTAGAATAGATTTTTAATATACTTCTAGAAGTCGGATAGGCTTGCAACCTATCTAGATCGATAGATATTTTCATTCTAAACAAATTTGCATTAAATATTGTTCAATTTGGCCCCCAGAAGCCGAAAAAAAAAAATTAAAAATTGGCCCCATGTTCCAAGTTCCACCGTTCCACAATCGCCGCTAAGTCACCGACGCTAATTTGACGCACATCATATGCACATACATCCATGCGCCAGCAGAACATACATACAAACATATGGGGACGCGTGACGTCACATTATGTTAGCCAAATTTGAAAATATTGGGGACTTGGTTAAGGATGCTGAATCTCCAAGAAATTTAAATGCAGTTATTTGCGGGTATGCCATAAGATTATGAACATCACATTTTTAAACCATTTTAACAACATTTATAACAGAGAAATGGCAAAAGAAAGAATTAAAAAAAAAACAAATCGATTTTTGGGGCACTTTGGGGTCGTTTTTTGTTTAAGTCTCTACGTCACATTCAGCGCTTAATTATTTCCGAATTAATTTGATTTTTTTTAGATTTTTAGGTCAATCCGTTCTGGGTGGAATTGGCTACTGACCGTTATTTTAATCAAGACAAATATTGATATAGATAACACGACCTGCACGGTCATACCGATAGGCGCGAAGCACGATCACACCAATCGATTGCACAAAATATTCAATCACAAACGGGTAAAATCTTCAAGCCGAACGTTCACACACAATCAGATCACACACTTGAACGATCATTCATGGGACGATCGCATTCGCTCACCGCTCATTTCATTTCGCTCACCCGAAGCGAATAATCAAAACGGATACGAGTAAATGATCGAGTGTACCCGAAAATGATTGACTCGTTGCAGCTCTCTGTTCCTCACCCAGCAGCCTTAATGATTCTCGGGAGTCATTCCTTTTTTTGACCAACAAAATTAGTTTTATGGCTAAAATTTAAGTCACCCTATTTGAAAGGGGGGTCATCTTCGACGCTTTATTTCATCCTGAACAAAAGACATAAAATCTTTAACAATTTCAAAGCTTAATTTGTAATATTAAATATATATAAACATGAATAAATAAATAAAATAATTGGGTTATTTCATTATTCAAAAATGTATTTACATTTTTAAATATTTGAATATAAATTTTTTTTGTCCTTAATAAATTTGTTTTTAATTTCCCTATAATTTTTGTTCTCTCGCTTTCGCTCTCTCTCGAATGCTTCACCTGTCACAAAATATCTGAGGCAACAACACAAGCAAACCCAGCAACAAAAATAACGACCTTTTGTAGTAGCCCTTTTGTTGTTTTGTTCACCCAGCGTCGAACGATTTGAGCAGCCCGATTAAAGAAATTCGATTGAACGTATTTTACGAGCTCTGGTATTTTAATATATTTCCGACATCCCTACTGAGTGGATGTGCTGTGGGCAAAACTGCAGTTGCAAGAGAGCCAAACATTATTTTTTAAAATTTAATTTAATTTTAAAATTTGAAATAGTTTATTAGAAAGTAATTGTGTGGTAAGGAAAAGAAATTTTAGATTGGGGTGTTTCCGTTTAGCTCCTACGTCTAATTTTGTTCAAACTTTTCATTTCGACGTGTTTTTGGGTCCTGAGTACGGGAAAAATAGTCAAAGTTGGCGCAAATAACGGGATCATGGAAAATAACCGTAAAAACAGTTTTTTCGTCTATATCTTCGAATATATCAACCTAATTAAAAAGTGCTCCAGAAAGAAATTAAAGGTATTAAAAAAATGAATAATTTATGTTATATACATTTTTACTTTAAAACTAATAACTTTCGTTAAAAACACTAAATAAGATTACATTTTCACAAGGTTTGAAAATAAAAAACCGTTGGAGCGCACTTGCACGATATGTCGCACGAAAGCTTGCTGTTATATCGGTGTGGGAGCCGCAGGATGTCATCGTACATCGCGTTCCATAGCTTCGGTCCGAGAACTGAGCCTTGGGGGACCCCTTCGTTGCCCTTCGTCCGTCTCGTAGATCAGCACTCGATCCGTGAAGTAGCTGCGTAGGATATCGATCAGGTACTGTGATATCCCCCGCTTTGTGAGGGCCTCTAGGATGCGGCTCCAATTGGCCTTGTTGAACGCGTTCTTGACGTCTAGCGTGCACACAAGACAGTAGTGTTTGTCCCCCTCTGCCCATCTGGAACCTGCGATGGCATCAGAGCCGAGTCTTACCACCGTGCCGATAGCGTCTACGGTGCTGCACTTCTTCCTAAAGCCGTACTGCAACTCAGAGATCCCTCGTTTAGCCGCCAGCTCGCTTTCCAGCCGGTTGCAGACTATCCTCTCAAAGATCTTCCCTATTGAGTCTAGCATGCAAAGCGGGCGGTAAGCCGACGGGTCGCTGGGGTCCTCGCCTGGTTTTGGGATAAGAACCAGCTTTTGGAGTTTCCAGGCCTTTGGTACTACTCGCTCTGTGATGCCACAGTTGTACATCTGCGCGAAGACATTAGGGTGTTTGGCTATTATGTGTTTCAGCGCCAAGTTTGGTACTCCGTCGGGTCCCGGGGCCTTCCCGGACTTCACGGTCCGTGGTTAGCTCTGCTTCTCCCATAGTGGGGTGGTCTGATCCTGCCTCAAGCGGTGCTTGGTTTGGAAAGAGCGCCACGACTATGTTTTCCAGTTGAGCAGGGTTTCTGGGCATAGTTTCCCGCTTACAAGTTTATATGCAGCACCAAATGGTTGGGCATCTGCTGCATCGCACAGGTCCTGAAGCACTCCTGCTTGCTTCGCTTAATGGCATCTTTTAGGGTCTTTCGCCTTTCTCTAAAAAGGACTTGGGCGTGGTCGAAGCTCCTCGAGTTTCTAGCTCTCTGTGAAAGCCTTCTGGCTGCGTGGCATTCCTTTCTTGCTTTGGCAATATCTTTGTTCCACCAGGGTACCTGCCAATGACTTCTTCCACCAATTCTGACTTTCGTCATCGCCGCCTCGCACGCGTCGTTGATGGCTCGTGCTATCGAGGAGCAGGCCTGCGCGAAGGAGCAGGCTTTGGTTCAGCGTTCCCTCTCTGAATCGGGTGGCTCCGGGCGTGAGTGAGGTTGTGAACCCGTCGGCACCGGTGTCCGTGATCACCGCGAAGTGGTCGCTGTGGGTGTACAGGTCTTCCACCGTCCATCTGGAGGTCCTGCAGATTACTGGGCTCGCAAGGGTCAGGTCGATGGCCGTTTCCCCTCCTGCCTTGCTGTACGTTGGCTGGCTTCCGACGTTCAGTAACCACACGTTTAGATCTGCAAAGTCATCCAGCAGGGATGTTCCTCGTGGCGTTGTGCGGCTGGAACCTCACTCTGTGGCCCAGGCATTGAAGACTCCCGCAATGATCACTAGTCACTTTCCACTCGCGTCGCTGACCAGGTCGAAGATAATGTCCTCAAATTTCGGTAGCGTGAAGCGCGGTGGGATGTAGAAACTGTAGAGAAACGTCCCATTGTATTTAGCCCTTGCGTATCCTGGCTTGGATAGTCGCTCGGTTAGCTGTCTGCTGTTTGGTGAGCAGCTCCAGATTGCTGCGCCGCCGTGATGGCTTTGTATACTCCGTCCATACTCCGTCATGTTTTGCTGTATATGGCTTACTGAGGATTGCCACAGCAGGTCCTGCGCTGCTCTGCAGTTTTTAAGGTTCAGCTGCAGTACCCTAACCATCCTTCAGCTGGGATAGTGCCTTCTGGTATTCCGGACAGCGTCGGTTGAAGACCGAGTGACCGGTTTCTGGGGCCCCCTTCCGAGTGTAAGCAAGCACTTCGGTGGTTTGCTGCAGTTCCTACTGTTGTGACCAGGATGTCCGCACTTAAAGCACGTGTCCTTAGAGATGGCGTGTTTTGTTCGGCAGCTTCTGTCGGTGTGTACCTCCAGTTTCCGTCTGATTCTTTCTGTGCATTTAACCAGAATTGCGTCTCGTAGCGCTGTAGATTTTTACCTAAGCCAAGTGCTCGCTGGACATGGTTGCTTTAAAGCATACCTTAATCGGTTCGGGCATGCGGACGACCCATTCTGCGAGTACTGCAAGGACGGGGATTTCTATTTAGAAGACGCTGAGCACTCCTTTTTCAGCAGAGAAAGGCGCAGCCTAGAAGAGGACATCCAGGACCTTTCGCCAGACACGCTGGTAAAGCGTATGATATCGAGCGAGACCGCATGGAAAGCAGCGGCAAATGCGGCCGCCATCATCATGAAGGACCCCTTCCCGTCCCATGAAGTAATGCCTAGCGGCGGGCCAATCCATAACTCACCCACATCCCAACCCCTGTTATTTGTAATAAAATTTGTTAATATAAAAAAAACACACCCATGTACATACCAATACAAAAAAAAAATATATCGGTGTGTCGATGTCACTTGATGTTTTAGTGATGGTACGACAATAAATTTTTAAGCACACGAAATTAAAATAAGAAAGTCCGAATGAAATTTTGGATAGAGCCTTTTAGTTGTCGTAGTTAAAAAAATATAGTTAAAAAAAAAATAAGGTAAAGGTAAAATAAAATTTAAATTTTCAAACGGAAATAAAAATAATAAGAAGGCATTTCTTATATCGCAAGCAAATATTTTTTTTACAAAAATCGCGGCGATTTTCCGCTTTAAACAAATTACATGTCCAATTTTGAGGTCTTCCCACTTCAAGCTCTGAATGCATTCTGATTGTATATTTTACTAAATGGGAAACAGAAACATAAAAAAGGCAACATAGGTCCATAGGTAAAATGCTGTTATCGACGAATCGAAAACTATCTGACGCCACTTTCATGGCGGGATATTGCAGTATTTTTAGTGTTCACCGCCTATTTAAAATACTTATTTTACATTTTTTTCGAAAACCTTTATGTTAACGAAGAAAATAATTAATACACAAAAAATCCGTTTTATCGTATAATAAAGTGTCATTAATGCCATTATTCAATACGTTGAATTCGAAAAAAAACAAATTTGTGAGTAATAGATCAAACGGATAGATCACTATGGTCTGCATAAGACTTATCGATAGTTCAGATGCCCGCCATAAGGCTTTGCCAACATTTGAAAATTGACAACATTGACACCATTTGTCTTAAGATCCAAGCAAGAAATATTTATTTCTTTGTGTTGCAATACTCAAACAGAAAAGAAAAGAACTCGGATTTCCCTGAAAGAAAGATCATGGATACCATTAATAAAGGACCTATTTGAATGCGATCTGAACAGATTTAAAAACCCCACTGTCATGCCAAGTAAATGGCTGTTCAGCATTATCGCCTCTGATCAGCTGCTCAGTTCCACCTCGTCATCCAACCGCACAGCCAGCAGAACAGAATCTCTGGATTCCATATTTTGGTTCTCTATTCTCTGTGGGAAAAACATAATTACTACTTCGTATTTGGATACCCTCATTTACTGCAGCTAACTATGTGTTTCTTGGCGATGAATACTCGAATTAATAATAACGCGAAGCAAGTGAAATATGTGCGAAGCTATAGCTCAACTGTTAGTTTAATATAAAACATTCAATAAGTACATGTAAATACACACAATTGCCTAGTGTTCGAAATAGAATTCGGCTGTACAAGTGTATGAATATAAATAAATACCAATAGATAATTATATATGTACTTATGTACAATTGGTACGTGTTCCTATAAATGTTTGTTATCGCTAAAATATTATAAGTGTACATACACGTTCCTACAAATACTCCCATACATACATACAAATGTGTTTATATGCACACATACATATGTGTGTTCATATGTATATTATAATGGTACATTTATGGTATCTGATTTACGTTGCTCTGTTTGTAAAGGGGCATACTGCACTTTCAACGATGAACTGAAGTTCAAGAGCACAACAATTTATTATGTTTATAAATGGTTTTAATTGAATACAATAGAGTGGTCATCAAGAGGACTCATGTGAAACGTTTATGAACGATCTTTGCGTTCATATATATACACATGCATAAACTAAATTGTATGACTGTGTGCATATTAGGGTGGTCGTTTTCCATTGACGCATTTAGCTGCCAAGACAAGAAGCTCCCAAACAATGCAAATATTCTGGGTATTCCCTAAGCTGTTGAATTGCTGAATTTTGGTCAGCCGTTAATAAACTGTTTCATACAAAGTCAATTTCCAGAAAATTTGTGTTGGTTGATCATGGTCTAATTTATATAGCTTTCATAAAACTTTAAAATTGTACCTTTTTGTGAACATATTTTGAGCGGTGTAATGAATAACAACATACAAAAGTTCTGATATCACATTTTGTGACGAAAAATGTTCTCTCGAAAAATATTCTCATTCGATCTGCTTCTGTAAAATATTTAAGAATTTCGTCTTCAAAAGCATATTCTATTGCAGCGTGCCGAATGAGAACATTTTATAAAGTATATTTGTTAAGTCGAATGTACAAGCATTTTTCGTCACAAAATGTGATATCAGAACTTTTGTATGTTGATGGTGCGGTCGTCACTACTTTTTTACCTCGTTAAGAAATGTTTTTGTTTTATATTAGAAGTTTTATATTAGAAGAATTTGTCAAATTGGTTTTTGGGCATTTAAGTAAGCATCCAGATTTTCCATACTAAACTGAAACGAGTTGCACTTTTCATCGCTGAATTACATCCAAACGCGCATTTTTATGACAAAAAGTGTTATATATCAAAAGTTGAGATATCTCAAGGGCTATATAGTATCAAATTCAAAACGAAATCGTTAGAGCCGTTTTGAAGAAAATAGCCAAAAAGTGATTTAAAAAAACAACTTTTAGCCAAACATTTTAAACTATTGCATTTAGCCAATTTTACCGAGGGGACGCGATTAGCATATTAAATTACCTTTTTAACGAGGTATAGAACAAGGGTGTAGCTTTAGTCATTTAGAAACTATAAACCGTCAAAATCTAGCTTTTTCTAATGATTTCCCGCCAAACTAGCGGTTTTTCCAAAAGTTGTAGAGCAAACGTTTTTCATATCTTGCTGCTAAACACAGTAAAATTTAGTTAAGGATCCTAAAACCACGATTTAATGCATACCCACAAACAAAGGGCCAAATTATTTCATTTTGGAAAGAAGAAAATCTTGTTTTCTGAATGGAGCATTGGATTTTGCGATATGACCCCTCATATTAGGCGCATTTTAATATGAATACAACAAGCATATTGCGAGAGACCAGCTATCCCCACCGGCCCCAACAGCTCCAATTTTTTAAATTTTCACTTTCACACATTCACCGCCCTCTCTCCCAAACCAATTGAAATTGATTAAGTCTTGGTATGCAATCCTGTTAGTTTTTGCGATACCTTTCGATTGGTGTATCACTCGTTATGATCGGACCATCACAGATGATTTTCAATTCTGCGGCTATATAATAGTACTCGCCTTCGCACACTCTCCTGGTGCGCTTCGTCACTACGTGGACTGCCGTCCACAGTGATCATTCCAAGTCTTATTTTTTATGAATACCTTGTTCAGGGTTAAAGCGCTTGCCGATCGGATTTATACTATTTGAATCACTTTGAAAAGTTTTTATAGGCGTATTTTCCAAATTTTTGAGGTACAAAAAATCCGTACATACAATCCCCACAATACATACAAAATCACTTTCACAAATTTTGTGTAGGTGAATCATAGTCTATCAAATATGAGAAAGATTCTACAAATACTTGGCCCAATATTAAATTTTCACTACGCTTGCCTGATTGGAACTCTGATCCTTAAGAAAATGGCTTAACCCACTGTATAAATTAATTGCCGCTTAAAAAAATATTCAACATGCTAGCGTCGAAATTATTTTTGCGTGTATTAGCGATCAGACAGCAGCAATGTGTAATGTAGAAAGAAAAGGAAGCTTACTAGTGTTACGCTCGTCTTTTATTGATTTTCTATTGCGATCGTCAAAATAGAATCATAATTTACAAAAAAAAATTATGGGTAAAATTGGATCATTCGTATAGTTACAACTACTGTTGAAAAAAGTAACGTGTATTTTGTTTTTGCTTTGGATACTATTTAATATATTTTGTTGCTGAGATAGGTCAAATGAGTCATGTGATGGGTAAAATTTACAATTCCGTTCTTGGGGACAGTTTTACTATTATCGATTTTAATATGTGCTTAGACGGCAGTTCACCTAGTGACGAAGCACTCAAGGAAAGTGTGTACAGACGATACGCCAATCGAAAGGTGTTGCACAAACCAAAGGGATTGTATACCAAGGGCAATTCTCTGAGGTCGTCAACCAAGCCAAAAAGCTTGAAACTTGAAGAAAAGATATTTTTATACCCTTATAATTTTAGACAGAAGTTTGTAATGCAGTGAAGGAGACGTTTCCGACCCCATAAAGTATATATATTCTTGATCAGGAGCAATATCGGAGTCGATATATCCATGTCCCACACTGGGGCGCCTAGAACAAAAAGCCTGCCAAAATTTTTTTTTTTTTTTTAATTTTTCTGAAAGCGCCCAAGGGTCTAAGTTGTATATGTGACGATTGAAATTTTAAGAGCAACCAATTCTTAATATATTAAAAAAAAAAATTAAAATTTTAGATACATAATTACTGTTTTTTTTAATTTTTTAAAAGTGGTCCAAAAAAATTGGGATTTTTTGGATATTCTTGGACGTAAAGTAGTGTTACACCCTAGATCCCCGTTTAATTCTTTTTTTAAAAAAAAGTTTAGATATTTAACTACATATTGAAAAAATTAGCCTGCCCTTTTGTGCCTCTTCTGAGAAAACCGCAGTTTAAGTTAGCAAGAAATGTTTCTTAATTTGAAATATCGTCAGCCCTGGTACATCCGCGCGCCCTAACATCATGAAGATTTTTTACTAATGTGAAGGTATTGATGAAGATAATGATAAATTAATAAACAAATTTGGGTTTAAAATTTTAAATTATGTTATTTTACTAAAAATACAGATATGAAATAAATACCGGTTTCTACCAGTTTTTTTTGAAAATATGCTATATTTCCTTGATTGATTCTATGACATCTATAAGATATCATTGACCAATTAAAAAAAAAAGGTAATCATAGAGCTAAAATGATAAATAATGACTTAATCCCAATTTATATAAACCAATATTGAAATAGAACCGAAAAATGCCCCTTTGTAATAAGCGTTTACATGACAGCTATAAGATATAGTTGACCGATTTGAAAAATTTTTGTTTTTAAAATCAAGTTAATTAAACAAAAAATATTGGGAAACTTAGAACCCTATAAAGAATTTTTTTGTATTTGTTTTCTTGAAAAAAATCATTTTTTTTCTTAAAAATTTCCTACAACAAAAAATTTTCACTAAAAAAATTCACCTTATGATGTTTTTTTTACATATTTAATTGCCTTTAACAATGCCCCATTAAAAGATATTCGATATAGTGCTCCGCTGATTTAAGGCAGACTTTTGGCTTTTTCGCCCCACTGTGTGTCCGTCTTATTCAATACCGTTTGCAAGCTCAGTTTAAAAGCTAGCGATTTGAAACTTGCACAGCCGTCCTAAAAGTATACGCAGATTAAGTTTGAAACGCGTTCCGATCGGACGTCTATATTCTATAGCTCTTATAGGAAGAAAAGGGTGAAAAATATAATTTGAGTGTCCCTGGATAATTTTTCAAGGCAATTCCTATAATATGGACAACAAGTATTTATATGTAGGGGAGAGGTCTGTAGGTTGGTACACCTTTTGTTTTTAATCTGCCATTTCGACATTCACTTATTAAACTTTACGCATTTGGTACTGATCGAAAGGTGAGTCTATTAGCTTAATAAAAAACAAAAAAAAATATTTTTTTTCCTTAGGGAAAACTGAAAAATTATTTTTTTTGAAAAGTCCCAAAAAACGACATTTTGAAAAAGAGGTCTGTAAGTTGAGACACTTTTAAAAGTCAATAATACTCACACAAAAAGTACTCCAAACTATAAGGAACTATTTATTTATGTTAATTTAATCAATTTTAGTTCGTCGTAAATTATTTCCCATCCATTTTTTAAGAACTTAGACCAAATAACAATTAAAATCAAATCCACTAATATCGAAGAAATGTATTAGGCAGAAAGCGGCCTCTGTTGGCCTAAGGCCTTTTTGTATGAAAAACGGTTGTCTCAACTTACACAAAATGGGATGTTTTGGGAAAAAATTAATAACTTTTGTTCTGACTGTCACATTAAGCTGATTCTTTTCATTTCATTTCTGTCTGTCCGTATGAACGCTGAGATCTCGGAAACTACAAAAGCTAAAAGGTTGAGATTTCCCACACATATTCTTGGGCTTCCTACGCAGTGCAAGTTTATTTCAGACGAGCGATTTGTCTGGCGCCCACACCTTTAAAGATTTCCAAGAAGTATAAATGCAATTTTGTTGTGTATACTTATACCTATCGAAATGTAAAAGACATTTTTCTAATCGGACCATTCATTAAATAGTTATACGCAATCAAAAAATTTTATATATCCATCTCCCTTGCACTCCCTTTAGCCGAGTGACGGGTATTAAATAGTCGGGACACAAACCCGACTATAGCGTTCTCTTTTGTTTTTTTGTCAATTTTCTAACTTTATAGTGTGCTTAGATTGGGCGCACTATTGACATGCGACTAAAAGTAGAATGTTCTGATTTTATCCCATAGGAACCCTGTGGATAGAAGAAGAGAAAAGTTTCCAAATGTTCAACGAATGTTTGAAAATGTAATAGTAAATATGAAGAAATACATAAGTAACGCTCGATTTTTATGTCTCTTCTTAAAATTCGAACGTTTTGAACGGATAATGCACGCTTTTACGTAACACTTTTCGGGATAACAAATAAATTTGTTTTCTACCAAAATCAGTTGGAATTGATATTATTTTATTGTTGAAAAGAGATTTATGTTACCCTTGAGAAATTAACGCAATCTTTTCCAACCAAAAGCCGTTATGGTTCTTACCTACATCTATGAACAAAACCAACTGCCTTTGGTTGGTACAGATTTCCAAAACACGCCCGTACACCCAGAAAAAAAAATTACCTTGATTTAAGTCCACGTTCCTTAAATTAAGGAACGATGGACTAAAAATGGCTAAATAAGGCTATTCATGGACTTAAAAGTTTTCATCCCATATACATTTTAAGTCTACATGGACTAATTTTGGACTTAAGGCCATATGGACTGTTACATGGACTTAGGTCCATTTTTAGTCCATGTAGACTTAAAATGTATATGGGATAAAAATTTTTAAGTCCATGTATAGCCTTATTTAGCCATTTTAAAGCCATTATTCCTTAAATCAAGGTCAATGGACTTAAATTAAGGAAATTTTTTTTTCTGAGTGTATAAGTCACATTGTCAGTAAAGTCACTTTCAGAAAATAAAAATTTTGATGGCGCACGCTGCATAAGTGTTAATATTATTGACATATGAAGTGACGTCCTGGATTTTATTTAACAATGTATTTATAAAAAAAAGCTTTTTTCAGCACTCAACAACGGTTTGATCAAAAATCATGCTGGCCAAATCATGCTGCGGTTGGAAAAAATATAAGACTTACGATCCATATCATCCACCCATATCCAAAGATAATAGCATTTTAAATGAAAATACTCAACAAAACCACTCAATCACAGATATTCACATAAGAGTACACCACAACGAAATCAGGTTTCCAGTTCCTTGCAGATTTTTCTGTGACTGCAAAACGAGAAGAAACGATCGAATGATTATACTTGGACGTTCGAGATGTAATTTCCTTGTAAACCGATGTCTAGCAGTCGCCGTAGTTTTAATCCTAGCGGCTGCACACAGTGCTAATGCTGAGACTGAAATAAAAAGCTTCAGTAATTCTTCCAACAGCAGCGTTAGTCCGGAAATCGTTTTGTTGAGTAACGAAAAAAATATTAACACAAACGTACTTTCTGAAAAAAACGACTCTTCGATATCTGCCGAGGACCAAATTAATGAAAATACTGAATTATTCCAAATAAAAGTACAAAGTAAGCTGGCCAAAAAAAGTTCTTCCCTACCAAAGGTATCAGTTTCAGAAGATTTCACAAAAGTTCAAAGTGTGTCTATGTACCGCAATACCCTTCTCAATATAGAAAGTATGCTGCAACGTCAATTGCGTGAGAAAGCCAAAGTGGACAGTTTAGAGTCAATTAAAATGCATATACTTATGCGCTTAAATTTAAAAAAACTTCCTAATATAACCAAACCAATATCAGTACCACAAAATATAATAGATAATTTTTATAAGGACTTTAATACGTCCTCGACAAATTCAGTTTGGAGTCGCATGACAAATGCAGACGAATCTCATTCATCAGTCCCAGAAAGTTTTAAGTCAAATGACACTTATGCCAGCGACACTATGACTGATTCATATGAAGAAAGTTCGTCCTCTCAAATGCAAGGAGATGATGCTAACGCTGTTAATGAATTTCAATTAATGCAAGGAATAGAGTTGAATAAAAATCAAGATACAAAAACGGATATTCCCACTAAAAACAATGGAGAGGAATACGAGGGAATTCTTTCACACATTAGCAACATTTACATCTTTCCCGAACGTAAGTACATATCATTTATTTTAGTGTTTACTTACTGAGTCTTAATGCCCATTTCGAGAGAAATTTTCTATTAAACCAAATACCTTAAAGCTACCTTTAAGATATTTGCTTATCAATTTTCTTTGATATTACTTTCTAAAATAATAGATCAATTTGGAGAAGCAAACTAAATTTAAGAAAAGGTATTATTGCCCCCTAAAAAGCAGGGACCGCAATCATTATAAGTGAAAAAAATAAAAATCCCCACTTAATGATTATTTTGTAAGCGAAAAAAAATATCGCTCAGGAATAATGATTATTATGTGAGCGATATTATTTAGCTTAAAAATATCACTCAAAGTGCGATTGCAGCCGTTCTATACGGAATTTTAAATAGTTTTAAATTTGTGCTTGTAGGCAGAACCACGGAGCACACATTTAGTTAATTTCTTTGTATAAACTTTTTAAAACGCGGTTTTAGTTTACAAGAGGTATGCATAACTACAAAAAGTTGTAGTCACCTTAGGACTTTATGTCATTTATATATTAGTAAAACGACTTAACAATAACAACAATAACAATAACAACATAATATAAATGAAATAAAGGCTTAAGGTCCTAAGGTGCTAAGACCTATTCCACTTATATCCAACCCGACATGTGGGTTGGGTGTTAGTCCACCGAGCTGTAAGCACGAGTTCGATTTCCACAGAAAGTGTTTTTATATACAACAAGTTTTTTTGTTTTTTTTAAGCAGTTTATACAAAGAAAATTTATTTTTTTCTTAACTGGATAAGTGCTTCGTTGTTCTACCTACAAGAGCACATTTAAATCTTTGTAAAATTCAGCGTAGGGGGGCAGCAATCTAACATTGAGTGATATTTCTAAGCAAAATAATATCGCTCACAAAATAATCATTATTTCTGAGCGATATTTTTTTTCGCCTACAAAATAATTAATTAATAGAGATTTTCGTTTTTTACTCAAAAAAAAAAATTCATTATTTTCGACCCCTGCTCAAAAGAACCAATAGTTGAGAAATAAAACAGTGTTAAGTACATGGTGTTTAAATTTTAAACATTAAAATTTAGGCAAATTGAACTACTAAATTTTGGAATTCATGCCTTTCATCCAAATCCAAATTCACTTAGTTTTATTCAAATTAAAATTCAAATTCATTTGTTCACATAAAACAAAATAATTTATTGAATGCATTCATGCAGAGGTCTAGTACATATATGTACATTAGGGTGGACTTTTTTTGTATGAAATTTTTAAGGCCATGCTCTCTCTATATAGCCTTTTTGTATCCTAAATCCATAAAATAAAGAAAAAGTAAAAAATAATTAGTTTTTGTCGGTGCGCAACGGTTTTATAGTTTATTACGCATTTTTCAGATTCATCTAGATGCCGTAGACTTGATTTTGTACTTTGACAGTATTTTAAAAAGTATCTTAATCACTTTCCCGAGCTTTTTAACAAGGGATGAAGTCGTTGATAAAATTCGAGTCCCTGGGAGACAATTACAACTTAAGGGGTTATATACCTTTTTGAGCGAAAAAAATTGAGGGAACTTTGGATTTTTTTTCAGGTGTGTAGCAATTTATTTATGAAACTGAAGTTATTATTTATTGATAGTACATGTTTTTATCGAAACAACAAGCGTTTGATCTTGAAAATATATGAATAATTTACAAAGTTATGGCAATTCTCTCGGAACCCTTTTTTTTTTAAAGCGGCTTGCGGTGACCACGATTGCACAAGAACTGTTTGATCGATCTTCATGTTTTTTTTAAATTATTCGTAATGATTGTGCCGAGTTCGTGAACGATTCAGTTTTTATGCGTCAATTTTGATTTCGCAGAAAAAAATTTTTTAATAAAATTTTTAGTACTCGAAAAATCAACTTTTTGGAAAAATTGTTACTGTATGCAGAAAAAAGCAAATATTCTTGA
The DNA here is from genome assembly GCF_030179915.1 of Drosophila takahashii. Lineage (NCBI taxonomy): Eukaryota > Metazoa > Arthropoda > Insecta > Diptera > Drosophilidae > Drosophila > Drosophila takahashii. Next base: position 2,049,168 of record NC_091682.1, on the reverse strand, counting down.
AAAGCCGCTTAAAAAAAAAAGGGTTCCGAGAGAATTGTCATAACTTTGTAAATTATTCATATATTTTCAAGATCAAACGCTTGTTGTTTCGATAAAAACATGTACTATCAATAAATAATAACTTCAGTTTCATAAGTAAATTGCTACACACCTGAAAAAAAATCCAAAGTTCCCTCAATTTTTTTCGCTCAAAAAGGTATATAACCCCTTAAAAATAACAATAATAACGAATAATGAATGACTTTCCCTGAAAAATAATAGTCAATATCGTTGTATGCTAAGACAGCATTTCTTTGACGATAATTTTTATTGGCGAACGCAAAAGTGATAGTTAATCTTCAAAAATGTAAAATAAAATCCCTATTTTATTGTGAGTCACAAAAAAAAATGGTGGGTCGGGGATCGAACTCGGTCCTTTTTGTTCGAAGACAGAAGCTCTACAGGCTAGGCTACGTCCAACTGTTAATATTCATGAAATAAATTTCTACTTGTATAAAAAAAGAAGAAAAATATTAAACCTGACAAGAAATGCAATGGGGTAAATTCCTAGTTTTACACTTAATTTTTAGCGAAACTTTAGGGCCATTGCGCACCGCCTAAACGATGAAATAAAATTGTTCTGTTTTCGCATAAACTTATTGGACACAGAAACCTACCATTTAAGATGCTGAGCTCCGTTGACCTTAAAAAAGTCCACCCTAATGTATATAGGTACATGCCACATGTGTATACTCAATACCATGTTAAGCAGTAAGTCAAAGAACAGTCAACTATACCGTTCTATTAATTAAAAAGTTAATTTAGTTTATGAATATCTTAGTGAAGCTTAAACTTAAAAATTAAATTTTTTAAAATTAATTTTACTATTTTGTTCATTTAGAAATTCAACCTCATGTCCGACACAACCGTAATGCCGACGTTTTTCGGTTTAAAATTGACGTTAGCTATACGGATTTATCATACGCCACGCTTCATTTGTATTTACGTGGTTGGGACTGGATAAACAAACATCAGCCGGAGCTCATTGGAGAGATTAATAATCAGCCAAGTAAAGATATTGTAGTGATCATTCACCGTGCTATGAAGCGTGCAAATACCACAAGCTTTACTCATAAAGGAAAAATATTTGAGTTTCGTCGAAGTATTCCGTCAGGCCTAGGCCAATGGGTTAACGTTGATTTAAAATCTCTTTTTGGGGATCTTGGGTCAAACACCACGCAAGAAATTCTTATAAAAGGAGCACAACCCTGGATGAAGCCATTAGTAGTGACCACTGATAATACATCAAAAAATCCGTTGGTACGTAACCTTGAAATTGAAAATAAATTTCTAAAATAAACTAACGTTATTTTTTATATTTAAATTCACTTTATTTTAGACAGTTCATATAGAAATTGGGTCACAAAAAAAGAATCGGAGAAGGCGCAGCGTATATATGGACTGCACAGAAAATGATCATGACATGCGATGTTGTCGATATCCACTTAAAGTTAACTTCACCAGCTTTGGATGGCATTTCGTTGTGGCACCAACGTCATTTGATGCATACTTCTGCAGTGGAGATTGCAAAGTTGGTTACCTAGAGCAATATCCACATACACATTTAGCAGCCTTAACTACGTCGGCCACACCGTGTTGCTCACCAACAAAAATGAGTTCCTTAAGTTTGTTATATTTTGACGATAACCATAACCTGGTGTTAAGTGTTATACCAAATATGTCTGTCGAGGGTTGCAGCTGTTCCTAGCGGAAAAAAAGGAGGCAACCCCACAAGTGGTTTTTTTATAACATAGAACTTAAAAATAATTGTTGTAAATACACATACAAAAAATATTTAGCTGTTTGAGAAAGCTAGTATAATGTATAACCCCCAGATTTGACAAAAAATATATATTTTGTAACAGAAAAAATTAGTCGGATTGCATGCTATAATTGAATATTTACCATATTAAGAGTCGCTTCTAAAATTGTATAGTTAAGATTCAAGTTGCAGTTAAAGAGAGAAAAGCCTTGCTGCTAATTATGGTATTTTTAGCATACTCCTATATATATTAGGTCATGAGAGGAAAATGAATATAAACCTTTTTTTAAACAATGAATTTATTCTTTACTACATGACAAATACCTTAGTGATTTTAAGTGAAAAGCAACCAACAAAAAATGTTTTAAATAAAAAAAGTGTATGACGAATTAAAAAACTTAATTTAGCTATCGAGCTTGTATATAATGTCTTTAATATAAAAAAAACACTTCTAAGCAAATTATTTGAAGGTGGTGTCTCTGGGGGTATAATGTCTCTTAAACATAGACTGAAAACTCGGTTGCCCTATACTTGAGGTAGCCCTAATTAAGTTAAATGGGTTTAAGACTCTGTGCAGCATGGAAATTAAGAAATCACGTTGATTAATACTGAAATTCAAATATTAGGCGCAAAGCCGTTACCGGAGTAGCATCACAAAATCCAAAATTTAAAACAAACTTTATTATACCCTTGGAGAGGGTATTATGATTTCAGTCAGAAGTTTGAAGTTTTCCGACCCCATAAAGTATACATATTATTGATTAACATCACTAGCCAAGTCGATCTAGCCATGTCCGTCTGTCTGTCTAACCGTCGCTGAGATCTCGGATACTACAAAAGCTAGAAAGTTGGGATTACCCACACATATTCTTTGGCAAGTTTGTTTTAAAAAGGTGCCACGCCCCCTCCAACGCCCACAATCGCCTTAAACGATTTTAAAAAAATGTCTGGGGCCACCCTTTAAAGATTTCAGAGAAGTATACATGCAGTTTTATTGTGTTTATCAATACCTATAGAAATGTAAAAGAAATTTTTCAAATCGGACCATTCGTTAAAAAATTGTGCGCGATCAAAGTTTTATATCTCTATTTCCCTCTCACTCCCTTAAGCTGAGTAACGGATATCTGATAGTCGGGTCACCCGACTATAGCGTTCTCTGTTGTTTTTAATAAATAAAATACAAATTGAAAAAGAGGCCTACCACGTTTTCCCATTTGCCGAATCATACTAAGTAAGTATTTTTTGGACGCTGATTTAGCCTGAATTTTGATTTAAGTCGTAACACCTATTTGCAGTCCCTGAAAGAAAGGAAGCTTACTTTGGCGAGCCGAATTTTATATACAATTTTAGTTAGAAGAAATAGTACATTTTCAATGCTCAAACTCTTTTACTTCTCCTTCTGTGAGAGTAGAATTTCGCGACAGAGACTCTTTTAAATAAGGGATACTACTTACGGCGCATCTTAAGCGCCTTGTTATTTTCTTCTTCTAAGGGCCGTTCTCGTCCGCCTGTTAAATTTAAAGTACGGTTAAACCCATGAAATTGTATGAAAAATCGGAGTTTAACCTTCCTTTAAATTTAACAGGCGGACGAGAAAACGGCCCTAAGTGAGGCTTGGCGGCATTATTAACAATTTGGCAATGAATTAAAAAACGCTCTAATTTATTGCCTTTTATTATTATACAGACCAAATACTATTTGTTTAATGAGATGTTTTTTTTAAATGGTCAAAAAACAGAATATTACAGATGAACTACATGCAATAGGAACGAGACTTTTGGGGAAGTTTCAACGCGACTGCTTTAAAACTAAGAGACTCGTTTGCTTAGAAACGGACGGACGTTTCGGACCTGGCTGGGATCAGTCAGTCAAGCTGATCAAGAATATGTTTCTTATGTGGTGCGAAATGTGTACTTCACTTCGTTGTAAACTTCTGCTTGAAATTATAATACCCGCGCAAGGATATACAAATGCGAATTTGAATAATCTTGCCTTAGGGCTAGTACTCAACCCAACCAAAAGTCGTCCACACCAAAAAACTTCATATGAAACAAAATTTCTTGACTCTTTTTCATATACAGTTTTTTGTTGTGGACTACTTTTTGTTTGTTTTGGTTGAGTACTAGCCCTTACCTAGAAAACCAAAAGCCGAAAGAATGAAATAAGATAAATTAAAACAAGAAAGGAAGCTAGCTTCGGCCAGCCGAAGCTTATATACCCTTGCAGATCATTCCTATTAATTAACAAATCGCAAAAATGTTCAATTTTCTAATATTTATCATTAATTTTCCGATGGTTCCTATGACAGCTATATGATATAGTCGTCCGATTTTGATCAAATTAAAATTGAAATTCGGAATTATTTAAAAAGAGTCATATCCTAGAGTAGAAGATAATACAATAAAAACCAAAGAAGCTAGAATTTATTTCCTATTACTTTTCCATTAATTTTCCGATCGTTCCTATGGCAGCTATATGATATAGTCGTCCGATTTTGATTAAATTAAAATTGAAATTCGCTAATATTTAAAAAGAGTCATATCCTAGAGTAGAAGATAATACAATAAAAACCAAAGAAGCTAGAATTTATTTCCTATTACTTTTCCATTAATTTTCCGATCGTTCCTATGGCAGCTATATGATATAGTCGTCCGATTTCGATAAAATTAAAATTGAAATTCGGAAATATTTAAAAAGAGTCATATTCTAGAGTAGAAGATAATACAACAAAAACCAAAGAAGCTAGAATTTATTTCCTATTACTTTTCCATTAATTTTCCGATCGTTCCTATGGCAGCTATATGATATAGTAGTCCGATTTTTTAAATAATTAATTCGAAATTCAGAAATATTAAAAAACAGGGACCGAAAATAACAGTTATTTTATAATTTTTAATCAAAAAAATCTTGCACTTCGGATCCCACTAAAAATCAGAGAAAAAAGTCACATAACCAATCTAATGCGGTCTATTCAGATCCGCAATGACCTAAATTTTTGTAACTTTTTTGAAATTGGTCATGAAGTAACTGTTATTTCAGACTTTTAAAATAAAAGTCAGAGAATAACAGTTATTTTTTGACCGAAAAAATAAAAGTCCTCCGTAACTTTTATTCATGACTTTTATAATAAAAGTCTAAAAATAACTGTTATTTTTAGACTGAAAAAATAAAAGTCAAGATAACTCTTACGAAAAGACTTATAGTAAAAAAATCATTAAATAACTTTTATTTGGTGATCGAAAATATATAAGTCTTAAATATCTGTTGCTCAATTGGAATTGGAATTTTAAAGGTTGCAATTTGTACTTATACACATGAATTCTTCAACATAATAAGACCTCGAATTCTTCAGACCTAGAGGAACCATTAATGACCATTGTAACAATTTTTAAAGTTCTAACCAATACAGCCATTCATGAATTCTTCAACATAATAAGACCGCGAATTCTTCAGACCTAGAGGAACCATTAATGACCATGGTAACAATTTTTAAAGTTCTGACCAATACAGCCATTCATAAAGTCATAAACATAATAAGACCGCGAATTCTTCAGACCTAGAGGAACCATTAATGACCATTGTAACAATTTTTAAAGTTCTGGCCAATACAGCCATTCATGAATTCTTCAACATAATAAGACCGCGAATTCTTCAGACCTAGAGGAACCATTAATGACCATGGTAACAATTTTTAAAGTTCTGACCAATACAGCCATTCATGATGTCATAAACTCATATAGCGAGCCTTGATAATTACTAGCGCGACATTGAATAATATGCGTATACATAATCGAGTATTCATATGTTATTCAAATATTTTATTGTCAAAGGTTTTGTTGTACATCGTTACATTATTAGTTGAGTTCAACATAAAAGGTTGTCATAAATTTTTACTAAAAATGGGTCGTAAGAAAAACTTAATTCATCGAAATTTTTTTGAATTCGATTCCGTAAAAAACCTGTCGGTATGCAAAATTTGCCACAAAACTTTTTTCGGAAATTTTGTCACGAACTTAAGGCGCCATCTGGAGTCAGTTCATGGAGACAGCGTACCTGACGAAATGGAAAAAAAAAATGATGAAAGCCCCGAAAAAAAAATTAAATTTTCCGTTTGTTTTGCGGCGGAAGACGTAAAGGACGCTTGCGTAGAGCTAGTAACGTCCGAAAAAGTACCATTTTCTCTATTTGACTCGAAGGCATTTCAATTCTTTACGGATCAAATTTTTATGGGCGTGAACATCCCCAAAATTTCTTCGCGAAATATAATAGAGTTGGTATCTCACAAATACGACAGCATTAAAAATAAAATGATTTCGGGCCTGAAAAATCGGATGGTGTCCCTAAAAATTGATGGAGCTACCAGGTTAAATCGAAGTATTCTTGGCGTAAACTTGCAGTACTATAATGGAAGCAAAATTGTAATTCATACTCTTGCAATAATAGAGTTAAATGTGCGATCAACAGCGGAGAATATTAGTGCCACAGTGTCCGACATTTTAAAACAGTTTGCGATTCGTAAAAGCCAAGTTTTCTCAATTACGACTGACAATGGACGCAACATGGTTAAATCAGTGGAGCTGTTGAATACTTGCGAAGATAATGAAGGTGACATTGCTTCCCGGGATGATGAAATGGACATACTTGAAGGAGTTTCAATAGACTCTGTAAAGTCCGTAAAGTGTGCAGCACACACTCTCCAGTTAGCAGTGAAGGACTTCATGGACCAACAATCATGCCAAATAGTTGATAATGCCAGGACATTAGTAAAAAAATTAAGAACCCCTTCTTACAGGTAACTAAAAATCAAATTCTTTACATTATTTAAAGATAATTTTTAAATTTGATAATTACAGGAACCTGCTAATGAATGGATCCTTTACGCAACCTCCTATGGACGTGTCAACTAGGTGGAACTCCACATACTCGATGCTGAAACAGCTTCTAAATCTAAGGGAGCTTTGTGAGATGCATGTACCTACCCCATTGGCGAACGAGGACTGGGACTATTTGAAGACCTTGGTAGCAACACTTAAGCCCGCCTACATAGCCACAAAAAAACTGCAAAGCAGCCAGCTATACATGGCAGACTTCAACAAGCTGTGGATTGAACTCAAGCTCAATATTAAACTTATGAAAAATAGTTGCAGCGATCTCTTAGCCGAGTGCCTCGAAAAAAGAGATGAAATTTTGTTAAACAATTCTGTGGTTCTCTGTAGCCTATTCCTTGACCCTAGACTTCGGCGAGTTCTAGGACAGAATGAAGCTAACCGAATATCCGCAGTACGTCATTTAAAGGACCTCATGCAGCAAATATTTGCTGTTAAAAATTTTGTATGTAAACATGAAAAGATTACAAAACGTTGTTAACAAAATTTTACAACTTTTATAGGTAAATTCACCAACCAAAAGTTCATCATCATCATCATCATCATTATCATCGTCATCATCATCATCATTATCATCATCATCATTATCATCATCATCATCATTGCTAAATGAATTTTTAAATTCAATACCTAGCGAATCTAATGAAGAGGATAGTAGTGACGAAGTAGGAGCCAAACTCAGAGAAGCTTATTGGGAAATTGAAAGCTACTACCCTAAGCCAATCGATACCACTATTGACGTAATGGAATATTGGGAGAAGGTTAAATTTAAATTGCCATATTTATATCAACTGGCTAGGGTCGTGCATTCAGTGCCGGCCACACAAGTGAGCGTGGAGCGCTCGTTTTCGGCACTGAAACTAGTTTTAAGCGACTTAAGAAGCAACATAAGCCCTGAGTCGCTTGAAAAAATATTATTTGTAAAACTCAACAACAAATTCAATGAAATATAAATTTTATATTATAAAAATACGTCAAATGCATTTTTAATATTGAACATATTCGGTAGCACTGCGGGGTTCGATTGGTGAAAAAGTTTTACTATGTAAGAGCCTATGGTTTCTCTAGGTCTGAAGAATTCGCGGTCTTATTATGCTTATGACTTTATGAATGGCTGTATTGGTCAGAACTTTAAAAATTGTTACCATGGTCATTAATGGTTCCTCTAGGTCTGAAGAATTCGCGGTCTTATTATGTTGAAGAATTCATGAATGGCTGTATTGGCCAGAACTTTAAAAATTGTTACAATGGTCATTAATGGTTCCTCTAGGTCTGAAGAATTCGCGGTCTTATTATGTTTATGACTTTATGAATGGCTGTATTGGTCAGAACTTTAAAAATTGTTACCATGGTCATTAATGGTTCCTCTAGGTCTGAAGAATTCGCGGTCTTATTATGTTGAAGAATTCATGAATGGCTGTATTGGTTAGAACTTTAAAAATTGTTACAATGGTCATTAATGGTTCCTCTAGGTCTGAAGAATTCGAGGTCTTATTATGTTGAAGAATTCATGTGTATAAGTACAAATTGCAACCTTTAAAATTCCAATTCCAATTGAGCAACAGATATTTAAGACTTATATATTTTCGATCACCAAATAAAAGTTATTTAATGATTTTTTTACTATAAGTCTTTTCGTAAGAGTTATCTTGACTTTTATTTTTTCAGTCTAAAAATAACAGTTATTTTTAGACTTTTATTATAAAAGTCATGAATAAAAGTTACGGAGGACTTTTATTTTTTCGGTCAAAAAATAACTGTTATTTTCTGACTTTTATTTTAAAAGTCTGAAATAACAGTTACGTCATGACTTATAAATAAAAGGTGCTGAATAACGATTAATCGATGACTTTTAAAGTAAAACTTATAACTGTTACGGTCCCTGTTAAAAAAATAACATCCCCAAAAGTAGAAGGTAATATTTCAAAAAACACCGAAGTTAGAATTTTTAAAAGTTTTTTTTTCCGATTGTTCCTATGGGAGCTATAAGATATAGTTGTCCGATCCGGTCGGCTCCGACATATATACTACCTGCAATAGAAAGAAGACTTTTGGGAAAGTTTCATCCCGATAGCTCAAAAACTGAGAGACTAGTTTGCGTAGAAACAGACAGACGGACAGACGGACAGACGGTCAGACGGACAGACGGACAGACGGACAGACGGACAGACGGACATGGCTAGATCGACTCGACTAGTGATGCTGATCAAGAATATATATACTTTATGGGGTCGGAAACGTCTCCTTCACTGCGTTGCAAACTTCTGACTGAAATCATAATACCCTCTGCAAGGGTATAAACACAAGTGCAATTTGTAAGTCAACAAAAGAAATGACGAACATTCATATTTAGATTGACTCATCTTTTGGTGCTGGGCCCGTAACGTGGCCTTACAACAATTTGGATTTGACGGGACTTAAAATAAACATAAATTGATCCATATACTTAAAATAGGCAAAGAAAATATAAGAAAATGTTGGGCCCCATCGATCCTGTGCCCTACTTATTAACAAGAAAATTTATTTATCTCCGAAAAATTTATTATATAACCATTTAGTGATACATTACTATATATATACTTATATTTGCATAAATATTTCTCATATAAATTTTAGGGGCCTCGGCTTAAAAAGTCGGCTTTTAAATGTGAATACTAATCAGTAAAAAGAGTATGCCGATTAAAGTCGATATATGAAATGTACTTTTAAGATATTATATTTTCTGTCGAACACAATACGGATATTTTAATATTGTTCATATTATTTATGGTATTGAGGAGCTTACTTTAAATCTATATTTTTATATATTTTTTTTAATTTGATAAATAAATATATATTTTATAGACATACATTTATTTATGTATTCACAGAATTTTTTATTAATTCTGCGATAATTATTTGTTATTTATTTCTTTATAAAAGTACTCTGTCGTTCGCATTTGTAAAATATTCGTTGTAAATACATTTGCTGCCAATTATAATAAGTTAAATGTAAAACCTTACAAACTGTGTAAAAAAATATTTGTCCCCCGTTTCGTGTGTACGTATGTACATATTTCTTAAAAATAATTTATAAAGGAGTCTAATTAAAATATTATTTGAGCCTATAATAAATGTATGTGTATTTCGTATATAACTAAAAATAAAACATTTACGGCAGATTTAAGGTATCCTAATGAATTTTTTATACTTTTTTATGAATGCATCTATTGCATACATTTTTAAATTCCCCGAAAACTAAATCAAACTTTTTTTTGATAATTAAACGTAATCTTCTTTGAAAATTATTTGTGGCGTTAAAATACAACCTAGGATAGATTAAATTTTATATCATTGCTGGAAGCGAAAATAGCATTTGAAAAAATTTATTAATTGCAGCTGTATCCTTTAGTAAATTGGTAACAATACAAATATTTAATTTTCAATAGTACGCAAATTATGTTAGTCGCTCCAACAAAAAATGTCAGTTTATCCTTTTTAGGTCATGAAGCTTTGTAAAATATTTACTTCGAATTTGAATTGATGTTGGGCTAATAAACACTTCTAACTTCAGCAATTGCAAGCGGATACCGTAATCATTCTAAGTTATACTTTTAAAACTCGAATGTTACACTAATTATAATTTCTCACTTGAAATTTAGTTTAAATCATTGTTGTTTTGTTTCTTTATTTCCTCGACGGTAATGATTATCTATTGAAAATAGTATATATGTATACTTTATCATCAAACATTATTTACGGTTCCAGTTTATTATAAGTTTAAACAAGCACCCTAGATCTTTAATATTTCTATTTAAACAAAGACTGTGTTCATTATTACCCACTAATATATCTTAGATATTTTATTTTGAAATACTGATTCTTCGTATATATGAGAACGCATTGAATTCCTTACAATAGAATGCTACCTTACGAAGAATATTTGTTAGGGCTACATAATATATATAAATATATTTATACATAGTGTATATAAACACATGTACTATATATATTTATATATATATATGAATATATCATATTTCTATTTGGTATATAGTATATATAAATGCTCAATTTTTTTGTAATTTTTGTATGAAATTAAATTGTTCTAGTTATAGTTTATAAAATAATGTAAAATGTTCATTTTGCGCGCTCAATAAACTTTATTTAGTCTCACTCGTTTGAATTTTTGACCTTACAGATTTTATGTTAAAATTATATACATTTAAAAATATATAAGCCAGCCTCTATTACAATTATTCGGACTAGATTGATTAATATTAATATAATCTTGGGACACAATTTTAATAACATAGGTATAAAATAATTTGTAATATAAAACATCCAATTTCAAACAGAACTGTTTTGGCTTCTCTAACATTACGCGCAATTTACATTGAGTTATAAATATTAAATATGATTGACTATAAATGTATAAGTCTTTTTATTCACATTAATCGTAAGCTTTATTAAGGTAGTTGTCACATGTGGGGCATACATCGTACTTTTAAATATATATAACTATTTGTATCTGACTTTATCTATTGATATAATATATGTTATGTGCCGATCTTAAAATTAATGCTAATTTATCAGTCAATTTTTATTTTTCAGAGAATTTGTTTTATAACATGTACTTTTAAGATCCAATATATTTTAATTACGTTTGTTGTAAATGTCTTTAATTATGCAAAAATTTCTTTAGCTAGTTTTCAATTGGGATCTACATACGTAGTATGCCGTTTGAAAATTTCACTAGAATATGACAATCAAAGTCATTTTATTTAAATTGGGATATATGAATTTAAGAAAAAAAATTTAAAAACAGGTCCATTATACACAACGAAATAAGAAAGTCGTCAGCATGCGCCATGTGACCATAAATACGACCACAATAAACTGAAGTATTAAAAATCGCTTTCATTTCCAAAATAGAGATGAATATAAATAGTAAATGAATGTATATGCCAACTGTAGCCTATTGTTATCCAATTTAGGCCAAACTCAAGGGACGTGCTTAAAACTTTGGACAAAGCCAATACTTAGGCTAACCAAAATAATTTATCAATTTGTCTAAGGCAATTGGTACTCATTTAAAAGCTAAATTAATTATATAAAAAGAAATATTTCAACTTCTAACCCAAATTGAATAGGTGGAAAAACTCGGTTAATTTAAGGTTTATCTCATAAAGAAATTTGAAAATATGCAGGAATGTTATAGTGATGGTCTCATCGAATATAAAAACCGTCTAATCATTCTATAAATTGTGTAGCCTTCCTTTATGAGTCAATTGTATAAATACTAAAGGCCTTATGTCGCTTGATTTTAGGCTGACTGTTATGGCCACCAAGAGAAAATGGGTATGCAGCTTAACAGTTTTTAATGAATTGATTTATTAATCATGGCTATTTCCCATGACTTTTTATAAAATCTCCAATCAGTCAAAAAACAAGTATGTGACTTAAGCTAATTGGAAAACTATCGTAAACACAAGAAGAATGTGTTTAAAACATCTTTTATAAAGGAGAAGTCAAGTCAAAACGTTCTTTTAAAAATTTATTCGAATTGGTAAAATAAAATAAATTCCCTATATTCTCTAACGGCATTGACACTTAAGTTTGGGTTTGTTAATATTTTTTTACAAAGTTAAAACTGAAGCAGGCAATGAAGTTTTTAAATATTTTGTAGTTTGATTAAGTTCGTAAAAAGAAAACTTTCTAAAAGACTGTAAAATAAATAAAGATAACACCAGTTTACAAAAAAAAATCGATGAAATATACCATGAATGAAACCTTTGTTTTCCGGTAAGCTACGTCTTCCTGATTAAGAAAATGACACTTAAAATTTTTTTTATGGATAAATTTTTTTTTTAAGTGTAAAAAAGTTTTTGACACTTTTTTAATTTCTAACTTGAGTTGTGGTTAACCGATTTCAACCATAAGTGACTCATTTTACAGGTAATAGAATGCCCTCCAACTTTCTTATACATTGCATTGAGTTCCATTCATTAGTTTAGAAGCTATATTTCGTCAAAGTTGAAAAAGTTAGAAAAAATGCAAAAATGCTGGCATAAATTGCTTCGTTAAAAATACACGCCTAAAAACCAAAATTATTTTTATAACTTCTACTGGTAGAAGGTGCTTTGACAAAAAAAAAAAGCTATTGATTATTACAATCCACCAGCAAATTATTTTGATAGGCATTTTTGAAGCTTGCGACAACGGTGTTTTTTTGGCCGTTTACAGCTGTTAACTGACACAACAGGGCTGTAACAGAGCTGTAATACCCGTTTTTCCCAACGTAAAAAATCGATATAAAATCGAACTATTGATTGATTTTTTTGTTGATGGTCTTGTTAGTTGACTGAAAGATGTATCTTTAAGTATAAGTCATAAAACTAATTTCGGTTTTTAGGCGTGTATTTTTAACGATGCCATTTATGCCAGCATTTTTGCATTTTTTCTCACTTTTACAACTTTGACGAAGTGTAGCTTCTAAACTAATGAATGGAACTCAATGCAGTGTATAAGAAAGTTGGAGAGCATTCTATTACCTGTAAAATTAGTTATTTATGGTTGAAATCGGTTAGCCACAACTCAAGTTAGAAATTGAAAAAGGGTCAAAAACGTTTTTTACACTTTAAAAAAAAATGTATCCATAAAAAAAATTTTAAGTGCCACTTTCTGAATCAGGAAGACGTACCTTACCGGAAAACAAAGGTTTCATTCATGGTATATTTCATAGATTTTTTTTTGTAAACTGGTGTAATTTCTTGTTAGATATATTAAATCAAACAATCCTTTCAATGCAATCCTGACTGAATAAATACGTAGTAGTCTAATTTCGAGTGTGTGCTTCAAACCTGCAGGAAAAACGAACAGTTTTGGACCATAATTTATAAAAAGTTTGAAATCGTTAGATTTGTTTGGTGATATATTTGCAACTAGTTATATTTAAGTTTTTAACTAAATTGGAACTTGTTATACCCGTTTCTTGAGAGTAAAAGGAAAGTATGTAACAGGTAGAAGAAAGCGTTTCCGACCCTATAAAGTATATATTATATTGATCAGGACCACTATCCGAGTCGATCTAGCCATGTCCGTCTGTCTGTCTGTATGAACGCTAAGATCTCGGAAACTATAAAAGCTAGAAAGTTGGGAAGCCAACTGGCTCTCTGCGCAACGAAAGTGTATTTCAGCCGAGCTCCAAGCCCACAATGTGTTAAATGTGTATTAGAGTCCTGCGTAAGTACACTTGAATTGACAAAGAAGTCAATTTTTTGAAAATAGATGTGTATTAGAGTCCTGCGTAAGTACACTTGAATTGACAAAGAAGTCAATTTTTTGAAAATAGAGTGAGTTCAAGTGTGTTAACTTGGATCACTTGTTTTATTTAATCACTTGTAAGGAAAAACAAGTGTTACAAGCACAGAATAAAAGTGAGGGGGAGTGATAAAATTACTAAGCAAATTATTTCGGTGATTCTAAATTATTTTATATCTATTCCTTTTATATTAAATCACTTGTTTTGCCTTATAAAAAAAATCAAATGAAAAAAGCGATCCAAGTTAACTGAAATTAAAAATTGACTTGTTTGTTGATTCAAGTACACTCATGCAAGACTCTAATTGGTATGGCGCCCACATCATTAAGATTTCGGAAATGTATAAATTCAATTGTATTGCGTTTATCCAAATGTAGAAGAATTTTTTTAAATCGGACCATTCATTAAAAAGTTATGAGCAAATAAAGGAATTTAAGGAGGGCAAGTTGTCGCTTTGCTGCTTTCATATGTCCATCTCTTTCGCACTTCCTATAACTGAGTAACGGGTATCTGATAGTCGAAGGACTCGACTAAAGCGTTTCCTCTGGTTTTTGTTAACATGTTGAACAATTACTTTTGTATTATTCTAGTTCGCATTTTTTCTGCAGGGAGGTATTAAAACATAATAGTTTGGCATAGAAACCGATATAAATAAATAATGGGCAAAAAAAAAGATTGAGACAAAAACTTCAACAAAATATGAGGGGAAAAAATGTGAACAACAGTTTAACTACTTTCTTATGCTTTCGATAAATGTTTTGTATTTTAAAATAACATAAATAATATTCTTAGATTCCAGATTAAACTATTTTATAAAAGTGTAGTAGTTACTCGGATCTAAAGAGCCAAATACAATTAGAAATGACATAGGGTCGTTTCAAAAATATTTCAAACATATTTTAGTTCGAATCTTGTTTATTCCTGGCTAAAAAAAAAACACATATTTGAGATCATAGGTGGTTACATTTTTAATCGAAACCAATAATCAAAAAAAAAAACATCAAAAAACAAAAATTTTAATTTAAGGAAACTTAAAAGAAATCATTTGTTTACTTTTAAAAAAAGGTAACGGAAATTGTTTTTTACATTTTAAAGTTCCAAAACTGTACGACGCACCAGCATAAATGATCTGATAGACGCCATTTTAAAATCTTTTTTAAAGAATGGTATGCATTAAAAAAAAATTTTTTAAATCGCAATTTTAAAATTCCAAACAATATAAACTTCACGGAAGCCACGATTACTGAATAATTAATTATAAAACTAACAAATCTAAAGTTAAAAACAACTAAGTTAAAAAATTAATATAATACAAATTATCCTAAAATGCGCATTGCGTGGTAAACAATCGAATTGCAAACCGGACAAACTGCTTCCATAGAAATGCAGATTTGATTTGCGCATTCCATGCAAAACATATTGTGTCCACATGGAACCAAAGCAGTGGTTACATCATTTTCATTACAAACAAAACATTCGCGGTGAATCATAAATTTTTCAGGATTAGGTTGTAATTGAATGGCTTGAGTCTTTTGCTGATTGTTACATATAGTCGGATCTTTAGTATGGTGCATATTTTTTTGACTTGCAGAATGCTCACCCAAGCCCAAAAGCGAGTCCGTAGGACTGATTGAGATTGTCGGTGAGCAGTGTGCTGTGGGTATAATATTTGCCTGTTGGTTCCAAATACTGGGCGAATCCCCTATACCCTCGTCGACGTCAATTGAATCACTTATATTTTTCCATATATTCAATATTTCTGGAGGTGTGTTGGCGCTATTGTTGGTGCTCTTTGTTGAAGTTGTTGAAGAAGCAGATGAACAAGATCGCGTTAATATATTTGCATTAGAGTTCGAATGAATCGATGCTGATGTAGATGTGGGAGGACAGAAGGATAATGTTTTACTAGGCGTATTACGGAATACAACATTAGCCTTGGCTATGGGCATGGTAACTTCATTTCCGGGAAGATGTTTGTCTGATATTCCTGTTGGCGTTATAGTTGCTGCTATTTCCATATCAGAAAACTCAGTTTTTTGAAAGCAATTGCCACTATGATGGCCATGCATGGGCTTCACGGAATTGCTACCGTTCCCAAGAATCTTCATTGTAGTACTTGCATAGTCCTGTGCAGATGGAATTGAATTTTTGTATATAGACGACAAAATTTCTGAATTTAAATCATCATTTAGTATTTGTGTTAATGAATTTATTGTCGGCAGGTTCGCGAACTCATTCGTCTCAACCGATTCACCACAATGCATAGTATTAGCATCTCCATTACCAGATCCTGTCCCAGTTCGAAGGGCAATATGCGCTTCAATCTGCTTTCGTGCAGTGTCTACATTGTCAGGCAAGCCAGTAACTTCAAAAATTGGTTCTTTTTCGCGCGACGGTGTCACAATATAAGTTTGAGTCTCTTGTTGAATGTGTTTAATTGTAGCACCTTTGGGCCCAACAACTAGACCAACTACCCGGTAAGGTACACGTACCTGTATGGTGACTTGTCCAGGCATACATGGGGGACCTGATTGCATGCGTGGCACTGCACCACCACCAGATCCACTCGCATTTCCTACAATTCCGCTGCTGTGACCGTCACTTATAGGCTTACGTGATGCCCGTATTAGGCTAAAGTGGTCAGCAGCGGAAAGTATTTCTCGTTTGGCCTTGTTTACATCTTCCTTTCGACCAGTCACAACGAACACCGGTTCCTCTCCTCGAACTGGTGTTTTAATATAAGTGTTGGTCTTGGCTCTCAACGCTTTGATTTTGCAACCTAAAAGCGAAAAAATTGTATTTACGATTATTATATATTTTTTAAGAACATTCCTGGGTGTCAAAAAAATCTTTTCCAACAAAAATCGGTCACAAGACGAGTCGATCTAGCCATGTCCGTCTGTCCGTCTGTCCGTCCGTCCGTCCGTCTGTCCGTCTGTCTGTTTCTACGCAAACTAGTCTCTCAGTTTTTGAGCTATCGGGACAAAACTTTCGCAAAAGACTTCTTTCTATAGCAGGAAGTACATATGTCGGAGCCGACCGGATCGGACAACTATATCTTATAGCTCCCATAGGAACAATCGGAAAAAAAAAACTTTAAAAAATTCTAGCTTCGGTGTTTTTTGAAATATTACCTTCTACTTTTGGGGATGTTATTTTTTAAATATTTCTGAATTTCGAATTAATTATTTAAAAAATCTGACTACTATATCATATAGCTGCCATAGGAACGATCGGAAAATTAATGGAAAAGTAATAGGAAATAAATTCTAGCTTCTTTAGTTTTTATTGTATTATCTTCTACTCTAGGATATGATTCTTTTTAAATATTTTCGAATTTCAATTTTAATTTGATCAAAATCGGACGACTATATCATATAGCTGCCAAAGGAACGATCGGAAAATTAATGAGAAATATTAGAAAATTGAACATTTTTGCGATTTGTTAATTAATAGGAATGATCTGCAAGGGTATATAAGCTTCGGCTGGCCGAAGGTAGCTTCTTTTCTTGTTTGACTTTGGCATCTCTGTATGCTCTTGCAGTTTGCAATACTATGATTCCCACACTGATTTTTAATACCATTCTGTCGGGAGCCTTTCAAAACTGCAAAGGGACCAAAGGGAAATATTATAAAATGTCCCTAACAAATAAGGGAAATTTAGTACTGTTAGCGGGAAATCCGATAATGCTAACAAATTCACTTCCGAGTGAAAACGGGAACAGGCCGAATAATTAGGGTATTCAATTGCGTTGCAAAAGTGTAAAATTTGAAAGTATGCCAGACGAAAATTGTGAACGACATTTTTCAAAAATCGTTGCAAGATATTGAAATGGAAGGCAGGCTTTGCCTTAAATAAAACTGACATATGTACAAGAAAATGTCCCCCATTTTAGTTTATATGAGAGGTCCGCGACTTCTTAGGCGTTAAATGGCTAAGGACGGACATTAAAGTTGATTACTGGTATTATAATCATTCTTATTTGGTATCACTAAAAATTTGGTAAGGTCGCGAGTTCTTCAGTTGATTGTTTGGCCAATCAGTTAAATATCACAAATACCGAAAATAATGGCACATAGATGCATCTGCATCGTTTAACAATACCATTTACCAAGAAAAAAAACATTGGTCGCCAAAAGTAAAGCAACAAAATTAATTTATTATAGACTTAAACCCGACTTCTTAGTACTCTTTTTAGTATTGAAAACCTCTATTTTAAACCATTATTTCTACACAACTACAACAGATTTTTATACATAGGCTGGGGTGTTGTAGGCCTAGCAAACTATTTTGTATGAAAATTGTTGTTGGAACTGCTTACACTTTTACACTTTTCAAACGTTTGCAACGCAATTGAATACTCTAACTAATAATTCCAATCAAATTTTGTAAAAAGTGATTTAAGCATCAGACGGATTGTTTTTATACCCGTTACTCGTAGAGTAAAAGGCTATATTGTATTCGTGCAAAAGTATGTAAGAGCTAGAAGGAAGCGTGTAAAGTGTAGGGGAGAGGTCTGTAGGTTGGTACACCTTTTGTTTTCAATCTGTCATTTCGACATTCACTTATGAAACTTCAAACATTAGGTAGGGGAGTGTAGGGTAATTTGACGAGTAGGGTAATGTGACGAACTCGTCGAATCTCACATATGACGTCACGTTAAAAATTCCAAATAAATGTAGTCGTCTCCTCTCATCGTGTCGACAATGTTGTTACAGTAATATTATTAAGAAGTCCCTTAATTTGTTTGTGTGGTAATGTGGTAAGGTGGTGCACAAACTAGCAAACCTATTCAATTTATTTGTGTTTCAGCAGTGCCAAAGCAAAGATGAGTAAATAATAAAATCAGATAAATATATGCTCGTACAAATGAGATCTTAATTAACAGTTTTTGGTACTTGGGGTTTTTTTTTGTTTGCGCCGTTTGAGAGTGACACCGTTTTTCCTCCAAGTGTACCTTGTAGGGTATCGTGACGAACCTTTTATATTGTATGGCGACAAATATTATTTATTCACAAATTTTAATTTTGTGTAAAAAACTCTAATATTACCTGAAAACATTAAGTGCTGCAGTTTTATTGTAGTTTTGTATTGATTTTAGTCGTGCCGTCAGTTGAATAGGATGGCTCACGCCAAAAGCTGTGGGATCTAACTCCGATGGATTTTGGAATCGTACTTTTACAAAAATATGCTCAGTAGATGTAAGCAACTTTCTGCTTTTACATTTTTAAAAAATATTAATTTTTAGTAAAGTTACATTAAAAGACAAGTCGTTCGTCACATTACCCTACAATTTTTAAAAATGCAAAAAAAGAATGGTTCACGCCAAACGCTGTAGGATTTAGCTGCGTTGGAATTTCTAATCGTACTTTCACAGAAATATGCTCAGTGGATGTAAGCAACTTTTTGCTTTTACACTTTTGAAAAATATTGATTTTTGTAAAAATTACATTAAAAAATCGAATCGTTCGCCACCTTACCCTACACTCCCCTACCCCTAATATTAAAGAATAGTATTAGGCAGAAAGCGACCTCTGTCGGGCTAAGGCCTTTTTGTATGCAAAACGGGTGTCTCAACTAACACGCTCAAAGTGTCCCAACCTGCACAAAATAGGTCGTATCGGAAAAAAATTAATAACTTTTTTTCAGACTGACAAATTAAGCTGATTCTTTTTTTAATTTGTTAACAGTTAAAATACTAAAGTTTTAAATCTCTTACCAAGTTAACTTAAGTTAAATTAAAGTTATTAGTTTTTAAAAGAATTTTGAAAAAAGTTGGCAAAAACCTTTTTTGGTGAAAAATGGAACACGACTCTCACAGCTTAAATCTCGCTAGAGCCTGGCTTATAATGTTTTCCCCAAAAGTTTTGTCACTAAAAAGAATTACAAAAAAAAAAAATTTTGTTTAATGGAAAAATTTTGAGAAAATTGACTGTCTCAACTTACAGACCGTCCCAGCCTACAGACCTCTTCCCTATATATTCTTGATCAGAGTCATAAGCCGAGTCGATATTGTATGTACATATGTTGTATGTCCGTCTGCCTGTCCGTATAAACGCTGAGATCTCACGCTACAAAAGCTAGAAAGTAGGGAATACCCACACATATTCTTGGGCTTCCTACGCAGCGCAAGTTTATTTCAGCCGAGCGCCACGCCCTCTCTAGCGCCCACAATGTCTCAGAAACGAGCCAGCCGGTTCAGGCAACTATATCATATAGCTCCCATAGGAATGATCACAAATTTTTATTAAAATTATATCTTAGGTGGTTTTTAAAATATAACCTCCTATGCGTGTGAATACCATTTTGTTATTAATTCAGAATTTCGAATCTAATTTGATCAAAAACGGAGAACTACTGGTTGGTTTTTATTGTATTCTCTTCGATTCTGGGATATGTGATAGCTGCTATAGGAAGAATAGAACAACTAGTGGCAAAAAAATAAGAAAGTTAAAAGTTTGTAATTTGCAATTTAATAGGAAAGATCTGCTAGGGTATATAAGCTTCGGCTGGCCGAAGCTAGCTTCCATACTGGCTTAAAGTTGAAAGAAAGGAAAGAATAGCCGTACACGTACAGCTGCGGTCTAAATATAAAACTTCTGATATCAAACAAAAACACCTCTTAACGAGGTAAAAAAAACTAGTGACGATCGCACCTTCAATATACAAAGGTTCTGCTTTCATCATTTGTGACGACTTTCTAAAATTTTCTCAATCGAGACGCTGCCAGAAAATATGGCAGTTGAAGTAGCTATAATAAGATATGTAATACCTCCTTCACTGCGATGCAAATTTCTGACTAAAATTATTATACTTTTCTACTTTTGTTTCCAGTGCTCTATATAAAAAACATGTATTAAGATCCGTCCTATTATCGATAATACTCACCCTGTCTGCCCACTATTTCGGCCACATGTTCAGAACTGGGGACTGGAACACACTCGGTCATGTTCTGGGACTTCTTTGATCGGTCCTCTAAGCTGACGGTGCCGGCAGTGGGTAACAGAAGGGAACTTGGTGCAGGTGTGAGTGGCAGGGTGGTGTCTGTTTTGGAGAACGGGGGTATGCCGTTGATGGTACCCATCTCGAAGTCACTTTGTGCAGTCAGGGGCAATGATAGAGGCTGAGCAGGTGGCGCATAACAAGTTTGATTGTCGTTGAATCCGACCAGCGATAGTTCCAACGCCAGTTGCAGTGTTCGCGGATCATCCGACAGTGGCAGAGATGAGGCGTTGACCTTGCCTTGATCAGCCATATCGAGGTGGTGTACGGCGTTTGACTTGTGAATCGACTCCTTTGAATTAATGCTAGCCAGGATCTTCGGTGTGACCTGGGCTGACATCACTACAGCGCACTTGGCCCTTTTTTGGAGCGAAATTAATACCGGTGCAGCACCACTTTCACGCAATGAGGAGGAGCTCGGTGACACGGAAGCCGATGAGAAGTTGAAGGATGATATGGAACTGGACGCAGAACTTGAACTCACTCTGTTGAACCCACTGAACTCAGTGCTTATGTGTGCTGCAGACATGTCAGTGCATTATTCACTTTTAACTACAAGACTCCTCCGTTAGTCCTCATTTTCCGGGCCAAAGTCAATTTATAAATGTTGCTACCACGGGTACTGGTACCTCCTTTTGTAAATTTTCTGCAATATATAGAAGAGACCGAAAGTGCATTTGGTATACATACGCATGTTTATGGGAGTGATATCTACACATGTTTGTACGGCAAGCCTGTTCAGCGTACTTAAGAATTTACACCTGGTATATAGTCGCGTCTCTGGGCACCTAATAACATTTACGCCTAACACACCTTTTCTAACGCAATAGTTTCTGAGTTTCTGATAAGCAAATTAAAGTATTCCTCTCTCGCCGAGTCCTGTTAATCGCGATGCCAGCGCTCAGAACATACCGAATACCGCGCTCATAACCAACCCCTAACTTACAACTTTTGTGTCACTCACCCCTTGTAACTTCTTTTCTGCTTCTACCCTCTCTGAGGCCCACGACCACAACACCGTACATATATTTATGAACACATGCATATAGTAAGTTATGCGCCGATCTTAAATGGAATGCCGTATTTTTGTTTACTGTTCAACCGTGCTAGCACAACAGAATCCTGTGGCACAAGCATGCCTTACAACTAAAACCATTAGTAACACCCAGGAGAAGTGCCAATAAATTTACGTGTGTACACTAGAAAACTTGGAGAGCCAGGTACACATTCCGGCAGTGCTCGACACGCCTTTTGTATACTTATGCGAGGGCAGAGAAACATAAACAAATGCACACCGGGTAGAAGCGTCCCCAGGTAAACTTATCCACCGCAAGTTAAATTTACAAAAAAGATTGTTATTGTTGATTTAGCGCACCAAATTCAATCAAATTACAAGCCGGCTATCAGTAGAGGTGGAAACACGTAGGTGGAAACATCGATGATAATGGCCAAACATCGATGTATTCTAAATTTATAGCGACACCTGGCCGACGACCGAAGAACTAAATTATCAAATTGGTAAAACTAGGCTCGATTTTTGGGAAACGTGTTATGTGCGAAAACTACAATAAAATAAACAAATTGCAAATTCCACGAAGTTGTTTACACTAGGCCAGATGACGATAGGCAATTATTCGATAACCGGTCATCGGCGGCTCGTGAGTCGTGCAAGTGAGCCCATTATGGAACTGGTTCCTTAAAACTCCCAAATGATCCGAGGCTCAAATCCGAAAATTTCGAGTGGTTTTTGGCGAAGAAGGAATTGTAAAACAGCAAGGATAATTAAAGGGCAAAATCAGTGGTCGCAGACGGTTCTGCTGGTGGAAATTTTTGTATGTCACATAATTGAAGTGAGTTTGAAAATAAATAGAAATTAGGTTTGAGCGATGTTAAAATTAGAATTAATTATAGAATATTCCTTATTGAATAATCACGGATCAGGAGCAGGCGATCTGTGGAAGACCCAGAAATGAACAGACCAGCCACCAGGAAGGGAACAACTTTTCACCGAGAAAATTGGTCACTCATTCCTGGGGTTTTTTTCGGAAATGTTAGTATCCAAATTTTTTTTTCTTTATTTTGCATCCTAGCACTATAGCACTACAAGTAATAAAACTCTTAATTTAATGTGCTAGTCACGTTGTGTTATGGCATGGTATTATTCTAAATTACAAATTGTTTTGAGCTAAAACTAATTTTACTTGAATTAAAAGTGTGTGCTATAATTAGGTTGATTTTGTAATGAGGTGTGTGGTTAGGCTTAGCTTGTATTTTTGGGCGCTATTTATTGATTTTGAACAGTATGGGAGCTGGTTCCAGAGACGAGCAGCATTAACAAAAAAGTGTTACGAAGAACTTGATTGTTTTTAAATTGTTTGTTCTCTGAGATGCGCTAAAGCTTAACTCAGTAAACAGCTTGAAAAACACTAAAAGTGTAATAAAATAAATTCGAGTTCACAGATTTTTTCAATCCAAAGATCGGCAGAGTTTTTTTCAATACATCCTTTTCCCTACCCTTGCAATCAAAACGTAACGAAATTTGTAAAGTTCAATCAAAACGTAACGAAATACGTGAAATGCAATCAAAACGTATCGAAATACTTGAGTGCAATCATAACGTAACTTTTTAATTTGATTAAACTTTGTTTTGGTATTTGTTATACCGTCCGGCTCTCAAAAATATACTTTTCACTTATTCTAACATACCAATTATTTTCGTCGAACGGTCGTGCTAAAAATAGTTGATTGAAGGAGCGTGTATCGGCTAGTCCTCCACTTTTTGGGGAGTAAGAGAGAGAGAGAGAGCGTAAGAAAATGGAAAAAGTTCGAGTTCTCACAAAGTTGTAAGCGTTTCGGCTAAGAGTTTTACTGGATTCTTAGGGGAAAGCAAAATTTTCATCTGCCAACACTGATCTAACTGTTTTGGTGCTGCCAACTGATTTTTACACCACAGCGCGCTGCCAAGCAACGTCGTTTTAAAAAGTAACGACCTGAAGAAATTCCATCCAATGCAATTTTAAATAAATTTCAAGAAAACATGTTTTTTTATATACTTGTGCTTTTTCTGTTCTATTATGTCTATTATGTGATTGAAATGGACATAAACGGACCTAAATGGTTTCCAGCCTCAACGTCGTCCTCCATTTCTCTATATATTAAAATTAAATTGAATTTCATTGCCGTATTAACCAGTATTATTTCATTTTATATATATAAATCGATAGACAATAATAGCGGCTCTGGCAGCGTTGCCATCTCGATTTCTACGTCGTCAGATGTGGTATGGCAGGGCAATCTAAAAATGAATTGATGTAATAGACGGGTTCCACCGTGACATATATTAATATTGAGTTTCAACTTTGTATTCAGTATACAGATGCAGATATTTTCAAACTCACAAACTGAACCAAATGTATGACGAAAAAAATTGACATTTAAATGCATCAAATTCAGGTTTGAGGGAACCCGACAATTGTTTTTGTGTTGCTTTTGATTGAGTAAACAAGAAAGCAAGGGAGTTTCTTAGTTGTTTGTTGTTTTTGAAAGCAAATCTCCGAAAAAACTTGTGTTTTCTGGGACGCACCTGATTATATACTACACTGGCTCAAGCATACACAAAGCTAAAATTAAACTTTTTAACTTGTATTTCACAAGCGAAGTCAACCGTACGCTGTAATATAATCCATTGTAACAGTTCTCGTCATTGTAAATAGTCTTCTGCCTTTGAGAAAGTATTTTAGTTAAGGATTTAACTAGGTTGCTATCGGAATTGATGGATAGCTCAAGAAATATATAAAATTAATTATTTCTTGAGCATGAGTAATGCTGTCCAAAAACTTCAACCAAAACTTTGTGACTTTATTTTTATATGAAGTTTTTGGTGTTGAATGGCCCAATGCCCACTAG
This sequence comes from Drosophila takahashii, assembly GCF_030179915.1. Taxonomy (NCBI): domain Eukaryota; kingdom Metazoa; phylum Arthropoda; class Insecta; order Diptera; family Drosophilidae; genus Drosophila; species Drosophila takahashii. The sequence continues at coordinate 2,024,269 of NC_091682.1, read as the reverse complement.
AAAAATCCCCGCCAAAAATGTTATATGTTCTGATATTTTAGTGATTTTTCCAAACATTTGGGGTAATGCAATTTCAGCTGTCATGCTATCGAGCCGAAAACGGTTAGCAGGGACTTCGAGTCCCTGTCAAAGTTAGCTCTCACATTGATGCTCAAGAAAGCCAAAATGCCTTAGCAGGGACTTTATCTGTTCGAGAAATGTAAGCCGGCACTCGAGAAAACGGCCCTTAGAATGTTTATTTTTAATTTTCAATAATAGATTTAAGTTAATTAATTGTAGCCAGGCAAGGATTTATCCATTGCACATTGGACCATCCGATCCGATTTTTGCCCAAAAATACATTTTTTTTCTAAGATAATGACCAATATTATTTTGAAATCCGTTTCATAATACTTTAAACTAATTTATGCCATAGTTTTAAAGAATTCGGGCAAGTAGTTTTCTTTTACCGTATTTTCAAAGTGGGAAATTCACTAAATATTGATGGAAATTAAAAAAGAACTTGAGCCAAAGATGCTTATGTAGCTGTTCGACTCTTCGCGAAACTTGTAAAATAAATGTATTTGTTGATTTTTACGGCTTTTTTTAGCAAATGAGTACTTTGCTTTTTTGAGTGCCTTTAAGTACCATCCCCAAATTAGTTCATTCCTTCAAACAAAAATTTGTTGATCAATTTACTAAAAGCGTATACCGCCGACTCGATGCGGTTTTGCATTAGCTTTCGGTAATTAAAGTTTTAATTGAAGGCTTAAATCGGAGTCGAGCCATTTTGATAAGCTTTGCTAAGAGAGCCCAAAAGTATGCCGTACTTCTTTTTCTTCAGGTTTTAGTGAACATTTGTGAATAACATCTAAAATCTACTTTTTACGTACACTAATCGATCATGGTAGTTTAGATCCGAAAACTATTAAACTATTCATAAATCTTAAGCGACATAATATTAAATAGTGATGTTAATTTTTTTTTTATATTGTTTTATCTCATGCTTTATCGTGGATGAAAATAGATTGAGTGCGTCTTCTAGTTATTTTTTTTTAAATAACAAACCGAAAAGTACGAAAAATTTTTCGACTTTGATTTGGATTATCTATATCATAAAAAATGCATCCTTCTAACTGACCTAGGAATGAAATCACAGTTTTTTTGGCCAAAAATTGAACTTTCTGGACCCTTGTGCAGAGCCCGTAGATCGCAATCCAGTTTCTAAAAAGTAAACAAATGGCAGTTAAAGAAACATAAAGTAAATTTTTCACTTTTTAGTTTCTCGCTTTTCGTAAAATGCCAGTGCTACCGCGGCGAATCCCTCAAGAAATGCATTTAATACGATAATAAGTACTCACAAATTGAGAATTCACAGCCATACTCTTTTTTCGAAGACTTTTCGATGTCCCATTTGATATGAAAAAAAACATATCAATCTTTTAAGTACTCATATTAATATTTTACGGATTCATATCAAGATTTGTAACTGTTATGATTTGGTGTAAAAGTATTTTATAAATATAAACTAACCGTTACACGACCGAAATATTTTAAACAAAATGTTACTTGTTCTTTTTATTTTAAATAAACAATATTATTCTTAAAATCTTAGAAAATACTCCCATTATTATTTTATAGCTAACACAAAATATTGCCTAAAATTACGTAATATGTATTTATATGCTGTACATAATTCATCAGCATTAACGAAGACTGTATGCATGGATGGGATTATTCTAACAAATAACTATTATAGGAACAATTAACAACGAAACATATATGTTGACAATATGTCACATTTATAATTTGCATGTGAATTGCCAAAGATCGTCGAAACTTAAATCATGGACAAGTTTTATTGAAACTAAAAAAAATATCAAAGCTACATTTTGATTAAGCACACATGTTTAGGACATTTTTACAAATCTTAATAATACACTAGCGTGGACCTACCCTAAGACAGCAAATCGTATAATCTCTGTAAGCTTCGCTAGTCATGACAACAAAGCAAGTTTTAAAATTTTGCGATAGCGACTCAAAAATTTAGAAAAGACTTTTATATTTCGAAATCTTTAGTTAAAGCTATGTAATACTTAAGTTATATAAGAGGAAAATGTTACTGAAGCTGTTGCTGCTGCGTCTGATGATGTCGCCTCTCTCTAGCTCGTTCAATGTGTCGCTTCCGTTCTTCCTTTGTCCAATAACGACCAATTTTTACTTCAGATACTGTATCGTCCTCCGTTGTCGTAAGGTCGTTACAACGCATATTTTTCCGAATAGCAACTTGGGGACGATTACGAACTGGACGTTTTACAATGTATCGCGTTCCATCTGGGCGACGCTTAACCTTCCAAACCATTGGTATTTCTTCACCATTTTCGCCGTTAAGCAACGCAGAATTTGGTTTTGAACTCGTGGAATCATGGCATCGGTTTGCAACCTATAGAAAATAGATTTATAAAATACAATTTGATAAAAATCGTATACAAGTACAAGATAACACGGTGTAACTTAACTTCATAAGAGCTCAATGTAGCATTTTGATATATGTTACTGTTTTCTCATATATTTTAAGTCGTTCTAAAGGTAAAAAAACCTAAACAAAAAGTCTACTTAATTTCTATAGTTTGGTGACTTAAAGCTTCTTTACACCTCAGTAGAAGTTTTTGAAATGGAATTGCTTAAGTTCAAGTACGTTAACATAATCTGTTGTTAGTCTTGTAAAATAATTTTAAAACGAGCAATATAAAAAACAAGAGAGAACGCTATAGTCGGGTTGGTGTCCCGACTATCTAATACCCGTCACTCAGCTAAAGGGAGTGTGAGGCAGATGGATATATAAAGTTTTTTTGATTGCGCATAACTTTTTAATGAATGGTCCGATTTGACATTTCGATAGGTATAAATATTCACAACAAAATTGCATTTATACTTTTCGGAAATCTTTAAAGATGTGGGCGCCAGACACATTTTAAGATCTTTAGTGGGCGATTATAGGCGTTAGAGGGGCGTGGTGCTCGGCTGAAATAAACTTGCGCTGCCCAAGAATACGTGTGGGAAATCTCAACCTTCTAGCTTTTGTAATTTCCGAGATCTCAGCGTTCATACAGACGGACAGACAGAGAGACAGACGGACAGGCGGACATGGCTAGATCGACTCGGCTAGTGACCTTGATCAAGAATATATATACTTTACGGGGTCGGAAACGCTTCCCTTTAGCTGTTACATACTTTTCCACGATACAATATCCCCTATAACTCTACTGGACCCTCAACAAATAATTGACTGAAAATAGTATTTTTTTTTGGATTAGTTTTTGTTAGGTTGAGTACTAGCCCTAAATATTTGGTTTGGTTTAAAAATATGTAGTAGTTTTTTTTATCACACGCGACATGTCGCACGCGACAGTTTTTTCCGTCGTATTTTAAGGTGGTTTTTCTTTTACCTTAAATTAAAAAACATTTTAAGAGCAACTTAAAAAATACCAAAATATACTTAAAAAATTACTTTTTGTCCATATTATAGATATTGTCCTGGAAAATTATCCAAGGATACTCAAATTACTTAACATTAATATTATTAATTTTCATGACTTCTGCAGGTAGGTTCAACTAGTCATACAGCCTAAATGCTTCAGTAGCTGAACTAAAATAGTGAAAATAATAAGATTTTTTTAACCATACAGTATGTAATATATAAAGCAACCAGACACATACAAAAAACGTTTTATTTATTAAAAGCTTTCCGTGCCTATGCTTTTTTTCCCCCTGTTATCATACATGAAAAAAAGTATTTCGTAATGTAAAAGTATAAAAGTTTCGGACAGGAAACAAAGTCTTTACGGTATTATTAATATTGGTTACGACAAAAGAAGAGGACATATTTTATTTGGACAGGCAGTCAAACAAACTAGTCTAAGATTTATTAAATTTTATTATTAAATTAAAAAGTTAATTTGCATTAAAAAATCAAAATCGACTTTGGAATACCTGCTTTGGACAACAGCTCCGTTTTGCTCCCTCTCTAGGGGTAATAAAGTTTTAGACCCAATAGCACTTACCTCTTGGCTACTTACAAAGTGGTAGCTACTCAAATTTGGCGCGTTAAACTGTGGACAATGGCTATATGATTCCTCAGTTTGTTTGACTCCCAATACTTTCAGATCGCTTTTAACTTGAAATTCACTTTCGTGGTTAGCCTTGCTTTGCCTCTCTGAAACAAAATGAAATTTATATAAATTATCGATAATTGCAACGAAAACTTGCTAAAAGTGCAGGTGCTATTGCTTGAACCCGATTTAGTCAAGTCCGTATGAATGTCGAAGTCGCAGCAACTATCAAAAGTTAGGAAGTTGAGAGTAGGCATGCAAATTCTAGTAATGTTTGAATAATAATTAAAATGCATTTATAAACAAGAAAGGAAGTTAACTTCGGCCAGCCGAGATTATATACCCTTGCAGGTATGCTTACTTGAAATGTTGTTTTTACAATGTCAAAAATCAAAACGCCTATTTTCTACAAAGTTACAATGCTTTTTCTATTGTTTTTTTATTATTCCTATGAGAGCCATAGATATAGTTCCGACATATGTACTACCTGCAATAGAAAGAAGACTTTTGGGAAAGTTTTATCGCGATAGCTTTAAAACTAAGAGACTAGTTCGCATAGAAACGGACATACGGACAGACGGACATGGCTAGATGGACTCGGCTATTGATGCTGATCAAGACTGTGGTCGAAAACGTCTCCTTTACTGCGTTGCAAACTTTTGACTGAAATTATAAGGTATAAGTATATGTGTACCTGCGGCACCATGGGGTGCGTAAAAAGTCTGCCTTAAATCAGAGGAGCCCTATAGCGACCGTATTTTAATGAGATATTGTAGAACGTAATTAAATATGTAAAAACAACATCAATAGGTGAATTTAAAGTGATTTTTTTTTTAAAGAAAAAATATAGTTTTTAATCAAAAATAAATATAAATAAATTACTTATCGGGATCTAGGTTTCCCAATATTTTTAAATTTAACTTGATTTGTAAAAAAAAATATTTAAATCGGTCATCTTTATTTTATAGCTGTATCTCGTTTCTATATTCATATGATTTCAGTTAAATTTTGAACAATTTAACATTTTTCAATCGGCAAATGATTTCTTTAAGCTGTCATAGATTATAGAATTTTTCAGAGTTTGTAGCTATGTGCATCACTGCTGCTAGTTTAGCCATTAAGTGGCATTTCTAGCCACTTTCTACAAAACTTGTAACTTTTTTTTATTAAAACGGTTTTTTAAGTCTTAAATCAGGGAACGTAACTGTTTTATTTTAAAAATCACACTTTAACAGTTATTTTCTGATTTGTAAAGTAAAACTCAAAGAATAACTGTTATTTTTTGAGTTTTATAATAAAAGTTGACAAATAACAGTTGTTCGTCGTGATCAAAAATAAAACTCAAACTTGATTTATGGCCATTTTGTGGGTAAACAAAATTTAAAAATAATGTAGGTATAAAATATGCGCGGTTGCCTTTTTTAACAAATTTTTAGTAAGTTATAAAAAGCACGGGTATCATGTTTTTTTTTAATTATTTCATTTTTTCAAAAATGTCAAGGGAATAACTGTTATTCATAAAAATCAAAAAATAAAAGTTATTTTTTGAGTTTTATTATAAAAATCAAAAAATAAAAATCATTACGGATTTGTAAACTACAATGGCTAATAAAAATTGTGGTGTATTTAAAAAATTTTTAGGACCCTTCTAAGTGCGTGATTTTTTTGTATGAAAAATTTACAATAACAGTTATTTTCGTTCCCTGTCTTAAATACATTCATTTATTGGTCCAAAGCCGAAATATAATTAATTATCCATTTTAAATCACATAATTTCTAGCCATTTGTATCAATTTTCATCCCAAATCTAGCCACTTATTGCGTTGAAAATTCTAACAGCAGTGATGCGCATATATAACCTTAAAAAATTTTTTAACGTGGATTTAGGGTGGAACACTACTTTATGTCTAAGAAAGAAAAAATATAAATTTGATCTATGAACTTAACATTTTTTTTTAATCCGCTAAAAATTGGTTACTCTTAAAGTTTTAATCTTTCTTTAATCTTTACATATACAACTTAGGGTTATAGGCGCTATCAAAACTATTTCAAAGAAGTATAAAAATCCTTTTTCTTGCTTATTAGCTAAAATTTGGTTTGGAAAAATTAACTTATCAGTAGTGGGAGAACAAATCATCACAGACCGTTATTCTTTTATTTGTATGCAGAATTCAATTGTTTTTAAAGTTTTATTGCAGAATTTGAAAAATTAAAAAAAAACATTTTGGCAGGCTTTCTGTCGCCCCATCTGATCAACGAATTATTCTATTATATCGTTCCACCTTAATTTCTTTAATATTTTGCGATTCCTATGTTAGCTTTAAGCTAATGTGTCAAAAGATTCGTCCTGTTGCGGCTTATCAATATAAATATAATTAAAGGTCTAGTTCGTGCTTAAACTGAGAGAATAACGTAATACGTTCTGAACACGCACAAAAAAATAGGAGAATAGTAACTTTTTAAAAAGCAACAAATATGAGTACAACATACACTGAAATCTTAGCACCCACGACATTTAGAAAGAAAGGGCTGCCAAACTACATCAAAAAGTGAATGGTTTAAAGACCTTATTATTGCACACCTCGTACAATATTGTTTGGACCGTATACATATATACAAATACTAATATCATGCTATTACAAAATTAATTAAATAACTTAATTTGCCTACCCGTGACATACGCTGTTGGCAGATTGGAAGAACAGAGACCAATTCGACCGGATTTGCCAAATGGTAACAGCAGCATACTGCTTACAGCTGTTGTGTCCAAAGCTTCTCTTCGTCCATCAATTACCGTGCTCTCTGCCTTCTGGTTTGCCGTGATATCTTCATCAGCATTTGTATTATTTTGATGAGGTGAGGCGCTATTGTTTGAGCCACCAGTATTGTACGCACTTGAAGAGTTATCCACCTCCTCGCCAATAGCCACGTTTCCACTAAGAATATTATTTGGTCCATAAGCACTGTAAGCGACTCCACTACTGCTGGATCGGCTTGTGTTTGTCAATGTGCTGCGTAAGGTGAAAACACGACTGCAAGTTGGCTGTTGGTTTAATTTTAGTGGCGTGGGACGTCCAACTAGAGTGTGAATAGTTCTGGGATATTGCGGCTTTAAACCCAACCACTGGGCGACTCGCTGAGTTTGTTGCTGCATTGTCGATTCTAATACTTCAGACGAGGTCGTTGGTATTGCCGATGAACATGACGTCTTGTCGTTTGAACTTTGATACGGGGAGCAGTATAGTGGCTCAGACTCTGAATCTTCTGGAATGGTCTCGTAAATGTGCTCACTTTCGTCGTACTCATATTGAAGGTGAACTTGATTTTCGCCTATTGATTGGTTTAACGTTTTTCGGTGGTCGAAACTTGCATCTGGTCGAAGCTTTATTTTACTACACAACTTGCTTGATTGGTCGTTGAATTCTTTCGGTAAGGAAGATGATTTATCTTTTGAATCGGACGAATGCTGTTCCTCCGAGGGAATATAACATTTGTCTGAATGCACGCCGGTTTCATTGGATAGTTCTTCAAACGACTGTACGTGACTTAATAAGACCTTATCCAATTTATCCACTACATTTGTGTAGTCATCTGGTAAAAATGTATTTGCGTACTCAAAATTAATGTCTTCGTCATCCTCGTCTTCCTATTAAAATCAGTTAAAAAATATCTTAATTAGTTTAAATATAAACAAGTGAAACAATGTTGCAGTGCTTAATTAAAATGGTTAATATTGAACGTTTCTACTGACTTTTAGTTATATTTTAAGGAGCCAATTACGATAAATATTTCTGGGTGGTGCTAAAAAAGACGAGTCTGATAAGGGCTTTAATGACCGTATCAGTGTCAGTATCAGTATCAGTATCAGTATCTTTAGATACTGACTTTGGCAAACAGTTGAGAGTATTTAAAAGTTATTTTAATTATGCACTTGTTAGGACAAACTCAAGCTTACAGGGTATAGAATTCGACTAACTAGAAGAGTTACCGCGGGGCTACTCTCCGCTATCTGGGTTTCTACCTCCTCCTGGTTTTTGACATCCATACCGTTAATACGAAGAATTTGATCACCCTGTCGTAGGCGCCCATCTCGATGGGCTATACTTTCCGGTTGTATAGCACTGATAAACACATCCTCGCAGTGCTCTGAATCATTGCAAAGTATATCACCTTTATTCGTTTCGATACTTGACGACTGAAATCCAGAGGAGCAAACAATCAGGCCAATTTGATCGTTGCTTGAATTTTGATCCGCTTTAATAAGCGTTACTTCCTTTAAATATAAAACATTAAATAATTAGTTATTAAAATACATTGTGCTCTCACTGGCAGACTTTTATATTTAAACTTTTAAACAAATGACCCAAAGGATCTTGAAATAATTATTATAAAATTCATTCATGTACAATGTACACAAATGCTCATAATGTATGACTTTCCTGATCTTTCGATATTTTGTTCTACAAAAATGATTCCATTTACCGATTTGTAATTTATATAATTAATATGTAACTGTTTTTTATATACTGGTAACCCAGCAGGAAACGGAATCAGTTTTGGACCAGTAAAATACTAGTTGGGACAGGAAGGTTAACTAGTTCAAGTTATGTCCATTCCCTTGTAACGAACTGGTTCATTTTTCATATGCATTTGTTACCAGTTTTGCACTAGTTGCTGTTAACCAATTTACTTTTACAGCTGTTAAACCACACTAAAACAAATATTTTCACAAAAAAACTTAAAAATGTAACTCTAATCCACAAGTTATCGGATTTCACTAGTACTTAACGGTGCTTAACTTGACGCTCTCCTAATTAGTAGCCAATTAATAGCCGCGGTCCTTAGAGGAATTCTGATGATTATCTGTACTGTATATGATAATTATATGGAATTAGAACAAACTTACTTTTTCTGAGACAAGTCGCCCTTCCTAGGACTTGATCCCTTTGGATTAGTAGACACACTAACTGATAGAGCCATACACGCATCACATTTTGTAATGCCCTAACAAGATTTATGAATTTTAGTGTGACATAATTCAAACAGTGATTTTTCACATACCTATATATTTCATTGAACAGATTAAACTAAGTTTAAAATAAAACTAAATCATTACCTAGCAAACAAAAAACAAAACAAGAAAGGAAGCTAGCTTCGGCCAGCCGAAGCTTATATACCCTTGCAGATAATTCCTATTAATTTACAAATCGCAAAAATGTTAATTTTCCTATTATTTCTCATTAATTTTGCCGTCCGATTTTGAAAAAAATTTTATTCGAAATTCAGAATTAGATAAAAAATGACATTTCCAAAAGTAGGATGTTATAGGTTCAAAAACACCAAAAGATATAATTTTTTTACATTTTTTTTCCCGATTGTTCCTATGAGAGCTATATGATATAGTTGTCCGATCCGGCTCGTTCCGACTTATATACTACCTGCAATAGAAAGAAGACTTTTGGGAAAGTTTTATCCCGATAGCTTGAAAACTGAGAGACTAGTTTGCGTAGAAACGGACGGACAGACGGACGGACAGACGGACATGGCTAGATCGACTCGTCTAGTGATGCTGACCAAGAATATATATACTTTATGGGGTCGGAAACGTCTCCTTCACTGCGTTGCAAGCTTCTGACAGAAATCATAATACCCTCTGCAAGGGTATAAAAATAATTTACGAGGACTGGGGATTGAACCGAGATTGTTTGATTGGTTTTGTGTTAAATTTCCCAAGACATTTACACCCTAGGCTATATTTTTGGATCATATGTGTTTCAATTGCAACTAGTTAAATTCCAGTTGTCTTTTAACTGGACTTTATTTCTTCTACCAATTAAATATTTGTTAAGTTTTTTTTTTGTGAGAAAGGTACCAGTCCGAGACAAGTTGCTTTTTTGCTAGTTTTGTATTATTCATTTTTTCGACTATTACAAATTTTCTAGACCCTGATTCTGGTTGCTTTGTATTAGTTGTATAACTAGTTGTTTTTCAGACTGGTTCGCATTTTTCCTGCAGGGATGTTACTGATACTGCGTTTTTGCGTTTAGCTACCTTGAACAAAGTAGTCGTACCAAAACTGAAACAGCCTCTGGAAATACACAAATCCATTAACTATTTCGGTGACCTTAAATAAGTCAGATACTAAAGTTTTGAATTGAATTTAGGCCTAAGCTAATAAAGCTGTGTTCTTATATATAATATATTGGTAAACTACCTCAATATCGATTTCCGGTTCAAGGCATTGCTCGAACAAGTGGTGTTCCTGCTCGATGAAGTGGTCGGCTATCGTCTGAACCAAGTCGTGGTCCTTCAAAACGTCGCTGTCGTCGAAAGTTTGAGTTTGTGTTTCCTTCGATGCGGCCAAATTGCCCGAGCGTTCTTCATGGCTTAAAGCACGTAGAGTCAAAACGACGGGACTGTTCGTTGCGGGTACTTCCAGAGGAGCAGGAGTTATTGACGTAGGGAAATTTCCTTGTTGAGAGGCACTTGCAGTGGCTGCAGACGCTGCTTCGGCTGGCTTTTCAATTAAGGCAGAAGAATCTGGTTCGCTTGTGTCTGATTGTAAAGCGATTGGAATGGGTTTCTCCCCATCTGATAGTTTATCCTTGGCATCTTGTCGTAATCCTAAATCTAATGCCTTGTGCTTTTGTCTGCACAGTTCAACTACTAGGGTTTCTTTAGCTTGAAGGAACTTTTGAACCGCTTCATACCTTGGCAAGTGGCTAATATCGTAACCGTTTATCTGAAAAACAAAGACCTTTGTAATGCTTGGGAAGACGACTGGCGATACTTATACAGTTTTATTTTTATGTTAAAAACATCCGTAAGACTATAGGTGTTCTCACATTGTAAACTTACTTTTAACACAACATATTCGTACTCCACCTCGAGAATGCAATTATTCATATTGCTGACTTATTAACAAAAACTCATATTGTATATTCATTTAATTGTATACATATTTTTTCGATAACTTGGAGTGTAGAGTAGAGGTGCAGAAACATCGATGGAAACATCGATGCAACGATGTTTTTCCCATTTTTCAAAACATCGATGTTTTTTTGGAACATCGATGTTTTTACGGCCATCACTGTTCAAAGAAAAAGGGACGTAAAAGGTTTGTAATTTGTTACATTTATATAAACTTGCAGAGGGAATCGTCCGGATCGGACTACTATATCTTATTGCTCACATAAATGTTATCTTCTATTCTTGGGAATATTATTTTTTAAATATTTATGAATTTCTAATTGAATTTTTAAAAAATCGGATCACTTTATCATATAGCTGCAATAGGAATTGTCGGAAAAGAAAACGGAAGTTAATAGAAAAAAATTATATTTTTCTTGATTTTTATTACATTTTCTTATTTTATGGGATAAAGCTTTTCTTTAACATTTCAAAACTTCGAATAAATTTAAACACCTAAATTTGGATAACAGCTAAAATGTACATTATTTTACCATATACGCATGTAAATCTAAATTTAATGTTTTTGTTAGTTAATAAGAATGATCTGCAAGGCTGGCCGCTACCTTCCTTTCTTGTTCGTATTATAGTTATTATAATGTTTAATTTTTTGCTTGAATCCATAGGGATTGGTATTGGTGGTGTAGGCGCGACGCTGCTTAGCCTATAAACGGTGGATAATACAAATTGCATTTAGATTTTAGAATTATTTTTATAATTTCATAGGGTCTTCCCACAGAGCTCCATCCATCATCCGTAAGGTTTTGCCGTTCCGAAAATTTCCCAGCTAGTCCGCCATCCAATTTTGACGGACTTGGTGTGCTCTTTTTTGCAATAGTTAGGCGATGTTTTTTCAGTGCAACTTTGAATTCTTCATCTTGACTGTGAAAAATGGAACGATGACTGCGAAAACAAATCAAATCAAATGCTTAAGCATTTTGTTTTTTGGCTATTGTTGAATTATTTGTAGTTTGTTGTTAGCGGAAAAGCGTTTGCAAGCAGGTTGCTATGAGTGGGCCAAAATGTAAGCTATGTAAGGATATGTTATAAAAGTTTTGATATGTTTTTTAACAATTATCTCACGCTATTTATTATATTCTTCTTCAATAAGATTAGGATAACGCAAATTTAAGACAGTTTTGCTGAGTTGAAACCCTTCTTCGTTTATGTTGAGATGAGCAACTGGTCTTCAGATCAGCTGTTATTGGATGTGGATGGAAACTCTATGGGAACACGAATTTCACATTTGTCAAAAGTCCCAACCGCTTCAGACGGATGGACTCAATGAGAAGAGGGAGGATATAAGGATATATAAAAATTTGGAAAGCATCGATGTTTTTTGAAAAACAGCGTTGTCTGCATCTTGTGGAGGTGGAGAGCATCGGTGGAAAAATGCATCGATGTTTTTATAAATTTTGGAAACATCGATGTTTAACCTTTATCATCGACGTTTAAATCAGTCTTATTAATTTGCTAATATTATGCTTAAAATGTCTTTTGTCGTGAAAGATCTGAATAGTAAGATATTTAGCAAATTGGGTCCAATATTTATTTAAGAAAATAGGAGCATTGTAAGTATGTGTCCGGGTATAGTCTAAAGGTATCGGTTTCAACGATTCAAAAAAATTTTCAACGGTCTCGGGGGTTTTAAGTTGCTACATTTTCTCAAAGTTGTCTTTTGTATTTAATCATAAAACTGCCTTAACCATTTCTGCAACATCGGCCGAATTCCGGAACTACGAATATTTCTTCCTTATCACTATGGACGGCAGTCCATGTACTGACGGTGCGCACAAGGAGAGTGTGCGAAGGCGACTACTATATATAGCCGCAGAATTGAAAATCTGCTGTGATGGTCCGATCATAATGAGTGATACACCAATCGAAAGGTATCGCAAAAACTAACAGGATTGCATACCAAGACTTTCAGAAAATCAATTAACTTGGAAAAGAGAGCAAAGAAAGTATAAAAGTGAAAATTTCGAATTTTGGAGCTGTTGGGGTCGGTGGGGATAAATGCCCCCACGCAATGTTTTAGTTGTTTTCCTATTGAAAATCGTAGAACGAGGGGTCATATGATAAAATCCGACGCTCCGTTCAAAAGCTATAGCCACAAGAAGATTGTCTTCTTCTTCCCAAAATATAATTTAAATGTATTTATTAGCTCCTATGAGAGCAAATGTAAACAAACAAAAACTTCTGATATCAAAAAAAAACAACTCTTAACGAGGTAAAAAAAACTAGTGACGATCGCATCTTTAACATAAAAAAGTTCAGATATCAATATTTGTGACGAAAAATTATTACACTCGTCATTAAATACACTTTTTCTGCAATAGAAAATGCCTGTGAAGGGAAAAAGGCTGGAATGGTTTGCTACGGCGGGCCGAATCAGAAAATGTTTGAAAGTGTATATTATTACGAGTGTAATAATTTTTCGTCACATATGTTAATATCAGAACTTTTGTATGTGTATGTTGAAGGTGCTAGTACTAGTTTTTTACCTCGTTAAGAGGTGCTTTTATTTGATATATATATTGCGCTTGCACAATGTAGAAAACGAACTCTTAAACAGGGAAGTAATACAATGCGCTGTTATGTCGACGATACTAGAGTACTATTATCGGTAGCGGCGGCCCTTGTGAACAGGATCTACATCTTTTTCGTTCTTGGAACTTTAAGCGGCTGTGTGAAGAAGGTATTAAAAGCAATATGACACTTATAGATGCCGATAGGAAACTATTAGAACTTCCGTGTGAATATGGTATAACAATATTAAAATGATGATGACGATGAATGTGCAGCTGTATTTATTGTTGTTTAATTCGCCGGAGAAAAATAAAACAATGGAAAAATAAAATTGTATGTAAATTAATTTTCACGTGCAAGTACACAACAAATTTAAAGTTTAAACAAAACACAAAGTTTGAAACTTTTGTACTTGCTGAAACTGAAACAGGTAAGAATTTTGTGGTGTAAATTTAACGCACTGGCCAATTTCAAATACTTAGTATTATTTAATAATAAAGTGCAGTATTAAAGCACAAAGAAATAATGTCAAACAATCTCAAGTGAATTTTGTGTCGAAAAAGTAGGTGCATGTTTACAAACTAAGAATTCGAGCATGAGTATGTATGTATGTACATCATGTTTTTAGCTATAGGTTAGCTACATATGTATGTATGTATTTTTAAAAAACCGCACTAGAACGCCAACTAGATATTCGAAGATAAAATTAGATCTCGTGGTGTCGAAGAAATTATTCGAAGTAAAGACGTTTGGTTTTGTGCATTGATGTACGTAAGAACTATAAAAGATTTCTGTGACATCTCCCAATGCTGAGAAAAATGCATGCAGTCTTGATGTACAGTGAGTAACATAAACATTCGGTTTTTTTTTTGCAACTTCAAACATGTAAAGGTTATGAAACTAATAAAATCAAATTTAATGATGCAGGACTTAAGCGTGTCCTATTACCTTTTCATAAATATATATATGTTATTACTTTTTTTTAAATTTTAACTGAGAAACATTCATAAACAAAAACGAGGATGGAAGCTAACTTCGGCAAGCCGAAGTTTTAATATCCTTGCAGATTTTACGAATTAAAACTTGACTAGACTAGCAACATGAATTAATAAACAACAAAATATTTTATAATTGATAAAATAAAATATTAAAATTTTTCACCCTATTGTTCCTATGGGAGCTATAGGATATAGACGCCCGATCGGCACGCGCGTTTACCCTAATGAAGGTACGCACAAAAAAATACGATTTGGAAAGTTTCATGGGAATAGCTAATATTTTGCGCGAAATATCCTGAAAAACGTCAAATTTTGACCGATTTCACCCTATTGTTCCTATGGGAGCTATAAGATATAGACGTCCGATCGGCACGCGCTTTTACTTTGATCAAGGTACGCACAAAAAAATACGATTTGGAAAGATTCATGCCAATAGCTCTTACACTGAGCGAAATATCTTCATTTTTGTGAAAGCTATATCCGATTGTTCCTATGGGAGCTATAGGATATAGACGTCCGATCGGGTCGGCTTTCAAACTTGATCTGCGTACACATGTTTTAGGACGACTGTGAAAGTTTCAAGGCGCTAGCTTTTAAACTGAGCTCGCAAACGGTATTGAAACAGACATACAGACGGACAGACGGACATGGCTATATCGACTCCCCTATTGATCCTGATCAAGAATATATATACTTTATGGGGTCGGAAACGTCTCCTTCACTGCGTTACAAACTTCTGACCAAAATTATAATACCCTCTGCAAGGGTATAAAAAAACCGAAAATTAAGGCAACATTAATATTCGGTTTTTCCTTTTTATACTAAAAATCACAAAATTGATTAAGGAAATAAACTTAATTTGACATTTGAAATGATAGCCATTATTGTCTATCGTGTCCTTTAAATATACGCAGTGAAGGAGACGTTTCCGACCCCATAAAGTATATATATTCTTGATCAGCATCACAAGACGAGTCGATTTAGGCATGTGCGTCTGTCCGTCCGTCTGTCCGTCTGACTGTTTCTGCGCAAACTATGTAGTCTCTCAGTTTTTGAGCTATCGGGATAAAACTTTCCCAAAAGTCTACTCTCTATTGCAGACAGTATATGTTGGAACCGACCGGATCGGACAACTATATCTTATAGCTCCCATTGGAAGGATCAGAAAAAAAGTTAACAAAATTCTAGCTTTGGAGTTTTTTCAAATATTACCTTCTACTCTTGGGATTATTATTTTTTAAATATATTTGAATTTTGAATAAAATATTTAAAAAATCGGATCACTATATCATAGAGCTGCCATAGAAACGGTCGAAAAATTAAATGAAAATTAATAGGAAAAAAATTATCTTTATTATCTTTATCTTATTATCTTTGTTGATTTTTATTACATTTTCTTCTACTCTGGGATATGACTATTTTTAAATATTTCAGAATTTCGATTTTAATTTTAAAAACATCGGAATACTATATCATATAGCTGCCATAGAAACGATCGAAAAATAATGTAAAATAATAGGAAATTTAACATGTTTGCGATTTGTAAATTAATAGAATGATCTGCAAGGGTATATAAGCTTCGGCTTTCCGAAGCTAGCTTCCTTTCTTGTTTTGCGTATTTTGGGACAGTTTCAGCACAATCCTATCATCCCTCAAAAAAAAATGGATGGGTAGAAAAGCAGAGTCGCTCAGAGGAAGCGTTTTGCTGCTTGATTCCATACAAAACTTAGGGAAAAATGAATTTTCAAGCGACTTCGTTTTTCTACCCATCCATTTTTTTAGCGGGATAATAGTATCGTGCTGAAACGGATTTCTAGTGGTAGGCGAAGGGTTTAGTAGTCCATTCTACAAAAAAACAAGAGAGAACGCTATAGTCGGGTTCGTGTCCCGACTATCTAATACCCGTCACTCGGCTAAAGGGAGTGCGAGGGAGATGGATATAACTTTTTTTTGATTGCGTATAACTTTTTAATGAATGGTCCGATTTGAAAAATGAAAAATGTCTTCTACATTTCGATAGGTATAAATATGCACAACAAAATTGCATTTATACTTCACGGAAATCTTTAAAGGTGTGGGCGGCAGACACATTTTAAAATCGTAAGTGGGCGATTGTGGGCGTTAGAGGGGGCGTGGCACTCGGCTGAAATAAACTTGCGCTGCGTATATATGTATATATCTATGAAAAGATAATAAAATAAGCTTTAGTAGTAGTAGTAGTAGATCTTTTATTTAATAAAAAATATTGGGGGTTGACATAATACATATATAAAAATTACTTTCTAACATAAAGACATTTATTAAAAAAAAAATATAATATTTTAATCAGCATGGTTTTAAAACCGTCAGCTGATCACCGTGCATATACAGATGACTTCCCATTCTAATACACCTGGCTTCCCGGGTCTTCCCCAGATACCAGATCGTTCGAATGAAAAGCGCCTATACATGCAAAGGTGCCTCCTATATCGATTCATCAAAGAGTTGATTTCTATATCTTTGCGCCTCGCTTAGGAAGCCTATTAGATTCGGCCAAGTTTCTCCATTTAGTATGTTTTGGAATTCCGCGTAGCCTAACTCGTCTTTTTCCCAGTATAATCGGCGTAAAATAGGGCATGTTGCTATGAAGTGGAAGGAGTCTTCCCGTTCTCTTCGGTTACAGAGTGTGTATTCCTCCGATTGGGCTCGTCTATGTGGCGCGTAGTTTAGTCGTAGTATCTCCACTCTAGCTTTGAAGATCGTGGAAATAGCATAGATTTTAAAGTGGTCGCTAAAATAGTTTTTCGTGCCTAGATTGTACTCAAGCGTTCTGTAGTGTTCTCGGCTCTCACTTTGCCTTGCTTGTTCTTCTGCTCGTTGCCTCACTTGGATGTTTATCGCCTCGAGTATGTTTTGGTGACTGTCCTTCCAAGTGGTCTGATCGTCCCAGTCGAATTGCACGTTAACACTGCTTGCTAGATGACACCACTCTTGAAAGCACTGCGATTTGCTTTGTAGCATGTGTGATGCCACAATTTTTGGAAGCCTCCTGTCGTTAAAGGACATCACTTTTCTGATGTAGCTGAAGTGACTATTCAGTGTACTGCAAAAGAGGGGGGCTCCTGTTTCTAGCGTAATTGCGTAATTTGGTGTGTTCGATGGCAACCTAAAGAGTCTTTTTAAGAAAAAAGTTAGCAATTTTTCTACTTCTTCGGAATACGTGTGTCCCCAGACTTCGGCAGAATTACACATTATGGCTTTTGCTGTGGCTTCGAATAATTTGTATTTAATGCTACTCTTGACTTCTTGCTTTGCCAGGAAAGAACTCCAAGTACTGTTCAGTGCAACTTTGGCATCCTTAAGCTTTTGTTTGATGATAAGACCGTTCCCAGATATTTGTACTCCTTTACTACTTAAATTTCGGTACCATTCAACGTCCATCTTTCATCTCTGGCCATGCGTCCCCTGGGATCTTTGATGCACATAACTTTTGACTTGTCCAGGTTAATTTGGAGATTCCAGTTGGTACAGTAGGCGTGGGTGTAATTGATTTTGCAGCGTTTCGGGACTGTCTGCCAGCATCACCATGTCGTCTGCGTACATGAGCACTTTAATCTGATGGTCTGCAAATAAGACTCCTCCCGGTAGGCCTTCTGTGATGTCATCAACGAATAAGGAGAAAAGTAAGGGACTAAGACATCCTTGCTTAACTCGGATGCTTGTCTCAAACCATCCCATACGGCTGTGCGGTTCTCTGAATAAAGATTTTGAATTACTTCGGTCATTTTGGTTGAGATCCCTCGGTTACTCAGCTTTAGGATTAATGCTTTCCTGTCGATCGTGTCGAAAGCTGCTTTAAAATCAATAAAAAAAACAGGTACATTTTTTTCTTTTTTTTTTATAGAACTGCGCTGCAGTAGATGTTAATGTAAAAATGCTATCAACTATCGAGTAGCCTTTCCTGAAACCGGCTTGGTACTCGCTTAGAATTTGGTTTCGCTTTACGTACTTGGATATTCTCTCTAATAGTATCGACGTAAAGATTTTTTGGACACTGTCGAGGAAGGATATTCCTCTGTAGTTAACAGCAGCTTTTGGGTCACCTTTCTTAAAGATCGGGAAAATTATGTTGCGCTTGAAACTCTCTGGTGCCATACGGTCTTCAAAAATGCGATTATACACCAGCGTTAATAGGGAAATTAGCTCCGTTGAGGCGTTTTTGTAGAGCTCGGCCGGAACTCGATCAAAACCGGGGGCCTTGTTTACTTTGCTCCTTCGGACTGCATCTTGGACTTCGCTGAGTCGTATCGGTTCGTCGAGCTCATTTATTTCCACATATGGCAGTAGTTAATCTGCGTTCTGCTTGACAGCTGAAGTAGTCCTTTAAAGTGTACCCCAAGCGACAATGCGGTTACCTTGATTCCTCCCTGTCTGGTATTCAATCCATTTAATTTCTTTGCCATTTCCCAAAAACCTTTACTGTCTCTTATTTCACCAATTTCCATCTCCAGACGCTGGTAGTACTCCGCTTCTTTTGCTCTGCATAGTGACTTATACGCTGTATTGGCTGTTTGGTAGGCAAGTTTGGTTTCATCGTTGGGGTTCTTCCTAATATTCTGGAGCTGTTTAAAAGCGTGCTTTCGCGCGCGCTCACATTGACTATCAAACCATGGCTGCCTAAAGTTTTGACGCCGCTCACTTTGCAAGGCTTGTGCAGATTCTTGGATGACCCGTGTGACTTCGTTTATTGTGCATTCGTTGTTTTCGCTTCTTTGCCTCAGACATCTATCCAGCCTGTTTCTGTACCTTTGCGCCTTTGATTCCACCCATCTTAGCTTGGGCAGCAGATGGTCCCCGTTCAATTGGGGCTGCGTTTCTGAGTTTGTCGCAACTTCTACTTCTACACATAGCGGCATATGATTTGAGAAAGTTTCTTCTAAAACCGAAAAGCGTTTAATAAGATTGTGCCAGGCTCCTCTTATAGCACAATAGTCTATCGTGGAGCAGGCTTGACCTCTTACGAAAGTAAAGTTGCCATCCGTATCCGTAGTTCTATTAGCTTAAGACCATTTCCATCCGCTGTTTTGTCGCAGGCTCTTCGAGTCTCGTTGATTAAGCTCGCCATTAAGAATCCAGTCTCCGTTTCGATCTGATGCTCTCCTATCCTCGCATTCAAGTCGCCCACTATCATGACGTTGTTTCCATTGTAGTCTAGTAGCCAATTGTAGAGGTCCTCAAAATCTTGCTTCCAGTTGTTGCAGTTCAGGTATACGGGCAGTATGGAAAGTTTGTTTTGGGCGCAGGACAAGGATATTGTGGCTACGCCTTGTTGTGTTGTAAAGCTGCAGTTTACTCCAGGGTCCATCTGTTTGCTTATCCCAAAAACCTGTCCTCCACTCGCCCGCCCTCTAGCAAATCTTCTGGTTGCGGGAATCCAATGTAGCTTGTGGTTTGGGAAATACGTTTCATACTGGTGAAAACTATTTTCTACGAAGGTTTCCAATAATATGAATATTTCAAAAGAGTTTATAAAAGAGAAGAATTTACTAAAAAGACGTTTATTTGCTAGTCCAGCTATATTGTATTTAAATATATTTATATTTAAACTAATTTTATTTATCGGGTTAGGGCTTTGGCTGCTGTACTGTTTTTTGTTTTTTTTCTAGTTTTTTGGCAGTCTTGCTTTAGAGAGAAGGTATGTGTAGCTTATGTCGTCTGAGCTTATCTTATTTCCATACATCGCATTTAAATCGGCTGGTTGACTTTTGTGGATTAGTGTTTTTTCAGGGTTATAGTGCATCCACTTGCCTTGTATGTTAATTTCATCTCCCCTGACCATTACTTTGATGCTGTTGTCAACCGCTGCAAGATGGCGTTTTAGCTGGAGTAGCACTAGTTTTTGTTCCTGCTTTTCAATGCTGAGATCTTTTTCGACGAATATTTTTAGTTCCTGCTTTATTTAAGCTTTATTTCTGCATTATTAAAATTTTGGTTTCATTAGTTTCAAACCTTTCATTCACGTTTGAAGTTAAAAAAAACCGAATATTAATGTTACTCACTGTAGGTTTAATCCTCTTTCTCGCTTTAAAAGAGCGTCAAGAAAAAAATCAACAAAATATTGAATTGAAAATACCGTTTTCCGAACAGAAAAACTCATGAAATAATAATATAATAATAATAATTATCCAAATATGTATTACCAAAATTTTAATTATGTTTTTCTTTCAGAGAATAATGCTCTTAGGCCAGTATATACTTCAAGTATTTGATAGGACCCTTGTGAATCAAAGTGTCATTCTGAGGACACCAGCTAATTAGGCCGAACTTCTGGAAGCCCTACCTAGAGGATTCGAGCAGTGCGGATTTTAGAGTTCTGGGTAATTGTATAGCAACCATATATAAAGCTATAAAAATGATTTCTAATTATGTTTGCCGTAAAATCAGTCAACTTTAATACTTCTTAAAATGTTTTGGGACAGTACTTTCATATCCGGCAGTAATTTCTAGAAAAGCAGTGCGATATAAATTTGTAGACGTTATTTTACAGTTTATAAGCATTTCTGTACCGAAACGGAGAAATTAGGAAACTACAAAATTATTTTTATTGTATTTATTTGTCTTTCTTACAATTTATACAGAAAGTTGCTTTATTTAAGGTGCGGTCGTCACTAGGTTTGTACCTCGTTAGAAAGTGTTATTGTTTGAAAGACAAATAAAAACAAGAAAGGAAGCTAGCTTAATATAGACTTTTGAATTTTGTTAAATTTATTTCAAAATTAATTCGAAGAAAAACTATATACCAGTGAAGAAGAAAATGTAATAAAAACAACAAAGATATAATTTTTTCCTATTAATTTCCATTTAATTATCTGATCGTTCCTATGGCAGCTAAATGATATAATGATCCGGTTTTTTCAAAATTTTATTTGAAATTTAGAAATGTTAAAAAAAAACAAGATAGTCGGGTGCCCCGACTATCAGATACCCGTTACTCAGCTAAAGGGAGTGCGAAGGAGGTGGCGATAAAAACTTTGATCCGCCGTAACTTTTTCACGAATGGTCCGATTTAAAAAATGTCTTCTTCATTTCGATAGGTATTAATAAACACCATAAAACTGCATTTTTACTTTTCCGAAATATTGAAATTTTTAAAATCGTATATAAGCGATTGTGGGCGTTAGAGGGGGCGTGGCACCCTTTTTAAACAAACTTGCGCTGCGTAGGAACTCCTAGAATCTGCATGCAAAATGTCAATCTTCTAGCTTTTATAGTTTCCGAGATCTCAGCGTTCATACGGACAGACAGACGGACATGGCTATATCGACTCGGCTAGTGACCCTGATCAAGAATATATATACTTTATAGGGTCGGAAATGCTTCCTTCTAGCTGTTACATACTTTTGCACGAATACAATATACCCTTTTACTCTACGAGTAACGGGTATAAATATTCCCAAGAGTAGAAGGTAATATTTCAAAAAACACAGAAGTTTGAATTTTTTTAACGTTCTTTCCCGATTTTTCCTATGGGAGCTATAAGATATAGTTATATACTAAATGCAATAAAAACAAGAAAGGAAAGCTAGCTTCGGCAAGCCGAAACTTATATACCCTTCCAGATCATTCTATTAATTTACAAATCGTAAATTTTTTGGGTCTTGCAAAACCCGAGTTTCGGTCCCAAAAAACTGTTAGAAGATGAACAAAACATTGAAATGCTCAGTAAAAACGATCTTTTTTGACAGTTCTGCCTAAAAAATTTAAGCCAATATAAAGAACATTTATTTGAAAATACATATATTGTAAATAACTTAATTATTAGCACCAGGTGCATTACAATTACCGTTACTGTTAGCATTATCGTCCAAAGAATTATACGAGTAAATATATACAATGGCCATCATCTCCTGAAGAATTCGCGGTTTTAAGTCTTGTAAGACAAAACCTCTAATTGACGGTGTTATACGAGTAATATACAATGGCCATCATCTTCTGAAGAACTCGCGGTTTTTATTTTGTTTGATAAAGCGTCTAAGAGATGGTGTTATACTAGTAAATCATCTTCATCTTCCATCACCTTCTGAAGAATTCGCGGTTTTTCATATTTTACATTAGGTAAAAGTATAACTGGAAATATTGGTCTTCTAAAGCTCTGTAATTCGCGTTCAAGCTTAAGAGACAATAATAAAATCCAAAACACTCGTTGTTTAAGGGGTGGGTAGGGTCTTAGGCATCAAAAAAGATAAGATATAGTGGTCCGATCCGGCTAGTTCCGACATATGTACTACCTGCAATAGAAAGAAGACTTTTGGGAAAGTTTCATCGCGATAGCTTTAAAACTGAGGGACTAGTTCGCATAGAAACGGACAGACGGACAGACTGACAGACGGACATGGCTAGATGGACTCGGCTATTGACGCTGATCAAGAATATATATACTTTATGTGGTCGGAAATGTCTCCTTCACTGCGTTGCAAACATCTGACTGAAATTATAATACCCTCTGCAAGGGTATAAAAAGGCGTTTTGCGGTGTTCACTGTACCTCTGCTAAAAATGATCGGATTTCCATTTTGATATTACATTTCGTTTAGGAATTCAAAAAACCCGCCCCCTGGGAAGCCCTTTTTTTTAATTTGGTATTTTTGACAATTTTTTTGAAAGTCCAAAGTCAAAAATGCGTTTTTCACATAAAAATTTTATTTTCGGCTTAAAAATAAAATATTTAAAGTTAAAAAATTAAAAAAAACGCTTCCCAGGGGCGGGTTTTTTTATGCAGAAAAATAGGCGACAAATTTGAAAACGATCGGTTGGGCCGTTTAGAAATGCCGATGAACACAGACTTTCGAAACGTGGTTTCGCGAAAAACGCACTTGAATATGCACTTACGTACCTAAAGTCTTAGAGGTTAGGGTACTAGATTTAGCATAACTTCTAAAGTTTTTGTCCGATTGACTTAAAATTTTTTTTTGTATAATCTTAAGATGTTAATCTACAAGAAAAAAATTTAAAAAAATCAATATTTTTTTTTTTGCAAGACCCTACACCCCCTTTAAGATTTTTATAAATAAAAAAATCTAATTATTTAAAAAAAAAATAAACTTAAAAAATGTAAATAATTTTAAAATATTTGGAAAAAAGTAGAATTTTTATAGTAGTTTTTTGATACGACCTTTTTTCGTTATAGAGAATTTTTTAGCAAACTCGAGGTCATGCCGGCTTAGACTTCAAGAAGTCCAAGACGTCGGCATCATGCCAACACACAAAGATGAGCGAAGAGGCTTCACTGTACATGCATGTTTAATGTAGAAGCCAACTACAATCATCAGCAGTGAAATCGCTGTCTTGGTCAACGATCGAAGTGGGTTACCATGCAAGCCGCGCTATAACTTGTTGGGAATTATAGCGGCGCCAGATCGGTAAACTTCGAAAAGCTGATCAAGCCCTTAGTGTGTGCTGGACTTTGTTCTGTCTTTGATCTCTATCAAAGTTCCGTGGCATATTGTAAAGAATATGCATTACTGCATATTTTTAGGCTTCCATATAGCAGCCTTTTACGGCGTGTTGACCGTTTTTTGTCCAAAGTTTAGCTGTGTCTAAACTAGCATAGGGTTTTGTTCTGCCCAGCCGCTGCTTGCTCACGTATACTGTAGAACAGCGGTCTGCACACACACTCTGATGATCTGCCCAGTGAAATTTACTCACACAAATATAAAACAAAATGTTATTGTATGTGTGTGCCGACCGCTGGTCTAAACACGTAGGTATAAAGGGTTAAAAGACCGTTTTTGTTTTCCGTTCAGTTCAGTTAGGTTAGGTTAGGTTAACCCGGACGGCCCTCACGGGGCCACGCACAAAAAATGCAAAACGGTGTCAATCGAAACAGAAATATACATATAGACTTTCGAGCGTGTTGGGATCGGCACTGTGCCTGGGCTTTCAGAGAAATTATTGCCTTTTCAAATTGTCAAGAATCAACATTCTGTCCGTCTGATCTGTATCTTATAGCTCCCATAGGAACAACCGGATAAAAATTCCGAAAACTGATGATATTTCGCGCAGTGTTGAGTAAAAGGCTATATTGTATTCGTAAAATCACCGAGTCGATCTAGCCATTTCCCGCTGAGATCTTGGAATCTATAAAAGCTATATGGAATTAACCATGGATTCTTGGGGCTCCTACACAGCGCAAGTTTGTTTCATCCAATTCGGCTGTTGGTGCTGATCAAGTATATATATACTTGTGGTCGAAAACGTCTTCTTTACTGTTTTGCAAATGTCTAACTTTAATTATAGAATCTCTGCAACGGTTAAACATCAGATTTAAACAAACTAAGTTAAGGCAGCATGCTTAAGTAATATATTTTGTTAATGCAAACATAAAAATGTAATTTACTTTCAGGTTGAAGATGGCAACACGTGAAGGAATCCAGTCATACTTCTCACAGCTTAATTCCCTATCTGAAAAGATTATGCGCGACGTAAATGAAGTAAAATCTTCATACAGTCGAGATGCCTGGCTTGCGTTGTCTTTAAATCAACAGGAAAAAATATTGAACAATCATTTAATAAATGCGGAAATATATAAGTACTATAATATGACTGAATCCAACTGTTTGGCACGAGAAGCTCAGTTAAAAACAGACATTTTAAATAATGATTATCACCAATTTGCTTATAGAGACGAAGTATATTCATATAACGGGCAAGATTTGCACACATACATTTATCAAAATGTTGGATTAAAAATATTACATGACGAAAATACCAGAGAATGTCGCGATGAACATTCATACCCATTTAGTTATCGAACCAAATCCCAAATAAACATACCATTAAAAGAATGTGATGATGTCTCTGCTGTCAGATCGCCCATGGATGTATCGAAACCTCTCTATTTAAAATTAAGGACAAAAGTTTTAAATAACATAAAATCACCAAATCACCAAATTATTGTCAATACTAAGACCGACGTTAGTCAAAGTAAAAAAGAAATTTGTAAGCAAAAAAATGACCAAAAAAGCCACTGTGTTTATAAGAACGAAGAATGTTTCGACTCTGATGAAAAATTGCAACTGCTTTATACTTTTGGATCAAAAAGCAGCATGTCAAACGATTTTTCTGATTATGAAAATGAATTTAAAGATTTACGTCAAGACGAAAATGCAAAGCTTTTAGAAACAGAACTGCAAATCCCTAAGGGTTTTGATTTTCTCAGTAATTGGTAAAACCAATGGCCGACCTGTTAAGCAGAAAAAAAATGCCATTTATATTGTAAGGAATCTCATCTCATCACCTTTTTAAAAAAAAAACAAATGTAAACATTATTTGCAATATTTAATAAAACTGAATTGTGCTTAACGGTACTACCAAAATATAAACTTTTTTTAGTGTTTGCATGACAATTTTTCCAAAAATTTCAACGTCATAGAATAAGAATCAGGTATGTTTTTGATATCAAAAGTCTCATATGCACAAGTAAAAAATTAAAAAGAAAAATAAAAGACCAAAGGTCTTGCCTGTCTCCTTCCAACGTTTTCGAACGTTTTACTTTTCGAAATCTTTAAAAGTGTGGGTGCAAGACACCTTTTAAAATCGTTTAAGGCGTGACCCGCGGCTGAATCAAACTTGCGCTGCGTAGGAAGCCCAAGAATATGTGTGGAAAATCTCAACCTTCTAGCTTTTTTAGTTTCCGAGATCTCGGCGTTCATACGGACAGACAGTTTGACGGACAGACAGACATGGCTATATCGACACAGCTAGTGACCCTGATCAAGAATATATATACTTTATGGGGTCGGAAACGCTTCCTTCTAGCAGTTACATATTTTTGCACGAATACAATATACCCTCTTACTCTACGAGTAACGGGTACAAAAATAACAAAAAAATAGCCAAAATCTAACTTTTGCGCATATATGGGGTTTGTCATAAAAATAATCAAACTACATGCACTCCAAACTTTAGGTAAGCTCAGAGTCCAACTAATTTAGCGGCAAGATCATGTGGAAATATGTATGTTTTATTCAAGTTTAAAGGTTTTTGGATTGGTGTCGGATCGGACCACTATATCTTATGTCTCCCATAGGAATAATCAAAAAAATAATAGAAAAACCATTGCAACTTTGTAGAAAGTAGGCGTTTTGATTTTGGACATTGTAAAAACAACATTTTAAGTAGGCATACCTGCAAGGGTATATGTACATATAAACTTCGGCTGGCCGAAGTTAACTTCCTTTCTTGTTTTGTCTGATACACGGTATTCCCTAAAATGTTGAAATGATGAATTGTAGAATTTTGGTCAGCTGTTAATCAGCTGTTCCATACAAATTCAATTTTCAGAAATTTCAGCAATTCAACAGCCTCGGGGCTGTTGAAAATTTTGTTGAATTGCTGAAAAGCCAGAGTTATCACCTTTTTTATTAAAAGTCATGGCAACTCTGTAACATTTTAGTATCACTAGTACGCATTATTTATTTTAGAATCAACTTAGAAAGCATATTTGTGGTTCTTTTAACCTTAATAACAATTTTAGACAGTAACTAGCAATATAAAATCAAATTTTACAAGTTTTATGTTCCGTAAAACTTTTCAACAAATAACAGCTGTTTGAAAATTCAACAGGAATCTTTTTGGGTCGTTTCCTTGATTGCTGAAATTTTCTGTTGAACTTTCAACAATTCAGCAATTCAACAGTTTAGGGAATACCCTAAGAGCTGTGGTTTTGTTTTACGTAAAGTTGATTAATATCGATTGCCATACAAAACATCGGTAATGTACGCTAAAGCCTTTTATCGGTTGTCGTTGTTCCAGACGAAGAGCGAGCGAGAGCGTCATATAGGTACTTCATATTTCAAGCGCGTGTGCTAAAATGAATTAGCACGATTAGTGAATGTTTTTGTGTGCGTATTCATCCAAAAACAAGCGCTGTCATTGAAACGAAAAGCTTTGGAAATTTCAGTACCGATAGGACTTATAACAGTGTTAATGTGTTGGTATTGTCTTGCAGCACAAAAGAAATAAAAAACAAATAAGGCATGTATGCTAAGAGAAGGACTATTTGTTCACAAAAACCAAACTTTCAGACATAACCTAAATATGCATAACCTATGTATATGGTGGTAAAAATACAAGCGAATATTCTCGCGTATGTATGTTATACGAATGTGTACGAATGTGTGTGTCAATGCAGAATTAATTCTGTTCGTTTGTGTATCATGCATTGGAAAGTGATTGTTATATACATATGTTCCAGGTCGAGAGTTGCCACGCTTTAAATATTTTACATAATGACGTAGAAGCATCTGTCGATTCTGTCAGTTTGTGGCACTAAGTTAACTGTTGTCCAGGCAAGCTGTAAAATAAATTCGAACTATGCTATATGCGTCGACATCTATGTACATATACATTTTTTACGATTGCCACCTTACACCCCAAGTTACTCTATCCAATGTTTGGTTTTCGACTAGGTGGCAATATTGACAGCAGCCATAGCTGTATGCGTTCATTTAATACACTAGTAACTTGTACCGTCCCCGTTGTCGAACGTGCACCGAAATTAAATTTCAATTACATCGAAATATAGTTATTCTTTTTTCAAAATTGTTGTCCAGTCTCAAGATAATTAAATGTCTAATAATTGTTTGAAATTTACTTCGTGAAATGTGAAAAATTGTAATTGAGTGTCGAACGTGTGTGTATGTTTTACTACACATACACACTTTGTGAAATCGTCAAAGTGGCTTGGCATGCATACATACACAAACATACATACATATGTACTTATATAGAGAAAATCAACTTCTCGTTCGGTCTGAGCAAAAATTCTTGCAAATATTCTGCGGTACTAGCGTAGAAACAAGTGTTTAAACGTAATATTAACGCAGGCAGTGCTAAATAAAGGATTATATTTCCCCCTTCTGTTGGTAGGTTCTTGTTGGATCTCCATTTTGTAATTTTTTCTATTTTTTACTTGTATTGTCTACATATAGGCAAACGGACACGCGAATATACTAGTTAATAGAAAATGTCTTCTGTACATAGCAGTGTACAGAAAATGAATACATATACATGTGTACATATGTGTATCTCGAATTGAATATTTAAATATTCATACATGTACTCGAGTTGTACATACATATGTATGTAATATTCATTTGTTATATTAGGCAGAAACATTTTAAATGCAAGGTTTATTTGTGCTTACTAGCTAGTGCGAAATTAGAAAAGGTAGACTTAAAATAGGGTGATTGCGTCAATGATGGCTGACCAGAGTTGTCAAATAAGTTCTCAATGTGCCTGTATGTACATATATGTATGTACGTTTGTATGGTTCAATGGTTTGAAAATTCTCACTACTGTGCAAATTTAATATTGCAATTTTTTTTTAGTTTTGAACAACTTTTTCCACATGAATCTTTGTATATGTACCTAAAGTTTAATACACATCTTAAGGAATATGTATTTAAAGGTGAAAACCGCCTGTTGTGCAGCAGCCCTGGTAGTGAAGCGATTGTTATATCTGACTTTAATATGTAAATATGTTTTTACATTTGCTGTTAATTACAACTCTTGGGAAACTTCTTTATATGTTGCACTTTCTGGAAAAATTAATTAGGGTTTTTAATTGTAATATTTTATCATTTTTTACAATCATATAACGGGTGTCACAAACATCTTTCAACCAAAAATGTTAATGTTCGTAAATTTTGAATCAAAATTCAGTTACAAGAGGTTTCGGTTGGAATTATTACCTACATCAATACAAATTGATGTATGGAATTTTAATTCAAATCAATACATTTACCAACTAATTGGGGCTATCGCAAAAATATGTTCCAACTAAATTCCCTTCATTTTATGGTTGAAAGCGATTTCTGTGACGTGATTTATTTTACATAGTTTTCTAACTCAGATTATTAAATACAACCTTCCTCGGTACAGAACTAGCGATGGTGAAAATTCGGGCAAAATATGAAGAATAATTGTTTGTGTAAATGTGCAAAATGGTTGGATGTTATGTAATTTCCTGGGGTACGCATAGGACATCGCGGAATTGGTTTGTTTACATTCGTAACATAACAATCGCAACGGGAATTCAAAAAAAGAGATTTCAGTATCACCCCTCATTTTGTTTGCAATGCTTTGTTGTACTGGTGTAGAAATATTGGTTTATAATAGTGGTTTTATATGCTTCAAAAATGCAAATAAGTCAGTCAATTGATGCTTAGAAGAATTAAAATAAGAATTTGCGAGTAGATTTGGTTTGCCTACTTTGGGCGATGGTTTTATTCTCGGTCAATGCTGTTGCTCAACACTTCAGATCCGAAAAAATTCGTGGTAATATCTTTGGGTTTTCGGATATTTATTTCGGGCTCAGATAAGACATATTCGACCAAGAAGTTGGCCATTTGACCAGGTTAAGATTTCGCGGCTTCGCCAAATTTTTGGTGGAACCAAAAGACATTAAACAATACCAAACGATCAATATCCGCAATAATTAAAAAAGGTGCTTCCCAGTTTTTGACTTATAAATTTACAAAGTTTATACTTTTCGAATATGTTAATTGGCTCTTATCCATGTAAGTTGGAGAAGTCGATAAAACGACCTTTACCGATTCTGACCTAAAATATGTACAAAAAAAAAAAGAGTTAATTTTTTAGGAAAATTAATTTGTTTAGGAAATTTCACTATCCTACCATTACGGGGTTCGCCAAATAATAAATGTTGATTATATTTTATATTTACAGAACTTGGAAAACACAAGGATTAAAACTAAGTGATTCCTTTTTAACAAAGTAAAGAGTCAATAAAAATTGCGATAAATGCCCACGATAATGACGTTGAAAATCAAGTTGATGCTGGAATAGTTGGGAATGCAACTTTTGAAGCTGACGATCAGTTAGAACACTTGAGCACTATGCGCGAAGCGCTTTTTTCCCAAGATGGCTGGGGCTGTCAGCATGTCAACCAGGACACCAATTGGGAAGTCCCCAGTTCGCCAGAACCAACCAATAAGGATGCGGCCGGACCTCCAATGTGGAAGCCGAGCATTAACAACGGCACTGATCTTTGGGAGTCCAATTTGAGAAACGGTGGGCAGCCGACCGCTCAGCAAGTTCCAAAGCCGTCGTGGGGTCACACCCCATCCTCCAATTTAGGCGGAACGTGGGGAGAGGACGATGATGGGGCCGACAGCAGTAGTGTGTGGACTGGAGGATCGGGCAGCAACGCCGGGGCTGGAGCGACAGTGGGAGTGAACCAAGGCGGAGTTAATGTCGGGCCAGGTGGTGTAGTTTCATCTGGAGGCCCTCAGTGGGGTCAAGGTGTGGTTGGAGTTGGACTTGGATCAACTGGTAAGTGCAAGGCTTTAGGTGACAAGTATTATTATTTTATCTATACTTCTGTATGTATAGAGAAGCAAACACATGTAAGCTGCATAATTATATTTTTATCGTTTAATAAGTGGAATTCTCTTCTAAGCTTGGCATTCTGACATTATTAGTTGTCCCTTTAATTTCTTAACCCGTGTACATTCGATGTGACTATTATTTATTTCCAGGAGGTAACGGATCAAGCAATTTAACCGGATCGACTGGAGTCGTCGCGGGAGGCAGCGGAAGCTCCAGCAATACTGGCAACGGTTGGGGAGACCCTCGTGAAATTCGTCCTTTGGCTGGAGGCGGTTCTATGGACATTCGAAATGTTGATCATCGCGGCGGTAATGGCTCTGGGGGAACTTCGAGCGATCCGCGCGACATCCGAATGATCGATCCGCGGGATCCCATTCGCGGAGACCCTCGTGGGATATCCGGTCGTCTTAATGGGACGTCGGAAATGTGGGGACATCATCCGCAAATGTCTCACAACCAGATACAAAACATCAACAAAATGGTTGGCCAAAGTGTGGCAGCCGCGAGTACGAATGTTGGAGGAGCATCAGGTCCGGGCATTGGTCCTGGGGGTCCTGGTCCTGGCCCTGGTCCTGTGTCGAGCAATATCCCAACACAGTGGGGGCCATCCCAAGCGGTGGGCGTCAACGTAAGTGGCCCCAAAGACATATCGAAGCAGATCAGTGGGTGGGAAGAGCCGTCGCCACCTCCTCAGAGACGCAGTATTCCTAATTACGACGATGGCACATCGTTGTGGGGTCAGCAAACTCGTGTTCCTGGTGCAAGCGGTCACTGGAAGGACATGACTGATTCAATCGGTCGTGGTGGCCATCTGATGCGTGGTCAAAACCAGTCGGGTGGCATCGGCATCGCTGGAGTTGGCAATAGCAATGTTCCAGTGGGAGCCAACCCCAACAATCCCATGAACAGTGTAGTTGGACCCCAGGCTCGCCTACCGTCTGTGGGGGGCGTGCAGCATAAGCAGGATGGAGGAGCCATGTGGGTGCACTCGAACAATGTTGGCGGCAGGAACAATGTAGCCGCTGTGAGCACTTGGGGAGATGACACTCACAACGTTAATGTCGGCGCCCCCAGCGGTGGAGGTGTTTCCAGCAATAATTGGGTGGACGACAAATCCAACGCTACACTGGCACAAAATTCCTGGAGCGACGCAGCCCCAGTTGGAGTTGGAGTTGGTTGGGGTAATAAGCAAGGCAAACTGCCCGCCACTAGTGCCTCCTCTGGTTGGAGCACTGGGGCAGGTGTCGGCGTGGTAGATGGCGTTGACCTGGGATCTGAATGGAACACGCACGGAGGGATCATCGGAAAATCTCAGCAACAGCAAAAACTGGCGGGACTCAATGTGGGAATGGTGAACGTTATTAACGCAGAGATGATTAAGCAGAGCAAGCAATATCGGATTCTTGTCGAGAACGGATTCAAAAAGGAGGATGTGGAGCGCGCATTAGTAACTGCCAATATGAACATCGAAGAAGCAGCCGATATGTTGCGGGCCAACTCATCTCTGGCAATGGATGGTTGGCGTCGACACGACGAGTCCCTTGGCTCATATTCCGACCACACGAGTTCAACGAGCAGCGGGGGCTTTTCTGGTCGTTATCCAGTTAGCAGTGGACAGCCTTCGATGTCTTTTCCTCATGTAAGTTTGCCTTCCCAGCGGGATAACCCAATTGCTTCGCAGCCGATCTTTTTAACCGGTATAACCAAAGTAAAACCGTAACCAAAACAGTAACCAAAACTTTTTTTATATAACCGAAACCGAAACCGGAACACTTCTACCGGTCTTGTAAAAAACTTTCGTATACTCGAATTTTATATTTGAAGTCTAACATATTTTCTTTTTCCAGAATAACCTTATGAATAATATGGGTGGCACTGCAGTTACTGGAGGTGGAAACAACAATGCAAACATGACAGCTTTGCAAGTGCAAAAGTATTTGAATCAAGGCCAACATAGCGTTGCTGTAGGACCGCAAAACGTTGGCAACACATCCGCCGTATCCGTCGGATTTGGTCAAAACACATCAAACGCAGCAGTGGCAGCAGCGGCCTCTGCAAATATAGCAGCAAATACAAACAATCAACCATCGGGCCAACAAATTCGCATGCTTGGCCAGCAGATTCAGTTGGCCATTCATAGTGGTTTCATATCTAGTCAGATATTGACCCAACCGCTGACACAAACTACCCTTAATCTGTTAAATCAACTTCTTAGCAATATTAAGGTAACTTTATATTTTTAAGGGGTTACACGGGGTTACAGACCTAAAGCAAGAAGTTCACAAAAAAGTTTTATTTATTTATAGTTATTTGATTATAACCTTTTCTGGTAAATGGGTAAAGTGGGCATCTTAAATATTAATAATGCATCAATGCTGATCGGTTTTTTCAAGACCCAAAAAAAAGACACCTACCCGATGACATATTTATCAAAAAGTGATACAAAAAAAGACAAAAAAAAGACACCTACCCGATGACATATTTATCAAAAATGTAAATACTATAGTTTACCCTAGCAGTAATATCATTTTGGTCAAAAGTTGATCACAAAGTGAAGGAGACGTTTCCGATCCTACAAAGCGTATATATTCTTGATTAGGATCACTTGGGCAGTTGATATATCCATGACCGTCTGTTTTAATTCCGTTTGTAAGGTTATTTTAAAACAGCGGTCGGCAGCGTCCTATTAAGTGAGCTTAGGGAATTGTTCTACCCATGCTCTGCCTCTCACGTATACTGTAGGATAGCATCTGCACACACACTCTGATGATCTGCCCAGTGCAATTTTCTCATACAAATATTAAACAAAATGCCAGCGACTGCTGGTTTAAAAGCTAGCAATCTGAAACAGTCGTCCTAAAACATGTGTACGCAGATCAAGTTTGAGAAGGCTTCATAGGAGCGATCGAATATAACTTGCCAAAAAATTTCCATAAGTGTATAAGGATTTGACATTTAACTTTCTTAAGGGGTTATATACCTTTTTAAGCGAAAAAATTTAGGGAACTTTGGATTTTTTTTCAGGTGTGTAGCAATTTTTTTATGAAACTGAAGTTATTATTTATTGATAGTACATGTTTTTATCGAAACAACAAGCGTTTGATCTTGAAAATATATGAATAATTTACAAAGTTATGGCCTGCGGCCTGCGGTGACCACGATTGCACAAGAACTATTTGATCGATCTTCTTCATTTTTTTTTTAAATTATTCGTAATGATTGTGCCGAGTTCGTGAACGATTCAGTTTTTATGCGTCAATTTTGATTTCGCAGAAAAAAAATTTTTAATACAATTTTTAGTACTCGAAAAATTAACTTTTTGGAAAAATTGTTACTATATGCAGAAAAAAGCAAATATTCTTGAAAATAATCGTTCACGAACTCGGCACAATCATTACGAATAATTTAAAAAAAAATGAAGAAAATCGATCAAATAGTTCGTGTGCAATCGTGGTCACCGCAAGCCGCTATAAAAAAAAGGGTTCCAAGAGAATTGCCATAACTTTGTAAATTATTCATATATTTTCAAGATCAAACGCTTGTTGTTTCGATAAAAACATGTACTATCAATAAATAAGACCTTCAGTTTTATAAAATAATTGCTACACACCTGAAAAAAAATCCAAAGTTCCCTCCATTTTTTTCGCTCAAAAAGGTATATAACCCCTTAATCGTATTTTTCTTTGCGTACCGTGATCAGAGTCAAATCGCGTGCCGATCAGACGTCCATATCCTATAGCCCTCATAGGAACGATCGGATACCTTCGTGAAAATATCGACATGAATCTTTTTAAATATTATTTATTTTGCTCTCATAGGAACATGTGTTGTTGGTTTAATCATGAGTCGTGAACTGTGAATAGCACAGGAACACAAAATTAAACTTTGTGAAATTTCCACGAACCATTTCAAGTTTTCCATGATATTTGGGTGCTCCTGAGTAAAAGTCCCATACAAAATTATTTTCCATCACCTACAGGTTCCGCGGTATAGCTAAGAATACGAAAAACCGGTGTTGGTCGACATTTTGAATTACGTGGCCTATATAATTGGACTAACCTTTATTATTTTCGGTAGGACCTACTCTCAATACATCACGGCATTCCTAAAAAATAGTCCCCATTGTGAACCATTGCCCATGTCTTTGGAATTCGACGCCAAAGTTGAAAATCCCAAAATTGTAGAGATTTTTCTGATGTAAAAACAATTCTGAGGATTAAATCTTGAATGGAAGTAATTTTAACTTTTCATTGTATCTATTGTTCATTGTATGCTTTAATTTCGGTTTAAAGCGTTTCATGAGAATATTTTTTATTGGATTTATTATACTAATAAAACCGATTTTTTTATTTCATTATCTACTCCTAAATGTTGTCAAATTTTAAAAAAGTCAAGGCATCCTACAGAATGGGAGTAAACATTTACATTTTTCTATGTATGTTCAGTGAACGTATTTTAGTTTCTTAGTTCTAGAGGTTGCCATGACTTATTCAAAATTTGACAACATTTAGGAGTAGATAATGAAATCAAAAAATAGCTTTTATTAGTATAATAAATCCAATAAAAAATATTCTCATGAAATCGCTTTAAACCGAAATTAAAGAATACAATAAACAATAGATTCAATGAATAGTTAAAATTACTTCCATTCAAGATTTAATCCTCAGAATTGTTTTTACATCAGAAAAATCTCTACAATTTTGGGATTTTCAACTTTGGCGTCGAATTCCAAAGACATGGGCAATGGTTCACAATGGGGACTATTTTTTAGGAATGCCGTGATGTATTGAGAGTAGGACCTACCGAAAATAATAAAGGTTAGTCCAATTATATAGGCCACGTAATTCAAAATGTCGACCAACACCGGTTTTTTGTATTCTTAGCTATACCGCGGAACCTGTAGGTGATGGAAAATAATTTTGTATGGGACTTTTACTCAGGAGCACCCAAATATCATGGAAAACTTGAAATGGTTCGTGGAAATTTTTGGCTGTGTACCTGTGTAGTTAAGCAATAAACAGTGAGAAAATTAAGGACAGGCCAAGTAAGCAGATGAACACAAACATACTGTACGAGTAACCGTTTATGGTTTTGAATTGTAACTGCCCCGAAAATAACGAAAAAATTACCATCGATGGACCGCGATTTCTTAAGAACTTACGTGCAATTGCATTTTAAAGTTGCGTGTTTTACATTACGGCGCATTAAACTAATTTTTTCAATTTTCTTAATTACTTGTATTACGGTTAGAATATTTAATTCGTTATTGTGGGGTCTGGCCTGCTATAAAAAGAATTACAGATTTTTGTTGATATTTTGAATGCTTTTTATTTTGATATAGAATAAAAAGCCCACATGTTTTTATAGCAACAAACCTCAAAATCCTAGAAAATGCTATTTTTTTATAGCGAAACACGCAACTTTAAAATGCAATTGCAAGAGAACCATGCATTTCCGCCGATAATCTTCCGCTCGTAAACTGTTAAGAAATCGTGGTCCATCAATGGATTCTAAACTAATACCCGTGTATTTTTTTCGTATTTTATATTTAGCGACAGGCCATACATTTATTATCGAAAGCTTTAAATATTGTAACCCTTATAACTCCTTATCAAATTATTTAGTTGCTTAGTTTTCAGTGAAAACTTTTCACTGCTTTTAAAATTGGTTCGTATGCCACTCAATTAAACATTCTTGCTTTCAGCACCTCCAAGCAGCTCAGCAATCTCTTGCTCGCGGGGGAAACGCTAATCCAATGGCAGTGAATGTGGCTATATCTAAATACAAACAGCAAATTCAGAATTTACAGAACCAAATAAATGCACAACAGGCTGTATATGTGAAACAGCAGAATATGCAACCCACTTCGCAACAGCAGCAACAACAGCAGCCCCAGCAACAGCAACATCCCTCTGTACATTTAAATAACTCAGGCAACGACTATTTAAGAGGTCACGATGCAATAAATAATTTGCAAAGCAATTTTTCTGAGCTCAATATTAATAAGGTAATGCCAACAAAATATTCTGTTTACCTGGGTATGAGTGTATTTGTAAAGATTATTTTCCTTCTGAGTATTATTATAAACCCTGAAGCTATTGAAAACCTATTTTCCTTCAAATGTTTCCAGCCAAGTGGATATCAAGGAGCGTCCAATCAACAATCCCGATTAAATCAGTGGAAGCTTCCA
Source organism: Drosophila takahashii (assembly GCF_030179915.1). Lineage (NCBI taxonomy): Eukaryota > Metazoa > Arthropoda > Insecta > Diptera > Drosophilidae > Drosophila > Drosophila takahashii. The sequence goes on along the minus strand of NC_091682.1, from coordinate 1,987,101 downwards.
GTATTAGACAAGGACATCAATTCTGACAGCACGGAATTTTCCCGTGCACCAGGTGCAACCAAACAAAATTTAACGAGCAACTCAAGCAACATAAGCTCTTTGGGACTACAAAACGATGGGTAAGTAAAAATACCCTTTCTAAAAATATTCTCACCCCAAAACTAATTTACAAATTCTTTTGCTTGAAATTAAATATTGAAACTATTGCTTATCCGAAAAATCAAAATGAAATAGATTTTTTGTCAGCTAAAATAATATTCAGATTCTCATAGCTTTTACGATTATTAACTTAGTTAAATTAACTCGTTAACTTCTTTTGAAAATTCAGTATACAATACAATAACGAAAAGGGGAGGTTTAACGAGCAAAGAAATCCCCTAGTTCTTAGCTACCTGCATAAACCGTTCCCAAATATAGTGTTTCTAATGTAATTATTTATATTTTTTCGTATTCTTTTCTATTCTGGGGTATATATGTATGGTTTCTTCGGCTTGCAGAAGCTAGCTTCCGCTGTTTACTAAATATTTCTATAAATAATAACATTTCGTTAAAGTACATGGTCAACAGGACGCAACATTGGGGACGGTTGGCCTGATCCATCATCTGATAACGAGAATAAAGACTGGTCAGTTGCTCAGCCAACTTCAGCAGCAACTGCTTACACGGACCTGGTCCAAGAGTTCGAGCCAGGCAAGCCATGGAAGGTAAAACTGTTTAATTACATAAAACCGAAACATATCCAAGCAGAAGTTTGTTCTTAAGGGTTCTCAGATCAAAAGCATAGAAGACGATCCCAGTATTACTCCTGGAAGCGTTGCTAGATCTCCACTATCCATTAATTCGACGCCAAAAGATGCTGATATATTTGCCAATACCGGCAAAAACTCACCGACTGATTTGCCGCCACTAAGTTTATCATCGTCTACTTGGAGTTTTAATCCCAACCAAAACTTTCCGAGGTAATTGTAAAATGATGTTACAATTAGTATGACATAAAACTGAACACTCTTGTTCCTTTTATAAACGGTATAGTTGGTCTGACAACAGTCAGCAATGTGCCGCCACATCTGAGCTTTGGACAAGCCCCCTGAATAAGTCGTCATCTCGAGGTCCCCCGCCAGGATTGACTGCCAATTCAAATAAATCTGGTAACGGAGGAAATAGTAGTACCTCAACACCATCTACTATAACCGGCGGTTCTAATGGATGGCTACAGGCCCGAAGTGGCGGTGTTCAAACAACAAATACAACATGGACGGGTGGTAATACTTCTTGGGGCTCCAGTTGGTTGCTACTTAAAAATCTAACAGCTCAGGTATGTTTACAATTTGATAATTAAAACGTTTACAACGGGGCAGTTCGCAGTTGAATGGACATTTTTATGAGTAGGAATTTTAAGGAATCCAGTGCACATATGTGCAGTCTTAAATTGATCTTATATTTTTGTTAGAAAATATGGTTTAATAGTATTCGGATTTTAAAAGGTTTGAAGCAGAGACGGAAAATAACGATTTTTTTTGAGTAAAAAATAAAAATTACCATTTGATGAATATTTTGTAAGTGAAAAAAAATATCGCTCAGAAGTAATGATTATTTTGTGAGCGATATTATTTCGCTTAAAATATCACTCAAAGTGTGATTGCAGCCGTCCTACGCGGAATTTTACCATTATTTAAATGTGCACTTGTAGGTAGAACCACAAAGCAAATATATCGAGCTAAGAAAAAAATACATTTTCTTTGTATAAATCGATTAAAAAGCGGTTGACTTTTGTATAAAAAAATTTTCTGTGGAAATCGAACTCGTGCTTACAGCACGGGGGAACAAACACACTAACACCCAGCCCACATGTCGGGTTGGATATATTTAATATATATAAGTGGAATAGTTCTTAGCACCTTAACATCTTGTTAAGTCGTTTTACTAATACATAAATGACAAAGTCCTAAGGTCCTAAGGTGCTAGGAACTATTCCACTTATATCCAACCCGACATGTGGGCTGGGTGTTGGTGTGTTGGTCCAACGAGCTGTAAGCACGAGTTCCTAAGGTTGATACAACTTTTTGTATTTATGCATACCTCTTGTAAACTAATAACAGCGTTTTTAAAAGTTTATACAAAGAAAACACCTTATTTTATTAACTCAATATGTGCTCCGTGGTTTTACCTACAAGCACAAATTTAAATACATACTTCCCGACGAATACAATATACCCTTTTACTTTAAAGTAACGGGTATAAAAATGAAAGTTAAGAAGATCTCAATGACCGTGAAGTCGCTGTCTGGTTCAGTGATCGAAACAGCAGCGCTTTTACTGGTTGGGAATTATAGAACTACTTTAGATATCGAAATGGTTTTCCTTGTACACGTTAAACGAGGATCGTGCGTATCGCGTTCTTCGTTGAGAAATGATTATTTTATAGGGGGGTAACTTTACAGCAGGATTCTTAAGCGGTCTTTCTTTTATGCATAACTGAAAGATTTTGTTGAAAGGTGGCTGAGCATTTAAATATAATAAAGTAATATTTTTTTTGTTATATTCTTTGTTATTTTAGATTGATGGTCCTACTTTACGTACATTGTGTATGCAGCATGGCCCCCTTGTTAGCTTTCACCTATATTTGAACCAAGGAATTGCCTTATGTAAATATACAACTCGAGAGGAGGCGAACAAAGCGCAAATGGCGTTAAACAACTGTGTTCTCGCCAACACCACAATATTTGCTGAATCTCCGAGCGAGAACGAGGTGCAAAACATAATGCAGCACTTGCCACAAGCAACTTCCTCTGCAAGCTCTAGTGGAACTAGTGCTGGTAACGGTGGAGGCGTTGGCACTCCATCCAATAGTGGGGCCAGTAGCTCAGGAGCTAGTCTATCCGGAAACAGTAGCAACGGCAACGGCAACGGTAACGGAAACAGCAGCGTCAGTGGTGGCGGCAGCGGCAATAATGGCAATAGCAGTGGTAACAGCAGTGGCAGCGGCGGCAGCAATCCAAACACCAGTGCTGCAAACTCGAATCTACTTGGATCTAGTGGAGGGTCTGCTACAAATTCGTCCGGTGGTACTGCTAGCTCTGGTACAGGTTCCGTAGTAAGTGGTTCAGCGAGTGGCAATGCCATAAATGGTGGGCCAGGATCTGCTAACAGTGCTGGCGCCAAGACTAGTGCAAGCAATGTAACAATAGCTGGTGGTCAATCTAGCGCTTCAAGCCTAACTAATAGCAGCAACTCAACATGGCGTCAAACTAGCCAAAACCAAGCTCTTCAGGGTCAAAACAGGCCATCAGGCAGAGAAGCTGACTTTGATTATATATCTCTCGTTTATTCCATTGTTGATGATTAAAAGGTCAATGACCAGTTCCATTGGTCATTGGCCATTGACTATCGCATTCTGTGACTCAAGACACACACCCAAAAGCTTCAAATGATTCGATACTAAGTATGTATGGAAAGCAAGACCATGTTGTGAAGAATATAAAAGTGGATCGACTGATAGACGAATGGACTTAGAATTTTGTATGCCCGTAGATTTATTTTTCTTCATCGTTCATAGATCTAAACTTGTATATGTAAGTTTAAATTTAATCAATATAAAACAAAAACAAACATCCGACATATAGATATACATATATATGATGTCAAAAAAAAATGATATACTTGATGGTTTGCTGTAACAAAAAAGCATACCTTCCTATTTAAGTAAAAGTGTTTTGACTCTGGCGCCCATAGCTTACCTTGGGAAACGGGAAAAATTCTCAACGGTGTATATGTGTGCATGCAAACTCATATGGTAAAATATACATTAATAAATATTATGTATTGCAACATCTATACATATATTTATGGAAAATTCAAATTTTCAGTAACGACTGAAATCGAGTGTCGGTAGCATTAAGGGACAAAGTCTAGTGTAATTATCTAATTTGAAGCCTTTAGTGTCCAAGTTTGACATAGAGACAACATATACTAGATACATATATGTGTATATCTTTTGTGTACATAGATATATGTTAGGGCTACGTCCTATTTTGCTGCTTGTGCATATCGATCAAATGCCTACTATTCATGAGTGTTTTTGTGTTTCCAGTAAGGAAAAATACCTGTGTTATATTCATTATAGGAAGTTATAATCTAATTACGGTTTTGCTTTCATTAAAGCATTCCCACCGAAAAAATTCGGTTATACATTATAAAATCACAATAAAAATATCAATGAAGTTATTTATTGCCTTTGAGTATTGAGCCATTATTGTTGTGCGTGGGAATTAATTATATTAATACATATGTCTGTTTAGTATAAGTCATCATTTAAATAGAACTTAAATCTGAAGTAATGAGATGAGAATGGCTTGAATATACGGAAATAAATGTGTAATTATATCTTGAACGTTTGAAATGTACGTACACTTCCGCAAACTGTATGGTCGGTCCTGTTCAAGAAAATAAGGTCATTTCTGAAGAGGAGGTTAGAAAAGTATTTATCAAATTTAAATTAGAGCTAGAGCTTGTTAAAATTTATTTCAGTTTCTTATAGCGAAAGAGAATCCTGTAGGGGAGAATTGAGCACATAAAAATCTTCAATGAGTGATTCCACGGCATTTTCGAATTGACTCAATATAGATAACTAAAGCACAGACATACAAAAACCTTTTCATTTAAAAAACAAGAAAGAAAGATATCTTCGGCCAGCCGAAGCTTATATACCCTTGCAGATAACATAATCACCTATATTTTAATGCTGTCTCGATCGGTGCAGTTCCAAAATCAAAAAGCCTACTTCCTACAAAGTTACAAAGTATTTTATTTTATTTGTTTGATTATTCCTATGGAAGCCCTAAGATATAGTGGTCCGATCCGAATCGCTCCGACATATTTACTACCTGCTATAGAAAGAAGACTTTCGGAAAAGTTTCATTGCGATAGCTTTAAAACTGAAAGACTAGATCGCATAGAAACGGACAGACGGACTTGGCTAGATGGACTCGACTATTGGTGCTGATCAAGAATATATATAACGGGTGTTTTTTTTAGAGGTATAGAACTTTGAGTTGCAATAAAACAACGATGGATTATTCGATTGACATGAATTTTTTTTATTCGAAAGATAATCTTGTGGCATTACATTTAATATATGATTTCTGGCATATGTCCGCCTCGTCTGGCTCGGATGTAGTCCAATCTGGACGTCCAATTTTCGATGACTTTTCCCAACATTTGCGGCCGTATATCGCCAATAACACGGCGAATCTTGTCTTCCAAATGGTCAAGCGTTTGTTGTGTTAAATCGGTCTCCATCTTAAACAGTGATACCAACTTAAAGTTCTATACCTCTAAAAAAAACACCCTTTACTTTATGTGGTCAGAAACGTCTTCTTTTTGTCTGACTGAAATAAATAAGTATCCATAAAATCAATTTTTGTCTAATTTTTTTCTACCAGGAACTACCATCATCCTTCTTGCTATATTTTCAACCCACTAGTGTTCGTTGATTAAACTAATCAGAAGAAATCGAGGTCCAAGGATTTTTTGAAAAGTTTCAGTTAGATTTAGAACTGATGGAGTAGCTTCCGTGGAAATAGACGGACAGACGAAACTGGCTATATCGACTAATTATGGTAATTTCGAAAATACTGCGTACTTTTAACGGTTATAGCATCGGCAAGGAAATGTAAATTTCATTTAGTCTCAAAATGGAAATTGGTTGTTGGAAAAGTTTCATGCCTTATACATTCCATTTCGACTATACCGGGAAACCAAGCTCTGATATGTGGACCTTGCTGCCGATTTGAACTCTACTTTATGTGTAACGTGCGGACCAAAAAACTGAGGCAGTTGCCTGACGGAAATTTCCAATGACTATCAGTGACAGTGAGTGTCTAGAGCGAATCTCACAGTCGGGTCACCCTTTCTTTTTTCCTCATATGCATTTGTCCGGCTTCATCAGAAGCTTTGTTTAGCTTGCATACAAACAAAATTTAAGCAGTCGATTCTTTCATGCCAAGGGGCAGTCTCGTTATGTATTTATTAGCAAGCGGCTTACTGCTACTTCAGTTTATTTCATATGCTTTGGGAGTTCCTCCCTTAGTAAGAGTTGGTAAAAACACCAGAAATTGTTCCAACCAAAGTTCTGATATCTTTTTTAAGGAGCAATATTTTCCAACCAACCCGGAAAATATAACTCGGAGTTGGCGTTCAGATACGCAGTTCATAGGCTAAATCTGGATAAAAGTCTTTTGCCTGAGACTACAGTTGAGTACTACATTGAATATGTAAATCGATTGGATTCCTTTGAGACAGTGCAAAAGGGTAAGGTTAACAAATCCAAATTTGAGAACAACATAATTGTATGCTACCTGTCCACTAGTGTGCAAACTTGTTGGTGTTGGTGTTCAAGCTGTTTTTAGCCCAACTGACTCGGTTTTGGCGACCCATATAAATTCAATTTGTGATGCGCTGGACATCCCAAATATAGGACGCTCCGCACATGACTTTTCCATTAACGTGTACCCATCGCAGAAATACGTAAATCAAGCCTTTAATGATGTTATTCACTATCTAAATTGGACCAGATTTGGAATTTTGCAAGAGACAGAATATGGTAAGTCGCTAATACGTAAATCCTCAGAACGCATACAGATTGCATCCAATCGGTTATTAAAAAAAAAACAAGAAAGGAAGCTAGCTTCGGCCAGCCGAAGCTTCTATACCCTTGCAGATAATTCCTATTAATTTACAAATCGCAAAAATGTTAATTTTCCTATTATTTCTCATTAATTTTGCGTTCGTTTCAATGGCAGCTATATGATATAGTAGTTCGATTTTGATAAAATTAAAATCGAAATTCGAAAATATTTGAAAAGAGTTATATCCTAGAGTAGAAGAGAATACAATAAAAACCAACGAAGCAATAATTTATTTTATATTATATTCCCATTAATTTTTCGATCGTTCCTATGGCAGCTATATGATATAGTCGTCCGATTTTGAAAAAATTTTATTCGAAATTCAGAATTAGATAAAAAATGACATTTCCAAAAGTAGGATGTTATAGGTTCAAAAACACCCAAGATATAATTTTTTTACATTTTTTTTCCCGATTGTTCCTATGAGAGCTATATGATATAGTTGTCCGATACTACGATATACTACCTGCAATAGAAAGAAGACTTTTGGGAAAGTTTTATCCCGATAGCTTGAAAACTGAGAGACTAGTTTGATTAGAAACGGACGGACAGACGGACGGACAGACGGACGGACAGACGGACATGGCTAGATCGACTCGTCTAGTGATGCTGATCAAGAATATACATACTTTATGGGGTCGGAAACGTCTCCTTCACTGCGTTGCAAACTTCTGACTGAAATCATAATACCCACTGCAAGGGTATAAAAACAAGAAAGGAAGCTAACTTCGGCCAGCCGAAGCTTATATACCCTTGCAGATAACGATGTAAAATAACCATACCCAAATAAAAGTGTATTTAATTGTTTTAACCAAACAAAAATAATTGGGTGTGTGTTTACTAAACAGAGTGCTTTTAAAATCATTCTTATTCGGCCACTGCATCACGTTGTTTAAGGTTTTTACCTATGCACAGTGTTTGTACATTCAGTGAACCCCACGCATAGTCGGACACCCATTTTTTCCTATCATAAAACTGCTGTAAAATTATACAAAAACATCAAAGGAAGCTACCTTCGGCCAGCCGAAGCTTATATACCCTTGCAGTTAAAGTAAATACGTATAGTTTAATGCTCCCTCGGTGCAGTTCCAGGGATTCCAGATTCAGCGTGTTTATCTAAATTTTGTTTTTAAGTTGTCAAAAATCAAAACGCCTTCTTCCTACAAAATTACAATGAATTTTCTCATATTTGATTGAATATTCCTATGGGAGCCTTAAGATATAGTGATCCGATCCGGCTCGCTCCGACATATGTACTACCTGCAATAGAAAGAAGACTTTTGGGAAAGTAACATCGCGATAGCTTTAAAACTGAGAGACTAGTTCGCATAAAAAACGGACAGATGGACCGACGGACAGACGGACATGGCTAGATCGACTCGTCTAGTGATGCTGATCAAGAATATATATACTTTATGTGGTCGGAAACGTCTCCTTCACTGCGTTGCAAACATCTGAATTATAATTTATGAATTATGAATAAAATATTTAAAAAATCGGGACACTATATCATATAGCTGCCATTGGAACGATCGAAAATTAAATGCAAATTAAGAGGAAAAAAATGATTGCTTCGTTGTTTTTTTATTGTATTCTCGTTAACTCTGGGATATGACTCTTATTAAATATTTCCGAATTTCGGTTTTAATTTTATTAAAATTGAACTACTATATCAGATAGCTGCCATAGGAACGATCGGAAAATTAATGAGAAATATAGGAATGATCTGCAAGGGCCAGCCGAAGCTAGCTTCCTTTCTTGTTTTTTTTTACTTTTAGGATGCATTTTGCATTTGGTTTTATAGTCAATCAGCTGCTTTCTCAGAGCCAGTGAGAAAGTTAGGGACAGAACAAGTGAGCAAGTAGCAAGTGAACAAGTGAAGAAGTGAACCAGTGGGCAAACTGAGTGAGTTGACTCATGGGAAAAAAAGAACAAGTGAACATGTTTACCCAAATGAGCAGTTTTTACCCAACACTACTGATAAACCTATGCTGCCCAGCAATGCAGGACAGTCAATTTTGGAAGTCAGAAGGTCACATATAAAAACTAGCGCACTAGTTGTTCTCTGATCTTCTACACACAAAAAAAAAATGTAAAATCACCATAGAAAAATAGTATTTCACAATTTTCTGAATTTTTTATGTATTTTGTTGTTTTATTTTTTGGGTCATTGAATAGTATTTAACAATTAAAATAGTAGAAAACCTATTTACGAAATTTGCATGTATTTTGTTGTTTTATTCATTTGACAAATTAATAGTAACGTCTCAATTAATATCATAGCAAAACTATTTTATTTGTTTGCGTGTATTTTGTTGTTTTATTTTTTGGGGCATTAAATAGTAACACCACAATTAATATCGTAACTCAACTATTTTTATACCCTTGCAGAGGGTATTATGATTTCAGTCAGAAGTTTGCAACGCAGTGAAGGAGACGTTTCCGACCTCATAAAGTATATATGTATATTCTTGATCAGCATCACTAGACGAGTCGATCTAGCCATGTCCGTCTGTCCGTCTGTCCGTCGGTCCGTCTATCCGTTTCTACGCAAACTAGTCTCTCAGTTTTAAAGCTATCGGCTTGAAACTTTCCCAAAAGTTTTCTTTCTTTTGCAGGTAGTATATAAGTTGGAACCGGATCGGACAACTATATCTTATAGCTCCCAAAGAAAGGGTCGGAAAAAAATCGTTAAAAAAATTCTAGCTTCGGTGTTTTTTGAAATATTACCTTCTTCTCTTGGAGATTTTATTTTTTAAATATATCTAAATTTCAAATAAAATATTTTAAAAATCGGACGACTATATCATATAGCTGCCATAGGAACGATTCAAAAATTAATGGGAAATTAATTGGAAACAAATTATAGCTCCGTTGATTTTTATTGTATTCTCTTCTACTCTAGGATATGATTTTTTTTAATATTTCGGAATATCGAATTTCGGAATTTAAACAAAAATCGGATGACTATATTACATAGCTGCCATAGGGAAGGATAGAAAAATTAATGTCAAAACAATACGAAATTTAAAATATATTTGCGATTTGCAAGTTAAAAGGAATGATCTGCAAGGGTATTTAATCTTCGGCTGGCCGAAGCTAGCTTCCTTTCTTGTTTTCCTTCATATATTTCAGGGTTCGTAAAATATACCTCACAATATGTAATTTATTTTAAATATAATAATATCAACATAGGGCGGTGATATTTGTCACAATAAAATGAGAAGTAACCAAGCAGGGCTGATGAATATTTTTCTGATAAAAATCTCAACTGCTTTATACTGCTTTTTCCTCAAAACATTTTCCTAATTTTTGACATTTTGTGAGGAAAAAATTTGAAAAATAAAATAAAAAATAATATAAAAGTTTTTCTTTGTATTATCTAGACTTTAATGAACAATTTATATGTTTTTAAGCGCAGGTTACATCTTTTGTATCTTCTGCTAAGTCTACCACCGACTATGGATCAAATACTTTATTTCTTCTCAATGTAAATTGAACACGCTTTTGAGTTGTCGGTGCTATTTGTCTTCGACTATATTGATCATTACATCACTTTTTCATTATTTCATTTTCCTCACTCATGATGAATATTTTTCGATCACTGAGCGATATGCATCTTAATGAGCAAAGATGACAATTGGTTTGTATCGTGATTGATATATATTTATTTTCATCACAGTCGGCTTGTTTTTGAGGGATATTTAAAATGAGTGATGTTTACGAACCCTGATATATTTTGTTGTTTTAAAAGTACAATTATAAATTGTATATCAACTATTTTTCTGGACTTAGGGTGGTTAGAGTATCCGACTCATAATCTCTGGGTCGTGAGTTCAAATCCAGCTTTTGCAGATGCTGTTTTTCTTTTTTTTATTGTTAAATGTTAATTTCAAGTCTATAGATTTTCCTCAACGAAAATTTTTTTTCTGTGGCCTAGTGGTTAGAGTGCTCGACTCCGATGGTTGCGGTCCCGGTTCGATCCCCAGCAGAGGCAAAAAACCTGATTTGTAAGTTTAAGTATCTGTGAAATGTATGTGTCTATAAATAACTTCCGTATAAATTAATATAACAAATTAATAATTAAAAAAATAAATTAAAAAACCAACAATTTTTTTTAGGGTAAAATACTATTTTGTTAGTCATCTGCTATTTTATAGGTAATCTATAATTTTTTTTTGGCAATTTTCTATTTTTTATGGGTTGGGGCAGTTTTACTATTAAATAGCTGATTTTACAGCGTTTTAAAGTAGATATGAAACGTAGGTCAATGTTAATAAGATCAATTTTAACTTGATATGGTCGAACCGTAAAAGCGATATTTCGGTAATATCGGTTTTACTTAGCATAGTCGCTTCTCCCATACACACATAGTTTCGCATGCGTGCATGTACAGTATCTGCAAAGTGAAGGAGAGGGACCCTCTCAGCAGCACAGGTGGTACAAGTGCCTGGAGATTGGGCACTTTGCTGCAAAGTGCCACAGCAAAGTAGACAAAAGCGGGTGCTGCATCAAATGTGGCAAAACGGGGCACAAAATCGCGCAATGCCCTAACGAGAGCGTATGCTTTTTATGCACCGAAGGAGGTCCGAAGTCGAGGATCCACCAAGCAGGAAGCAGGCGGTGTCCCCACGCCGCAAAAACAGCCGAAGTTAAACCCCGAGAAAGGAAGTGATCCAGATAAACCTGAATCGCTGCCGTGAATCTGAATCACACCTACTCCTGCAGACAGCGAGGGGATGTAAGGCGGATCTGGCTATCATTTGTGAGTTGTACAAAGTCAAGGACAACGGCGACTGGGTAACAGACACATCAGGCAAGGCCGCAATATGGCTATGCAGGAGAAACGGCAAATCGTTCCTGTACGTGCGCAAGGGATCGGGTTTCTACAGCTGTCATCTAGCACCTAGTCTCTCCAAGGATGACTTTAGCCGTGCACTGGACACGATCGCCTTTGATGCAAGGGGCCGTCGCCCTACCATCATCGCAGGCGACTTCAACTCGTGGGCCGAAGATTGGGAGTGTCCCAGCACCAACAGCAGGGGGCGCACCTTACTAAGAGCCTTTGCAACGCTAGACGTTTGGCTGCTAAACGAAGGGTCGCAGGAGACGTTAAATCGAGCTGGGTCTATAATAGACCTAACCTTTGTGAGCTTCCCGCTAGCCCGACGTTCTCACTGGAGAATCGGCGACTTCTGCACGGCCAGCGACCGAGCCAGAAGAGCTCTTCAACGCTCAAAGAACGGACAGGGCCGAGGCTGCACACGCCGCCTTCAAGCAAGCCAGGAGGTCTCTTAGGCACGCCATTCAGGACAGTTAACGGGAATGTTTCCTGAAGCTATGCGACGCAGCCGAACAGGATCCGTGGGGTGGGGCCTACAGACTAGTGTTCAAGCGAGTAACTGCGGGTAGCGCCAAGAAGAGCACACTGCACGAAACGGGGCCCACGTGGGAGATCGAGGCAATAGCGGAGACCGGGTCGCTGAAGCAGGACGCAGCCTGCAGAACAATAAAGCCCCAGGACCCGACGCAGTGCACAACAAAGCAATGAAGCTGGCGCTTGCGCTTCTGCCGAGCACTTTCGCGGCGCTCTACAACGCCTGCCTGCGCGAAGAAACATTTCCCCGGAGATGGAAAGTTTAGAAGCTGTTGCTCCTGAACAAACCTGGGAAGCCACCCGGTGAAGCTTCTTCCTACAGGCCAATTTCTGTCTGCTCACAGTTGGCAAAGTGTTCGAAACGGCTAAGTCTGGCCATACGCGGGAAGCGCTGGAAAAGCGGTACGAAGGCATACTGCCAACTGGTCCCGATCGACATCAAGAATGCCTTCAACACTGCGAACTGGACAGGGATTATGCAGGCACGCGGCAGCGGATCCCGGAGTACCTCATCAAGATAGTCGACAGCTACCTTGACGAAAGGGTGCTGCTGTTCGATACGAGCGACGGTCCTTAAGAGTAGGGACAAAGAGCACCTAGATTATGCCAACATGAAGGCAGCGACCGCCAGATCACTCGCGCGGATTCTTTTAAACACGAGGGGCCCAGAGCAGGAACGGAGGAAACTCTTAGCAAGTCCTATATGCCGCCCCGGTACACTCAAAATAAAACAAGAGAGAACGCTATAGTCGGGTGCCCCGACTATCAGATACCCGTTACTCAGCTAAAGGGAGTGCGAAGGAGATGGAGAAAAACTTTGATTCGCCGTAACTTTTTAACGAATGGTCCGATTTAAAAAATTTCTTCTACATTTCGATAGGTATTGATAAACACAATAAAATTGCGTTTTTACTTTTCCAAAATATTGAAATTTTTAAAATCGTATATAAGCGATTGTGGGCGTTAGAGGGGGCGTGGCACCCTTTTTGAGCTGCGTAGGAACTCCTAGAATCTGCATGCAAAATGTCAATCTTCTAGCTTTTATAGTTTCCGAGATCTCAGCGTTCATACAGACAGACAGACGGACAGACAGACGGACAGACGGACAGACGGACAGACGGACATGGCTAGATCGACTCGGCTAGTGATCCTGATCAAGAATATATATAGGTTATAGGGTCGGAAACGCTTCCTTCTACCTGTTACATACTTTTGCACGAATCTAATATACCCTTTTACTCTACGAGTAACGGGTATAATTAACCCTAAAGTCAAGGAAATCGCCCTACTTTTGTCTTCAAGACAAGCTCGCCCTAAATTTTAGGGTCACATTTTTCTATATTTTTGATTTTTTTTGACGTCATATTTCTAAATTTTAGGGTAATTTTACTAAATTTAAGGGCAAAAATTTCTAAAAAGTAGGAAATTTTTCTAAAAAATAGAAATATATGGGCTAAAGCCGCCACGACGCCATCGCACATGGATCAGCTTGGAACGCACGCACAGACTTTGTGCCATCAGGATATCCTGTGCGTTCCGGACGATTTCTGAGGAACAGCGATGGTCATCGCTGGTCTAGTTCCAAAAAACGAGCTAGTAAGAGAGGCAGCAGAAGTGGAGGAAGCGGTCACGAGTACGGACGACCTATCTAGGCGTGAGGCGCGACAGCCCGCGAGGCAGGGATCAATTTCTCTGTGGCAGGAGAGATGGGACTCAGCGACCTCTGGGCGCTGGACCCACGCTCTCATTCCAGTCTTGAGGGCGTGGCTGGAAAGGAAGCATGGGCAGGTGGATTTCTACCTGACCCAGATTCTGAGTGGACACGGGTGCTTCCGGTCGTACTTGAAGAAGTACGGACTCGACACAAGGGACGGATGCCCAACCTGCGGCTCTGGAATCGAGGAGGACGCAAACCACGTCCCATTTGATTGCTTTGATCCTTTTATAATAAAGGACCACAATACCAAAAAAAAACAAGAGAGAACGCTATAGTCGGGTTGTTGTCCCGACTATCTAATACCCGTCACTCAGCTAAAGGGAGTGCGAACGCTGTGTCGGGTTGGTGTCCCGACTAATAATCGTAACTCAGCTAAAGGGAGTGCGAGGGAGATAGATATATAATTTTTGATTGCGTATAACTTTTTAATGAATGGTCCGATTTGAAAAATGTCTTCTACATTTCGATAGGTATAAATATACACAACAAAATTGCATTTATACTTCTCGGAAATCTTTAAAGATGTGGGCGCAGGACCCATTTTAAAATCGTTAGTGGGCGATTGTGGGCGTTAGAGGGGGCGTGGCGCTCGGCTAAAATAAACTTGCGCTGCGTAGGAAGCCAAAGAATATGTGTGGGAAATCTCAACCTTCTAGCTTTTGTAGTTTCTGAGATCTCAGCGTTCATACAGACGGACAGACGGACAGACGGACAGACAGACAGACAGACAGACAGACAGACAGACAGACGGACATGGCTAGATCGACTCGGCTAGTGACCCTGATCAAGAATATATATACTTTATGGGGTCGGAAACGCTTCCTTCTAGCTGTTACATACTTTTGCACGAATCTAGTATACCCTTTTACTCTACGAGTAACGGGTATAAAAACAAAATCCATGTACATTAGGGCGGTCCACATTTGTATAAAAGTTTTTAAGGTCCCAGTCTCACCCGTCTATACGGTGCGCTTTTTGGTACCACGCCATATTGCTTCTTACGCTCTTTTTATACCCGTTACTCGTAGAGTAAAAGGGTTTATTGTATTCGTATGTAAAGTATGTGACAGCTAGAAGGAAGCGTTTCCGACCCCATAAAGTATTTATATTCCTGACCAGGATCACTAGCCGAGTCAATATAGCCATGTCCGTCTGTCCGTCTGTCTGTCTGTCTGGATGAACGCTGAGATCTCGGAAACTACAAAAGATACAAGGTTGAGATTTCCCACATATATTCTTGGGCTTCCTACGCAGCGCAAGTTTACTTCAGCCGAGCGCCACGCCCCCTCTAACGCCCACAATCGCCTACTAACGATTTTAAAATGTGTCTGGCGCCCACACCTTTAAAGATTTCCGAGAGGTATAAATGCAATTTTATTGTGTATATTTACACCTATCGAAATGTAGAGTACAGCGTTCGCATTCCCTTTTGCTGAGTGACGGGTATTAGATAGTCGGGACACCAACCCGACTAAAGCGTTCTCTCTTGTTTTACATAAAGTGTTCCAAAATGCTAGTCTGGTTGTGATTTGTATGTTACTTACTAATTTAGATTTCAATCACAGCGATCCATGTGCTGATCAATATAATATGGAGGTTAAACCCCCTAGACAATCGAAAGTAAATTGGCCCCACAACAAAATTCTCGATCCGGCACTGCATTGATCCGTTCATATTAACCTGTCTCCGTATTATACTTAAGAATTAAGTGTTTTTATAAATGTATTTACTTACAATTTTGTACAGGAATTATTAATCTGCATCAGCTATCCCGCTCTGTTCAGGGAGAAGTGCACATGCGACAAGTTTCTCCCGGGTCGTATCTGTCTGTATTGAACGAATTTAAAGGCAAGGAAATACACAATATTATTATTGATACAAATTCGGACGGTATATCAATCTTATTAAAAAATGTAAGTTGACTCTAAATTTTTAAGGCACATAACAACTAGATAGCTGCTACTACTGTATGTTCACAATGATTTTGTAGCTGTAAAAATAATATTTTTATACATGCAGGCAATTTGGGGATATCTATATTTGTCTCTTCCGCGCGAAGAGAAGAGTTTGTTATACAACTTGATTCCGATTCTTTATCGAAAAATAATATTTCGCATTTTTCTGAGAGATGACCCCAAATTGCCCCAAATCCGGCAAATGTAAGATTATTGCCATAACTACACGACTTTTCCAAAACTTTTCATCTTAAAAAATGCTTTAATTTGGTTGTAGTCTGTTTTAGTGACTAAGTAAACCATAAGTTATCAAATTCATATCAATTTCAATCAAAGCAAACATTGGAAACCCAAAGAGTTTTTGAAAAAATTATTTTAACCAAAAATATCTGTTTTAGAAGTATCTTTAATTTATATAAAAAAACGTTGATTTTCCTCATATTCTATTTTACCGTTATTTTCCTATTTAAAAATTTCTTTTACGTATTTGGTAAAAACAAAAAAATAAAATATCCGTTTTAGAAATATTTTGAATTTTTATACGAAACGTTATTTTATATACGTTCCAGCCCCACATTAACATTATAAATATATTATATTTCTTCAAGGAAATAATAACAATTCCTTTCACCTGTGACATCTGCTATGTTAAAAATTATAATCGCAGAAATCTCTTCCAACCAAAGACGTTTAGTTTTGAGCACGATGTACGTAAGAATCAACACATTTTGGTTGGAAAAGATTTCTGTGATCATTGTAAATTATTAAATAAATACTAAGTGATTATACTAGAAGCTATTGAGTAAATAAATATTTGTTCTTCACTATTCAAATATACAAAAACAGATATTACAGCAGCAAATGAATGAATACAAGTACCATTATTTGTTTACCAGCTTTGACTTGGAAACATATGATCTGGAAGATTTTAAATACAATTTTGTAAACATAACATCTTTTCGATTAGTCGACATTGGAGATGTTGGTGTAAAGCAGATTTTGAAGGATCTCGGATCCTATAGTCACCATATGTTTCAAAAACCTTACATGAATCCGCATGTAAGGAAATCCATTTCCCTAGAGGTAAGTTTTATGGGAACTTCATATGATGTAGGCACACAAACTAAATATATATTTAACCCCATTGTAGTCAGAACCAGCTTTAATGTTTGACTCAGTGTACGTTTTTGCGATTGGATTGCAGACATTGGAGCAATCGCAATCACACACTTTGAACCTATTAAACATGACCTGTGATGCGGGAATTCCTTGGAATGGGGGCCTGAGTCTAATTAATTACTTAAATGCGGTGCGTGCACACTTTTCTAATCTAATAATACTCGCTATCTCTTATTCATACGTTAAGTCTCTTAGCATATCCGGATCTAAAATACAAATACCTTAGTGAATTAATCTCTTGCTTGTGATTAAAAGTATTATAGTTCAGCAATAGTATACAAAAAGTTTGGTTTTTCATATAATATCGCATTATCCATTAGGTTGAATGGAAAGGCCTAACCGGTCCAATTCAATTTAAAGAGGGCCAGCGAGTACAATTCAAGTTGGACTTAATTAAATTAAAACAACACTCCATTGTAAAAGTCGGAGAATGGACACCTCATGGACGTCTAAATATTACAGAACCATCAATGTTTTTTGATTCTGGTTCCATGAATGTGACACTGGTGGTAATAACAATACTGGTCTGTAATGGAGAGCAATAAAATATATTTTGAAGACTTGGTAAAGTTTATTTTCAGGAAACTCCCTATGTGATGATGCACTATGGCAAGAATTTTACGGGAAACGAACGATTCTATGGTTTCTGCGTTGATATATTGGAAACCATTTCCCATGAGGTTGGGTTTGACTACATACTGGATTTAGTACCCGATAGAAAGTATGGCGCCAAAGATCCCGAATCTGGTGAATGGAACGGAATGGTCGCTCAGCTAATGAAATATGTATGTTCGTTAGACACAAACTTTTGCCTACTCAAAGTAACTATTTATAAATATTCAGAAGGCAGACTTGGCCGTGGGCTCTATGACTATCACATATGCAAGAGAAAGCGTTATTGATTTTACTAAACCATTTATGAATTTGGGAATAAGTATATTATTTAAGGTTAGAAAATGGGTTCATGGGTTAAAGGCAATGCTAATCGTGTTTTTATTTAAGGTCCCAAGCTCAGAGCCAACAAGATTGTTTTCTTTTATGAATCCATTGGCAATAGAAATCTGGATTTATGTGCTAATTGCTTACTTTCTCGTATCGTTTTGTATATACATTGTGGGAAAACTATCTCCCATCGAGTGGCAGCATATCCACCCCTGCGACTTAGAAAATATCTCAATTGGCAACCAGTTCTCCTTATCTGACAGTTTTTGGTTTACCATTGGAACTCTTATGCAACAGTCAACCGACATTTATCCGAGAGCAATTTCCACACGAATAATTAGCAGTATTTGGGGTTTTTTTTCGCTCATTATTGTGGCGTCTTACACGGCAAATCTAGCTGCTTTTCTCACCACTGAGCGTATGATTAACCCTATCGAAAACGCCGAAGATTTGGCATCACAAACGGAGATATCTTATGGAACATTGGATAGCGGATCTACGATGACTTTTTTTCGTGTAAGTTTTTACTTGGTCACACTTTCAAATTTACCAATTTCACATGCTTAAAACTTACCAGGACTCAATGATAGAAACGTACAAAAAAATGTGGAGGAGCATGGATAATAAGAAACCGACTGCGTTTACCTCTACATATGAGGATGGTATAAGGCGGGTTAACCAGGGTAACTACGCCTATTTGATGGAGTCCACAATGCTTGATTACATCGTCCAGCGAGATTGTAATTTGACGCAAATAGGAGGATTGTTGGATACGAAAGGTAAGGTTTCGGATTTAATTTGATTAAAAAGCCACACCTCCTAGCATATACATAAAGTTTGACAAAAGTGAAAATGGCATTTTAGTTGGGAAATGCAAAGGCAAAAACTAGAGTATTGTTTATCAAATAAAAACACCTCTTAACGAGGTAAAAAACTAGTGACGATCGCACCTTCAACATACAAAAGTTCTGATATCAACATTTGTGACGAAAAATTATTACACTCGTCATTAAATAGACTTTCTAATATTTTCTCATTCGGCCCGCCCTAGCAAACTATTCCAGCCTTTTTCCCTTCACAGGCATTTTCTATTGCAGCGTGCCGAATGAGAAAATATTAGAAAGTCTATTTAATGACGAGTGTAATAATTTTTCGTCACAAATGTTGATATCAGAACTTTTGTATGTTGAAGGTGCGATCGTCACTAGTTTTTTACCTCGTTAAGAGGTGTTTTTATTTGATATCAGAAGTTTTTGTTTGTTTACTTTTGCTCTCATAGGTGCTAATATAAACATTTAAATTTAAATTGGTCATAAATCATAATTTTTAAACTATTGTATTTTAACGAATTCAGTTAAAAAGGCGTTGAAGTATTTCAAAATACCTTTTAAACGAGGTATAGCACATGTCTGTACCTTTAGTAGTGTAGAACTTACAAACTAACGAAATTTAGCTATTTTTAGCTTTTTCCCGCTAAAGTAGCGGCTTTTTCCAAAAGTCGTAGAACAAAAGATTCCTATATGGAACTCTTAAGTGCAAATTTACTGATTCCATGACCCTAAAATACAGTTCGGATACCCTCCCACAAAATTCAATACTCAGGGAGCGTTAGTAGTTCGAGCTTGCAAAAGTGGCTATTTTCGTATAAAAATAACTTTTAAACGTGACTTTTTACAGTAATGTGTTATATACCAAAATTTAAGGAATCTCAAGGGCTATACAGTTTAAAGTTTTAAAGAAAATCGTTAGAGCCGTTTTTGAGAAAAATAAAAAAAGGCTAAAAAAAAAGTTTTAAAAAATTGTCTTTTGTTCATATTTTTTTAACTATTACATTTACACAAATTGCAAATAGAAAGCGTTTATAGAATTTAAAAATACCTTTCAAACGAGATATAACACAAGTCTGTAGCTTTAGTAGTATAGAAGTTACGGCTTTCCGAATTTTAGCTACTTATAGCTGTTTTCCCGCTAAACTAGCGAGTTTTTCCAAAAGTGGTAGAACAAAAGTTTTTTATATCGATGTGATGAACGTCATATCAAATTTTCAAAACTTAGAAAACATGTTTTGGACAAACTGACAAACTGACAAACAGAATTAAATTTTCATTTTGGGAAGACGAAGAAAATCTTATTTTGGCTATAACTTTTGAACGGAGCGTCGGATTTTGACAAATGACCCCTCATTCGACGGGTATTTTCAAAAGCAATACAATAAAACATTGAGAGGGGGCAATTATCCCCACCGGCCCCAACAGCTCCAAATTTCGAAATATTCACTTTTTCACTTTCACGTCTCTCTCTCCCAAGCCAATTGATTTTCTTAGAGTCTTGGTATGCAATCTTGTTAGTTTTCGCAATACCTTTCGATAGGTGTATCATTCATTATGATCGACCCTCACAGTAGATTTTCATTTCTTCGTGTATATATAGTAGTCGCCTTCGCACACACTCCTGGTGCGCTTCGTCACTACATGGACTGCCGTCCATAGTGATTATACTATTTCCTTTCCGATTGCAATAAAACAATTTTCAGTGTCACCCAAAAATACCCTATAAGACAACAAAGACAAAGACAAATTAATTGTTACAACCAAAAGAATCGATATGAAACGATGATCGATTCTACCTTTTTATACCCTTGCTGAGGGTATTAAAATCTCAGTAAAAGTTTGCAACGCTGTGAAGGAGAAGTTTCCGACCACATAAAGTATATATATTCTTGATCAGCACCAATAGCCGAGTCCATCTAGCCCTGTCCGTCTGTCCATTTCTATGCGAACTCATTTTTAAAGCTATCGCGATGAAACTTTCCCAAAAGTCTTTTTTCTATTGCCGGATCGAGCCGGATCGAAAAAACATACTAACTTTGTAGGAAGTAGGCGTTTTGATTTTTGACAATTTTAAAATCAAATTTTAAATAGGCAATAATACATCCCAGGTATTTATTTTACCTGCAAAGGTATATAAACTTCGGCTGGCCGATATTAACTTCCTTGCAGGAAAAATGCGAACTTGTCCGAAAAACAACTATTTATACAAATAATATAAAGCAACCAGAATTTTCTGGATGCATTTGAACTACAAAGGGTCTAGAAAATTTGTGCTAGTCGAAAAAATGAATAATACAAAACTAGTGAGAAAGCAACTTGTCTCGGACCGGTACCTTGCTGACAAAAAAACCTTACAAATATTTAATTGGCAGAACAAATACATGTTAGAGTCCAGTTAAAAGACAACTGGAATTTAACTAGTTGCAATTAAAACACATATGATCCAAAAATATAGCATGGGGTGTAAATGTCTTGGAAAATTTAACACAAAACCAATAAAACTGAAAAGGTTCTTGGTTCAATCCCCAGTCCTTGTAAATTATTTCTTTGTTTTTCATTTGCTTTGTGATGATTTAGTTTTATTATACCCGTTACTCGTTTTAAACTTAGTTTAATCTGTCCTAGGCAATATATATGTTAAAAATAACTGTATTTGATTTATGTCACACTAAAATTCATAAACCTTGTTAGGCTCAATCAGTTAGTGTGCCTATTAGAGGCCTGCATGAATATATTTATTTCAAAACAAGAGAGAACGCTATAGTCGGGTTGGTGTCCCGACTATCTAATACTCGTAACTCAGCTAAAGGGAGTGCGAGGGAGATGGATATATAACATTTTTTTGATTGCGAATTACTTTTTAATGAATGGTCCGATTTGAAATATGTCTTCTACATTTCGATAGGTATAAATATATACAACAAAATTGCATTTTTATACCCGTTACTCGTAGAGTAAAAGGGAGAAGGAAGCGTTTCCGACCCTATAAAATATATATATATATGATCAGGGTCACTAGCCGAGTCGATATAGCCATGTCCGTCTGTCTGTCCGTCTGTCTGTCCGTCTGTCTGTCTGTCTGTCTGCCTGTCCGTATGAACGCCATTCGTTAAAAAGTTACGGCGGATTAAAGTTTTTATCTCCATCTCCTTCGCACTCCCTTTAGCTGAGTAACGGGTATCTGAAAGTCGGGGCACCCGACTATAGCGTTCTCTCTTGTTTAATTTATATTTTATTTCATTTTAACAAAAATATAGCTTACATTTTCCGAGAAAGCCATTTAAAACATGAACACAATTTATAAGGTCGAATTTATCTAAAGCACTGAATCAGAACTTCAGAATTTTGTTCACTTACAAACGTTCTACTGACTTACAAGTCATAGAGTTCACTTTAACATTTCCAAGTGAACCGAGTGGGCCAAGTTAACTTGAAAGTGGACTTGTTGTTTCAAGTCATAGAGTGATAGATCACTTTAAATTCGTAATATTGGCTTGTTTTACTTGAACTTGTTTTTTCAAGTTAGAGTGACTCAAAATTACAAGTTAACTTATAAGTTCTCACTTAAAAGTCAACTTTTGCAGGGCTCTATACTATATCATATAGCTGTCATTGGAACGAGCGGAAAATTAATGAGAAATAATAGAAAATTGAACATTTTTGTGATTTGGTAATTAATAGGAATGATCAGCAGAGTATATAAGCTTTGGCTGGCCGAAGCTAGCTTCCTTTCTTGATTGAAATATTAAATTATACTTTTGTAAATAATGTTTTTTATATATTTCTAAATTTCGGATAAAATTAAAAAAAAATCGAACGACTATATAATATAGCTGCCATAGGAACGATCAGAAAATTAATGGGAAAATAATAGGAAATAAATTATAGCTTCTTTGGTTTTTATTGTATTTCCTCCTACTCTAGGATATGATTTTTTTTTTTAATATTTCCGAATTTCGAACTAAATTTAACAAAACATCGGACAACTTTATTATATTGTTGACATAGGAAGGTCAGAATAAATAATGTCAAAATAATAGGAAATTTAACATGTTTGCGATTTGTAAATCTGCAAGGGCTGGCTTAGGCTAGCTTCTCTTCTTGTTTTTTTTTTTTTGTGAAATACAATTTATACGGTTTTGGTATTATAATTTTAATTGCAATTTAGCTTGATAAGCTTCCTGTCTCCGAACTAATCTTCTTTTCATGACTTGTTTATTTTAAAATAAAACCTACATTTCTATTGAACATTTTTGAAGGATATGGTATCGCAACACCAAAAGGTTCGCCTTGGCGGGATAAAATTTCGCTGGCTATACTTGAGCTTCAGGAAAAGGGTGATATTCAAATGTTGTACGATAAATGGTGGAAGAACACTGATGAAACTTGTACTCGGCGAAGCACAAGCAAACAATCCAAAGCCAATGCTCTTGGTCTGGAGAGCATAGGTGAGTATTTATAGTGTATTGTATACAAACAAGTTTATGACACTATGGGTACATACAAAAAAAAAGGACGTCGCCGTAAAATCAATATGTCCATGTAAATGTCAGGTTATTCATACTCATATCGTTTTTACCTGAAATCAATTATCAAATTGATCTTAAATAATATCATTTTGCCGAACTCTCTCTCTCTGGGAGATTCTCTAACTTCGAGAAAGAGAGCAAGAGGCAGTATGGCGAGCACAATTACGTGAGTGGGAGCGAGAAAGACGGATTCGAAACTTGAACAGACTTACTTTAAGCATGTTGCCTCGCTTGCACTACTTTACTAGGTAAGTAAAGCTTAAACAAGACTCTGTTGTACAGAAATTAAAAACACGTGCAACTGTGCATATGTACATATGTGAGATGCGACTATGCTATGAAAAATTGATATTACCGAAATATCGTTTCTACGGTTCGACCATATCAAGTTAAAATTGATCTTAAAAATTGTAAAATCGACCTACGTTTCATATCGATTTGGTGTATTTGGTGGGTGTAGCCGATCATACAAAAAGCCACAATCAGAGAGTTCTAAATTTTGTTGTTAAAAGTTATGGAATTTTTTTTAACTTGTCCGAAAACGCCACTGTTTTTACACCCTTGCAGAGGGTATTATAATTTCAGTCAGATGTTTGCAACGCAGTGAAGGAGACGTTTCCGACCACATAAAGTATATGTATTCTTGATCAGCACCAATAGCCGAGTCTATCTAGCCATGTCCGTCTGTCCGTTTCTATGCGAACTAGTCTCTCAGTTTTAAAGCTATCGCGATGAAACTTTCCCGAAAGTCTTCTTTCTATTGCAGGTAGTACATATGTCGGAGCGAGCCGGATCGGACAACTATATCTTAAGGCTCCCATAGGAATATTCAAACAAATATAAGAAAATTCACTGTAACTTTGTAGGTAGTAGGCGTTTTGATTTTTGACAACTTAAAAACAAAATTTAAATAATAGGCACGCTGAATCTGGAATTCCTGGAACTGCACAGAGTGAGCATAAAACTATAGGTGTTTGTAGGTTGGTACACCTTTTGTTTTTAATCTGGTACTGATCGAAAGGTTAGTCTATTAGCTTAATAAAAAACAAAAAAAATATTTTTTTTGTGGGGAAAACTGAAAAATTTTTTTTTTGAAAAGTCCCACAAAACGACATTTTGAAAAAGAGGTCTGTAAGTTGAGACACTTTTAAAAGTCAATAATACTCACACAAAAAGTACTCCAAACTATAAGGAACAATTTATTTATGTTAATTTAGGGCCGGTTTCTCGAGTGCCGGCTAACATTTCTCGAACAGATAAAGTCCCTGCTAAGGTATTTTGGCTTTCTCGAGCAACAATGTGAGAGCTAACTTTGACAGGGACTCGGAGCCCCTGTTAAGCGTTTTCGACTCGATAGAATGACAGCTGATTTCCCAAAGCCAACTATGAAAATGAAACGAAATCACAGCTGACTTTTCCTTCAAATTATACACAAACAGCTGATGAAATAATCGAAGCACGCCATTTTTTACCCTTCACAGCACAATTCTGTGCGTTAACAGCACTCTGTAATTGTTTCTCGTTCAGATAAATTAAAGCAGTCGAGAAAGCCGATTTGCTTTTACGAACAGTTTATCTGGTATTTAAGTTTTTCGAACAGATAGCTATCAGGGACTTTGACAGGGACTCGAGAAACCGGCCCTTAGTCAATTTTAGTTCGTCCTAAATTATTTCCCATCCATTTTTTAAGAACTTAGACCAAATAACAATTAAAATCAAAAGGCTCTTTGAACATTCACTTTTCCCTTAATATCAAAGAAATGTACTGGGCAGAAAGCGACCTCTGTTGGCCTAAGGCCTTTTTGTATGAAAAACGGGTGTCTCAACTTACACGCTCAAAGTGTCTCAACTTACACAAAATGGGATGTTTCGGGAAAAAATTAATAACTTTTGTTCTGACTGTCACATTAAGCTGATTCTTTTTTTAATTAGTTAACAGTTAATATACTAATGTTTTAAATCTCTTACCAAGTTAATTTAAGGACGTTATTAATTTTAAATGGAATTTTGAAAAAAAGTAGACAAAAACTTTTTTGGTGAAAAATGGTACACGACTCTCACAGCTTAAATCTGGCTAGAGCCTGGCTTATAATGTTTTCCACAAAAGTTTTGTCACTAAAAATGACTACAAAAAAAAATAAAAACAATTTTTTTAGTGAAAAAGTTTTGAGAAAATTGAGTGTCTCAGCTACAGACCGCCCCAACCTAGAGACCTCTCCCCTATCAATGATAAATTTGAATAAATGATAAATAAAAGTGCCACACGGGTTAGAGTGTAACTTTATAAGGTTGGAAACGGTTCCTTCTGTTAAATACTTTTTCCCAAAAACAATATATTATTTTACTCTAAGGTTTCTATTGTTTTATTTTATTTAATAAACGTTTGTTTTATTTTAACAGGAGGTGTGTTTGTGGTTCTAATAGCAGGAATTTTCGTGGCTGCGGTGGTTGCGTTCTTCGAATTTTGGTGTAATTTTCGATACCACCATAAGGCTAGCACAATTAAGCCGGGCAGCAATAATGATTCCGTGCAAGGAGTGATTTTGGAAAGCGAATGGAGTTATACCCCACCAGTTCGATGCTTTTGGATCGAAATTTTTGAGGAACTGCGATATGCATCATGGTGTATGAACAAACAAAAGAGACCTGAGCTAAATCGAGTTTGTAGTGAATGTAAAATTTCACAAAGACCAACGTGTATATAACGCTAAACTACACTTTTGTACTTCTTCATATCGATTAAGATCATTTTAGTTTCATTGCTAGCACTATATCTGCTGTCAACTCTGAAATTAATAAAACAAAATTTTAAAAGTTTTATATATTTACTAAAGTTTTTTATCATTCAATGCTACTAAAGACAGCCCTACGAACCACACTTTTGGCAGAGCGGTTTGTCCAATAACGGATTGCCCACCACTTCACTAAGTATTCTACACACAAAAAAACTTGGTAAAATCAACCGTAATAATTGTCAAACAGGCCCCCACCATAAAAATTGTCAATTCTACTGACTAAATTGTTACTCTTACGTAATTCGTAAACGCAAGGGTTACTATAAAAAATAGTTATGCAACTGTAAAAAAAAGGTAGAATGTGCCCAAACCATAAATTGTAGTTAACTTACTACTTTTATAGTAATTTTTAAGTAATATTAACAAGGTAGTTGTCCAATTACATTCTCAAAAAGTGACTTATCCTACACCTCATAAAGTTGCGGGTTGCACCTGACATCCAGCTAGTGTGGAAGATAAAATACGCTCTAATGACTCAGAATCTGACTTGGGCTTGGTTCATGAAGGGCTAGACCCAGTTGGGAATTATAAATAAGGCATCGCAGAAGATTAGTAAAATTACTGTTGCATACTTTTATACTAAAGAAGTTACGTTAGGGTAACTATTGGTCTTAGTTAAGCAACTATTTAAAATTGCTTCAAGGTACAAAAACAAAATACACACATCCCGTAAGCGTAACTAGTTTAATAGTAGATTAACTATTTAATAGTACGCAAAGCAAAAACAAATACACGGACGACTATATTTATTGTTAAAGTACTATATTTTATAGTTACTGAACTATCTTTATTGGTCAATTTTACCAAACAAATTTTTTTGGGTGTAGGTAAGGTTTCCCTAGCTCTTTTCGTATCTTATGAAGGCATATTATCTTGTTCAGCATCACCAGGCGAGGAGATATGTTTATGTCCGTCTTGCTAATTCTATGCGACTTACTTCATTAGTTAAACACTAGATTAGATTGATCTGCTTGGATCTTTTTGTGCGTCCTGTGAATTTGGAATTAATTTGTATCATTACGTTAAGTGGATATTCGATTTATTTGACACGTTGAGCAACATATAGACATTTTAAAGATAAATTACATAACAATGCCTGAAGCACCATCAGGTCACTGAAATAAATATATATATAAATAACGACAATCTTAATTTACATGAATGCGATTTCATTGTGGGATACCATTTCTTATTTCTAAACAATACTACATTGTAAAATATTTTCTAATCCGTATCAGTTTTGAGAAATATATAGACTCTGATGTTGAGTAATGCAAAGCGCAAGTCCTGGGGTTCTGGCAGTCAGCTATGCAAGCCAAGTGACGTCTATGTGAAGATATCATTTTCTTTCTCGCCGATTGTGAAGTGAGTCATGGGTGACAAATGGCTTTTAGAACTGCAGGGAATGTATAAACTTGCTTATGTGAATGTATCTGCGTCCTATAAAATTTTTTGTGCGATTGCTAACACGGCTTTAGTTTTTACATTTGCAATATTAAATATATATTGTTTTGTATTTATTATATCAAGTAACCTAAACTAATGGATGAGAACTTGACGCTGGCAGGTCAAGAACATATCGATCAATTTCTTAAGCAACAATGGTAAAATTGGTTTGATATTCAGCACTGTGCTCACGTTTGCTTACAAAGCCAAATTTTTAGAAATTTAAGATTCTAATCACTCTAAATGGCATACTACCGTTGAGTAAGTACCACATAAAACCTTCCAATAACCATTTAAAAACCTATATTCATTTTTGTGCTTGATTATTTAGACTAGCTTTTGTGTTAAAAACGAGAATATTATGTTAAATATAAAATTACTACAAGGGTTCATTGCAAAAATTTAGGTCAATACAGGAAAGTTGAGTTAAAGATCAAAGAAAACGTTGCTACATGAGTTGTCTATGCTGGGAATAATTTCAAAAGTATGGAAAATTAATCAAAATCAAATTTAGCTGAATGAACGGGTCAACCAAAAGTGCCTTACATTTTTATGAGATAACTTATATACGCCTATAAAGAATTAAATTCAACCTCCTTAGCATAAGCTTCTCTCTGCATTTTCTCGCGTAACCGGGTTACATCCTCGTCTATTCTAACTATAGCTCGGATTTTCTAAAAAAGATAGGAGAATTTAACAATTTCTTTGTAATGTGAGCAACGTGTAGATTTTAGTAGTAGTACCTCACTCAAGTCACCAGGAGTTCGTTTCCACAACCAGAACATATATATTGGTATATAAAGCATGGATGACAATGCCGTAAACCAACCAAAAGCGTGCGCCCACCATGGATAGCTGTAGTCCAAATATTTAATTGGGGTCCACTGAACTATGTTGAAGAAGAAGACGCCCTAAAGAACAGAATAGTTAGTGAATGTTATATTTTTTTCTATGAAATTCTTACCAAGCATATAGCAGGGGTGGTTACACACCAACAGAATTTCCACCATACTGTGGGATAGTATCCGATCATATCCTTAATACCATCATAAAATCGATCAACTCCATAGCACCAAGATATAGAGACGCACTCAAAGAATATGAGCCATAGTAAGCAAAAGCCGCTGACTGCATACGAATCCAATATTTGAAATATATACATACCGCCCTACAAAAACGATCAAACCATATTAAATCGGGGTCTTAACGAACGAGACCTTAAAACCTACTTGTGTAATACAGGTTAAGCCCACTAAGTAGCTAAGTGCGCATACAATAGCAATAAAGATTTCTTTGCGTTTCCTTAGCAATTGAGGCCATTCATCAATAATCGCAGTGATAAATCCCTCCATTGTACAAAACTGTGAGTCCAATCCAATAAGCAACAGCATAAAGAAAAAGAGGCAAGACCACATTGGAGATCCCGGCAACTGCAGAACTGCCGATGGATAAACGAGAAATGCTAATCCAGGTCCTGATGCAGCTACTTCAGCTACTGGTCTCTGTTGCTCGTGAGCCATAAATCCGATAACAGAGAATATAACGAATCCAGCAAACATACTGGTGCTGGAATTAACTGTGCAGACAATTAACGCGTCTCTAAAAATAGTTGAAAAATGATTAACTTAGTTTTCTTATTGCGCATCACAACGTACTTATAAACATTGTTGGTAAACTTGTTGTAACTTCCTAGTGCCACTAGAGTTCCAAGACCAAGGCCATATGAGAAGAATATCTGCGTAACAGCATCTATCCAAACCTGAAAGACATTTTGGCAGTACTCAATATATATCAAGTTTGATAAATGTAAATTTATAATGTAGCAACAAACCTCGGAGTTTGACAACTTTGAAAAGTTTGGAATAATATAAAATTTAATGCCTTCCAATGCACCAGGTAACGTTATTCCACGAACTAATAGAACCGTCAAAAGAACATAAGGAAAAAGAGCTGTAAAATACACGACTTTCCCAGTCCATTTTACTCCTTTCCAAATGCAAAAATAGCAGAGGATCCACACAAGCAACAAAGTTCCAGCCAATTCCCAGCGAATATTTCCAATCTCCTCAATTCCATGTGAAATCTGAAGCGCACGACGCCTTTAACGAAACAGTCCATCGAATTAATAACAAAAAAGGAAGCTAGCATTGGTAAACCTAAGGTTATATACCCTTGCAGATCGAGCTTTAGAAGGTTTTATACAAATGTTACACGCAGATAACATGTAGCAAAATATTTATAGATGTTTTTGTATTATTTTTACATTTATTTTTTTTTTAAATTAAAAAAAAAATATATTCTGAAGAATGGAAGAAATAAAATATCCTAGCTTCTCTTAAATTCCTAAAGACAATAAAATGTACCATTTCATATAAAATCAGTAAAATGTAAATATATACGGGACAAAAGTAGCTTAGGGCCACAGCAGCTATAGCTACAATTAATACACAGGTGATAGACAATTTTTAACAGAAAATAAATAAATAAGTCAAAAATACATTTTCATTATTTTTTCGATAGTTCCTAGTGGGGTATACGATATAATGGTCCGATCTGCAAAAGAGGAGGTTTGGTCCCGATGGTTTAAAAGCTGAGAACTAGATTAAAAGCAGAAAACTAGTTTGCGTAGAATGGGATAGATGGACAGACGGACGTGAGTAGATTGACCTGCTGTTCGAGAATAAATATACTTTATAGGGTCGGAAACGACTCCACCGTCTGAAAGGGTATACAAATTAGCACATGTTTTAAGCTTTCACAATGTTTACATATTGACAAAATATTCACAATGTTTACATATTGACAAAAGACATATTGCTTACTCCCAAAATTCTTTGACTGGATCTGTAAGTTCGGAAGATGTAATATTTACAGCAGACACGGAACAAATTCTTTTTGCGGTTCCATTAATTATTTTGTCCCAGCAATTTAAATTTGTCCTTTCATATTGACTGACACAGCTAACGGTGTTCCACCAATTGTTACAAGTTCTCCAAGGTACATCTAAAAAAATCATATTCATTCATTACACTTTACAATTAATTGTACATACAGGGATGGTCAAAATTATTTGCACACATTACACGTAATTACTCAAAAGATATGTGCAAATACTTTTGACCACCCCTGTGTATAGTAATAGGTAATCACCTGCTCTCATTGACATGAAGAAGTAAAATACAGCCCAAGCCAGAATTACAATATAGTAAACATTCATCCAACAAGACATAACTGCAGCAGCATATCCAATTCCTTTAATAAAAATGTTTAGGTTTAACAAATTGAAAATAAACAGTTCCAATACCCAATAACAATGAGTATTGAATATTTAGGAATATATGTGAATATTACTATTGGTGACTGAAATCATAATACCCTCTGCACACAAAAAAAAACGATGTAAAATCAACTACTTAATAGTGAAAACTGCCCCAACCCATAAAAAATAGAAAATGATCCAAAAAATTTTAGATTACCTATAAAATAGTAGATGACCTACAAAACAGTATTTAACCCGAAAAAAAAGTTGTTCTTTTTAATTATGTTTTCAACTTTTTTTATTTTTAATTAAATTTGTTATAATAATTTATATGGGAGTTATTTATAGACACTTACATTTCACAGATACTTAAACTTACAAATCAGGTTTTTTGCCTCCGCTGGGAATCGAACCGGGGCCGCAACCATCGGAGTCAAGCACTCTAACCACTAGGCCACAGAAGAATGCTTTTTGTAGAGGAAAATCTATAGACTTAAAATCAACATTTAACAAAAAAAAAAAAAAGAAAAATATATATGACCACCCTAAGTCTAAAAAAATAGTTGACATACAATTTATAATTGTATTTTTAAAACAACAAAATATATGAAGGAAAAAAATAGTTGTGTTACGATATTAATTGTGGTGTTACTATTTAATGCCCCAAAAAATAAATCAACAAAATACACGCAAACAAATAAAATAGTTTTGCTACGATATTAATTGAGACGTTACTATTAACTTGCCAAATGAATAAAACAACAAAATACATACAGGTTTTCTACTATTTTAATTGTTAAATACTATTCAATGACCCAAAAAATAAAACAACAAAATACATGAAAAATTCAGAAAATAGTGAAATACTATTTTTTTATGTTAATTTTACATAGTTTTTTTTTGTGTGTGCAAGGGTATAACGATTTCGGAAGCTAACTTCGGCAAGCCGAAGATTTTTGCAGATTTCACGAATTTGACTGGAATAAGAACATGTATTAATAAACAACAAAATATTTTATAAATGAAAAAAATTAATTTTTAATATTTTTACCGTTTTTCCAATAGATATAGAATACAGACATCCAATCGGGACGCCCTTTAATCTGATCAAGGCACGCATTTAACAAGAAAGGTAGCTAGCCTCGGCCAGCCGAAGCTTATATACCCTTGCAGATAAAATAAATACCTATAGTTTAATGCTCACTCGATCGGTGCAGTTCTAGAGATTGCAGATATATTATTGAAAATGTTGTTTTTATGTTGTCAAAAATCAAAAGGCCTACTTTCTGCAAAGTTACAATGAATTTTCTAATATTTGATTGATTAAGCTATAGTGGTCCTGCAATTGCGACAGCTTTAAAACTGAGAGACTAGATCGCATAGAAACGGACAGACGGACATGGCTAGATGGACTCGGCTATTGGCGCTGATCAAGAATATATATACTTTATGTGGTCGAAAACGTCTCCTTCACTGCGTTTCAAACTTTTGACTAAACTCATAAAACCCTCTGCAAGGGTATAAAAATACGATTTGAAATATAGCTTATATACTGCGCGAAATATAAAACGTCAAATCTTAACCAATTTCACCCTATTGTTCCTATGGGAGTTATAGGATACAGACGTCCGATCGGCACGCGCTTTTACCCTATCTAGCTCGCCATTTGTATTGGCTATATCGACTCCCCTATTTATCATGATCAAGAATATATATACTTTATCGGGTCGGAAGCGTCTATTACAATTTTTTTTATGACGCAGTATTTTTAAAGTTCAAAGTTCCGGACATTTTTCGTATTTTGTCTTATTTCTCGACTTGTATCCACAGTTAAGAAATCTATATCTAACCCAATTGTCAAGCTCTTGTAGTTTCCGAGATCAGAGCATTACTATTGTTGCACTTGCACCGTTCAAAATCACCTAAATTTGTTTTATACGACCCTGCAAGAAACGGGATCAGTTTTGGACCAGTAAAATACTAGTTGGGGCAAGAAAGTTAACTATAGTTAAGGTTATGTCCAATCTCTTGTAACAAACTGTCCCTTTTTTCATAGGCTTGTCGTTGGAAATAACTAGTTAATTTCTTACCAGTTTTGCACTAGCTGCTGTTAACCAATGCACTATGGGCAAAAAATTTTAAAGTGAGGCATTTTTACATTTTTTGTTCTTCAGAACGGAATCAAGTTAAGCGATAGTCAGCACACAATAGTTAAAAACAAGAGAGAACACTATAGTCGGGTGGGTGTCCCGACTAATGTCTTCTACATTTCGATAGGTATAAATATACTTCTCGGAAATCTTTAAAGGTGTGGGCGCCAGGCCATTTTAAAATCTTTAGTGGGTGATTGTGGGCGATAGGGGGGGCGTGGCGTTCGGCTGAAATAAACTTGCGCTGCGTAGGAAGCCCCAGAATATGTGTGGGAAATCTCAACCTTTTAGCTTTTTTAGTTTCCATGATCTCAGCGTTCATACAGACAGACAGATGGACAGACAGACGCAACATGGCTAGATCGACTTGGCTACACAGAGAGAATTATTTAAGTAATTTGTACTCAAATTGAGTATTTTTGTACTTGAAAATAAAGCATGAACAGCAATACTCATTCTGAGTACAAAATACTTACTACCAGTACAAATTTGTAAAAAATTTTTTACTCAAATTAAGTACATGTTCCATTTATTTAGTAAATTTTTACTCAAAATGAGTACAAACTGTACTGTATGAGTACAAACTGATCTCATTTTTGGAAATTACTTGGATAGTATTTTAAAAATGAGTATTGCCATTTCTCAAATTAAGTACTGAAAAATTATGGAATTGAGAACCAAATTCTCAATCCGAAGAACTTCCTTTCTTACTTGCACATTATTTTAAGGGCTATACAATTAGGGTGTTCAATTGCGTTGCAAGCGTTGTAAAGTGTAAAAGTGTAAGGCCTTGAAAACTATTTTGTATAGAAATTTCATTGTTTCATAATTATGTGAATAGTAAACTGTTATAAATAAAACAAACTTACTTTTTGTTTGACCCAAGTCGCCTTCTCCGCCACTTGAACTCCCGACCCTTGTGTTCATGCACGCGCGCACTAACCGGCTGAGCCAAACAAGCATCACATTCAGCAATGTCCAAACAACTGGATTTTAAACATTAAATGGAATTGGGCTATAATCAGCCCAACTAGCATCACATTCAGCAATGTCCAAACCGCGTATAAGATTTAAATTGTAATGCTTGCAATCAATTGGATTTTAAACATTAAATGGAATTGCGCTATAATCAGACCAATTCCATTTAATGTTTAAAATCCAATAAAATTATTAAAAATAAAACAAAACGCAGAATAAAAAAAAACAAAAATGTTTGTGTTTACCGGAATGGTGATTGAACTCACGACCCGGACGCATTAGCTATTAAATATTTGGCAAGAGTCATTTACTCCCTAGGCCAGCCTTTAAGAAGGTTCCTGTGAGTAATGTCATACTCATTATGAAAATATTTGTACTCAAGTTGGAAATTGAAGAACTTGTTTCCTACAATTAAGATTTTTGGGATCAATTCAAGTTTTTTTTCTTAAAGTGAGTTCAATTTGTACTCAATATAAGTTTTTTCCCAAAATTTGTACTCAAAGTCAGTACATCCTGAAAATGAGAATACAAATACTCAATTTCAGATCGTCAGAATTCTCTCTGTGTAGTGACCCTGAACAAGAATATGTATACTTTATGGGGTCGGAAACACCTCCTTCTGGCTGTTACATACTTTTGCACGAATACAATATACGCTTTTACTCTACGAGTAAAGGGGTATAATAAACTTCAGCAGTTTTTTTTCTTCTATAATCGTAATTTGCCAAAATGTCACAGAATACCTGTCTAAGGAAAATCGTTCCCAGTGGATTTCATCGAACGAAAAATTTCAATTTTGGAAAAGGACACGCCAAGACCACGGTTAAAGTGTAAGTTGGCATCTAAATCGGCGAAAGAAAAAGAATATTCGATGCCATTGCTTTTGCATGTTGCTTCTATTTTAACAAAAAATGTAAAACAAGAAGATACTTAAGTTTTGTTGCGAAAGGCGTTAAATATTAAATATTTATTAACAAATAAAATTTTTTTAAATCCTTGCCTTCTAAAGTATGAATGCGGCGTTTGTTGTGGATGGACCCATGGTCCATTTAACAAAAACCGAAATTGTATTAGTCTTACTAACATAAAAAACATTTGATCTATGCCTTCAAATTTATATACGCGACGCACAGTGGCGCCTTTTGACTTTTTTTTGGTAATAAATCATAACTTTTGAACCAGTGAAGATAATTGAATGATGTAAACGGCAAATGATAGATAATTGATCCACCTTTCAAATTATTGCTTGAGACAGGGAGTGGGCGTGGCAGAGGCGTACTTACAAATCGGCAAAGTCAGAATTTAAAAACAAATCTATTTTTTTCCGACAAAAAAAACATTTTTTTTAAAAGTTTTTGTTTTTTTATTTTCTTTTTTTATGTTGTAATTTTTAAAAATTATAAAAAAAAAAATTGGGGGTTTAAAAAAAAAATTTTTTTGTAATGTTGTTTTGTTTAGTTTATTTTTTTATGTTTTATTTTTTAAAAACTAAAAAAACAATAAAAAAAATGTTTTTTATATTTCATGTTTTTTGAAATAATGGTCACAATTTGGTAAACTTTGTACATCCAATAGACTTAACATTTCTGGACTATAATTACTAGTTTCTAACTCTGTGACAAGTTTGTGACCCAAAAATACAGTTTGGATTCGCACATACTAAATTCAATGCTTAGGCAGCGTAAGTTGTTTTGAGCTGGCAAAAGTGGCTATTTTCGTTTCTGAACATGAACATGAACATTACAGTAACATGATATATACCAAAATTTAAGGAAATCGTTAGAGCGGTTTTAAAAAAAGCTTAAAAAAAATTTTTTAAAAAATTGTTTTGTGCATATCTTTTTAAATATTACATTTACACAAATTACATATAGAATGTGCTTAAAGCATTTTAAAATACCTTTCAAATGAGATAAAGCACAAGTCTATAGCTTCAGTAGTTTAGAAGTTATGGCCTTTCGTTTTTTACCTATTTATAGCTGTTTTCCCGCTAAACTAGCGGGTTTTTCCAAAAGTGGTAGAGCTAAAGTTTCTTATATCGAGCTGTTGAACATCATATCAAATTTTCAGGACTTTAAAACCATGTTTTGGACAAATCTTTCACAAGGTTGCGCCATATGCAATTTCCGGGACCATGACTTTTTTACCTTTTTTGGCTCTTAAAACCGCGGACGCAGGCGGACGCAGCTACAACTTTCGTGATATCAAGAAGAAAATCGAAATAACGTTTTACGGAAGTATAAAAAAAATAGTATTAAATAGTTTTTTTTTATTTTCCATCAAAGTTGAAAAATATGGAAAAAATGGACGTTTCGCAAATAACGCATAACTAAGAGATGCGGATGGCAAACTGCAATATGTTTTACTTTTTTTTACTCTTAACTAACACACCAATCCGTGGAAAAAAGAAGCGATTCGATGCCTAGTTTTTAAGAAAAACCCCCCGGAAGTGCGAAAAATTACCTAAAAACGGTGTGTTTTTTTTAAGTGAAAAATTGTTCAACCTTGAAAGTGCATATTTTTACAAAAATTTTTTGATTTGAAAAAGGGTTACATATTTGTAATAGTGGATCAATTACCTGTCGATTGGTATGGGTGGCAACTTTCTAGGACAAAGTCGAAAAAGTGATTTATTGCACGTTTTTTGGCCCAAGGCGCCACTGTGCGACGTGGCGTAGGATGAAGATGTGGTCCGATTGAAAAGGGAACCAAAACCGAAATTATATCTAATAGTCTAGTCACACTGTGTGGGGTAACCTATCGAGTGAGCCAATAACCCGATTACTCCAAAAAAGTGTTTCCACATGGTTAACTCCAAATATCGAGTAATGACATCTAGTGTTTGTTGTTTGTGTTGTTTATTTGACTAGAGATGGACCTTCAACGATAGGAAATAAATACAAAATATACCGAAATATACAAAAAAATACTCCGAAATACCAAAGACCCTAAAAGTACCCCACTTTTGCCCACATCTAGTTGCCTATACACATCCTATATAAAAACAAGAAAGGAAGCTAGCTTCGGCAAGCCGAAGCTTATATACCCTTGCAGATCATTCTATTAGTTTACAAATCGCAAAAATGTTAAATTTCTTATTATTTCACATTCATTTTTCGATCGTTTCTATCACAGCTATATGATATAGTAGTTCGATCTTTTAAAAATTAAAATCGAAATTCGGAAATATTTCAAAATAGTCATATCCCAGAGTAGAAGGAAATGTAATAAAAACCAACAAAGATATAATTTTTTTCACATTAATTTCCATTTAATTTTTCGACCGTT
The DNA here is from genome assembly GCF_030179915.1 of Drosophila takahashii. Taxonomy (NCBI): domain Eukaryota; kingdom Metazoa; phylum Arthropoda; class Insecta; order Diptera; family Drosophilidae; genus Drosophila; species Drosophila takahashii. The sequence goes on along the minus strand of NC_091682.1, from coordinate 1,949,971 downwards.
CCTATGGCAGCTATATGATATAGTGATCCGATTTAAAAAACAAAAAAACCGAAATTCAGAAATATATAAAAAAAAATATTCCCAAGAGTAGAAGGTAAAATTTCAAAAAACACCGGAGCTAGAATTTTTTTACGTTTTTATTTTTTGATCCTTCCTATGGGAGCTATAAGATATAGTTGTCCGATCCGGTTGGTTCCGACATATATACTACCTGCAATAGAAATACGACTTTTACGAAAGTTTCATCCCGATAGCTTTAAAACTGAGAGACTAGTTTGCGTAGAAACGGACGGACAGACGGACGGACAGACGGACGGACAGACGGACAGACGGACGGACAGACGGACAGACGGACATGGCTAGATCGACTCGTCTAGTGATGCTGATCAAGAATATATATACTTTATGGGGTCGGAAACGTCTCCTTCACTGCGTTGCAAACTTCTGACTGAAATCATAATACCCTCTGCAAGGGTATAAAAACAGGGTTATGTCAATAACCCCATAACTCCATAACTCCACCCCAGTGTAAATAGACTATTAATCCTTAAAGTATATACCAAATTTTTAGAATTTTATGCCTGAAAAACTGAAAATTTGCCCATAGTGCAATGTACTGTTACAGCTGTTAACCTACACAAAAAAATTCTTTTTACGAAAAAACTAAAATGTTTCCCTCAACCATTAAGTCATTGGATTTCACACGTACTTGAACATGTTTAATTTGACGCTCTCCCAATTGGTAGCTAATTACCAATTATAATATGTAGGTAACGCGGTCCGAAAAGGAATTCTGATAGTTGTTATGGAATTAAAGCCAAATTACTTTTTTCGAGACAAGTCGTTGGTAGACACAATAACTGATTGAGCCATACACGCATTACATTTTGTAATGCTCTTACAAGGTTTATGAATTTTAGTTAGATAATCTTTTAAAACAGTTTTTTAGCACATGTATGTATGCCTCCGACAGATTAAAGTTTAAAATAAAACTAAAGCGTCACCAAGCAAATAAAAAATAGTTTACGAAGACGGGAATTGAACCGAGGTTTGTTTGGGGCTATATTTTACCCGTTACTCGTAGAGTAAAAGGGTATATTGTACTCGTGCAAAAGTATGTAACAGGGAGAAGGAAGCGTTTCCGACCCTATAAAGTATATATATTCTTGATCAGGGTCACTAGCCGAGTCGATATAGCAGTGTCCGTCTGTCTGTCTGTCCGTCTGTATGAACGCTGACATCTCGGAAACTACACAAGCTAGAAGGTTGTGATTTTTCACACATATTCTTGGGCTTCCTACGCAGCGCAAATTTATTTCAGCCGAGCGCCACGCCCACAATCGCCCACGAACGATTTTAAAATTTGTCTGGCGCCCACACTTTTAAAAATTTCCGAGAAGTATAAATGCAATTTTGTTGTATTTATTCATACCTATCGAAATGTAGAAGACATTTTTCAAATCGGACCATTCATTAAAAAGTTATACGCAACCAACCCGACACCAACCCGACTATAGCGTTCTCTCTTGTTTTGGTTTAAAAAATACGATTTTTCCCAATTTTTTATCTCATGAAGATTACAACTTTTTGCTGTGAAATAAAAAGGAATAATTAAATATAGGGTCTTACCTTTAAATATGGGTGCAATTTTAAATACACCAAGACCACCAATTGTTAACATTTGACCAAGAGCTAACTCCATGAAAAACATTGGAATCCCAGCCAAAAACAACGTTATTATGTATGGCAATATGAATGCACCTCCTCCATTTTTGTAGCATAAATAAGGAAATCGCCAAACATTTCCCAAACCAATTGCAAGGCCTACCACTGATAGTATAAAATCCATTTTGGAAGACCATGATCCTCGTTCGGGGAGTTCGATTTTAACCAACTGAAAAAAACAGTAACAAAAAACATTATAATGGCTTGTTACTTTAGAAAATCCTATTAATTAGAAAAATACGCTCTTAATGTAAGACAAATAAATGACTTTTTAAGAGACATTTGCTCTTGACTCAGATTTTATGGCGAATATTTGCTTTGATGGCAATTTTAAAGCCAATCCGGAAAAATTAAAATAAATCATACGGACCTCTAGCCAGACAAAACTACACTCAAAAAAAATCGACCAAAATCGACCTTGGTTTTAGAAAATCGCCTATAAATTTGCTTTACTAGCGATTTTTTAAAGGTTTTCTGAAAAATAGAAATACGTTTTTTTTAGTATGGACAAATATATTTTAAATAACAAAAAAATTGCTCAGATCCAGAAAATACAAAAATATTTTTTCGGGCTTCGGGAATCGGAATTATGCCGGTTGTTTCTGTGACGCCACGTCCCACAGTGTAAGATTTGGCCAAACTAGGGGGACTTAAATCAGTAGGAGTCGTTTTTTTTTTTAAGATATCGGCTTCAAATTTGGAGTGAATATTCTCTCTTGCTCTTTTGGAGGCGTTAAAAATTGAAAAAAACAGTTTTTTTAAAGATAAAAACCCCAACAAAAATTAAAAAATTGTTCGAAACTTTGAACTATTTTCGTATTTTTTGTTATAATTTTCGCCAATTTAAAAAATTTTGTTTTTAATTTTTGGAGGCCACTTTTTTTTTTTTTTTTTTTTTTTGAAAATGTGGAATTTTGGTTATATGCGGGGGTGTCACAGAAATTATTTCCAACCGAAATCCGTTAAAGTTCTTACGTGCATCAATGCAAAATCCAACCGTCTTCGGTTGGAAGAGATTTCTGTGACACCCCTGATGTTCACGTTTTTAGCAGTAACTTCGATGTTATAAGCTGAACAGCTGCAAATAAGGTTTTATATTAAAGATAATTGATAACAAAAACAAAAAAAATTTGGTTTATATTTGTAAGATTTTTATACCCGTTAGTCGTAGAGTAAAAGGGTAACAGCTAGAAGGAAGCGTTTCCGACCCCATAAAGTATATATATTCTTGATCAGGGGCACTAGCCGAGTCGATCTAGCCATGTCCGTCTGTCCCTCTGTCTGTCCGTCTGTCTGTCCGTCTGTCCGTCTGTATGAACGCACATTCATTAAAAAGTTATACGCAATCAAAATTTATATATCTGTCTCCCTCGCACTCCCTTTAGCTGAGTGACGGGTATTAGATAGTCGGGACACCAACCCGACTATAGCGTTCTCTCTTGTTTGTTATTAAATGGTAACAATTTAAACTTCATTTGGTAATTCATTAATTAATTTAGCTGAATTCCGTTTTCCTTCCGCCCGCAAAGCCTGTTCTGCAGCTGATAGCAATTGATCCTCATCTATCGTTGGCAACAATTCTTGGCTTTTCCTTTTTTGTGTTTTAGGACAATACTCAGAAAAGGCTTTTTGTGACCTACCTCTTGAACTTGAGGTGGAAGCAATGACATCAATGCGACAGTCTTCGCCATTTAATGTGACCTGAAGGCTACTTGCATTATGAGCAAAAAACCTGGCTTTATCTCTCCTAGATTTCTCAAATCGGTTTTGAAACTCAAATGACAGTGTAATTTCAATTTGGAGTGATCAATGTCATCGCCAAACACCATCACTGCGTGCTTTACAAGAGCGTCTCGCTGAGTGGTTTTTATGTTTTTCGACCAAACCTCGAAAAATGCAGCACGGCTTAATTCACTCATTTCTAAATAGAAGGTCTTTGGGCAAAATATGGGCAAGATTTTATTTTAGATTCTGAATCAGAATGAATGCATGCGAAGGATGTATGTTCTGGTTGGATAGAATAGGATAGAATAATATAAGTTTTTTTCCACCAAAAAACAGAAACACGAAAAAATACACTTACTTTTTGGCACTTTTTTCAAAAAATGAAAAAAAAAATTGTTGTCTCAAAAAATGTTTTTGTTTTTGAAAGTGGAATAAAAATTGTCTAAAATTTCTGGGAAAAATAACTTTTGGCTTTTGGGTAAAACATTAGAAGCCAGGCTTAAGCCAGATTTAAGCTGTGACACTCATGTACCATTAAACACCAAAAAAGTTTTTGACCACTTTTTTTTTAAATTAGATAAAAAATTAATAGCGGGCAAATTGATAACACAGACAAATTTTTGTTTCTATATTTAAGATATAGGTTTTTGAGTGATTTAATAAATTGATAATTTGTCTAAAAAAGGATATCCGATGATTTGATTCTAGGCTTCTTGTCGAATTAATGGGAGTTTTATTGTCCTTTGTCGATATTTTTATACCTTTCTCAGTTCAAAACCTACTTTTAGTTTGTGTATAATAAATTCAAATGCTAAGAATTTGAAAATTACACAAAATTACAACCGATAATGGTACTAACCTGCTGCTTAGTGGACGCGTCCGTATTTGTTGGTGTGTTAGACTGCAAGTTTGGTGGGTGACCCAATTCTTTGCTCATTTCGATAGATTCGTGCTTGCGCCCATCTCCTCCCCCGTCACCATCGTTAGCGCAGTTTGTGTACATTTCGATTGCGTTCTCCTTTCAAGGAAATCGACCTTAAACGTAAAGGAATACAGACGGATGGTCTAGGACAATCGAACACTACAACTGAAGCTAGACTAGTCCGCTCCGATCCGATCTCGTTTTTGTCAGAAGTAAGCGTGGTCACAATAACAGCACCCTCGCAGGCCACTTGCTTGCATCCAACTGAGTATCTGAGTATCTAAACCACCTAAAATTAACCTCTGTTCCTCAAACCGAGATTGTCCATTGTGGTGACATGATAATATAAGCGTCGCTTAAATATAAGGGGGCTGGTTGGTTGACATTTTTACATACAATTTAATTTAATAATGATTTAAGAAGAGGGTTCTGGCAGAGCCCAATTTAAGTATGGTATACGGGCGCAGTGGTAACTTTATATTAAAGCACAGTACAACGTTGTGTAACGAAAAGGATAGCGGTATGCGCTGCTTGTGACTTACTGTACTCAATGGAGGTGTCCCCCACAAAACAATGCTTAGCAATTTACTGACCCATTTAAAATATTTGTATTTTTTCGGTGGTATCGCAGAAGGCAGATCTGTGCATCTACAACATATTATTGTATTTGTGTACCTCTGTATGTACATATGTATTTACGAGTGTAAACATTGTAAATGTTGAAAATGACTCCCAATGCACAAGACGAACGCACTACAATACCAAACTTTTTAATATATATAAATTTTTATACATTTTTTGACAAAGCGTAAAATTTAAAAGCTCTCTTTGTTTAGAATTAATATATTTTTACAATCCTTACTCAAAGGGTAAACAAAAAAAATAGATTTTCCTGGGACCGGAACAAGAGCCTTAAAACCTTTTAATTCTAGAAATAGTTTTCAAAAAAATTTAGTTCATTTAAAACTTATTGGCTAGGTATAGCGTCATGTCTCACCTTCACCGTCTCCATGCTATATAAAATGTTTACAATTTAAATCAACCCAAAAGCTAAATTATTTCTAGGACAAAATATTTAAGTTCCCGTTTAAATTTTTGTGAAATATTTGACTTTTTGTGCGATTCGTCACCTATGTGACAGCCCACGATGACGATCATGTGTGTCTTGCATATATAAATACACAGAAAACAATTTTTATATGAAATGTGGGCCAATTCAATAAATAATGTGAAACTTATGTTGAACACATCAACTTGATATACACACCCGGAAAAATAATGGACAACTTTTTAGGATCTGCATAACCAAAAACATTTTAAATTGACTAAAAGTTTCTTTTTAGGTCATGTACTGCCTAAAAATGTACATTTTTGGTATATTTGCCCAACTTATTGGTCCCGTATAGCCTAATTTTTTAGGTCATCGTAGGCCTTAAAATTAATCCATTTTACCTAAATAAATTTGACAGTTTAAAACCCTTTAAAACTAAATATATCTGATAAATATTTATGGTGTATCTAACCAAATAATAATAAATTATTATGATTTAATAAATTAATTGAGGTACTATTTGTAATTACATATTAAAATACAAAGAAATTCATAAATCTGTATTTATTTTATTATATTGTACATTTTTCAGCACTTAGCTTTTATGCCAATTTTACCATTTTTGTACATTTAAAGTGTTTTTTTTTGAGTATCTGTGCAACATAAGGGTTTTAAAAAGTAACTGCAGTTTGAATTTCAAAATCTTAAAGATCTATACCAGAAATTTGAATGGTCATAAGAGATATTGCATTTAGAAAACAATCCGCTTTAATAAATATATAACGCTAGCTAAAGCCAGAAGAACGCCATACTCGGTTTAAATCGTGTTGATAAACTGCGGTTACATTTTCCGAGTTGCACTCAATATAATTTATTTTATATAAATTATATAAAACTATTTTGAAATACAAAATGTTGTGTTTTTTTTTTAAATAAATTTAAAGTAGGGTTAAAACTCTGATTTCCCATACGATTTCAAGGTTTTAACCCTACTTTAAATTTAACAAACTGACGAGAAAACGGCCCTAAAAGAGATCAAATTAACGATTTCATATAAGCCTAATCTACTGTCAATTTTTTTTCTGTGTAGTCGTTATTTGAAAAAACTATATACCGACATAATGAGCGGACGTTTCATTTACAGTAAACTTTTTTATTTATTATAATAACGGACTAACAAAAACACAAAGTGAAGTACAGCTTTTTTTTAATGGTCTTTCCGATTTCCTTTTGAAAATTTTAGTAGAAACATGAAAATAAAATAATAACAAGAGAGGAGGATAGTTTCGGTTTGCCTACCCAGTATTACATTAGTTAAAGGAAGGACTACCCCTTTCGTACGGAATTGGGCATCGAAACATAAAATTGTTTACCTAAAAACTCTCCTTAAAAAATAAAACCGGCTTAAATCTAAGAAAAAATTTTTCAGGTGTGGCTAGGCCTATATATAAGAAAAATTGCCATAAAAAATACTTTTTCTGGTTAGATTTTCCAAAATTTTATTCTATTATTTAGTAAAAATTTTTATGAGCTGACTCTAAAAGTATTTTCTAATTTTAAGGGCGATCTGGCGATAATGGCTTTATAAGCAACCAAGATTTTTACACCCGCGGCCAGATTTTTTATTACTAATGCAATTTTTATTAGCAAAAAGAATACAAGTTTTTGTCTTGTTTAGTCGAAATTTATGGTGCAGCGGTAGGGCGTTAAACTGCAAGGAAAGTTTTGCTTATTTCAGTTCTAACGGCGGTGTTGTACAGGTTATCCTCCCATATGGCAACAACAAGTATGTACATTTAAATAATCTGAAACGGTGTGTGTGTGTGTGTGTGTGTGTTGAGTCAATCCTGTTTCCAGGAAATACGCGGTTTAGTAGTATATTTCTTAAGCCCAACCATGGCATTTATATTCTTCATCAGTCTATTCGTACCTGTCTGTCTGTCTGCATGGACATCGAGATCTCGGGAACTATAAGAGCTAGACAGTTGGCTATCTCCGCCCATTATAACGCCCATAATTAACGTCCATCATATACATATGTATAAACTTAAGCTTGCCGAAGTTAACTTCCTTTCTTGATTTGTTAAGTTATCGACAATTTATACTCTGTTTAGATCCCATATCGAAGTCACGATTATCGTTCCTAGTGCGAGACTGAACATTTCGAGCACCAAATGGGTTCCCCAGAAGGTCCGAAATCTTATCAAACATTGTAAAGTGTGTACGGAAATTAAGCACTGTACAAATCATAGCAAAAAACATGAATATGAGTTACGTGAATGCAACGTAAATGGGCCGACTTACTCGAAAATGTTTTGCAGTGGCTTAAAAAACATTTACCTACAAGGAAATCCCTCCTTGATAGCCATACAAAATCTCCACAAAAGACAGAAAAATAAATATTTGCACACAAGAACGACTCGCTAAATGGAAAATGCTCATGGCCATTTAACTGAAGGGGTGAAAGGATTTCATGCATTAACGAGGGCTGACCGAATAGTAGCATTAAAGATCAGGCACAGCAAGTAAGTGTTATGAATTTACTCCTGTAAAAATGTATTTCTTTGGATAAAATGACAACGAAAACATGAATACGTAATACGTAACCGCAAACAAGTCTCTTAGTTTTAAAACTATTAGGATTCAACTTCATCAAAAGTCTTCTTTTCATTGCAGGGGATATATACATAAGGGGCTGTCCATATACTACGGCAGTAGCAAAGCGACCATATCACCCCCCAAGGATCCGTGCATGGTTAAGCGGTTATTTCGGTTACACTGACCGACAAAATGTGGCATGTTTCGGTATCAAGGAGAGCCACCATTTTATTTCGAGTTTATTTTGAGTTGCTAATCACGCTGAAAAAGTTAATAAAATGTCCAAAGAGCGTTTGAGCTATCTACATACAACAAAAACACGTCAGAAATGAAACATTTTTTGAAATTTTACAGGTTGTATCCCCGTTAATTGCGGCCCGATAACAACGAGTAATAGCTTTTCGAAAAGGTGCATGTGTTGCCTTTTAAATGGTGCAAGTTCGAGATCTTTTAGGTTTTATAAAAGAAGTGCCGAAACGAAAAATATCTTCACAACGGTTCTTTGGAATTTCTTTTAAATTTGTTCAGCGTGAATAGAAACTCAAAACTAATCAAAAAAATTGGTCTCAAGGTTTATCTTTATACCCTTGTAGAGGGTATTATAATTTCAGTCAGATGTTTGCAACGCAGTGAAGAAGACGTTTCCGACCACATAAAGTATATATATTCTTGATCAGCACCAATAGCCGAGTCTATCTAGCCATGTCCGTCTGTCCGTCTGTCTGTCCGTTTCTATGCGAACTAGTCTCTCAGTTTTAAAGCTATCGCGATGAAACTTTCCCGAAAGTCTTCTTTCTATTGCAGGTAGTACATATGTCGGAGCGAGCCGGATCGGACCACTATATCTAAAGGCTTCCATAGGAATATTCAAACAAATATAAGAAAATTCACTGTAACTTTGTAGGTAGTAGGCGTTTTGATTTTTGACAACTTAAAAACAAAATTTAAATAATAGGCACGCTGAATCTGGAATTCCTGGAACTACTTTATCTGCAAGGGTATATAAGCTTCGGCTGGCCGAAGGTAGCTTCCTTTCTTGTTTTTTGCTGTAAACTAGTGTAATTGTTTGCAAAAGTAAAAATGACAGAAATTCTTTTTTAAATAAGAAATGCATAAGCAAATACTAGATTTTTTAATTTTTTTCTTTTGGAATATTGTTTATTAAACTATTATATTTCATATTGCATCAAAACAATTTCAAATTTTACCCTAAAACACCCTATAAAACAAGAAAAACATAAAAAAAAACAAGTAACTTTGCGATTTTTTCTATAAAAACTGGTTAGATGGATTCAATTCAAACCTTTTTATACCCTTGCAGAGGGTATTATGATTTCAGTCAGAAGTTTGCAACGCAGTGAAGGAGACGTTTCCGACCCCATAAAGTATATATATTCTTGATCAGCATCACAAGACGAGTCGATCTAGCCATGTCCGTCTGTCCGTCTGTCCGTCTGTCCGTCCGTCTGTCTGTTTCTACGCAAACTAGTCTCTCAGTTTTTGAGCTATCGGGACGAAACTTTCGCAAAAGTCTTCTTTCTATTGCAGGTAGTATATATGTCGGAGCCGACCGGATCGGACAACTATATCTTATAGCTCCCATAGGAACAATAAGAAAAAAAAAACTTTAAAAAATTCTAGCTTTGGTGTTTTTTGAAATATTACCTTCTACTTTTGGGGATGTTATTTTTTAAATATTTCTGAATTTCGAATTAATTATTTAAAAAATCGGACTACTATATCATATAGCTGCCATAGGAACGATCGGAAAATTAATGGAAAAGTAATAGGAAATAAATTCTAGCTTCTTTGGTTTTTATTGTATTATCTTCTACTCTAGGATATGACTCTTTTTAAATATTTCCGAATTTCAATTTTAATTTGATCAAAATCGGACGACTATATCATATAGCTGCCATAAGAACGATTCGGAAAATTAATGAGAAATATTAGAAAATTGAACATTTTTGCGATTTGTTAATTAATAGGAAGGATCTGCAAGGGTATATAAGCTTCGGCTGGCCGAAGCTAGCTTCCTTTCTTGTTTATATTATTAAGCGTCATTTTAATAACATCTACTAATTTTTATAGCCGATACTATCGGCTAATATATCAGTGGCAAAGCGATTGCTGGAACACTAACAAAAAAAGACGTTTTGCGGGGATCACTGTATCTCCTCCAAAAATTATTGGATTTCCATTCGGCTATTACGTTTTGCCTAAGAAGATTTGTAATATTTTTTTTTTTTTAATTTTTTTTGCTCTTCCAAAGTCAAAATGCAACAAATTTAAATTTAGAAATGGCAATAATCACGGACTTTAAAAAAATGGTTTCGAGAAAAACGCACTTAAGCATTGAACATGGAACACACAAAAAAGAAGTTTTGCGGTGATCACTGTATTTCCACCAAATGTATACAGATTTCCATTATGCTTTTACATTTTGTTTAAGAATAGAAAAACCAGCCCCCTGGGAAGTTTTTTTTTTATTTTTTAACTTAAAATATTTTTGTAACCGTTCAAAGTAATACCCGTCACTCAGCTAGCAGTGCGAGAGAAATGGATATATAAAATTTTGATTGCGCATAACTTTTTAATGAATGGTCCGATTTGAAAAATGTCTACATTTAGATAGGTAGGGGAGAGTGGGGTAATTTCGGCACAGGGGCAATTTCGTCACCTGCAATATCTCGGAATCCATAAGTCTTAAAAATATATAATTTTCTTTGTTTTAGTCCCTCAAGACGGCATGACACAACCAATGAATTTTTTTTGCACAGAAGGCCAAGATAATTAAGCTATAATATTAAATGTGTTTTAACAGTTCAAAAGCTACATTTAGTTCTCGACGAAATTTTTTCTGTATGCCACAATTCAAAAGGAATAATATACACGATTTTTTATATAATACACAGTGCTATAATGTGCATTTCTGCGTTAGTGATTTTTAACTTCGCGCCTAATTTCGGAAGAAAAATAATTATTTCTAAAAAAGTACTGTCTGGGGAAATTTCGCCACCCTATGCTTAGGGTAAATTCGCACCTATTTTAAATACATATTTTTTTATTTGACGAGCTGGCTAACGAACAGACTACCGGCAGCAGCAACAAATATAGGACATCAACAAAAATGGTACGCTTGATCAGTGTAGCATACTTACAGGCGTAAAATTCCCTACATTTTTCAGGTGACGAAATTGCCCCAGTGGTGTGGCGATTTTGCCCCCCTATGTGGCAGGATTGCCGCAGTATATTGGTTTTACTTTTTAATTTTTTATAAATCACCAAGGTAATTAAAAAAAAGGGGGAATGTCACATTTTAAAGCTTGGTGCCAACCGCCTTCAACAATAAAAAAGAAATATGGTAACGTGTCTCAAGATGGACAAAAAATAGCTTTGAAAAAATGCTGACGAAATTACCCCACTCTCCCCTATTCACTTCTCGGAAATCTTTAAAGAAGTGGGCGCCAGACACATTTTAAAATCGTTAGTGGGCGATTGTGGGCGTTAGAGAGGACGCTTCATTCTTCCTGTTACATACTTTTGCACGAATACAATATACCCTTTTATTCTACGAGTAACGGGTATAAAAATAATAAACTTACAAAAATATGGACCTTTCCGGTGATACAAGTCTCATTCCAATGACTCTTTATTTATAGCTGCTTTGTCTAACCAAACTTTTCCTCCTATTAGTGCCCCTTCTCCCCTACTGAGTCGAATATTTTAGTTAAGGCAGCTTGATTATTATTTTAAAATGCAACAACATATAACATATGTTTCCAGCTATTTCCTGTTAAAATAACTGGTTTTCGGAGCGCTTCGTAACTATGCGTACTGTAGAGAGAAATGGTGATCGTAATCGTATTCGTACTTTAGCGCTAACTGGTAAAGAAAGGGAGAAAAGCACGCATTGGGAACGTACGATAAGAGAAAATATACTCGTGAAAGATGTACAGTTTGGAAGCAGCCAAGTCCGATTGAGTAGGTATGACACGGCAGGGGTTTTGCATGTTCACAACACACAGTACATGCTCATTTGGTTGTGTTCGTCCGGCGCATTTGTGTGCGGTAGTGTGGGTGTGAGACTGTTGTTTATATTGCTGCTGTTAAGTAAGCATTTGCTGTGGGGTATTTTAGTCGAATTTGAAGCAACGCCCGAACAGGTTCGGTATAAATGTGTATAGGAATGTTAATGAGAGTGCGAACGAGACGAAAATATGTACAAATTTTCGTGGAACTGTGATCATTTATTTACTTTTACCGAAAGTATGTTGTGTTGTTTCCTTAAATTAATCCACAAAAAAAAATTTCTGAACCTGAAAGCAAACAGATGCTCACAGAACTTATGTACATAATTAAGTACATAGTGTGGATGTAAAGACTTTACCAAAATTCTGTACTCCGATTGTTACATGTGTAAAGAAGAGGCTAGATATTTGAAGAGCAATGACCGAATGAAAGGAAAGATTACCTACTGTCTTATTATCAATATCAAACGAAATTTGATGGCCATGTGGAGAAAACATGATAATATACATTGAACCAAACATTTCACCAAAAAACAAAGCGCCAACAGAGTGGTGCGGTCTTCTACAATACAAATGTAAAAGTAGTTACCCAAAAACAAAAAAATTGTTAGCATATAGGAACAAGTCCACCTGGATTTTGAAGATTATTTTCCATATTTATTTCTACCGCACTACAAATACAAAACGGATTAAAGAGCTGGAACCTACTTTAAGACCACCGCCTTGTGCTGAACATTTTCAGTCTAAGCTTGCCAAAGTTTGTTATAGGTATCCAAAATACTCCCGAATATGGTTTATACTTGTTTTATTGTTGCCAACTCAGCAACAAGCCAGTGGTCATGGAATGTACCGCCAAACGTCAAATTCAAACGTATTTTCTTCATCACATAAGCAAAATGAAAATGCGCAAATTCGTATTTCGCTAGTTAAAAATCAGAATAGTGGAGCTGAGAGTCTACAATCAAGAATACAAGCCAAAATAACAAGTTCGGAAAAGGATCTTAACAATTTGTCCAAAATAATTAGTAAGCAAAGCAGAACCTCATTCTATAATGCCAGTTCAAATAAATATAGTCTGATTAATCTAAGCCAGCCTAAAAACGCGTCTCACCTAATGAATGATAAAATAGAACTTGAGTGGAACAACACGGTACCAATTCACAATAGGCAAACAAGGGAAAGTAAACATATTCGGCTAGAAACTAAGAGTCATAATAATAGACCGAAAAAAATAGATGAAGCCAGGCTTAAACGCTTAGTTTTAAAGGGGCTTGGAATGAAAAAAATACCAGATATGAGAAAGGTAAGACACTAAATGACAGAAAAACTTTAAAGTAACGCCTGAAACCACAAAATACAAAATGAGTGCTTTAATAAATATTATCTACTTACAGGTTAATATAAGCCAAGTTGAATATTCCAACAAATATATAGAATACCTAAGCCGTCTAAGGAGTAACCAGGAGAAGGGGACGAGCTATTTGAACGACTATATTGGATCTTCATCTATATCAGACCTACATCTATTAAGCATTATCACAAACAAATTTAATGACATTAGTCACAAACGATGGCGTCATAAAAGATCATTTACAAATTTGAACAGTAGACAAAACAGAAAACAAAAAACTAACGAGGACTCACAATATGGACAACAGGATAAAACCAATATTCTTTTGCACTTTCCACTGACAAATGTAAAAGATGCCAAGTTTTACCATGATAAAATTGACGAAGCCAATGTCAGGCTTATGCTCCTCTATAGCTCATCCCTAGCAACTAATTCCCACCGATGGCAAGGACCTAGAAAAAGGAAATTTGATCAAATTTCTTCTTCTGTTATGAATTGTAATTCTGGCGATTTCAAATCTAATCAGTCGAAAAGGGTACGAAGTCGGCAATTAAAACTAAAGGTGTATCAACTACTTTCATCGAACAGAAGAAGACTTCTAGCGTCTCGTAAAATTGAGTTTGAAAATATTGGATACGAAGAAACGCGTACTCAGTGGATAGAATTTGACGTAACAAAAGCGGTTCGTAGTTGGATGAACAAAAGTCATGAAAACTTGGGAATAGAAATTCAATGTGATAAGTGCAAGAGTATAGGTGCTCGTATACTTAGCGACTCAAGTTCATCGATGCAATCATCATCTGCAAAATCGGCGACTGTAGACAACGAACGCTTTAATCTCATGCCAGTTTTAAATATAATCGGACACGGAGCCCTGAAGACCCGAAAAGAAGGAGACTCGGACATTCATCACATCATGCTGACAAATAATAGAAGCGATGAATACGTACATCATCGTTCGAACCATGATTCCACCTGGAGAAAGGAAAAATGGAACAACAACTGTTACAAATCGCACCAGCGATGCTGTAGAAATCCGTTGGATGTTGCTTTTAAGGACATTAAGGGTTTTGAGTTTATACTACAGCCAAAAGTATTCGATGCAGGTTATTGCCATGGAAGATGCCCACCACGTCACAATCCCGCCCACCACCACGCCCTATTGCAAAGTCTTATATGGCAAGAAGATCACAACCGAGCACCCCGTCCGTGTTGCGCTCCTTCAAAACTTGAGATGCTCGAAATATTACATGTTGACGAAGATCACAGCGATAAGCTCAAAATTTCCACATGGAGTGATATGCAGGTTGTAGAATGTGCCTGTTCTTAAACGAAATTTAACTCTCAAAATGCCTTAACGATTTATATCTACATACAATCTGTATTTACCAATCTTTTTTATTATTGTGCCTAATTTTAAGGTAAACATTTTTGTGCCGCTTAAAAAATATAATAAAAATGTATATTTTATTTAAAAAAAGAAGAAGGATCAGTTTCATTGTCAAAATTACGAGTTGCTTACAGTGGAGAAATTTGGCTTTAGCTAATATGGGAAGAAATGTCATAGTTCACACAAATAACTGACTCGGAAATTTGTTTTATTATACCCTTGTAGAGGGTATTATAATTTCAGTCAGATGTTTGCAACGCAGTGAAGGAGACGTTTCCGACCACATAAAGTATATATATTCTTGATCAGCACCAATAGCCGAGTCTATCTAGCCATGTCCGTCTGTCCGTCTGTCCGTCTGTCCGTCTGTCCGTTTCTATGCGAACTAGTCTCTCAGTTTTAAAGCTATCGCGATGAAACTTTCCCGAAGGTCTTCTTTCTATTGCAGGTAGTACATATGTCGTAGCGAGCCGGATCGGACCACTATATCTTAAGGCTCCCAAACAAATATAAGAAAATTCATTGTAACTTTGTAGGAAGTAGGCGTTTTGATTCTTGACTACTTAAAAACAAAATTGAAATAAATTGAAACGCTGAATCTGGAATCCCTGGAACTGCACCGAGTGAGTATTCTTTTATCTACAAGGGTATATAAGCTTCGGCTGGCCGAAGGTAGCTTCCTTTCTTGTTTTTATACCCTTGTAGAGGGTATTATAATTTCAGTCAGATGTTTGCAACGCAGTGAAGGAGACGTTTCCGACCACATAAAGTATATATATTCTTGATCAGCACCAATAGCCGAGTCTATCTAGCCATGTCCGTCTGTCCGTCTGTCCGTCTGTCCGTCTGTCCGTTTCTATGCGAACTAGTCTCTCAGTTTTAAAGCTATCGCGATGAAACTTTCCCGAAGGTCTTCTTTCTATTGCAGGTAGTACATATGTCGGAGCCAGCCGGATCGGACCACTATATCTTAAGGCTCCCAATCAAATATAAGAAAATTCATTGTAACTTTGTAGGAAGTAGGCGTTTTGATTCTTGACTACTTAAAAACAAAATTGAAATAAATCGAAACGCTGAATCTGGAATCCCTGGAACTGCACCGAGTGAGTACTCTTTTATCTACAAGGGTATATAAGCTTCGGCTGGCCGAAGGTAGCTTCCTTTCTTGTTTTTGCTGTTTTCCGACAATGTAAGAAAAATCAAAAAAAAAAAAAAAATGGCAGGTGCAAATTAAAGATATTTAAACAACTTTTTGTTTTATTAATTTGTTTAAAAATGGATGGTTTTCTAAAAAACGTAATGAAGTACTTTAAATAGGTAACAAACATCACTGTGGACGGTAGCCCACGTGGTGACGCGAAGCGCACCAGGAGAGTGTACAAAGGCGACTACATATGGGCAATTCTCCGGGAATGTCAACCAAGCCAAAAAGCTTGAAACTTGATAAAAACATATTTCTATATGATTTTGCACTGATATTGGATTCTCGTTAGATGGATCCTCAACTAAGCTAAGTAATTTGAGAATCCTTGGATAGTATTCCAGGACAATACCTGTTATATGATCAAAAAAGTTTTTTTTTTTGTATTTTTTAATCGTTTTTTTGACGTTAAGGCTACAGAAAAACCTCCTAAGAAAATGACGGAAAATACTGTCGCGTGCGATATGTAGCGTGTGACAGTCACTTCAATGCCAATAAAAAAATAACCACTCAATATTTTGTAACCAAACCAAATAGAATTTAAAGAAGAATGGACAAGAAACACTATGAAATTAACTGCATTAAAATATTCCTTCACGTATCGTTACAATCGAAAGTTAAGCAGGAAGTCAAAAAAGTAACTTCTATTGGTGTCGCGTGTGAAAGTCTTGGTTTTTATTAGGATTGATTCATTATTTTTAAATTTATTATTATTTTTATTAATTATTTTAATCTTAAAAACGAAAAATGGCCTAAGGTCAGCCCTATCATATATTTTAGTGCTAATCAAGACCTTTAATTTGAGAAATGATTATGATTAATGTGAAGAAATAAAAATCTGCTTTGATGGTCAGATACTAGCGAATGATACACCAATAAAATGGTACCGTACCAAGACTTTAAGAAAAATCTATTGGTTTGGGAAAAATAGCGGTGAAAGTGAAAAAGTAAAAACTAGGAAGGAGATAAATGCCTCTTTGATTTGACCAGTTGTATTCTTACTGTCGTTTGTATCAAATAAAAACACCTCTTAACGAGGTAAAAAGGTAGTGACGATCGCACCTTCAACATACAAAAGTTGTGATGTCCAAATTTTTAACGATAAATTACACTGTGCAGCATTTTTAATGCTTTTTAAATTTACCTCGATGGATGCTATATTTTTGGATTCGTTATGAATTCCGAAGTTAAACTGCGTTTTCCAAAAAGTTCCCCGACGCAAGGATTCTTAGCAAAAGGACCTCAAAGTTCGAAAAATGCTGAAATTGGTTCACTTTCCGAACCTCTCAGAGGCAAACGGATTCATGGTTTGTTTCGATGTTAAAGTTTTTTAAAAGATACACTCTTTATCTTTCGAACCCCATACTTAGAATAATTTTAGGATTTTTATTAAGGGGGAAACAAATTTTAGAAAACATAGTCAAAAAACATAAAAACATACAGCTGCGGTCAAAATAGTAGTAGTATTGCCGCCCTGTGTTTTTAAAGGTTTGTTGTTGTAATTTTCCTTCTCCTGGTAATATTGTATTGATTATAATTGTACTATTAGACTAATTAATAAGAAAAGTGACAAAGGAAACAAGAAATAAAATTTCAGTTTTAATAGTAGTTTTTTATTTGAAATCGATGGTGATTTGTTTTGGTTATTTTTAAGAAAAATTCTTTGTTGAAATTTTGTACCAAGAAATAAATTTCATATTTAAATGTAAACTTTCTAGTAACGAGAAATTTCTAAATTTAAAAAAAAAAATTTTATGAGTGCATTTGTAATTTTCTGGACATTTTTTAAGATAGGAAGTTAAACGTTAGTCTAAAACAATTCGTTTATTGAGAGAGTTAGTAGTTGCCTTTCGTGTTTTAAAATTAGGGTAATTTATAGCACATTAGAGCTGACATATGTATGTCTGACTTGCTTGCACTTATGTAAAATTGTAAAGCCTGAAAGTAACGCCTAATTTATAACTTTGTATGCAATGACATTATACCACGATTTGTATACCTATATGGCCATCATCTTTTAAAGAACTGAAGAACAAAATTCCTAATTTTCTTTCACCTTAAATTCTTCTAAACCAATTGACCTTTGAAGGTTCATACAATAACGCGGCGTTTTAAATGTGAATTCGACTTACCAGG